>NC_080776.1:13392045-14045681 GCF_020826845.1 Diceros bicornis minor | reverse complement strand
ACTATATCCAGGTCAGTAAATACAGAAGATTCTCGTTAAGTTTATGATAAAGTAATTTTGACAAGGGCTAAAAAGCTCACTTTTACTGAGCTATGTATTGTGTATTTTAACTTAATTGTCCCAGTGGTAAACTAATGTGTGATTACCCTGAATATGGTCGAGTTCTGCAGAGAGTGTGTTTATAGCAGAGGGCCAGACTCAGCTGCTGCTTTTCACTCATTGGCTTGTCTGATGACCTTGTTGAAATAGTCTCAAGAATGAAAGTCTTTCTACTGTTTTGCTGTGGTTTAGCATTCATATACCTTGGTGTGTTAGAAAACATAACTGTGTTTTAGTTAAATACTTTCTGCTTCATAATGTTTTGCTTTCAAGCAATACTACAAATAAATTATGCTCTAAGTTTTTCATATTTTAATATAAATAATTAGCTTTTTTGTATATTTTTAAAGCTAATTTTCTCAGGCTTACCCCTTCAGTCAAGACAGAGGAGGGTGGGAAGAAACAGTGAGAAAGTTCTTCTGTTCATCTTCAATAGAGTAATACACAAATGGAGGATAGAGTACTTCCTTCATCACTGACGTTTTTAAGACAGGCTTAGATATGGGCTTAATATAATAATAAAGAAGCTATAAGTTTAACAAATGCGCACATTATTACCAGCAAAGTTAAGACAAACAGTATGTTTATAGAAAAATTATTATAATGTATCCTAAATTTCTTTGTTTTTCTTTGGAAGGGCTTATTGGATCTGAAGAGTAGGTTTGATCGCTTCCTTCAGGAATCATTCAATAATGACCGGCTCTTTAAACAAACTATTGCTGGTGACTTTGAGTATTTTCTCAACCTCAACTCCAGGTCCCCTGAATAC
This sequence comes from Diceros bicornis minor, assembly GCF_020826845.1. Taxonomy (NCBI): domain Eukaryota; kingdom Metazoa; phylum Chordata; class Mammalia; order Perissodactyla; family Rhinocerotidae; genus Diceros; species Diceros bicornis. The sequence continues at coordinate 14,044,813 of NC_080776.1, read as the reverse complement.
CTCTCATTATTTATTGATGATAAGCTGAAAAAGGGAGTCAAAGGGGTAAGTATTAATGAATTTGAAAACACTTTAAATTTTATTTGTAGATATAAAATTGTATATAAAAGTAAAATTAGGGGATTTTTGTAGATATAAAATTAAGCATAGCCTGTTGCTGCACTTAAGTGTGTGCTGTGATCTTTGAAAAGGATTGTTTTAAGGTATTTGAAATACTCAGGAGTACTTAATGTGTAATTGGCATCAAAAACAAACAACTATGCGGTCTTTAGATTGTGAGGGTTAGATATGCCAGAGAGATAATAAGGAACTAGAAAACAACTATCCATAGCACAGAATCTTGCTTGCTCATCTGGTTCTGGGGGTTATATATCAGACAATACTTGGATGCCAAGATTTTGAATGCGTAGACTGGAATAGCTATCAGAAAATAGTATGAAAGCATACACTCAAGCTCAGTGTCAAGCCTTTATTATATGTCTGGGATCTTAGAAGCTTACTACAGCATAGAAAATCAAATTAAGCATATTGTGATCTCATATAAATTCTTCTTTTTTTAATTCATCTTGGAATTTGTGACACAAAAGGGAAAAGCAACAAATGGCCACAGGTTTCACAGACAGTTATAACAAAGAAACAAACGAGGAAGATCACCAAGGGCACAGAAAAGACACATCCATTCGGTCTTCCATATTTTTAAATGTAATCTTAATACAACCTGCCACAATATCGTCCCGCCCTTATTTAAAAGATAAAGGCAAGGGGCCTTTTTACTCTTTGAATTATAACAAATTATTACCCTTCTGTTTGCACAATTTATGTTTTGAATGGGCTTATATGAAAATATCTGTCTTTTGGCTATGTAAGTTTCTGCCTAAATATTACGCAGAGGCATTGTAAAATATTCTTTTTTGTGATTAAAATTTCAATGGCTGGGACCTTGCGAGTATTATGGTAAGCAAAATAAGTCAGATGAGAAAGGCAAATACCGTGATTTCACTCATGTGGAAGATAACACACACACACACACACACACACCCACCCACCCACCCCCAGATTGGTGGTTACCAGAGTGGAAGCAGGATGACAGGAGGGTAAAGGGCACATTTGTATGGTGACAGATGGCGACTAGACTTTTGCTGATGAACACAATGTAGTCTATACAGAAGTCAAAATATAATGATATACACCTGAAGATTATATGATGTTATAAAGCAGTGTGACCTCAATAAAAAAAACAACAATATATGTAAAGCACTTAGCACAGTGCTCAATAAATGGTAGCTTTCAAAAAATAAAATTTCATTTCATCTGTTCTCAGTCATCTTTTACTCCAGCCATATATCGCTTGGTGCCTCCATTTCAGTAGAGACCTCTAGGGAACGAAACTCCACTCCTGCCCCTGCTGGGTGCTGCACTAGATGAGGACGTAAGAGTTATGCTGCTGTGTGAAGTAGGAGGCACTTCCTTATACTAGGTCCCTCCTTCTCATATATCTCAACCAGATATTTCTGTTTGTTGTCAGACGGTATTGTTTTTAACTGTAGATGAACTGTGGTGCTATTTTTGTAGAACTGAAATTTTGCAGTTGTTAAATTGCCTTTTAATTGTTTTGCAGCTAACAGAACAAGAAGTAGAAACAATATTGGATAAGGCAATGGTCCTTTTTAGGTTTATGCAAGAAAAAGATGTATTTGAACGTTATTACAAACAACACTTGGCAAGGAGACTTCTCACAAATAAAAGTGTTTCTGATGACTCTGAAAAAAATATGATATCTAAGTTAAAGGTAAGGTGTATATAAGATGGAATGGAGTGCACCTAACTAATGTTTATCACGATTGAACACCAACGACATGAGATTGGAAAATATTTATTTCTATAAATTAATAAAGTAGATTTTTTTTTTTTTTTTGAGCAGGCTGTGCTTACCTTTGTTCAAGTTTTGGAACAGTCAGAGTTTGCCAAAATTTCTCTTGGTGTGGCATGGAAATTTGGGGAGGATTAGTACAAGGGAAACAATAAGAGAATATTACCGTGTAGTTCTGTTTACAAAATGTGTTCAATAGACTACTTGTACCCAAATCACTTGACGGGCTTGTTGTAAACGCAGAGTTCTGGGCCCTGCCTTTGGTGAAGTGTCTTGGAATCTCTGAAAGAGTCTGCTGGGAATTTGTGTTTTGAAATAAAAAGTCCTTGGATTATTCTTAAACACATTAAAGTTTGGTACCCGCAGCATAGCACGACTATTGGAAAGATTTAGAAAGGATGGCAGTAACATGGAAGAATTTATTTCTTTGTATGTTTTCTCATAGAAAAATCCATCATTTTTTGGTGTATATTTGTGTTTTTCTTCCACAGACTGAATGTGGCTGTCAGTTCACATCAAAACTGGAAGGAATGTTTAGGGATATGAGCATCTCAAACACAACTATGGATGAATTCAGGCAACATCTTCAGGCAACTGGGGTAAGATTCTCCACTAATTTCTACTTATGTGTATGTATTCATGTAAAATCTTTTGTAATGGACATTTTCATCTATGTATCAGATAACTGAACTGCTGGTGGCATTTTCTTGTATGTTATTAGTGACAACATATGTATTATCTGTGAGTGCTTTAAAAATTATTTTCCCCCATATAATCTTCAGACTATTAATGTTAAAATATTTTTTTCTTATCCTTCTTTTTTTTTCTTTTTTTTTTAACTTTAGCAGAACCCTTTTATTTTTTTTTTTAATTTTTTGTTTATTGCAGTAACATTGGTTTATAACATTCCTTCTAAAACTTAGTTTATCCTCCCTGTTTGAAGGAATGCAGTGAAAATTTAGTAAATAGAATAGTTCTGCTGTTACAACCATTATAGATTGTGGGAATAATACGGGGCTTAGGCAAGCTTACTGAATTTTAGTACTCTTCCTTTCACTTCACCCCAGGATTGTGCCATCTTGAAATTGTCACCTGAGCTTCCTGTACCTCAGTAATCTCCTTCCCATCTGTCAGATCAGCATAAATGGGGCTGACGTCCTCAGGGTTGATGGGGGTGAGCTGAGTATAAACACTGACGCTAGTGTATAGTTATAATTATGGTTTAGTGTTGTGACTCCCAGAAGGTGGTAAGCTGCAACTTGCACAGCTTTGGAGTCCTGTGAAGTTCAGAATTTGTTTTGTTTTGTTTTACTGTTTTTCAACTTTATCTCAACTGTAAGTTTAGAGAACTCCACAGTTTGTTTCCTCTAAAAGTTTTCTCTCTGAGGTGACCATATACCACTTTTTAATTAAGACAGGTCACAATAAAAAAATTTGGAGGTCTTGCCTTTGATATTTGAATATGAAATCACCACTTATAGTTGTCCCACAGTATCATCACAAACAAAATATGTGAAAATACCTAATTTTATAGAAATAGACATTTATATATATTAAGGCATTCTGACTCAGGGACTTCTGGTCCCTTTCCATTGTAAATAGTTGTTTAATTTGTCTCATAATGTTTCCAATGGAGAAGGGCAGAGAGCGGGAAAGATATGTCTGTGATAAATAGAAGTTTAGGTGGGCAGAAACTGAATAATGTGATTATCCTAGATAGATTTTTTTTAGATTGTTTAGGGATTTGTACTTCATTCTGTCTAGTACATTGATATAATTGTATTTTCATGTGAGATAAATTTTTTTTCTGTTTTTCTTCCCTTAATCTTACACATATTGAGATCTCTAAGGAGACAGCCTGGTCTGAATAAATCCTCCATTGAAACCATCTGTAAGGGAATGTTCCTGGATGCGTTCAACACCCTTACTGTTTAAGTGTCTGATTACCTTGGTAGTTGAAGCCCTTTTGATAAGAAAATTCCAGTCTTTATCTTGACTCCTCCGTTGCAGTTGTTTCATTTAAAAAAGGGGGGATGATTGTGCAATCTGATGATTTTGTCAGATTCTTTTTGCCTTTGTTATTTTCTTTAGTTACATAAAAGTTTCTGAGTTTTCCAGTCTTTCATCTTGACTATTCATATATATCCTGCACTCTGTGGTACAATATTTGCTTAATAATTTGTTTACTACAGTAAGTAGAGTACTTATCAAGATGCTCAGAATTATATATCTGCTAATCTGGTTGCAGCTTCCTCTTTTAGGCCGTTATTTGCCTGCAGTTATTGGCTCTTTTATAATTATTTATGCCAAGGACCTTAAGCTTCAAGTTTCCTAAGCATTAATCTACATTAGAAAGATTTGATGAAAATTGACAAAGTAATCAAAACAAATCTTGAGCTTTCTGAAATCTTTGAGCCCTTTAAAATATCACCAATTCTCAGGCAGATGATTCTCTGTAACTTTCTTAGAGGTTCTTGGCCTATTGAAATATACCAAGAGCGTGGCTCTTCCGTTTACTTTTAGGAATCATATAACAAGTACTTTCTTAAAATTCTAATAATCCTTTTATTTTATATAGATAAATCTTATTTATTATGCTGAAGGAAATATAAGTATTTGTCCATTTTTTCCCTGTGTTTTTAGTTTTAAAATGAGACGGGCAGGAAAACCTCCTTGCTATCATATTTCTTTTTATATATATCAGCAAATCATATCATATCCTGACAGACTTTTCTGGTACCTCTTTGTGTACTTGGCACTGTCATGTGGTATCTTTGAATATACAGTCATGCATCGCATAGCCACAGGGATATATGCTGAGAAATGTGTCTAACAATGGGGATAACGTTCTGAGAAATGCATCATTAGGTAATTTCGTTGTTGTGTGAACATCATAGAGTGTACTTACACAAACCTAGACGGTATAGCCTACTACACACCTAGGCTGTCTGGTACCAATCTTAGGGGACCACTGTTGTATTTGTGGTTCATTGTTGACTGAAATGTTGTTAGGTGGCACATGGCTAAGCTGAATGGCTTCAAAGTATTGCTAAGATAGCTAGGAAGTGAAGACACAAACCGATAGAGTAATAGTTCTTTGAGGTTCTTTTCTTCCCCCATTTAACAAATGATGTGTTAAGTGCTCTCTGTGCCAAGCATGGTTCTAGGCACTGAGTACACAGCAAAGAATGGAATAGACCAAAATCCCTGCTGTGATGGAGCTTATGTTCTAACCTGAGAGACAGATGATAAACAAGATAAGAAAACACACAGCACCTTAGCTGGTGATAGGAGATACAGAGGAAATCTGTAGCAGAAAGAGTGGTCAGGCAAGGCCTTCTTTAAAAAATGACATTTTGAGGAAAGATTTGAAGTTTAGGGATCAAGATGTGAGTATATGGGAGAAGAGATCAAAGACTTTGTGGTCTTGAGTGGATTGAACCGAGTTTGTACCCTCACTCTACTCGCAAATGTACAGAAAGTTCTTTGCCCTCCTCCGTTCATCATCCAAGAGTCTCTGCTGTGGTCATCTCTCCTGTGCGTCATCTAAGATTTCTGGTTTCAATTTCTTTAAAATGAAGTAATCATTTAGTAGATACCTGTGAAGAAATCTGAGTGTGGACTACTTCTTGATATTTATAAACTCATCCTTCCCTTTTAGAAATCAATATCACTAAATCATCCAAAAATGGAATAATGGTTTAGAACAAGCTGTGAATATCAATAATAAAGATAATATTTTGGAGTCTAGATAATATTTTGGAGTCCAGATAATGTTTTGCTAACCATTACACCATGGAACCCCTCTTAATATAAGATAATATTTCACCCTAAAGGATTCTTGTTGATGTGCTTTGTTGTTATTTTCTTAAAATTTTAATTTGTTTAAAAAGAAGAAAATATCTAGTTGTGACATTAATGCTATATTAAGAAGAAGAGGTAGTCGTCCATTATACAAATACTTAGAGCGCACCTACTGTGTCGAGCTGGATCTTCAGTGTCCTGTGCAAAGGTTTTTAGAATGTGAACTACATGTGAAAACATCAAAATTTTGATCAATGTAGTTGAAATGTAAATAGGATATTAGAAATATGTTGTTTGTGTGTTAAGATGGTAAGAATATTTAAAAGCTGAGGTGAAAGATATTATCCTAGAATTTTCTCTGAAATGATACTGATGCGGCCCCTTAATATTTTATCTAAAGAAGCTTAAGGGCCAAAACTTTGCACTTCTCAACGAGACCAGTAAGACTTTGTTCACATGCTAAGCACTATCCTTTGGGTCAGTATTTTAAAGTCAATGTCTTAAGCAATTGTCTTAAGCAATAATTATAAATATTTGCCAGGATAGTTGAAATTTGGAAAATACTGGGTAGATCTAACAAGTAAGAAGATATCTTTTGTTTGCTAGACGTTGGACATGCACCTAACTACACTGAGAACTCTAACACAGTGTCTATATGGAACGGATAACAAATCCGAGTTAATTTGGATGGAACATCTTCTGTTTTTACACAGGTGTCTTTAGGTGGCGTTGATCTCACAGTCCGGGTGCTCACGACAGGATATTGGCCCACTCAGTCAGCCACACCAAAGTGCAACATCCCACCAGCACCAAGACATGCTTTTGAGATATTCAGAAGGTAAACATAGATCAAACTTTGTTATTTCTAAGTACAAATAATTGTCCAAAATTGAAATAAATTTGAGCATTAGTAGTGTCCCTGATTGAGGATGAATATACTCTGTTTTTTTACCTCATGTTCAAAAGGAGAATTTGTCCTTTATGCTTTTAGTGTGTAAGAATGAGTAGCGTAATCTCTGTTCAGCGGAATATTTTGTTAATGTCCTTTGTTCACCATTAGTGCCCGGTTAGGAGTATGTTTTGTATTGTTGGTATCTTCCACTGGCTTAGGGCAAATTGATTCTTGGGTTACCATGGAGAAACGTAGTCTTATGAACAGCAGTGGCTGAGCAGCAGGCCAGGGGCAAAGTGTACCAATAGAAATTATTTCATGTGCTACCTTTATCATTTAATATCTAGCTAAGTTACTTAGGTCTGTCTTTTTCTGTCTCTCTCTTCCCCCCACCTCCTTTTTTTGTTTCCTATTCTGTAAAAATTGGAACTGAACTTGATTCCTAAGGTTTCCTTTAGCTTTAAAAGTTTTCCTTACGTATATGTTTGTTAAGGTTGTCATCCTGTAGTTTATAATTTCAAATATGTAAATCGTATGGTTCTCTAAAACCTGGTTTGATTTGCTGAAGGTTTTACTTAGCCAAACACAGTGGTCGACAGCTCACGCTCCAGCATCACATGGGTTCTGCAGATCTCAATGCCACCTTTTATGGACCAGTCAAAAAGGTAAATACTGATCGTTTGAACATACTTATGTTAAGTAACTAAAATTAGTCTATAGAACTGATTTGTGATTTTTGTTGACCTGGGTAAATCATGTATTTCCCTAGGTGTTTCAAATATTAAAAAGGGGTAATGTGTGTTTTTGTGTTCCCTCAGTTGCTAACTTCATTTGGCAATATGAAGACTATTACCAGTAGACTTTCTTAAGGAATAAATAATAATAAGATAATTACATTTTATTTGTAAGATTAGACTTGAGACAGTATTGCATAAAATAATAAAATGTAAGTTGATTTGAGGGCATACAAAGACATGAGTCCCTTTTTAAAATTGTCAGTCTCCTATAATCCTTATTTCCGGTAAATCAAAATCGGGAAAGTTAACACTTGAGATTTGTGAGATGCACAAAATGTTGCTAAAGGGATTATTTAAAAATTAGCAATACACTAGTGAATTGCCTTCATTTAAAAAAAGTAATTGCTCTTTTATATCTAAAATTGTGAGGTTTAGAGTAACAGTTTACTTTCACTGCTTGGTATAAATCAAATAGGGTCATTTGCCTTAAAATAGAAAAATAATAAAAAGCTTCTAGAAAAACATTAAAGAAAAATACCTAAGTTGTCATCTAGGCAGCAAATAACAGCTTTATTCTATATTTTAATTAGAATCTTAATAGTTGCGTAAGATAAGTCACTGTAACACCAAAGTTTTTTTTTTTTTAAGACTATTGAAAATGCCTACACATAGTCTAATTTTTATATTTAATTGACGTGGGAAATATTCCTTACAGTTCATTTAGTTGAATAATATTTGACACTATTATATGTTTAAGTGTAAGTGGGAGGGTCAAGGATATTAAAGAACTCAGCTTTTAATTACTGCTTCTTTTTGTTTTAAAGAGATTTTTTTTCTAAATAATCATGTTATTTTTTGAAGTTTTTTTAAACAGATCAGTAGGTTTTAAAAACATAATTCATATGTTAATTGTTGAAGACTTAAATTTCTACTTGGTGCTTCTTAAATTATAGAGTAGAAACAGGCTTTAAGGATAGCAGAGGTTTTTTCCCCCTATCCTGTGGTATTATTTGAGCTCTTACTGTGATCAGACCACACAAAAAGAAACCTAACCCTAATACTTTTGGTAGTGGTATAATGGCAGTGATGTTTTATAAGTCCATTATTATCCCATTGTGCAACTGTTAAAAATAATCTTGGCTGTAAATATAAGGAGTTATTGGTTCATTACTTGCTCAGATACATTAAAAATTATTTACAATGGAAAAAAAAACAATCCTAAATAAATACTTTGTGTGCATGCGTATGTGTGTACACACATAACACATTTTTTAAATGACATTTCTTTTTTATATAGGAATAAGTTATGTAGTTTTGTTAAGGGGAGTTGAACGTTACAGAGTTTATTTCTTAAACATACCATTAAAGTTACCAGTAATTATGTCTTGTTTATATTTTTTAAAAAATGAAACAGGAAGATGGATCTGAAGTTGGTGTTGGAGGGGCACAAGTAACTGGCTCTAATACACGGAAGCACATACTGCAAGTCTCCACTTTCCAGATGACCATATTAATGCTCTTTAATAATAGAGAAAAATACACGTTTGAGGTATGGGTTGGTTATATAAATTTTAACAAATTGTATTATTTTTAATTCTCACCTGTTACTTGAGTCTTTCTTATTAGAGTAACCTTTAGAGTTATTATTATTTGAGTATTATTATTTATACTCAACCTTTGAGTGCCATTAGAGAAAATAGCTTAATAGTTCCATGGGCTGTGGAACTACATGAACATCATATAGTTATTGGGTCATGTTTTATTTGGTTTTTTAAAATCAACTTTATTGAAGTATAAGTTTTATATAATAAAACATATACCACATCTAAGTGCACAATTTTATGAATTTTAACAGATGTATGTACCTGTGTAATACCATCACAATCAAGATATAGAATATTACTCCCCCCAAAATTTTAATACTCCTTTGCAGTCAATTCCCTCACACTATACCTAGACCTAGGCAGCCACTGATCTGCTTTATATCACTATAGATTAGTTTTGTCTTTCTAGAATTTCATATAAATGGATAATGTAGTGTGTTATTTTTGTCCAGCCTCTTCCACGTATCATAATATTTTTGAGATTCATTCATGTTATTACATGTATAGTTTCAGTAGTTCATTCCTTTTTATTGCTGAATGCTAATCTATTATATGTTTCGCTCTACTGTGTTTTCTTTATCCATTCAGCTGTCTGTGGACATTTGAATTGTTATCAGATTTAGGCTGTTATGAATAGAGCTGTATGTTTAACTTTTTAAGAAACTGTCAAACTGTGTCCCGTAGTGATTGTACCATTTTACATTCCTGCCAGTAGTGTGGGAGAGTTCCTGTTGCCCCACATCCTCTCCAAAATTGTGTACTGTCAGTCTTTTTAATTTTAGCCATTTTAGTGGTGTGTAATTATAGCTCATTGGGGATTTAATTTGCCTTTCTTGATGACTGATGATGCTGAGCATCTTTTATGTGTTCGTATGCCACTTACATGTCTGGTGAGGGGTCTGTTTATATCTTTATTGAGTTGTTTAAAAGCTCTTTATAAATTCTAGGTACAAATCGTTTGTCAGATCTGTGTGCTGTGACTATTTTCTCACAGTCTGTCGCTTGCCTTTTCATTTTCTTAATGGTATGTTTCGAAGAGCAGGATTTTTTAATATGGACAAAGTCCAGTTGCCACTTTTTTCCTTTTATAGTTTGTGCTTTTGATACTATCTAAGAAATTATTGGCTACCCTGAGGTTGCAAAGATTTCCTTCTGTGTTTTGTTCTAAGCAGTTTATAGTTTTAGCTTTTATGTTTAGGTCTGTGATGAATTTCAAGTTAATTTTTTTGTATGATTAGAGGGAAGGAATTTTTTTTGTATCGTTACAGGTAAAGATTTAGAGTTATTTTCCCGCATACACAGATAATCAATTGTTCCTTCCAGCATCATTTGTCAAAAGCACTCTTCTTTTCCCTTTGAATTACCTTGGCACTTGTATAAAAAAAATCAATTGACTGTATATGTGTGGGTCTGTTTCTGCACTCTCTGATCTGTTTCTTTGATTTCAGTGTTGATCCTTATGCCTGTTTTACACATAGGTGACCATAGGAAGAAATAAGTTTGAAGTTTGAAATTAAGAGCAAAATTAAATTCCAGGCCTATTTTAATACTCATCTCCATACTTCCATTTATGTGATGGATATAATTAAGAAATGGCCATTTTTATGTGATATACCCCAAGGAAACGTTTTGAAACCCAAGTGTTTTAGGTCAGTGGCAAAGTCAAGAGGTTTTGTTCTTACATATTTCCAGGTGTACCTTACCCAGGGAATAATCTTAATTTTCAAGCATAAATTATATGTGATTGAGTGCCAAGAATATTGATTAAGCAAGTATTGAGTACCTTACTCAAACATTGTAAGCCTTTTCAAACAGAGGTGGAATTAAATTCTCTCTAACAGCTTGGATGTTTTAATCTACAGCTCTCTTGGATAGATAATATATTTTAAGCAAAATAAGCTACTTGATAAATGCTAGAGTTGGTTTTCAGAGTCCTAGTTTGTAAAGAGCTGGCAAAAATAACGGGATAAACAAAAACATGAATTCATTTTCTAAAGTAATTTTTAGGATTGCTAGTAATTTTAGTGGTTCAAGCTTACTTTTCCGTTTCCCAGCTGACTTGAGATCATTGATGCTGGTGAATGGTGGTTAAGTAGAAGGTAAAATTAAGTAAAATTCCTCTAATATTTCAGATTTTAGCTCGGTCACAACCAGAAGCGTGAACATAATGGCATGTGGAAAATGCCGTTCCTGTGGCTCCAAAGCCTTCTGGCTGCTGGTGCCTTGAACTGGGGGCATGGTGGGAAGGCACGTGACATTGTCTTTACTCACACCATGTATTTTGCTGTAGTCTACTGCGTAAGTTTTATTAGCCAACTCTTTTACAGAAATCATATCCACAAATTAGAGGAGATAGTTAAAAGTATTTAACTTTAATAATTTTAAAGGAAGCTGACCTTTTATCTTTAAATATTCTTTCTTTATGAGTTCAATAAGATGATATATTAGTCATTTAATGCTACTTAAGAAATCTCAAAACTTAGTGGTTTAAAACAGGTGCTAACAATTCATTATCTTTTGTGATTTCTGTGAGTTGAGGGATTCAAGAGGGGTTGGGTTGGGTGGTTCTGGCTCGGAATCTCTCATGAGGTTACATTAGGATGTCAGCTGGGGCTTCAGTCACCTAATGTTTGTCTAAGGCTGGCAGATACACTTCCAGGCTGTTGGTATACGCTTTCTTCCACATGGCTGGCAAGTTCGTTTTGGCTGTTGGTAAGGGGTCTTCGTTTCTTTCCACATGGACCTTACCACATGGCTGTGTGACTGTCCTTGCCCCATGGTGGCTAGCTTTCCCTTGAGCAAGCAATCCAGGAGACCCAGGTAGCTCCTGCAGTGCCTTTATGACCTACCCTTGGAAGTCACATACTGTCACTTCCTCCGTTTCTTGGTCACCCAAGTCAGCCCTGTTGTACTGAGGAGACCACACAAGGTAAAACATACGAGGGTCATTGTGGCCCATCTTGGAAACTGCCTACAAAAGGTGACATTTATTTGTAGTGTCACATTTAATCCATAATAGTCAGGCTGCTGAGGCTTTTTCCTCTTTTTATATATATTTTTTGAATGAATAGAAGTCCATATTGTAATTTAGAACAGCTACAATCGGGAAATATATACAGTGGTAGTCTATGCCTTGGATTTTAGTGTCAAGCATTTGGTTTTTGAAAGAGGTATAGATATTTACTAATACATATTTTTCTAAATGTTCTTCATTATACTTTTTAAAATTTTCTGAGAATGAGTCTGAAATATAAAAACTAATTGTGGACAGTACCAAAATTAATGTCAAACAGTAGAATTTAAGTTATTAAATTACCATTAAACAACAGTGATAATTGATATTTTATCGAGAAGTTAACAACAATCATTAATAACAAAACTTCACAATATAGAAAGGAAAATGGTTGAGGGTACAGGGAGAAACGGACACTTCCATAGAAATCCATCACAAATGTACTGACTGACCAGACAATAAAAAAGGGGGGCAAGATATAGAAGACTTAAGTAACACAATTAGCAAATCAAATTGAAGGCTGTACAGAGAACTTTGAACTCAGAAGGCAAAACACAAATATTGCTCTTGGGAAATAACTGAGGCTGGTGTAACCGTATTACTAGAACTGAGCAAGGAAAATACAAGCGAGAAAAAGAAAGCTATAGTTATTAAACATAATACACAAATCTTAAATAAAATATTAGCAAGTCATATTCAGCAGTGTATTGAAAGAATCCACTGTGTCCAAATAGGATTTATCCCTGGAATACAAAAAAGGAATTTAACATACAGTTATTAAGATTTTATAATAATAATACTAAAATTAACTGAGCACTTGCTGTGTTGCCAGACACCATTTCAAGGAGAAAATCAATTCATGGTCTATACAGATGTACAAAGAGCATTTGATAAAACTCAGTCTCCGTTCTTTATTTCCAGGGTGGGGGACTCTTAGCCACCTAAGAATAGAATGAAATGCCCTTAATGTCATAAGGGTGTATCTGATGAGAGCCCTAAGCAAGCAGTAGTTAGTGTAAAATATTAGACCTTCCCAATGAAGTTAGGAACAAGTTAGGGTACCTGCTTTTACTGCTGCTACTCAGCCTTGTTCTGCAGGTCCTGACACACTAAGAAAAGAAAACGGGGTGACATAAATATCAGGAGTTGACAAAATTTGTAGACACTATGATTGTCAACTATGATAATCAAATGAGAAACCACTCTCTGAAAAAATTGAAAAATCAACTTTTCTATAAGTCAGAATTAATCAGAAAATGACATGAGGAGAGGGATGTTTTAATAAGAATCATAATCTTCCTAGGAATCAGTCTAACAAGAAAGGTAGAAGACTTACACCAAAAAGGCAATAAAAGCAAAAGAATATGAAAGGGTAAATGTACCTTTTATAAAGGACTTATTTGTTTTTAATTTTATTGAGATCGTATTGGCTTTTAACATGGTGTAAATTTCAGGTATACATTATTGTATTTCAGTTTCTGTATAGACTGCATCATGTTCACTACCACTAGTCTAATTTTTATCTGTCGCCATACGCAAGTGCCTCTTTATCCCTATAGCCCTCCCCCATCCCCTTTTCCTTTGGTAACCAGTAATCTGTTCTCCTTATCTGTGTGTTTATCTTCTACATGTGAGAGAAATCATATGATATTTATCTTTTTCTGTCTGACTTATTTCACTTAACATAATACTCTCAAGACCCATCTGTGTCATCACAAATGGCATGATTGTATATATACACCACATCTTCTTTATCCATTCATCGGTTGATGGGCATTTGGGTTGCTTCCATGTCTTGCTATTATGAATAATGCTGCAATGAACGTAGGGGTGCATAAATCTTTTTCAATTGTTGATTTTCATATTCTTTGGATAAATACCCAGTAGTGGAATAGCTGGATCATATGGTATTTCTATTTTTAGTTTTTTGAGAAATCTTTATACTATTTTCCATAGTGGCTGCACCAGTTTGCATTCCCAACAGCAGTATATGAGGGTTCCCTTTTCTCCACATCCTCTCCAACACATGTTATTTCTTGTCTTGTTAATTAAAGCCATTCTGACAGACGGTGAGGTGATAGCTCATTGTAGTTTTGATTTGCATTTCCCTAATAATTATTGATGTTGAACATCTTTTCATGTGCCTGTTGGCTATCTGTATATCTTCTTGGAAAAATGTCTATTCGTATCCTCTGCCCATTTTTTGATCGAGTTGTTCATATTTTTGTTATTGAGTTGTATGAGTTTTTTATATATTTTGGAAATTAACCCCTTATTGGATATGTGATTTGCAAATATTTTCTCCCATTTGGGAAGTTGTCTTTTCATTATGTTGATGGTTTCCTTTGCTTTGCAGAAGATTTTTAATCTGATGTAGTCTGGTTTGTTTATTTTTTCTTTTGTTTCCCTTGCCTGAGTAGACATGGTATTTGAAAAGATACTGCTAAGACTGATGTCAAAAAGTGTACTGCCTATATTTTCTTCCAAGAGTTTTACAGTGTCAGGTCCTACATTCAAGACTTTAATCCATTTTGAGTTAATTTTTATATATGGTGTAAGATAATGGTCTAGTTTGATTCTTTTGCATGTGGCTGTCTAGTTTTCCCAACACCACTTATTGAAGAGACTCTCCTTTCTCCATTGTATGTTCTTGGCTCCTTTGTCAATATTAGCTGTCCATGGATGTGTGGTTTTATTTCTGGGCTCTCAGTTCTATTCCATTGATCTGTGTATCTGGTTTTCTGCCAGTGCCATGCTGTTTTGGTTACTATAGCCTTATACTATAATTTAAATTCAGGGAGTGTGATACCTCCAACTTTGGCCTTTTTTCTCAGGATTATTTTGGCTACTCAGGGTCTTTTGTTGTTCTATATAAATTTTAGAGTTCTTTGTTCTGTTTCCATGAAGAATGTCATTGGGATTCTGATTGAGATTGCATTGAATCTGTAGATTGCTTTAGGTAATATGGACGTTTTAACTATGTTTATTCTTCCAATCCATGAGCATGGAATATCTTTCCATTTCTTTGTCTTTTTCAGTTTCTTTCAATAATGTCTTATAGTTTTCAGTGTATAGGTCTTTCACTTCCTTGGTTAAATTTATTCCTAGATATTTTATTCTTTTTGTCACAATTGTAAATGGGATTGTCTTCTTGACTATCTGCTAGTTCATTATTAGTGTAGAGAAATGCAACTGATTTTCGTATGTTGATTTTGTATCCTGCAACTTTACTGTATTTGTTGATTACTTCTAATAGGTGAATTCCGTAGAGTTTTCCATATACAGAATCATGGCATCCACAAATAGTGACAGTTTCACTTCTTCCTTTCCAATTTGGATCCCTCTTATTTCTTTTTCTTGCCTAATAGCTCTGGCTAAGACTTCCAGTACTATGTTGAATAAGAGTGGTGAGAGTGGGCATCCTTGCCTTGTTCCTGTTCTCAGAGGAATGGCTTTCAGTTTTTTTCTGTTGAGTGTGATGTTGGCTGTGGATTTATCATATATGGCCTTTATTATGTTGAGGTACTTTCTTTCCATACCCATTTTGTTTAGAGTTTTTATCATAAATGGGTGTTGGATCTTGTCGAATGCTTTCTCTGCGTCTATTGAGGTGATCATGTGATGTTTATTCCTCATTTTGTTAGTGTGGTGTATCACATTGATTTGTGAATGTTGAACCATTCCTGCATTCCTGGAATAAATCTCATTTGATCATGGTATATGATCTTTTTAATGTATTGTTGTATTCAATTTGCTATTATTTTGTTGAGGATTTTTGCATCTATGTTCATCTGGGCTATTGGCCAGTAATTTTCTTTTTTTTTGTTGTCCTTGTCTGGTGTTAGATCAGGATAACGTTGACCTCATAAAATGAGTTAGGAAGAGTCACATCCTCTTCAATTTTTCATAATAGTTTGAGAAGGATGGGAATTAAATCTTCTTTGAATATTTGGTAGAATTCACCAGAGAGGCCATCGGATCCTGGACTTTTGTTTTTTGGGAAGATTTTGATACTGTTTCAATGTCTTTGCTTGTGGTTGGTCTATTCAGATTCTCTATTTCTTCTTGACTCAGTTTTGGAAGGTTGTATGATTCCAAGAATTTATCCATTTCTTCTACGTTATCCAGTTTGTTGGTGTATAACTTTTCTTCAAATGTTCTCTTATAATCCTTTGTATTTCTGTGGTGTCCATTGTAATTTCTCCTCTTTCATTTCTGATTTTATTTATTTGAGTCTTCTCTGTTTTTGTTATTAGTGAGTCTGGCTAAGGGTTTGTCAATTTGTTTATCTTCTCAAAGAACCAGCTCTTAGTTTCAATGATCCTTTCTATTGTGTTTTAGTCTCTATTTCATTTATTTCTGCTCTGATTTTTATTATTTGCTTCCTTCTACTGGCTTTGGGCTTTGTTTGTTCTTGTTCTTTGAGGTATAGAGTGAGCTTGTTTATTTGAGATTTTTCTTATTTGTTGAGGTAGACCTGTATTGCTATAAATTTCCCTCTTAGTACCACTATTGCTGCATCTCATAATATGGGTATGTTGTATTTTCGTTTTCATTTGTTTCTGGGTATTTTTTGATTTCTCCTTTGATTTTTTTCATTGATCCAACAGTTGTTCAGTAGCATGTTGCTTGATCTCCACATATTTGTGGCTTTCCCATCTTTTTCCTTGTAGTTGATTTCAAGTTTCATAGCATGTTGGTCAGAAAAGATGCTTGATATGATTTCAGTCTTTTTGAATTTATTGAGGCTTGCTTTGTTTCCCAGCATATGGTCTATCTTTGAGAATGTTCCACGTGCACTTGAAAAGGAGTTATTGTTTTTTTGTCGCCTATAAATTCAATGAAATCCTAATCAAAATCTGCAAAAGATTTGTTTTCTATGAAACTTTACAAGCTGATCCCAGAATTCATCTGGACAAGAAAATGCACAAGAATAGGCAAAACTATTTTTTTGAGGGAGAGGGGTTTTGGGTGGGAAAGCCCAGCAACAGGGGAAGGAATTTGTTCTAATATGAAAACATACCTTAAAGCTAAAGTTGTTTTTAACATGTGCAGACAAATAGTTCATTTGAACAAATAGAGTCCAGAAACAGATTAATATAGAAAGAGGTGTTTCGGGTATGATAAATTTGCCCTTTCTAACCAAAATGAATTAAAATACTTGCTGCTTCATTTGTGGGAATGTGGGGAGAGTAGTATGGGACCTTAGTTCCATATGTCATATCAAATACAAAATCAAATTCCAGATAAATGTAGGCATAAATCTGTAAAAGTAATAGAAGAAAACATAGAATATTTTGATAAGCTTGATATGAGAAAGGCCTTTTTTCAAGCCTATACATAAACCACAAAGGAAAAGACTGATAGATTTAACCACATGAAGACTAATAATAAAACATCTATGTGATGAAATATCATAAGTTAGAAGAGGTAAAGACACCAAAAGAAATTATTCACAACATATAACAGAATTGAAACCATAATATATAAAGAGCACCAATAAATCAATACAAAAACAAATAATTGAATAGAAAAGCATGGAAGGAGTATGATTAGACAAAGCACGGAAGAATAACAAATATCTTATAAAAAGATGATATTTTTTCTCCTGTTGGTCATGGAAGTACAAATTAAAATAATGAGATACCATTTTTAGCCCAACAGATGGGCAGAAGAAAAAAAATTCTGTGCTGAGGGTGGAGAGAATGGATACTCATAGACTGTTGTGAAGTTAAATAGTAAACATGAAAGGCAGTTTGTCAGTATCTATCAAATATAAAATTTTTATAACTTTAAGGAGAGAGGTGCATTTTTAGAAATCTGCTTCAGAAAACCTGGCTTTTGTGCTCAAGACAGAAATGCATGTTCCATTACAAAATTGGATATAATGTTAGTCTCCATTCGTGTTGTAATAGAGCAGTACTGGGGAGTTCCCTGGTTTTAATCTCTTTATGCTAAGATGAAAAATCTCCAAGAAATTAATAGAAGAATTCATATGATATGATCCCATTTATGTTTAACATTAATACTGATGTATAGCTGGGCGTGTTTATATACATACGTGTGTATGTGTGTATTTGTATTCATGTGTTTATATGTAGATGTAGAGGAAAAGGCATAGAAGGATTCAATTGAATTGCAATAGTTACCTCTGGGAATGAGCTATAAGTATGAAATATCACCTAAGAAGATATTTCTGGTTCTTTGAATATGATTAAACAATAAGATATGAAAATAAGTCACTTTCAGCATGTACATAATTACGATCAACATTCTAATAATTGATAGCACCTGTTTAATTTGCTGGGATTAACATTTATAGTTTTTGAGATGTCTACAGTAGGTAGACATAACCAGAGATCATTTGAAGCAAAGGAATGTGCATCATCATTACTGAAGTTCTCATTTCTCCCAGTCCTCACTTCCCTGACAGTCCTTTAGACAAACCTGTTGCTGAGACTCTTGTGAAAGGGAGAATGACTCTCTCCATAGCAGTTATGTGATCTGAATAGCACTATCTTCTTGCCCATTCTTCCTGAGCTGCTTTTTTTTTTTTTTTAATTTTTTGTTTATTGCAGTAACATTGGTTTATAACATTGTAAAAATTTCAGGTGTACGTCATTGTACTTCTGTTTCTGCATAGATTACATCATGTTCACCACCAAAATACTAATTACAACCCATCACCACACACATGTGCCGAATTATCCCTTTCACCCTCCTGCCTCCCCCCTTCCCCTCTATGCACCCAATGTAGGTGCACCTAAATATATAAAGCAATTATTAACAGACGTAAAAACAGAAATAGACAGTAACACAATAATAGTAGGGGACTTTAACACTCCACTTATACCAACAGATAGATCATCCAAACAGAAGATCAATAAGGAAACATTGGCCTTAAACGACACACTAGAACAGATGGACCTAATAGATATATACAGAGCATTCCATCCAAAAACCGAAGAATACACGTTCTTTTCAAATGCACGTGGAACATTCTCCAGGATTGATCACATATTAGGCCACAAAACAAGTCTCCATAAATTTAAGAAGATTGAAATAATACCAAGCATCTTTTCTGACCACAACGGTATGAAACTGAGCTGCTTTTGAGAAAGAAACAGCTTTGTATGTTGAGTCGAAGCAGTGTATCCCGTTGTGAAGACTTGTTGCATCATACATCCCTGCAGAAGTGTAGGAACTAAATCATATACATGTACAATTCTACTGTCCCATTGACCTAAGAAGAGTATAATGAATTAAAAAATTATCTATTCATTCTTTCCTAAACTGCTTTTTCCTTGATTTACTGCATTTTATTCGTACCATAATATGTAGCAAAAATTATTGCAAGCACTTCAAAACAGATTTCTTATTGCCTTTCATGTTTAGTATTAATTACCAGATATTTAATTTTTTTTTTTTTCATTTGGTCATACAGGCAGTAAATGTGGTCACCTTGGATTGTAAATTTTGATTGTGTAATAGAAAGCTTTAGCTCAGGCTCACTTTGCTTCTTTCTGTGAAAGAAGTTGCTAAGTAAGAGTAACATGGGTAAACTTGGAAGATTGTAGCATATTTCTAAGATAAGCAGTCATATGTTGGTTAACACTTTATTTTTACCTAAATATCAAAGCAGGTCCCTAATAATTTCTCTAGATGACTTTTTTTTTTTTTTTTTTTTTGCTGAGGAAGATTCGCCCTGAGCTAACATCTGTTGCCAATCTTTCTCTTTTTTTGCTTGAGGAAGGTTCGCCCTGAGCTAACATCTTTGCCAGTCTTCCTCCATTTTGTATGTGGGTTGCCACCACAGCATGGCTGACAAGAGTGGTGTGGGTCTGCGCCTGGGATCTGAACCCACAAACCCAGGCCGCCGAAACAGAGCATGCTGAACTTAACCACTAGGCCACAGGGCCGGCCCCCTGGATGACATTTTTAGACTAGGCCTTATAGCTCCTAAAACAAAAAAGTACGTCTTTTCAATATTTTGTAATTTGAATCACTTTTTTCTCTAGTTCAAATAAGTGAGGTTTTAGTGACATGTCATAATAATCAGGGAATTCTTTGTTATGAATTATTTCTTTAATGGAATTAACTTTAACTACTGCTTGGTCAATTTTACTTACTAATGAACTTATCGACTTTAATCTTTCAAAAAGTCTAATGATGTCAATCTGATGAAATTTCAGGAAATTCAACAAGAGACAGATATCCCTGAAAGAGAACTTGTCAGAGCCCTGCAGTCCCTCGCCTGTGGTAAACCAACGCAGCGGGTTCTTACGAAAGAACCCAAGTCAAAGGAAATAGAAAATGGTCACATATTTACAGTTAATGATCAGTTCACATCCAAACTACACAGAGTCAAGATTCAAACAGGTATCTGGAATCATATTTTTCCTCTTTAAAAAAATTGTATTTTTTTCTCTAAAAATAAAGACTGTTATCTGTTGGATTTTTATCTTTAAAAATAATGCTTTTCTGGTGTTGCGTGACACATAGGCTTAAGAAATAAAGCAGCTTTTATTGACATGTTCCCATTAAAATGCAGTTGACTCCAAGTACAGTAAGCCTTTAAAAAAGTAGTTCATAATGTGAACAAGGTACTTATTTCCATTTTGTTTTTGACAAGTGAAATGCAATTCTGTGAACATATTAGTACTTAAAAAATAATTGTTTTAACTGGTTGGGTTAACTAATAGTCACTGAACATCTATTTTTAAAACTGATTTCTGGATTTCTCAAGATTGGGAATTATCTGTCTAAAGTTTGATGTTTAGATGCAGCTATTTATATTTTGATAAATATTTTTTTAAATTTCAAATCCTTAAAACCCATATTATCTCTCTAACTCAAAAACATGGAAATCACCCTCTTGTGAATAGTTTTTTAGTATGGCCTTATTTTTTAAGTTGATAAGGAACATCCTATTTATTGTATATTTAAGATGTATATTTTCTGTGTAGTTAAGGGGGAAAAAGGCACTCCACCTTTGTTGATGTTTAAAGCTTTAATGTAGTTTGCTACCTGGTTTCGAAACTAGTATTAGATAAGCTTCCCAGTACTGATTCATCCATTACACCTAATATATCTGTGTAGAACAGTATTTAAAATAAGATAAATTTTCTAAATGACTTCAATTTTCTAATTTTAAAAAAATTATATTTACATTATACATTAATGATAAAATCTTTTAAAAATTATTTTAATGTTAAATATACAATTGATTGCCAAAGTATGTTGATTCAAGAACTTTATATACATACTTTTGTTTTCGTTTTTGGCCCTGATTGGATATGTATGCTTTGTGAAGCAGGGTGGTGTCACTGTTAAAAGCCATGGCGACTTTGTCATGTAGTTGCACACCGTATCACTGTCTTCATCACCAAAATTGGCTCCATGTCTTTGGGACACAGATGTATATTAAAAATAAAACGGAACTGTGTTAAGGAGAGTCATGGAACAAAATATCTTTTTTCCCCCCAGTGCAAGGCATGTGACTTTATAGTTTTGGGCAGATACAGGTTTTGGATTTCAGCACTTGTTTGTATCCTAGATTTAAAAGAAGATGTATGATACGTAATCTATATCTGATTTATCTACCCTCACCCTACCTACCCTAAATGAGTAACTGTCTTTGTAATCCCAGATCCCATCATGCCTAGCAATAGGCATATGTCAGATATTATTGTTATTATTATATAAAAAATAGTGTTCTCTTCATGGATTTTTAATTTTTGGTGTTATGTGTGTGTATGTGTGTGTTTATAGTATTTTAGATCTGATTAAAATAGGAAAATAGTTATGTATGATGGGGAATTTGACTAGATGATCTCTTAAGGTTTTCTTCGGCTATAAAATCCTGTAAAGAAATGATGTTTTTCATTTTGGAATGGGACTTAGATTATGTTGGTTCTTACTGATATTTTGTATTAGTTAAAATTTTCTCTCTGTGGGGATAAGTGTTCTTATGACCACATCGGTTTTCTTAAGTTGTCAAAATACGTTTGCCTTTTTTTAGGAAGTTCTCAGGCCTCATAATCAAATACTCAGAGACTCTGACCTTACCTGTGTTGGTTTTTACTGTAGTTAATAAATAGAAGTTCAAGCAAAGAACTTAAAAGTATTACTCAAATAACAGTCTTTGAAAAGAATTAGATTCATTGTAATTCACAACAATTTCCATAGGTGACAGTCTTCCCCACCACCACTCATCTTCCCCCGACACACACGTCTAGCTACATATGTACCTACTTAACACAAGCAGACACCTCTGTTATGTTGTTGTTGTTCTTTTTTTTTTTTTTTTTTGGTGAGGAAGATTTGTCCTGAGCTAATATCTGTGCCCATCTTCATCTATTTTGCATGTGGGTTGCTGCCACAGCATGGCTTGATGAGCAGTGTGTAGGTCGCCACCCAGGATCCGAACCTGCAAACCCCGGGCCACTGAAGCAGAGCCTGTGAACTTAACCACTATGCCACTGGGCTGGCCCCTGTTATGCTCTTCTTAAGTGCAGAATATTGTGCTAGGCTCTAGGAGTGAGCTCTTGCCCTCACATTTTTAAATCCATCATAACTCTGTGTATCACCACAATCTTCTCATTTATCTTGGAGTATACCTATTTAGGTGACCAAATCTAGATGAACCAAAAGGATTGTTTAAAAAGTTCTTTTTTTCCTCTAACTTTTTATTTTAAATATTTTCAAATCCACAGAAAAGGTGAAAAACACTAGAATGGACATCAGTATGGCCATCACTTATGTTTAAGAGTTATTAAAATTTTGCCACATTTGCCCGAGCACCCTTGCCACTGCCCTCTTCCTCTCCTCCATATATGTATATATTTGCCACAGCATTTTAAATTAATTTGCAAACATCATAACACTTACCCCCTAAATACTTCAGCATACATCTACTTCCTTAAAATAAGACATTTTGTCACGTAATTGTAATACTGTATCACATGCAAGAAAATTAATAATTCCAACATCTATATACCACACATACTTACATGTCCACACTTGTCTCAAAAGTGCCTTTCATACCTTACTTTTTGGCCAAGATTCAATCAAGATTTCCATATTACATTGATTTTTATGTCTCTTTAGTTCTATGTAAACTAAGGCCTCTATCTTTTTTTTTATGACATTAACTTTTTTGAGGAAATGCATTATTCTTTCTTAGTAGACCCTTTTAATCTAACTGTAGTCTTTTTTTGTTGAGCTTATTGATTATCTTTAACTTGGGAAAAGACACTGAAAGCAGAATTCTTAACCAAAGGCTTCTAATTAGAAACAGCTGAATGGATATGCGCACCAGAATGATCTTCTGAATTGTGCAGTTTGCTGTCTCGTGGGTGTGCCCATGTCTGAGTCAGCAGTGTCCCACGTGGTTCTTTTGTAATTTTCCAGTTTCTGCCTCGAGAAACTTCACATCTATCTCCTATTGATGACTAGATAAACAAAAAATCAGTTACCATTTTTCTTTCTCTGCTACTTCAATCAGAGTGAAGTTGTAGGAGAAAAGGACTTCTATGTTTAATCCCTTATCAGTTGCCTTGAAGACTATAGGGAATAACAGAGTAAGAACTTCTCCTGAGATTGAAATATAGTATGCATTAGTGGTAATGAGATTGTGACATAAACAATAAGATATATAACAAGAAATTTTTAGGTAATTGGGGAGGGGTACAAATGAATTACTTTATTGTTATGGAGTTCCTTTAACTGACATGCTAGTGATACTTTTTAATTATTTATTGAGCTAACTAAATCTTGATAATACATACTCTCACCTTCTCTTAAAGCCTTAGGGATTACAGCCACGTTTTGAGTTAGTAAGACATCAGGTGTTCTCCTGAGATATTTTTGGTGGTGTTTAACTTGGAGTCATGGTGGTAAAATGCTAGTGGACCTCTGGAAGTCACAGGCAATGAAAATTATTTACTGATAATTTTACTACTAAAGACATTCTGGCTCTCATTTTTCTTCCAGGAAAGGAATCATTGTATTCTATAAAACTAAAATGGGTTTTATTATCTCTGTAAAATTAAATTCCTAATATTTAAAAAGAATAATTTAGAATTAGTTAAATATTTATTAAAATAAACATTGAATTAGGCATTTTTTGAATGTTTACTTGAATTATTAAGTACATGTGTATACTCAGAGGTTGAAATTGGTTTTTCTCTGTGGATAATACTAAATTATGTTGTTTGTATATAAACCACATTTTTTCCTTACATTTGAAATTACATGGTAATTACATGATAAATGTCTTTATTTCTCTTTTAGTTGCTGCCAAACAAGGTGAATCTGACCCAGAAAGGAAAGAAACAAGGCAGAAAGTAGATGACGACAGAAAGCATGAGATAGAAGCTGCTATAGTGCGGATAATGAAATCTAGAAAGAAGATGCAACACAATGTATTAGTAGCAGAGGTGAGGACGCTTCAGGACTGGATTAATGTAGAAAAAGCAAAATAATATTAACAGTTTAAATTTAGGAAAGTATTATATTCAACTAATTTAAAATATAATTTTAAAATTAGGAAACTAGTGAGGTAACATTTATTATTAAAAGCATGGTTCTTGATAATTAAACATAGCAGTATGTCAAAATATGTGCACACTTTAAGAACTAATATGTTTGTAATGAAATAAAAATAGAATATTATCACATGAAGAATAAAAAAAACTTTTCACTGCTATTTAATACTCTTGTGTAAAACAAACTACCTTTATTTCTAAATATTAACAACTGTTACCATTTATTGAGTGCTTACATATTACAAATTAAGAAACTAAGGAAGAGAAGACCCAGTGAGGGGGACCGACTGAAATAGTGAGGTAAGAGATGATTAGGGCTGAAGAAAGTATCAGAATAGAGAGTTGAATGAAGCCAGATAAGAAGTGAAATTGACAGAGTTTATTGACTGATCATGGGAAACAAGAGGGAGGAGTTGAGGATGACTCTTAGGGTTCTGGCTTGAATGGCTGGTTAGAAGTTGGTCCCTTTGACCCAAAAGGAAAGGGCAGTGTGTTGCTGTGTTCCACATGTCAGTTAATACCATTTTGTACAAGTTGACTTTATGTCACATGGCAAAGGAAGAGAATTATAAGGAATGAGTGGTCAGTAATTTCAAAAATCAGGAAGAAAACAAATCAGGTACACACTCCAGACATACTGGCAGTTAAGTGACTGGTTAGTTTTCCCAGACATTTTCATTGGACTGATGAGTGAACATTCAATGGCAGTGCCTTGACAAGTAAATGAAAGTGAAACCACCAGGAGAGTGGTTTGTCCTTTGAGATGTTGGCTCATGGGAAAGGGCAGAGAGAGCAATACTAGTAGAGGATTAGGTTTTGAGTTGATTTTGCTTTTCTAGATGGGAAGATATTGAGCATGTTTATGTCCTAAGGATCGTGAAGAAATGCTTAAAAACAAAAGGAAAAAAAATGGGATAAGGGGATAATTGATGTACCAAAGCCTAAAAAAGGAGAGGCGAGAGGATTTGTAGAGAACACAGTGCGTGGTAGATGTGTTAACAGGGATGTTACTAAATATGCCTCTTCCTGAGAACCCAGGGCAGGGTGCAGGGTGTGTGCTAACCAAGGATGGACAGAAGTATGGATAAATATATATACCTAAGATGGTGGGAGTTTGAGGAATTTCACACTGAAATGTGCAGCCTCTTTTCCTTATGTAAAAGGGAATGTGAGGTTACGGTGTTCAGGAACTTGCTGAACTCAAATATTATGAGTGTGTGTTATCAGTCTATACCAGAGATAAGGCAAGCTTTTTTTTTTTTTTTTTTTTAATGGCCAGTTGTAGCATGAAAACAACCCTAGATGATAAATGAGTGTGGCTGTGTTCCAGTAAGAATTTATAAAAATAGGCAATGGGCTGTATTTGGCCAGTGGGCTGCAGTTTGTTGACTCCTGGTCTATACAAAAGGTGTAAAAACTAGAACTTTACTCAGCAGGGAACTGAGGAGCCAATTTTGACTGATGTAGTAAGTGTAGGGTGGATGTTTATGGAGTAGAACCAAGGGAGTCAGGGTGTTGAGCATCTTGTTGAGAGTGTAGCTGAAGTGGTCTGGAGTGCAGTCTAGACGCTGTCAGGAGGGAGGTAAGGTCATAAGTTATTAATAGCTTAGAAGAAAGGGTCAGAAGATTAGAGATCTCAGGTGGGTTGAGAACATGTTGGTTGATATTGGAGTTGATCGTACTAGAAGGGTGATAGATTTTAGTTGGAGAGTGAAGGACTGAAGTTTCAGATTTCAAATAATTATCAATCCATTGTGGCTTTGGGAAATGAACTGATCAAACAGGAGTAAAAGAAAAACTGGCTAATGAGTGGATGGATGGTCTGCAGGAGGGGCAGGGTGGATTAGTGGAAAAAGCATGGACTTGGGAGGCAGAAAGGTTTAGATTCTCATCGGTAACTGCTGGCTCTGTTTACTACGTGTTCATGTCAGTTTTCCTTTCTGGCTTATTTTCCTCATTGGTAAAATGAGACGACCTACCTTGCAGGGTTAAGAGCATTAAATAAATCAATATATACAAAATGACTGATATATGGTACATAGTCAAACTGACTTATTTTTATTTTATTATCTCTATTATTATTTACAGTTTTATTATTACTGATACCACAATACCTAGAATCCTGACAGCAGTTGGAGAAAAGAGTAACAGCAGCATTTACTGAGGACCGGGCATTATTCTCAAGCATCACATCTGTTAACTCATTTAACATACCCAGTTGTTGTTTAACTTTCCCAGGGTCCTAGCGCTGCTAAGTGGGGGAGCCGGGGTTTGAATCGGGCAGTCCCAGTCCAGAGTTTGTGCTCTTAAACACACACTTACAGAATGTACGCTAACCAAATTGTATGAATTGGGAGAGTAACCCAGAAGTCAGTAGATTATAGCATGAAAATGGTTAAACTGTATGGTTAAACTATAGTGTGGTATACATTCTTACTAACATATTTCAACTGATTCAACTACTAATCCACTTGAGCATTCACAGTTTGGTGTGAGGAGGTATGTTCTAACCATATATTACATTTTCAAATAAAACTTTTTTTAATTTTCTATATTTTTAACTTTGGTAATCAGATTACTAAAGTTTAATCTGAGTCTTAACACATCAGTTCTATTCAGAGCTAAGAATTTTTGTGTCTTTATATGGAAATGTTATATGTTTTTTAAATCTTCTGGTGGGAATTACTTTTTTTTCCCTTCTGTTTTAGGTAACTCAGCAGTTGAAGGCTCGATTCTTACCAAGTCCAGTTGTTATTAAGAAACGTATTGAAGGACTTATTGAGAGAGAATATTTGGCACGAACACCTGAGGATCGCAAAGTATACACATATGTAGCATAAAATGCGCTCAGAAATTTGATTTCTTCTTGGACTGTACTCTTCGCATGGACTGGGAAGTTCTTTTAAATCATTAAATATTAAGACGACCATCTCTTCTGTTAAATTACAGTACATGTTCTAGACCATTCAGATCAAGCCTTTACTCCCTTTGAGAGTTTTCAACATCAGTTGATTGAGCTTCAGGCTTTACAACGTTTAACCCTGTAGAGATCATCTTTACAGTTCCTCGGGAAAATGTGAATGTGCCGCGTTTTGTTTTCAATACTGTATGAAAACAGGAAAAAATAAAACAAAAATTTAGAAAATACAGCTCATTAAAATAAAATTGTTGGATTTCATTTCCCCAGGTCTTCAGTGTTGATGTAAATGTGTTTTTGTAGTGTTGCTTAGCACTTTGTGCATTGTATAAGTTGGGTAACAAAAAGGGTGAAAGAAATGACACAATTCCCCATTACCTTGCTCTGCTTCAGGCTTTTCTTTAGCTGGTCTTGTTTAATTTAAAGGTTTGATAAATATGCAGAGACCCAGGCCTACAATCTGAGCATGCTTTATTCTATCACTTGCACTTACTAATCTCATAGCCTTATGACCAGGAACCTTTGTTTTGGGCTCAGTACACACCCTGATTTGGTTTTTCCCTATTGTAATTTGAGATTTCACAAATTAAGTCTTATAATGATTAGGTTTTGTTCTGCATTATCTCTAGAGAAAGAAAATATTTTAGTATGTATAAATTGTACAATAATTTTTTGCTGTCGTACTCACTGCTGATAGTGGATTGTATAGGGCAGTGTTTATATTTCATTTATTGTAGACAAAAATAAATGAATTTAGTATACACATACCCACTAATTCAGTATGTCAGAGCACAAAGTTGGCAGCTGGTTATATATTTAATTCAGGCCCTTGGAAAAGCACATACAGTCTATACTTTGTTTATAAATATCTTAGGTTCCCCTTTTCTTAAATATATATTTTGGTGAAGCTGGGGTACACTATTAATTTTCTGTTTCAAAATGCATTCTAAAGATGCAATAAATAACGATTACCTTGATATTTTTTAATGAGATCTTCAGTTCTTGCAGCTAACTGTGTTTTGGAAAGTGATTAAGCAATATTTTTCAAACATGATGATTCTTGGATATTTAGCTATCATCCTCCAAAGAGTCATCATTTCATGTTTTCAAAGATGTGCTTTGTGCTGAAGATTCATGTTGGTTATCCTGTGCTTCCAACTTTCACCAATGTTTTTTACCTGGTTGATCTGCCAAGGATTATAGTTTGCTTTATTTTAACTTCAGAGTATTTTTATCTTCAATTTTATTTAATTTTGTTTAATTTTGTTTTCATAAGACAATGTCTCAGATATGTAATTGGGGCAAACCACTATAGATTTCTGTTGGATAGAAAAATGAAATGTTACTAATAAGTTCAAATAACTGACCCTTCGTTGACTATCAATACTGTTGATACATTTATTAGAATGTATGTCTTAGAAGATGGTTTCTGTTTAACTTTATGGTCAAGTTACAACAACTGAATTCTAATATGGATTAAAAACTCCACATAAATATTTTTCCCCATGCGTCTTGGGTTATAATTTTCCTGTTAGACTTGCAAACATGCCCTTATTGCATTTAATTTTGTCTCCATCTGTACTGTAGAATTATAAGCCTTATGCTCTTAATCTCTACATTTTCCACTACATGATGCAGTTAAGATACAGATGAAAACTATCATGAACGGTATTCTCAGGATACTTTTACCATACTTGAGCGATAGTAGGTCAGGTGTAACACGGAAAACTGAAGGATTTCACTTTGTGAATTTTACTTAATTGGAATTTCTATAATGATAAGGCATTTATTTACAGAAAGATTGGTATTTCAGGTTTCAGAATTTTTTTATTGCTCTCAATTCCCTGTTAAATGACATATAACACCTTTGGAAATAGAATAACTCAGATTGTCAGGTTAATATGAAAGATGTAAAAACTTCATTTGAGATCTCCTAAATGAAACATTAAAACAAAAATTTGAATTGCTAATTTAAACTATTAAAAATCAGTAAAGTTAAATTTATGTCATCTTAAGTGTGGATGTGCAAATCAAATCTAGAGTTTAGAGACATACTTAGTTTTGGAGCATAGGTTTGACATGTGTGCTTCTAGATGCTTATAAATGTATTGCAACACATTTCTAAATTGCCGTTGAGTGGAATGGTCAGAGAATGATGCTGTGTTGAAAAACAAAATTGGATCACCTAAAACGTTTATGTTTTAGTTCATAAGTATTATTTTAGCTCATGAAGCTCATAACAGTACATACATTTTGACATTGCTTTGTTTTCAGCAAGAGGACATTCATGCTATTTTTCTGTTTTTTAATGTCTTAATTTCAAAGAATAATGCAACCTAACCATTCATTTAATCCTGTTGATGTGAATACATTTTGGTGATTTACTTGAAGAATTTTAAGGAGGGCGGATACATAGTTTTCCAACTGCAAAAATGATGTAATCTTTGTTCAGTTGTGATTTTCTGCTATCATTTTCGAATCCAGGACAGTGTTTATTTTGAATTGTTATATTATTTAAAGATGGAAAATTCATTTGAATTAGGGAACACAGCCTCACAAAATAAAATGTGGTGGTGATTGTAAGGATTCTTTATGTCACTGAATTTTAAAAGGAAGTGGGTGAAGGAATGCGTGTCACTCTAAAGGATGTGTTAGAATCTCGTGTGTAGATTGTAAACATAGACAGGTACCACTCCCAGACTCCCAGGATGCTGACACAACCTTCTCGGTAAGAATCCTTGTGGTAAAGCGCTGCTGACATTCCCTTCCCCCAGTGTGTATGCTGGAAAGCAAGAAGGTGAAGACCAGTGATCTTAAGATGCGTACACCCATAAAGGACTAGTACATTGGCATCATCTCAGGCTTCTAAATATTACTTAGTTGCTCAATTTGGAAAGTAATTTTAGTATGTTAAATCCAGATAATGCTGTTTTTTACAGTTCTAAATATTCATTTTGAATAACTGATTAGTATTACAGGGTTATATCTTTTTCTGTCTACTGTAACTTAAGACTCAATTTTTATAGCCTAAGTTTTCATAAGGTATCTGGTGTCTACTACTACTAGGTTGTCTCAATCTTGGGATGAAAGCTGTTATGTATCAAAATTGTAGATCATGTGTTTTACTATATGGTGCATATAGTCAGTATTGTGTACTCTATTGACACGAATGTTAAAACATTTCAGGTTAGGAAAATTATTATAAATCATTTTTATTCCCCAAAGCAGAAAGAATTAGAAATGTTAAACTGTAAAGCGACGTTCAAGTCCTTATTACCACGTGTCAGACACTGTTCTGAGTGCCTTACGTGTATTGTTTCGTGTAGCCGTCACATCAGCTCTGAGATGGGAACTGTTGCTCTGCTGGCATTGCCCAAGGTTACTGCTCGGAAGTGGCAGAGCCGGGAGTTGGAGCTACGTGTGACTCTGTGTGCTGGCTCCTGAGCATTATTCCATATCGCAAGTTGACAGGATTTTCTGTTTATAAATTTATCATTTACTTTGTACCTCAATCACGTGAAGAGAAGTTAGGGTATATAATATGGCAAACTAAAGTTAAAGATAATACATAGAAGTATGGCACTTAAGATATTTTTATTGTCTTTATACTATTTGCTGATAGTTTTTGGTAGGAAGGGAAACAGGCAAGGTAATGGCTCCTGTTCTGGAATTAGAAAAAGTTTTGCATACTTTAGCGGGTGACATGGATGGATGCTTAATTTAAGTTCAAACCTTGAATTTTAAAAAATATTTTCCTTACTGTGTGCCTTTCCTGTACCGAATCGGTTATTTAGCCAGCTGTAAGAGGAAACGTTAGGAATGACAGTGAATTTAACTAAAGTAATGATAGATTGATCATGAAGCTAGCTCTCAGGAGAACATCAACAGCTAGAAATCTTGAAAACCCATTCGTTTAATTTTAGAGATAGCAAATTTGTCTGTAAATGTGTCCTTTATGTGATTTGATCCTCAATGTTAGGATGTAAGTTGAACCTCCAGTGAGCCACGCAAAAATAGCTTTGTAATTATGTGTGAGGAGCTTAAAGTAACCTTGTGTGTTTTCAAGTAACTTAATGAAATTGTCAAATTTCAATACTCTGATAACAAAGTACAGTTCAAATAATACATAAAACTTTATTTAATATAAGAATTGCAGTGTGGGAAAATTAAAATTCTAAGTCTCAAAATTCTTTCTGCAGTTGTGATTCTTAAATGCTTCAGCACAATGTCTGGTATGTGGTGGGTGTAGGCACTCAATAAATCTCAGATGAATGTGCTTAATGATCGCCAAGTGTCTTGGAAGAAAGTCTTAAAAGAACTTGATAAATTAAGGTTTGCACTGCATTATTGGGGGTATGACAAATAATATTCATATTATAAGGATTTTTTTACTTTTGTAAGTAAATCATTTGATCTTTGATTTTCAACTAGGTAAAAAGTGGAAAATGTAGACCAACTGCTGGATTAGATGGTATTAAATGCTGATTTTAAAGCCTTCTCAACTCACACAACATCCTGACTTAGTGATATAAAAACTCATTCAAGATCCCACAAATAGCTAATGGGGTGCAGGAATTTGGGCCCAAGTTTGATTCTAAAACCTGTGCTTTTAATGAGTATGGTTGTGTTCCCAGTAACATGATCTTGGTGGACTGTTGACAGAATGTGATCAATTGCATTTGGCTCTGGAAGTAGATTTTCTTGGTGAGTATTTTGGTGAAAGTTTGTGTTGATTTATTAGAAAGTGTTCCCTTGGAGAATTTGATGTTGTGAAACTATAAGTCCTGCACAAGAGAAAAATTGGTAATATTAGCTGTGTATATTGGTGTGTATGATATATGTGAGTTACTTTGTTTACACAAAGTTTATAGAACTGATGTCAGATATCGATATCTGTAGAATTCATTTTACCTTGTATTCCTTCCATGATACTATTCTCTGTGTGAAAAAATAACCACTAGACTGATTTTTTATAATTTTATTTATTTATTTCCCCCCCCCCCAAAGCCTCAATAGATAGTTGTATGTCATAGCTGCACATCCTTCTAGTTGCTGTACGTGGGACTCGGCCTCAGCGTGGCCAGGATCCGAACCCGGGCCGCCAGCAGCAGAGCACGCACACTTAACCGCTAAGCCACGGGGCCGTCCCTAGACTGATTTTTTAAATGGAATGGAATTGTAGGCCAAAAGAGAAAACTTACCTAAAGGGCATGGAATCAAGTGGAGAAAAAAAAAAATCTGCATTTTGTTCCAGTGTAGCTCTTGGCAATAAGGAAACCAGTGTATGCAGCTATAAAACAGTGCGACTATCAAAACCTATTGCAACTTCTACATGTGAATGGAGGGGGAGGAGGGGAGAAGGCCCTTCAACGTAAGGAATCTATACATGCTGTGTTCATCACATTGTAAAAATTCCTCTCAAGTTTGCCTGCAAAGCTGTTTTGCAGTACTGAAAAAAGCATTCTTACTATTTTTTGACCAAAATTAGTATTATCCAAATTTGTAATAAAGCATCCATATTCCCCAAACTGACTTGAGCTGATTAAAAAGTAGTGCAAGCCATTCTCAAAGAAATGAAGGGTTGTGATCGTTAAGGTTGTACAAGAGTGTGCTACAGACTTAAAAGCCTATTCCAGAACAGGGGGGCAAGAGCTTTGGTGGTGTAAAACCTAACTGCACACCAGAATTTCCTGGGAAGCTTCAAAACAAAAAACCAAACTAGTATCTCTTGTAGATTATGATTTAGGAGGTCTGAGGCGATTCTTGTGCAGCTAAATTTGGGAATCATCGCTTTAGATTATAGGTCTTATAATAAAGCATATTAACTCCCAGTTTCACTAATTAGAAGAAAACATTCATTTGACATGTAAGTTGTGAGATTTTCTTTAACGTCTTACGTGCATTTATTACGCCTCAGCTGGTGAAGGAAGCATGTCAGTCAAAGTGGGCCAATTAATTCCAAGGTACTCATGGTCACAGATCACAATATTAATATTGTCATCATATTGTCATTAGTAGATCCTCCTAGTTGGGGGGAGGGGGAGAATCAGCAATAGCATCCTCAGGGTCAAAGGGCAGCCTGTGGTTTTAGGGTTTTAATTAGGCATTCTCACTGGGAGAAATTGAACCTAGAAATCAAGTGTTCCAAGCTCAGTGACCTCTATCCCGTTATTAGGAGTTTAGATAGCGACACTAAAAGAGTGATTCTAAGAAAAAAGCAAGTGCCCACTGAACAGATTTGGATTTTTTCCCCGTAAGAACCATTTCTTAGGGTTTTTGGGAATTACTATGGGAATTGCTTCTTGGTGAAGCAATTTCATGAGATCTGGGTGACAAAAATTGGTATGTTTATGCTGCCAACTTCGTAAGATCATAAACGAATGTCATCCACAGTCTTGGCTCTTATCAGTGTAATCCAAGTGGTTCTCAGTGTTTCCAGAGAGATTCAGTCTTTGGTTTGATGATCATCCACTTAATCTGACAGCAGGTGACTCCCTCAGGAACGTGAAACTCCCAGCTCCCTACTACCCCAAATTGACTTTTGGATTATTTCTCAGGAATGAGCTTTCATAGAATCATCCATAGTCTCTTCTTGTACCCGTAATTAAGCAAAATTTGTTTCAACTTTTTCCTCATTTTTGGAAACAAAATTGAGACTCATAAAATTAGCTCCCTCATCAGATTGGTGCATAGATTAAGATCTACATGTGTAAAGAAACCCACAGGCTCCTCAACAGGCAAACTCCATTCTCAAGGCTGGTGAGGCAGAGAGGGCCCGCCTTCCAGCCTGTACCTTGGCCCCTAAAGGTGCGCTCTGGAGATTTCTCACTAATTGCTGTTCTTACGACCCAGTGGTAGATCTGGGTGACAAACCGCGTTGCTGCTCCTGAGGGCGATTTTTCCTGCTGTAGTTTCTCTTAGAAGATTTGGAGCTTGAATTTACCAAAGGAGTAGCTAGTGGCGTGTTCTCATTGTAACAGCTCTTAGCGTGATACCTGTCAGTAAGTTCTGAATAAATACTAACTTCATTCCAACCCATTAATAACAAAATCTTTCATTTATGAGACGTTGGGTAGAGTCCCCCACTTCTGTATGGTTAATAGCCCTGCGTTGAATCCAAACTGTTGCATTTAGCCTCATTACATTATGCTCTAATCAATGAGCTTATTGCCCAGAAACTTTGATTTATAAACTAAACCAGTTCATACTATTCTCCCCTCTCCTTTGAGCTAGTGTAACTTCTTGAAATACGACGTTTAATCATCTATTATGGACTTCCTGCAGTCCTTCCTTAAAAGTCCTATTTTTCCTACTTAATTAATTGCAAAAAATAATTTTTTTTGCAATTAATATGACCAAAAAGTGAGTTACTAAAACAGTTACAATACAGTCACCTTGTTGAAATCCAGTTTTGTGTAAATGTTTTTGCATATCTATTTAAGTATGCATGCTCATTTGTGTATGTATGATGAATGATGTTAGATCTTAAAAGTAGATAGCTGATGGGTAGACTGATAATTTCTGTTGTAGATTACTAGATATATAGTTTATCAAATGGCAAACACATAGTAAACCCATTTTATTTCACTACCTTTGCTAAGAAAGTGTATTATTAAATAATAAAATTCCACGTTAGGCAAAAAATGTACATGTACATACAAGCTGACATAGATGGAACTCTTTAAGAAATTTGTTGACTAAGAAATATTAAAGTTGTATTCACAAGTTAATTTCCCATGGTTAAGTGTGTCATTATCAGATATTATGATGTAAATAACTCCCTTCTTTGGTAAAAAAAATGTACTAGAAATGTATAAACATATAAAGATGTCTACATATATAAGAAAAATGTTACGTTTATCTAGCACCGCCAAAGATTTACATGATTCATATTCTTTTCTTAATTTCTGATGTCAGTTTTCTGCAACTGTGTTACACGTGTCTACACCTCTCTGAAAAGAGGTGAGTGGCTGCGTAACCTCGTCTGTCTCTGATGGCTCTGGGCCCATGGGCATCAACCGCGGGAGTTCAAGTTCTGTACCTTTCTGGTTGTCTATGGCCTCCCTCTGCGTCTGGTGGGGAGGTGCCTCCTTTTCCAGTGTGCTTCCTCTAACAGCCCCTTGCTTCTCCTGTGCTGGAGAGGGACACAAAGTAACTGCAGTGGCACAATTGCTTTTCAGGAGTAACCCAGGCTGAGACGAAGGAAGGAGGACTAGTGGGTCTGGCTGTGTGCGAGTTTGTTCAGATGTTGGCAATTCGAGTTTGGATTATTCTGGAGGGGAAAGCCAACCTCCAGAATAATGACGTGGGACTGTATAATATGAAACTTCCTCTCCACAGTGACTTCTAAATCTTTGAGTTTCAGTCAGTCCAAGTTTACTAAAAAAAAAAAAAAAAATGTAAAGAGGAGTGAAGAAGCTAAAAGGGGACTGTGGAGGGTAGGGTGACAGAACCAAATCCCACCAAGAGTTACGGCTCATTCCTTGGCTCACGCAAGACGGACTGTGTGCAAACAATTTATGAGACAGGCGTATTTTCAGAAGTTACCGATGGTGGCGGTGGGAATCCCCATTCATCCACAGGTAGAATTGGGGTGTTGTTGCTCAGTGAACATTCCCAATCTGTTACCTGGTTCGCATGTCATACATAACCTGCTAAATTTAAAGGATGTGAACGTGATGAAATATCTTTAAACTATATTGATTAGCTATAGAATTCTATTCTGTTTTTGCATAGAATTCTATTTTTTAGAATAAAAAATTCTATTTTTTCATAGAATTCATTTGTTTAACCATATTATGCATCTTTAAATATTTAACCATATTTAATATGTATCTTCATGTATATTTATGTGTATATCTTCTATGTGCCAGGTAGAGTTTTAGGCACTGGAGATTCAGCAGAAAACAAAATAGACAAAAAGCCTTGCCCTCAGGAGGAGTGCATGGGGGAGAATTGCCAAATGTAGTAAATTATATGACTTGCAGAATGTGAGGGAAAGTAAAGCAGCTCAAGGTCATGGGGAGTGGCCTGGTGGAAGGGGGTTAAGTTCTCATTTTAAATAGGATGATCAGCATAGGCCTTACCTAGAAGGTTACATCTGAGCTGGACAGGACTGGAAGGAAGTGAAGGAGCAAGCAAGCCATGCCACTATCAGGGAAGAATGTTCCAGGCAGAGAAATAAGACAGTTAAAAGACCTGCCTGGAGTGTTCAAGCCACAGAGAGGAGGCTGACGTCACTGGTGCAGAGTCAGGGAGGGAGAGAAGCAGGAGATGTTGGGGGTAAGAAGGGCCCAGATCATGGAGGGCTTTGTAACCTTTGAAAAGACTTTGTCTTTTACTCCTAGTGGAATGGAGAACGACTGCAGAGGATTAAACAGAGGAATGACACACTCTAACTCATTCTTGAGAAAGGTCACGTTAGCCGCTGTGTTCTATGGCTATTGGGACAATCCCAAGAGGAAAGATGAGAGCGTGGAGCAGGGTGGTGGAAGTGGAGGCCGTCAAAAGGGATCAGATGCTGCATGTGTTTCACAAGG
This sequence comes from Diceros bicornis minor, assembly GCF_020826845.1. NCBI lineage: Eukaryota > Metazoa > Chordata > Mammalia > Perissodactyla > Rhinocerotidae > Diceros > Diceros bicornis. Next base: position 14,007,889 of record NC_080776.1, on the reverse strand, counting down.
AGAAGCTGGTTGATGGGCGGCTGTGGGGTGTGAGAGGAAGAGATGACACCAAGGCTTTTGGTCTGGGAAACGGAAAGGATAGAGCCGCCATTACCTAACGGGGATGACGGTGAGTAGGGTATTTTCATTTTTTTTAGGTTTTTGACTTATTATTTAGTATTTTTTAATAACAGTCTTTATTTTTTAGAGCACTTTTAGATTTACAGCAAAAATGATCATTTCATTTTGAGGGAGGTGTGAGTTGAGGAGTTCGGTTGAGAGCCTGTTAAGTTTCTGCGTGTAGTAGACGACAAGCGTAGATATGGAGGAAGCAGTTGGATACACATGTGTGGAGTTTAAGGCAGAGGCATGAGCCAGAAATATGCATTTTGGAGTTGTCAGTAGGTAGATGGCACTTAAAGCCATGAGACTGGGTCGCTTAATGTATTGCCTCTCAGCTCCAAATGCACCCTTCATCTGTGCAAATGGATCGGAGTCCTTTAAATAATTTTCCTCCCCTCACTGACACGATGTTAAGCTCTGGCAGTAGAAGGTACTGACGAGACACTGCAGGAGGAACAGGTTTCCATGCTGTGTCCGGTGGTTCACCCGCCAGCTTCCTGGAGAGGGCATTTTGGGGGGGGGCTTCTCTGCTCCACTTGCACGGCTTTCCAGTGCTGGATGCTCACAGGTGTCGCCAGCAGCTGGCCGCCACCCCAGTGCCTTCTGAAGCCCTGACTCAGACTTAGCAGCCTGACGGGGAACCCCCGACGGCGTGGACCTGCATCCCAGCCAAGATCACCGCGCTGTCACCCTCTCCTCAGATCCCCTGTCCCCCCCGAATACTGGGAGGCCCTGACAAACTGGCCCCCTGAGCTTCGTCCCATGCAGCATTCTAGCCATCTGGGTTCACCAGGTCCCAGCAGAGCTAGGCCTCGCTAGCTCCTGGCTCCAGCAGCGGTGCCCTGACACCCCTGCGTGCCCAATCCCCTTTGTACAACCAGTCCTCTCTGTTAACCCGCCTGCCGGCCTCAACTCGCCTGTACACTGGAGGTTTGTTCCCACGGCCTCCCCGACATGGACGCCATATATTCTAGGCCTTGCACCCGCAGTGGCGCCCCAACTCCCTCTGCGCACCTGCCCATTAGCCTTGGCTCACCTGCATCCCAGAGGGTTCTTCCTGCTTACCCAGGGATGATGGGCCACCAACTTTCTCCTTCTCCTGGTGGGCTGCAGCCACACCTTCAATGACCGCTCACTCCCTCCAAGTCTGTCCTCCTTCCAGTACTCTCTCTCGGCCCCCACGTGCCCAGTAAAGTGCTCTTGCCATCTTCACAGTTACTGTCCCAAAAGGCTTAATAATTCCTTCCTTTAAACTTCCCCTGTTTAAATTACTGTGTGGTATCTGTCACCTGATTGGACCCAGGCTGATACAGGAATTGAGAGGAAAGAAAGAAAACAAGAGGTTTCAGGACTTGAGCTCTGGGGTGCCTCACTGTCAAGAGGCTGGGAAGAGGGACTCATAAGACAGAGTGTAAGCAAGTGGCCAGGGAAGGAGAAAAACCAAGAAAAAGTGGCATTATGTCATAGAACCAAGTAAAGAACGTGTTTATAAAGAAGGAAGAGATCAACTATGTTAAAAACTGCTAGCTGGTCATGTAAGATGAGAATTGATTAAACACAGGAGGCAGCAATGTGGAGATCATCAGTAACCTTCACAAAAAGCAGAAAAGTCCGAAGGAATACAAAGATCACCTACCAACCTCCTACCCAAGGCAGGACTTGACAGATCTTCTACCCATATACAGACCTGAATTTGCTTGGAATATCACTATTTAGTGAAGTAATTGTATTTATGAACTTAAGGGCTTTCTATTGTTTTAAACTAATTAGAAGCATCAGGTATTGTAAGTATAGAAAGCGTGGAATATTGAGATAAGTCTCCCAATACTTCTCCTTGTGTATTAATTTAATGGATATTTACTGAGCATCTATTGTGCTGCAAGCATTGGTCTAGGAGCTGGGGTACGATAGTGAAATAGGGCAGCAAAGAGCTCGCCATCACCGAACTTACATTTTGGTGGGAGAAACTGGTAATAAACTAGTAAACGAATACGTAAACTAGTGTGTTTTCAGAGAAATATGTGCAATGAAGGAGGTAAAATAGAATGAGTGATGGGAATAATAGGGAGTGACATTGGAATTATATCCAAAGTGGTTAGAAAAGTCCTCTCCAAAGAAATAGCATTTGAGCTGAGACCTAAATCTGGAGAGAGGTGAGAAAAATCTGGGCAAAGAGCATTCTAGGTAGAGTGTGTGGCAGATAAAAAGGATCAGAGAGAAGAAGCTTTGTGGATTCAAGGGACAAAAAGAGAGCAAATAACTGAAGCACAGTGTGCAATCTGGAAGAGAAGTGGAAGATAAGGTAAAAAGGTAGGCAAAGGGCCTTCCAGTTTCAGCCACGATGGAGCCACAGGGGTGAGATTTACACCCTAGCCCTAAACAACTGGAAAACTGGGCAAATTATACATAAAACAATGGTTTTCAGATTTTGGACAACATGCAGCTTAGAACTGTGATCCCTGAGCAAAGGGGAAAAACAAGGCGATCCCAACAATTCCACCAGGTTATTATGGGGAGACAGTTTCCAGGCCAAAGTACAGAAGCGAGGAACCCAAACAGGGCCTGGCAGTCTTTCTAAGTGGAGGAGTCCTAGATCAGAGTTTAGGGAGATCAAAGCTGGCTAGAATTTGTGGGTCATAGTCCAGAGAGGAGAGGGCTGCACCCAGAGAGCCCTGGACCCTGCAGCAGTGTCCCCTCCAGTCTTTGGCTGAATATTGAGCTGAGCATTCACAAGAGGAAATTACCCAAGGCCGACAATCAATCCACCAGAAAGGAGAAGGCAGAACAGTCTCGGAGCCCACACAGAATCAGGAATAGTTTGTGCCCCCATCAGCCAAGTGGAAAAGTCTCACAAAACTCAGGGCATTGGGTAGAATCCTCAGAAGGGTGTCACTTTATTGGCTGTAGGCTAAAGGCTGCTCCAGACCCACGCTAACGAAGGTTGAGAGCAAAAGAACCCAACTGAGTCCAAGTACCTTAACTGCAAACCAGTCTTTAAAGGAATCCAACAAAATCCTGCCATCTATGCACAAAATTCACAATATCCAGCATCCAGTGAAAAAATTACTAGACATGCAAAGAAGTGGCATATGACCCATAATCAGAAAAATAAAAGAAATAGACCCAGAATGTGGAGATGATGGAACCAGCAGACAAGGACTTTAAAAGAGCTATTATAAATACACTCCACATATTTGAAAAGGAGACGAGAACAAGATCATAAAGAGGAGAGAAATAGAAGATGTAAAAAAGACCCTAATGGAACTTTTAGAGATGAAAAATACAACATCCGAAGTGAAAAACGTATTGGATGAGATTAAAGCAGATTAGACAGCATGGAAGAAAAGGTCAACTTAAAGACATAGCAATAGAAATGATCCCGAAAGAAGCACAGAAATATTAAAAAACAAAAACAAAAGAATTCATCAATGATTTGTAGGACAATACTAAGTGATCTAACATATGTGTAATTGAAGTCTCAGTAGGAGGGGAAGGGAGGGAGGGACTGAAAAAAAGAGTTGAAATAATGGACAGAATTTTTCATAATTTCATGGCAACTATAAATCAGTGGTTTGAAAACTATCACTCGTGGGCCAAATCTGGCCTGATGCCTATTTTTGTAAATAAAATTTTCTTGGAAAACAGCTATGCTCCTTTACGTATTGTTGTTTATGTATTATGGCTGCTTTTGAGTAGTAGTGATGGAAACCGTATGGGATGTAAAGCCTAAAATATTTACTGTCTATCTCTTTACTGAAAAAGTTTGCCAGAGGACTGGGGGAGGAGATTAACTGTAAAGGGTCAGGAGGACCTTTTTGGGTTGATGGTGTTGTTCTGTGTCATGAGTGTAGTGATCATTACATGACTGTATATATTCGAAACTCATTGAATTGGACTCAAAATTGGTAAATTTTCTTGTATGTAAATTGTACTTCAATAAAGCTAATTTTGGAAAATTTGATAGGTAGGGGCTAGTTCAACATCGTGTAGGCCTGGATAAGGAGTTTGGTTTGTAGTTTAAATGTAATTGGTGGGAAGCCAATGCAGAGTTTTAATCAGAGGAGGGACAATTCGATTGAAAAGTTTTAAACGGTCAGGTTAGCAATAGTGTGATGAACGAGGGGCAAGAGGCTGATCTATGAGGGTCTGCAGTATTCTCCTTGAGAGGTGATGGTGGCTTTTGAACTAGGATGATGAAAGTAAAGATCGAGAATGAGACGGATTGGGGATTTGTTTTTGAGGTAGAACCAACAACCTTGCTGATTGAAGGTGGAAGCCAAGGTAGGAACCAGACAGAACTTGAAGGGCTTGGGCAAGGAGGTGGGTGGTGGTCTTTACTGGGATGGGAAAGAATGGAGGAGGAAGACAAAGTCCAGAATGTGAAAACCGAATCTTATTGGACTTATTGTGTGTATTCAAGATAAATGGAAGTGAAATGTTTTATATACATAATCCTTTTATTATCGCAGTTGAATTCAGCCGGCATGACTAACTTGGCAATAAGATAAAGTTCACTTTCGCTATGGTTTTTAATGAGAAACCAGCATTTGACAATTGTGTAAAAAATAAAGATTCCTCTTTTAGATCTAGTGTATCATTGGAAACTCTTGCTTAATTCCTCCTCTCAGAAGATATTTAAAATTATGTTGAAGCAAAATTAAAATATAATTAGGAGGCATTTTGAATGGCAATTCCGCTCATTATAAACATAATCAGTAACGAGAGTAAATAATGCTACCGCGTTAATTCTCAGCAAGCCACTTCCGTTTTCCAACCGTCAGTTCCATTATTTCCCCCAAATGCCTTATTATGCCAAAGATTCTGATAAACTCTACCATGTACATGCTCATTTTCTTTAATAGTGTGCTAAATTGTATTTGGAAAAACAGTTAACCCAAATCTATCCTTTTTATTTTTAATCATAAAAAGAATTTTCTGATGAGCTAAATGTATAGTATATATCTTATTGATTATTCATGCTTTCGACTCTATTTTGTGAAGATTAATATCAGCAAATTAAGTGCTTAATGTTTAGAGGGATCTCCCCTCTAGATTTTTGCTCTTTGAAAATGAATCCTGCCTTTCTGTCCAACCTTCTCCCACCTCCCCTCTCCGCAAAACCTTTGACCTAGGTACCCGTGTTTCTCAGGCTCTGGTCACACAAGTACAGGAAGCAAAGCAGGACCGAGAGGATGAATTCCCAGTCTGTTGGTGTGTGGAAGCAGCTTGCCCCTGGAGTTAGTGCCCCCGACTGAGGGCGGGTGTGGAGTTCACCCCAGACTGGCTCTAGCTTGGACCCTTGGTTCCTTTCCCGGGTCTCATGTGTCCCTTCATCTTATGGGGGGTCCTGTTTTGCTCCTACACACATCTGACTTGAACCCTCCCATTACGCTTTCCTTCCAGACCCAAACCCTGTTTGCTACTATTGTTTCTTCTACCTGTTTAATTTGAGGTATTGTATATTCCCATCATCTCCAACTAAGTTCGTGCCTCTTAAGGGAGAGAGCTCCTTTACAGAACATACCCGCACACCAGATATGTCCATTCTCATTGTACAGAAATGGAATTGGGACTTGACCACAGAGTAAAGGGCACAACTGCTAAATATAGTCTTCTGGCCTCCAGTCCACGGGGCTTGGCTCCTCAGCCACATTTAACTCATCCACTAATGAGCATCTTCCTTTGAAAGTCTGATCTGCAAATAGTCTCAAACGTTTGCCTTTTTCTTGATTTTAATCTAAATCCAACATTAAAAATCAACTCTTTTTGGTTAGACATGAGTTGTTTCCCCAAATTCCTGGATATTTGCTAGCCCTTCCCAAGGAGACTTTCTATTCCCTGGAGTCCCTTGATTGACTGGACATATTTTCATTCACATACATGCTCACAAATCATTTTATTGTTGTTATTTATCGTTGTTTTCTTAATTTCAAATCAAGTTGTCCCAGAATGAAAACTCTTACTAAATGGATTGTCTTTGCCCAAATGTACAAGTTTCCTATTGCTGCTGTCATAAATTACCACAAAAATAATGGGTTAAATTTATTATCTTACACTTCTGGATGTCAGAAGTCCAAAATCAGTCTCACTGGTCTAAAGTCAAGGTATCAGCACGGTTGGTTCCCCTTGGAAGCACTAGGGGAGAATCTTTTTCTTTGCCTTCATTAGCTTTCTGGAAGCTGCTTACATTCCTTGGCTCATGGCCTCTTCCCCCATCTTCAAAGCCAGCAGTGCAGCATCCTTAAACCTCTCTCCTTCTCTTCCACTGCTTCAGTCATCACATCTCCTCTCTGACTCAGGACCTCCTCCTGCTTCCCTCTTCAAGGACCCTGTGATCACATCAGGCCCACCTGGCTGAGCCAGGCTAATCTTCCCTCTCAAGATTTGTTAACTTAATCTCATCCACAAAGTCCCTTTTGCCATATAAGGTAACATATTCACAGGTTCTAGGGATTAGGATGTGGACCTCCTGGGGGTGGGGCAGGGGCATTATTCAGCCTGCCACACCAGATAAACAAGCTATTGTCTCCTTTTCTTGAAAATAGAAATTATAATTAGTTAAATGGCCTATAGGTCAAGATTTATTTTCTTTATGGGTAGAAGCCCAGGGAGTTTAATGACCTCTACACAGTCATGTGATGAGAGTTGATTAAAGTGAAATCAAGAGACAATTTGAGATCAGCCTGTAGATCCCCTTTGTTTTTTGTCACATCGACCAGTTTCTTTTCTTCTGTTACTTCACAACATGGAACATTATTGCTGAATTCTTAAAAGGCCATCCTTTAATATGGTGGTAGAATTCATTTGAAGAAGTCTGTGTAAGTGCTTTGCCAGTAGAAAACTCATGTGAAGTTAAGATCAACAGTATAATTTTATGTCTTAATTCTTTTCCTGCTGATGGCAGGGTATTTTGACAATTGATCATCCTCGGGTTTGAAATATCCAGAGCAATTTGAAGAACTGGTTTAGAATTAGGTTGATTTTGTTAGTAGCTATCAAGAATCCACTACAGGCAAGGTACCAAACTGACCACTTTAAAGAACATGCCATCCAGATGGAAAGGCAAGACCCATCACGTGAATACGTAGCAATGTGGAGAGTGCAGGCGCTACTGAGGAGAGAGCTGATCCATCCGGGAAACTTCACATTCTTCCTCGCTCCTTCAGTATTTCATTTGAAGCTACTTTCATTTAAGGAATTTTGAAGGATGGGGAGAGGATAGGAAGGTATAGTTTTTTTTTGTTTTTTTGTTTTTTTTTAATTAATAGACTATTTTTCAGAGCACTTTTAGCTTTACAAAAAATTTAGCAGAAAGTCCAGAGAGTTCCCACATACCCCTTCTCCCCCCTGCTTACAGTCTCCCCTATTGTTAACATCTTGGGTTAGTGTGGTACGTTTGTTACAATTAATAACCAGTACGGATACACTATTATTAACTAACCTTTGCATTTTACACTAGGGTTCACTCTTTGTGATGTACATTCTGTGGGTTTGGACAAGTGCCTGATGTCATGTATCCACCATTACAGTATCATACAGAGTAGTTTCACCACCTAAAAATCCCTTGTGCTCCATCTTTTCATTCCTTCCCCCTTCCCCTCAAATCTCTGACAGCCACTGATCGTGTTACTCTTTCTATAGATTTACCTTTCCCTAAAAGTCATATAGTTGGAATCATACAGCATGTAGCTTTTCTGAACTGGCTTTATTCACTTAGCAATATGCATTTAAGTTTCCTCCATGTCTTTTCATCGCTTGATAGCTCGTTTCTTTTTATCACTGAGTAATCTTCCATCATATGGATGTACCACAGTATGTTTATCCATTCACCTATTAAAGGATATCTTGGTTGCTTCCAGCTTTTCACAGTTATGGAAAGGCTGCTATAAATATTACTGTGCAGGTTTTCTGTGGATATAAGTTTTTAACTCATTTGGGTAAATACCAAGGATTCTCGGATTGTATCTTAAGACTATGTTTAGCTTTGTAAGAAACGTGTCAAACTGTCTTCCAAAGTGGCTGGACCATTTTGCATTTCTATCAGCAAGGAAGGAGAGTTTTCGTTGCTCCACATCCTCATGGTCATTTGCTATTGTCAGTTTTTGAATTTTAGCCATATTCCTATACATGTGTAGTGGTATCTCATTGTTAGTTTAAATTTGCAGTTCCCTAATGACATATGATGTGGAGCATCTTTGCATAAGTTTATCTGACATCTGTGTATCTTCTTTGGTGAGCTGTCCATATATTTTGCCGATTTAAAAATTGGGTTGTTTTCTTATTGTTGAGTTTTAAGAGTTCTTTGTATATTTTGGATATAAGTCCTTTATCAGACATGTGTTTTGCAAATATTTTCTCCTAGTCTGTGGGTTGTCTTTTCATTTTTTTAACCATGTGTTTTGCAGAGCAGAAGTTTTAAATTTTAGTGAAGTCCAGCCTATCATTTTTTTTCTCTCATAGATTGTGCTTTTGGTGTTGAATCTAAAAATTAATTGCCAAACCCAAGGTCACATAGATTTTCTCCTATGTTATCTTCTAGAAATTTTATAGGTTTACATTTTATATTTAGTTATACAATCCATTCAAGTTAATTTTTGTGAAAGGTGCAAGGTCTGTGAGTAGATTCAACTTTTTGTATGTGAATGTCCATTCCAGCACTGTTTGTTGAAAAGACTGTCTTTTCTCCATTGAATTGTCTTTGCTCCTTTGTCAAAAATCGATTGACTATATTTGTGTCGGTCTATTTCTGGGCTCTTTATTCTAGTCCATTGATCTATTTATCTGTTCTTTCCGCAATACCATGCTGTCTTGATTCTCGTAGCTTTACAGTAAGTCTCGAAGTCAAGTAGTGTCAGGCCTCTAACTAGAACGTATAATTTTTTTTTTTTTTTTTTGTGAGGAGATCAGCCCTGTGCTAACATCCGCCAATCCTCCTCTTTTTTTGCTGAGGAAGACGGCCCTGGGCTAACATCTGTGCCCATCTTCCTCCACTTTATATGGGACGCCGCCACAGCATGGCTTGCCAAGCAGTGCGTCGGTGCGCGCCCGGGATCCGAACCAGCGAACCCCGGGCCGCCGCAGCGGAGCGCGCGCACTTAACCGCTTGCGCCACCGAGCCGGCCCCTAGAACGTATAATTTTTAATACAGCCCTCATGTTCTTCCATGAAATATGACTGTTTAGGTGAAGTTCTTTCCTGAAAATTTTAAATGTTTTCTATGTTCACGAATACCATCTTCTTACATTTCATTATAGCTGCAAATTCTAGAAGATTTTACTTTCTGACCTAATTCGCATGCAGAACAATTTGACTGGTATTGATGGAATTTTAGTAGGAAATGGTTACCTAGTAAAGAAAACAAGGATCTCCTCTTTCTAAACTATGACTGTTCGCATAAAATGGATTATTACACTGAAGGTAGTGTGCCTAACGCCCCTCTACCCCCAATTGTTAATTATCAGGCATTTATGGACAAGAGTGCAGCCTAAGAACGTGCTGTCTTGGTCTCCATCCCTCTCCTAGTTCCTCATGTCTCAGCTAATGTGAAAAGAAAATGCCCTCTCACCACTGAAAACTAGAGATGGATACCATCTACAACTCTGGTACCTCAGGTGTCAACTGAGATGATACAAATGAGGCTGACATATTTGCCATTAGTTATCTTGCAGGAGGAAGTTCACTTACCAAGTAAATTCCCTCTGGCCACTGTGGGAAGAAAATAACCCCCATTGGCTTCCTAAGCTCAGGAGGATCACCTTTAGCTCTCAAGAGATAAAATTGCCCCAACATCCTCCCTGCACCAAAGCTGGGGCCTCCTGCAGTCAGACCAACAGGGATACCAACGGAGCCCGTGTCTCCAACAACACAACTGGGCTCCGCCATTATAAATGAAAATGGAGACAGATGGCAACAGTAGATCTTGAGCAGAATCAGCCACTTAAAAATATGACGCCAAGGGGCTGGCCTGGCGGCGTGATGGTTAAGTTCACACACTCCACTTCGGCAGCCCAGGGTTCACAGGTTCAGATCCAGGGCGTGGACCTATGCACCACTTGTCAAGCCGTGCTGTGGCAGTGTCCCACATATAAACTAGAAGAAGATGGGCACAAATGTTAGCCCAGGGCCAATCTTCCTCAGCAAAAAGAGGAGGATTGGCAACAGATGTTTGCTCAGGGCTAGTCTTCCTCACCAAAAAAAAAAAAAAAAAAAAGATGCCAAACTGAACAGTCAATAAATGGCCCCAGAAAGACAGAATTAACTCAGAGAACAGAAGACAATTTAACAATACTTAAACATGTGTGTTCACACTGATTTCAGGGATATTGCAACAATAAATCAATCTTGTTGTAAAAAAGGACTAATTACAAAGATAAGAAAGACTTTCAAAATAAAAACACATAATTGTCAAAAAATTTTAATTTATCCGAAGCATTGATGGGAAGAACATTCCCAAAAGCAAAAATAATGATTTAGAAGGGTAAATAACTCTTCCAGGGTGCAGAGCAAAAAGACCCAGAGAGAGAGAATTTATAAAAGAAAAGATGAGACATAAAGAACAGATTGAAGAGACCCCATAGTCACGAAATAGGAAACAATCAAGCAGATGGAATACCAGCAGCAATTAAACAAATACACAAAGAACATTTCCCTGGGTTTAAGAATGACATAAACTCTGACTCAAAATGCCTCACGAATGTTCAGCAGGATTATCGGAAAGGTTGAGACAAATTGCAAAACGTATATTTGATCTCTGAGGATAAAACAAGCGTTTTCCAAGATAAATGCTAGATACAGTTTGCCTACAAAGGGAAGAGAATCGGACTGCCGTGAGAACTCGCATTTGCAACAGCGAATCCAAACGCGATGTGGAGCCACGTTGGCAAGTTTCTCAGGAAAAAACGTTTTCTGAGAGTTCCATACCAGACAAACTACGGGTCATCTCTGAGGCAGAAGAAGACATTTTCAGACCAGCCGTGTAACTTTCTAAAAAGAATTCCTTGGAAATTCTCTAGCCAAAGGTAAATTTGAATCTGAATTCAAATTTGAAAAACTAGAGCAAGTGAAAAACGGACCATCCAACAAACAACGATGAGCAAGGAAGCTCATGCTCCATCCCAGACCGGCTAAATCAGAATCCTCAATTTAACACGAGTCCCAGGCAAGAAGCTCTGCTCTTAAAACAGTTCTGAACTCCCTTACACCTCCCACCTGCTAAGTGGCAGGAAAAATGGTCAATTTTGGTTCAGTTTCGTTTGATTCCGATTTGGTTTAAAATAATCACTTATACCATCTCTAGGCTTAACTCGGTTTATGGGGGGCTAACTGTGCAGTCTTGTGGTTTCATTCCCACCCCTCTGGTTCCTTTCTAACGTGATATCTAGAACATAGCGTGGGCCAATGGAGTCTCACGTCATTTGGGAGCAAAAGGTGCCCCTGTTCTCAAGTTGGTCCTTGGGTGTGCTCTGGAGTCTGCTGAGAGGTGAATGCTTCCATCCTATTCTGGGCATCCTGCTGGTGTTTGCATCTGGCCTCTGGAAGTGAGGAATTCATAGTTTCTTCTTTCTAGGCTCCATCAGGGCCCAGCTGCCCCTCCCTCTTGCCTCATCTACCTCCCTTTGATTTTCACTGAAGTTGAGACTCCTACCCACATGCTCTGTCCTAGCTTTCCCTCGGGCAGCCCACCCCATGGCCTTTGCCCTGCTGCTTGTCAGCTCAGCATCCCTCACCTCTTGGGATTTGAACAAGGATTGATTGGGGCCAAAGACTTAGATCCTCCTGTTGTGTATCTACACTGCCCTCCCTCCCTTGTTAGAACAGGGCTGCCTGTGCCTCAGGCTCCTTCCACAGTTCAGGTGGGAATAGAGGCCTCCGCATCATCTTAGCACATGTTCCGCTCACCAAGCCAAGGCTCCGAGAGAAACCAGGACACACTTTTGACTCCCTCCGCCACTGTCACAATCTCCTCTGCCTTTTCATCTTACTCTTCCAACCATCCCCGAGGACCAGAAGGGACAGCCTCCTCTTTCACTCCCTCTGGTTAATGTCCACTTTCCTGATTCCGCCTTCTTGCTAAACTCTGCCGGCAGACAAAATTATTTTCTATGAACTTTGGGAGAATTACTGCTTTGTGGTCCAGACCTAGGATTTGATATATTAAGTCGAAGCAACGGAATTGAGACATTTCTTTGTTTTCAACTGACTTCCGAGCATATTCGCCTATTGTCTTCCTGCAAAATGCCATTTAAATGTCAGAAACTGAAAACTCCTTGTTCATCATTACATTTCTTCTCTACAAATAAATCTTAATAATTCCCATTTTCCAACATCTCTTGATGGCAGATGAACACCGTGGACTCATCTATATATGGAAAAGCAGAAAAGTCTAAAAATGTTTTAAAAAATCTTATCTTCATTATGCTACATAAGCTTTATGGTTAAGTCTAAATAGTTTTCATATGGTAGTTATGATGTTTACAGGTGGTAAAAAATAATTTTTAAATAGAAGTGGCATAATATAAAAAAATGAAAAATTTTAGTAAAATTTTTACAATCCTACATTTGCTGATGGTCAGTGAAGCAAGGTTAGATATTAATAAATATAGAGACAACAAAAATTGATTGCATTTGGAAACTGAAGACTGCTCTTCTAAATAACTCCTGTTATAAAGGAAATCAATATTGAAATTATAAGATCCTTAGAATTGGAATCACAAAGGGAATATTAGATATCAATAATTATGGAATTTGGCCACAGCCACACACTGAAGACAATTCAGGATTCAAAGCTTTTATTATTAAATAAATATAAAAGCAAACATTCAATTTAAGCATATAATAAAATAATCACAAAACAAATCAAAAGACAGGAAAAGGATATAATAAATATAAAACTAGAAGTTAATTGATAAGCAAGTGAAAAAGTGGAAGTGATAGATAAACCAAGAGTTTGACCTTGGATGGGAGTGAGCAGATTAGTGACAGATAACATTTTTAGCAAAACAAATTGGTTCTCAAGTTCATCTGGAAGAATACATGGAGACCACTCGTTAAAGACGTCTGATTGAACACACATTTAACCCCCACTCCCTCCTGAACCTCTATGAAAATGAGAGTAAAGGTGTTTTTCTTTGTTTGTTTGTCTTTTGCACAAATCCTCAAGGCCAGAGAGGGCAGGAGAAAGCAATAACCAACCTTAGGATCTGCAAACAGACCGGTAATGGCAGCTGACTTAGCGGTTCCTAGAAAGTTGAATCCTAACCAGGGAGTGAAGAAATATGCAGCCCTTCATATAACAGAGACAGGCAGATTTTCTTGAACGGCACAGTGAACACCAGAAATATGGTGGTTAAAATAGAGGGAATGATGGTGGGGAGCAGGCTGAAAATCTGTGATTTTTTTTTTTTTTTTTTTTTTTGGTGAGGAAGATCAGCCCTGAGCTAACATCCATGCCAATCCTCCTCTTTTTGCTGAGGAAGACCGTCTGTACCGATCTGCCTCCACTTTATGCGGGACGCCGCCACAGCATGGGCTGACAAGCAGTGCATGGGTGTACACCCGGGATCTGAACCCGAGCCACCAGCAATGGAGTGCACGCACTTAGCCACTACACCACAGGGCCGGCCCCATGAAAATTTGTGATTTAACTTGGTACTTGTGAGTTATAACTGAGAAGCCACTGAAGTTTCAAAGGGAGACATCAGACAGATCCTGGAAAAGAACTGGATAAGAAAGTCTAACTCAGAAAAAGAAGGAAAAAAAAAGATTAAATACCCTTTAACAATTACAATTAAAATTAATTAAAATATCCTTAGTAGAAACGTAATTTGGATTTTTCCAAAGTGTTTGGACAAAGTATTTGGTCCTAGAACACCACTGCTTTTTGCTACTCTTACGTAATTCACTCTTATTCTCTTTAATTATGCTCTTCAGTTAAAAATATAGCATATTGGGACTAGTTTCTGATTTTAAATCCTTAAACTTTAAGTTGACTGCATTAAAAAGTAAATTTGGGAAAATTTAAGGGGAAAAAACTATAAATTTGTATAATATTTAATGTTTTAAAGTAAAGAATTTCTTTGTACAATGTCTCAAGTAATCTCTAGCATAAATGTGTTTTACTTAAAACATAGAAATAATACACGAACTCATTTCAAGATTAATATTTCCTCCCATTGGATCTTGTCCACAAATGTCTAACTTCAATTTACAAAAATAGCCCATTATAGCATAGTTGAGTTTTGCTACAATTTTGGAAAGTAAGAGTGGATCATGGAAAGAACATTCATTATTAATTTACAAAACAAGCTTTGAGTGTGACCTCAGGCCAGATAGAGGTTTAACCTTTCTGTGTGTCACTAAATATGGAAGGTCGGGCCAAGCACTTACTCTTGGTTTCACTGTGTGTGTGTGCTTTGTTAACATTTGTTTTTTTTAACATTGAGTTTATATGCCTTTGGCCGAGTTTATATGCCTTTGCCTTCATTCTCCAGTTTTACCATGCTGGCACCACGATCTATTGTGATTTGCAGGGTTACTTGACAAATTTACATAACTATGTGGCCTCTGAAGGCATTTGAGTCTGTAACTCCTGGAATAACATCTATTCCAACTCCAAAAATTGTAATAAATAGGCACTTGCTGAATCCACCAGGGGTCAGCACACCAAGCATTATCACTCCAATGTCAATATGAATTGAACCAAGAAAAAAAACTAGAGAGCTTAGAAAAGCCAAATCCCCTTTGAAACTTGCATATGCCTATAATTAATTTTTTTTTTTTCCTTTCAGGCAAGTTGCCATACTTGCTTGCTTTGTACGGTTTTGATCCTTCCATCTGAGGACCAGGAACTCAGGAGTCATGAACTCTGATTTCTAGTCAAGATGACTCCATAAGTTAACCTTTTAACTCCAAACTCATAGCAAAGACAGATAGGCCATAGAAAGGGAAAACCATTAAGATGAAGTCTACATCAAAAACAAAATAAATGATTTCATGGACCAGAAACGGATCAGAAATGCAATGCTACGAACTGAGCCAAAGCCAGGCAAAGACCCTCACTAAAATAATGATTAAAGAATATCCTTCAGTAGGAAGAAAAATGAGCCTAGAGGAAAGGTATGGAATACAAAAAACGGGGGAAGGCAGAGAAATTGATAAAGTGTAAACAAATGTTTATTAACAGTAAAAAAATTCTCAACTTTATTTTGTTTCAAGAAATGCAAAACTAAAACTCTAAATAACAATAAATTGAAGAGAAAATGTCAATAGGCAGTTAAAGTGTGCTAAAGGCCTTTTCTGCTATTGTTTTTCAGGACAAAAACAAAATTACTGAGCATTTTGGATTATTTAGAAAAACGTGTGGGGGCCGGCCCCGTGGCTTAGCGGTTAAGTGCGCGCGCTCCACTGCTGGCGGCCCGGGTTCCGATCTCGGGCGCGCACCGACACACCGCTTCTCCGGCCATGCTGAGGCCGCCTCCCACGTACAGCAACTAGAAGGATGTGCAGCTGTGACGTACAACTATCTACCTGGGCTTTGGGGGAAAAAATAAATAAATAAATAAAATTATACAAAAAAAAAAGAAAAACGTGTGGTCTAATATGTATGTCAAAAAATTAAAAGTAAGCAGTCAAAAAATGAAAACACTGTCTACAGCTTCCTAACCACAAAGGGGGGAAATACAGAAAGCTTTACGAGTTCAATAGAATGCAAGAAAGAAGGAAGAAAAGAAACGAAGACCAATGAAAGTCAAAACTAAGAGAGTAGAAATAAGTTTAAATCAATTAATGATCAAAAAATTGAAAATGGAATAAACTCACTATAAAAAAATAAGAGTATATGATTAGATTAAATTTAAAAAAATCTAGGCATAGTCCTCTTGTGGAACACATGCATAAAATAAAACCACCCAGATAAGCTGAAACTAAATGGATAGAAAAACTTGCCCCATACAAATAATAAAAATAATAAGGCTGAGAATAGCAATAGCAATTTCATACAAAATAGAACATGGCAAAAACATTATATGCACAAAGAAGGAGGTTACTTAATAAAAAGGGGAATAGACAGTACTCATGAACGTGTGTGTGTACCTAAAAAGATAGCCTGGAAATCTAGAAGGCAAAAATTAGCTTACATGAGGAAAACGGATAAACCTATAACCATATAGGAGGATTTTAACACATCTCTACAAGATACTGGTTGGTTACATAATTTAAAAAAAAGGTATAAGGATATAGAAATAAAAAAATTAACAAGTTTGATATAATGAATTATTTTAAAAAATATCTTCAAAAATTGACATTATAGGTCATAAGGTCTAAACAAATTTAAAAAATATATAACACACACCGCATTCATTCTCTGGCTACATTGAAATTCGATTGAGACAGGAAGCAGCCTAACAAGACAGGGCCATCTGCATGGCCCCTGGCCTAGCAAGATAAGGCCCCTAGCCAATCGGCACGCTAGGAGAATCAGAGAGCGACCACCCAGATGCACATTCCGCAGTTTCCAGACTCTCCCGGGCTTATGCATGCGCCCAGCACCCAGGGGTCCACTGACGGTGACCCTAGCCCAATTAGCATAGTAAAAATCACACCCAGGGGTGGAGAGCTGGTATGCTAATGATACCCGCAACACATGTGCGAAGCACAGGCGCTTCGAAAAACCCCACCTCTACACGCCATGCAAGGCTCCTCCCCAGCCTTTGCCTAATAAAAGCCCCAGAGTCCTGTTCCCTGAAGAGTCAGTCACCTGCCTCTTTCCTTTCCCCACAGGGTCCCTTGTGCCTTGTGCACAAGCTAATAAACTTTTCCTTTTCTACTCCCGTTTGTTGTCTCTCTTGATTTCCCTCCTGGGGGACAACAAGAACCCCATGTGCCGGTAACAAGATGAGACCTCAAGAATAAAAAATAGCAAAATAAATAATAAATAAAAAGACTAATAAAATAATAAGTACTATGCACAGACATTTGGAAACTATAATGCCCTCCTGATTAATTTGTGAATTAATTAAACAAAGAGATCACCATGGAAATTGCATCAGAATGATCATAAATTAGTTACATATCAAAATTTGTGGGATGCAGCAAAAACAGTTATTAGAAAAACATTTTGTAGGCTTAAATGTATGTTTTGAAGAAGAAATCTTGAAAACAAATGAGTAACACACTCAGCTCAAGAATTTAGCAAAAGAACAGAGTAAATATAGAGAGAGCGGAAGGAAAGAATTTTAAAGAACAAGAGCAGAAAATAATAAAATATAAAAAAAAAAGAAACAGAGTATCAACAAAATCAAAAGCTAGTTTTTTGCCTAAACTAAGAATATAGAAAACAATAAAAGAGTAAAAGCATATATACACACACAAACAATATTTTACAGGAATAAGAAAAGGATATATCTATACCTTTAGTGGAGATTTTTAAAATCACACACGAACATTAAAAACTTTGATAAAATATTTACTTTTCTAAAAAAAAATATGAATTTCAAAAACCAACCCAAGAAGACAAAGAAATTCTGAATAAATCAATAGCTACGACAGAAATTAAATTAGTAATCAAATTAGTTCTCCTGGCTTTCTCTTCGACCCCTTCAAAAAATACCAGGCCAGATGATTTTATAGGAGGAGTCTTAACAAACTTTCAAGGGCATTTATTCTATCCTAAACTAATTCAGAGAAAAAAAGGGAGGGAAATTATCCAGCTAATTTTATGAGGCTAATATAACCTTGGTACCAAGACGAGAACAGTACGAGAAAAAAGAGGCATAGACAAATTGCACATATAATCTAGATGCAAAAATCCTAATCAAATACTAGCAAATTGAATTCAGAATAGTATATATATCTAAAAGGCCAAAGTGGAAACTTGACTGCCTTTTTCAACTTGGCCTCGGAAGTCCGGAAGTCCACTGTCTTCTCGTGGTCACACACACCAGCCCTCATCCAATCACGAGTTGCCTACACCAGAGCACATTCTAGCAGGAGGCGAGGACGACTGCAGCTACCTTGGGGGCTGGCTAGCACAAGCAAGGTAATGGAAATTAAAGAACTACATAGCGTATTAGCTTCTTTCAGAAGTGTTACTGTTTAATTTTTTTTTAAAAATTCAGTATTTGTTTAATCCATATCTGTTTGACCATGGAACTTTTATACACCCAACATCTGCTGATTTCTACATATGCACTTTAGAAAATGCTGTTCATAGCTGTTTAATTGAAGGGAGTGTGAAGGAACCCAGTGCACACAGCACCTTAGAAATCAGATAACCCTTTGTAAAATATCTTCTTTTTGAGTGTTTGGTACGTAATGGGACATCTGATTCGTTTCTTGAGGCTCAGTAGGGAAAGCCCAATCATAAGTGGTCCAGCTTCCTTTCTGTTCAGGGGTAGGTGGTTCATCTCTTAAAGTCAAGGTTGGATAAGTTTCTCTGGCCCCCCGGGTCTAGGCACAGGTCTGGAGAAAGCGCTGGGGGAAGCCTTTCCAGGGCTTCTGGAACTGCGTGGAAGGTAGAGTCAGAAACTCCTACATCCCTCTTGACTCCCAAGATTCCACGATTCCAGTTTAAGTTAATGCCTTTCAGTTCTCCCCATTCGCTGCCTGTTGCACGTTCTTCAAAATGTATCAGCACGTTGAGAGACAAGCCGGGTGGTCCTTTCTTTACCACATGATGTCACTCTAAGAAAATTAATAACCCCACTGAGCCTGGCGGTGCCTTTTACACGTTGAAGATACCCAGGACTTATCCTCATGAAACAAGTAACCCACAGAGTTGGCTGTCTCCAGTTTCCTGCACACTTGACTTGAGACCATCTCAGAGACGACAGCGATCAGGCTTTCACTGAGACGCCTCCCCATCCTGGAAAGACTTCTCAGACGAGGAGAACAGCCTAAGCATTAAAGGGTATCCCTGGGTCCAACCTGCAGGAGAGCAAATGGAAGGAAGGGCTGAAACCTGAACTTCTAAAATGGACTTTTAAATAAAGTTTCATAATTAAAAAACTCCAAACTTCTCTGGAGTAATTTTCCCTTTGGAAAACCCTAGCCTGCCTCAATTGCTAAGGGAAAATAATGGGAATGCTGGCGTCTGTTCTGCACCTGGGTGGGAGAGAAGGGCGGCTGGAACCCTGACGTGATCGCATCTGTTGAGACAGACCCTAAGAGGAGAAGGGGAGGGAATAAGGAAAGAGAAGAGAGCAGCCTTAACAGGAACACTTTTGCAACTCGGGCGGGACCCTCCGAGTCCGTGCTGTGTGCGTTGAATCACGCAAGCAGCGATGCCCTTACAGGCTACTGACGGTCGGGGAGAAAGGGTAGAATGGAAAAACAAAAAAAACGAAATCTAGAGCTCTTAAATATGCATTGGTTTTTGTTTTTCAGAGAGGAGGGAGATGCTGTGAACTGCAGAATAGTTCAAGGGAGTGGGTTTGCAGCGAGAGGGGTAGTGGACGCCGGGTAATCCGGCTGCTTCTCTGCGCGCTTCTCAGGCCACTTGGTGGGTTCAGGCGCCGGGGCAGGTGGAAGGGATGTGCAAGAAGCCTGAAAGGCAGGGCACCTGTGCGAGACCCGAGGGCTTTGGGCGTCATTGGGCCGGCGACGAGGAGCCACAGGTTGTTCTAGAGGAGAGAAGAGTCATAGCCAAAGTGGTCTGAGATTGGGGAAGGGGTGCTACACGCGATTAGTCAGAAAAACGTCATTACAACAAGAAGAAAAGCAGGCCAATGAAAATACTAAGCTCTTCCTAGAGAGCGTGCTGGTTTCATCCTTCGGGCTCCGCGCCTCCAGGAAGCCTTCCGGGATAGCGCCCCGTCCCCATCAGACCCCTGGATGGACCAAATCCTGGGCGGCCTCGGCTCGGCGCGGTCCTGGCTCTTGGTCTTGCTCGGGGCGAGGGCGCAGGCCCGGGGGGCATGGTGCCCGCAGCCGGGCGGGGTTCCCGGCAGCCCCGGGAGGTGACCGCGGCCGTGCGCGGGGACCTGGGCGCTGCGGGGGGGCGCGGGTTCGAGTTCGGAGGGGACCGGGCGGGAACAGCTCGAGGGGGCCGAGGAGAGCGCAGAGCGACCGCGGCGGCTGGCGCAGCGGATCCGGCCGAGGGGCGCATCCCGCCGCCCTTTGTCCCGGGGGCCCATCGGCGGCGTTCCAGAGGCCCGGGCGGGGCGGCGGAGGGCGCGGCCGCATCCCGGGTCGGGGCGGGAAGCAGGAGCCCGCGTCCGCCTGGCAGGGAGACTCCCCCGGGCCCTGACCCCGGGCGCCCCCGGCCCCGCGTGCGGGCGATGGGACGCGCGTCCCCGGACCTGGCCCGCGGCAGACGCCGACTGGGGGGCCTGGCTTGGCTTTGCCTCGGACCCTGGCCTGCGGGATGCTGGGGGGCGTCGGCTTCTTTTTCCTTCCTCTCTCTTGCTGCTCTGGGTCCGGGGTCTCTGGCTTGGTCTCATTGCCCATGTTCCTGAATCTTCCTGAATATTCTGGTTCCTGAATCCTGACGCAGTGCCCTCTCTTTGGCTTCCCGTTTTGAATTCCCTGAGATCCGTCTCCCCTGAGCCCCTTGCGCCCCCACATCTTTCCCAGCACATAGTAGTCTCTGCACCTTACACAAACACTAAGTCCTGCCCTGCCCTCCTCCCCACGTCCATCATGAACAGATCCAGCAGCAGGGTTAGAGACCAGGTTCCCTAAGCCCCGTCAAACTGCGCCCCAGGATCACCCAGGCCCCATCCCCCTCCTCTGGATGGGAGTTTGTGGAAATCCACTCTTTGGCCCATCCCTACTTTTTTCCACTGTGGTTATGACTGTTTTCTCTTGGATACTGAAAAGCTTTTTCCTTCTTTCCTCTTTTTGTGCTAAAAGGTGAGTGGTGATACCAGCTCTATTGTTAGAGGAAAAGTTAAAAAGGAGACCAAGGTGGGGGTTGGTGGTGGCTGGGGTGAAGGCCGATAGCTGCCAGGCTACCTGGCCTGGAGGAGAACCTGCAAGTTCAAGTAACTTCATATCAAGGATGGTGTGTCTCCTCTCCCCCTTCTAACCTGGGTGGATCAGGTTTTGCTTTATAAAGGCCACTTTGTTACAGGTGACTTACGTAACGCCGGCCCAATGAAAAGGAAAATCCAAATGGTGCCTTTGCTATTTGCTTACTGATTTGATCCTCTAGAGAATACAGTCATGTGTCACGTAACAGCAGGGATACATTCTGAGAAATACGTCATGAGGCGATTTTGGCGTGTGAAGCTCACAGAGTCTATTTACACAAACCTGGGTGGTATATCCTCCTACACAATTAGGATGTACGGTACTAATCTTATGGGACAACCGTTGTATATTCGGTCCGTCATTGACTGAAAGGTCATTATGTGGCACATGACTGTAATGGCTCCAGATAACCTCAATGACTTTGGCGGGTAGGAAGTAAACTGGAGGAAATAGCTTACCCGTTTGTATCGTGACACTAGTCAACAGGGATTCCAGTTCAAATGAGTCGGTTTGGTAGCTAGGGAATGTCACGGAGCAGGTCTCCGACAAGCGAACAATGCAGACCAGTCATTACATCACAGCTTTAAGCTGGAGAGTATGGAGCAAAAGAAAAAAAAAAAATGAGGAACAGCCAAAAGTATCAAAGAGTTGAGCTGAGCAGAGAAGAAAGGCAATTATGCATAAACTCAATTCAAGAATGATCACTTTAATGGATTGGATAGTTGCTTGCCACAAAGATGGGAAATGTTTGTGGCTTTAATAATGAATCATACAAAATATTTGCTACACTGACTGAGGATATTTTAATCCTATATCTCTCCTCTTTGCAATAGGACCTTGTAGGAGAACATAGAAGTTGAGGTCAAAAGAAAGCCATTCAAATCCTCAGGCCTTTCCAAACTGGGATACCCTGGGGTGGGGAGAGGGGGTGGGGAGGTTACTGACCTCTCAGAGCTTCTGATTGCTCATCTGCTAAATAAGATTGTGTGAGAATTAAATGATGTACAGTGCCTACTATACCTGGTAGCTGCTGTTAACAAATACACTGTCATCACTGAAACTACTATTCATAAAATTAAATTATTTTGTAGAAATCATGCTGTGGCTTTGGTAGCACTCCATAAATATTTTAAAAAAATAAACGAATGACCCTAAATCATAACTAATACTATGTTCTGTATTTACTTACATCCTTCCTGTTTTATGCTAAAGACCATATTACACAAACTAAAATATTGGCATTTTCTTACTTTTGATTTGTTCTATTTAAGAATAATAGAAAAGTTCACAGACTGTGGCATAAAGAAGCTGACACAACTCTGTAATCAAATTCATGATCCATTAAACTAAACAGAGGGTGGAGACAGAGAAGCATAGTCAGGACTGCACAGGGCCACACTCGTCATTCGAAATGCATCTTGATTTTGGGTGTTTCCCAATTTTCCTTGTCATTCTCAAGGTCAGTATGTAGCCTTCCCAGGATACAAAGTTACTTTGGGATGTTAGAAAAAAGTGGAAGATATTCTTCCTGCCCCCGGAATCCTCACATCCCCGGGGGGGTGTTGGGGAGAAGGGAGAATAATTAAATAGCAAGTAAATTAATATTGCTCTCATTCTGCTCGAAGGAGCCATACAGTGGGATTTACATTACAAAGGTTGAATTTACATTATAAAGAAGTCCCTTATGTATTTTATTACTAAATCCTCTTAGGCAAAGGCTTGTGAAGACTTGCCTTGACTAAATGTTCTTTATAAATCATCCCAATTTCACATCAAACCACGTGGACAGTGATATGAAGAATGCTGTTTGGAGTAATCGCAAAGGATTTGGTGGGTGGGAGAGTTGGGTGTAGGGTACAGCTGTGTGGGATGTAAGGACAAAAACTTCATGGGGGGATCACAGTGGAGAGGGGTGCTGTGGTTAACAGGAGAGTGACTTCTCTATGTGACTTGTCAGTCCTACTGCTGGTGTAGAGGCGGGAGATGGAAGAATATGCTCTGGGGATAGGAATTAGCTCACAAATGAAAAGAGGGCAGATAGGGTGGTGGCAGAGGGGAGGAATGGGCTGCTGTGAATGAAACTTAGAGCCCTGGACAGGAATTTTAGTGTGATGCAAGGAGCAAATGGGAAAATAATGACAAGGCTCGAAAGAAAGTCAGTGTGTCTTCTGTGGCTGCTCCAGAGTTTCCAGTGTAGGAGGTGATTTGGGGCAGCTGTTACTGATGAACTGTCCCGAGTAACTCAAAGGAGGTTTCAGAAGCACTTAATTGTCTCTTATAGGGGAGGAAGACATGTCCTCTACCCACTCCGGGTCCTTCTGGCTGGGCTAGAAATTAAATTGACATGAGACAGAATAACAGGAAAAAATCAAGCAAAGCTTGAGAACATGCATACATGGGAGAGACCCAGGAAAAACTGGGTAACTCAACAAAATGGCAGAGGATCTCATCTTAAATACCATCTTCAGCTAAAGACAAGAGAGGATGTTGGACGTAGTGGTTTGGGACTTCAACAGGGAGGAAGGCAATTCACCTGGAGAGGGAAAAGAAACAGAACTTGGATAAGAAGGGGCTTAGCAAGGACCCTCCCAGTCTATCTATGGTGATGGGTTGTCCTGGGGACAGGCTTTCTATCTTAAATTGCTTTTAGGTGGTTGGCAGAATGGGGGGGTGATGGGGAGGTCAGTTATGGGAGATTACCAGAAAAGCACAGTAAACAAGAGTAAGGTTATTATGCAGATTTAAGTCCTTGCCTTCTGCACTGATAAGAGTTTCTAGAGATAAGGTCATCCCCCCTTCTTCCTGGTCCAGAGAGGGAGATACCTTTACAGATGGAGATTTCCCTTACAAATGTAAATGTCTCTTACAAAGGGTAACTTCTACTTTTCAGAGCTTCTCCCAGGTCTGCAGTTTTTAAAAGTAGTAATCCTCATTAGCCCAAAATAATCCTCATGCCAAAGAGACACATTTCGGGGTGGCCAATTCTGATCCCCCACACTCTCAGAGGTGTTTTTCACTTATGTTAAGAGATGCAATCACCAACCACCCTGAACTGGTCCAAACCCCATCGCAAGAGTGATGCCTGTGAAGGTGGGCCAGAAGTGTCCAAGAGTTACCTTTGCTTCGTTTTAATGGTAAGATCTCTGCTTTATTACCATAACATGGGATATGTGTGGAAGCATGTTTTCAAACTGTGCCTCTGCAAGAGAATACACACCTCTACATATGATGATGAAAACTCCCTTTTGAATATTATTCCCCATCTGAAATAAAAGGTACCTCTTTTCCCTTGCTCAGGGGCCACAGCTTTGGAAGTGATTCCCCGTGGTCTCTTTATTTGCTGCAAGTAAATTTTACTTTGTGTGACAACTACTTCCGATGAAGCCTTTGATTTCAACTCAACAGCAAGCGAACCCACTTTGGTTTGGTAACATAGCTGCCTCCTTGGGGACACCTGAGTATTTGTCTGGAAGCTCATCTGCAGGGCAAACACTGATTTTACTTAGATTGCATATTTATTTGGAGTGGCTTGCTCTAGATCAAAGAGATGGGAGTGACTACAGCACTACCCTTCCCAACCGCCTCTTGTGTTATTTAGATTGTTTTGATTGCAAAAAAATGGTCATCGCAAAAAATGAGGTTTTATTAGAAAGATATTAGAGAAATTAGGGTCCTGTTTACCTCCCACAGAAGCCGAGCTGCCTGTACAGAGACCCTAAAAGAATCATGGTCAGTGGCAGAGAATGACAGGACCCAGGAACCAGTTACTGCAGGAATTCTTTATTCTCTTCCCTTGTGGTGACTTGGTGTCTTTTTGCTCTGTTCCCGTTGATGCTGCTTACCAAGGCTATCCATCTTGTTGTTGGGGTCTCTTTGACATCAATTATCTGTCTCTGTGTTGCCCATTCACACCCCCCTGGCGTGTGAATTGGACCCAACTGGTCCAACTTCATCTCCATGAGGCCAGGAGAGGAGCTTTGTGCCTCAAAAGTTGCAGAAGAGGGAGTCACTCTGGAAGGCTGCATTTTAAGAACTGTCTGGGGCTGCTTCTCAAAGCAGGGTCTGTAGGAGGCACCTCCATAGAAAGATCTGAGACTTCCCCAGGAAATAGACTGCTTTCTACTCTGAGGGTGTGCTCATATCGGGAGCATGAGGTCAAGGGAACATGCTCAGGTTACCTTTGTCTCTGCACCCACTGAATATGTGGATAGGAAATAGGCCTCAGAGGGTTTGAGAAACAATCTCATCTTAAAGAACAATTTACCTTTACAACACTACTGGTGAGTCATTCAGCCTCTCCTTGAAAGTGACGATAGCATCAAGTCCACTCTGATGGAGTGTTCATTGCCTGGCAGGAACAGGTACAGTGCTAAGCACTTTCCCCACTCAGAATCACACATATTCACTACACCTCACCAGTGCGAAGAGGTAAGTGCTCTGGATACAACTGGCCACATTTTACGGAGGAATCATCTATTTCTATGTGACACACCATCCCAAAACTTGGTGGTCTTAATCACCGTCTTATTTGTTCAGATCCAGTGGGTCAGAGATTCAGGTAAAACTCAGCAGGTCAGCACTTCTCTGCTCTATGGTGTTAGGGCCTCAGTAGGCCTGGCTGGGACTGGTTGGGACTGTGGAGACTGGCTGGGAATCTCTCTTCTTTTGATGTTGGGGTCACTCCCCTGGGGCTGGAAAATCTAAGATGGCCTCACTCATACGTCTGGGGCCTTGGTGCAGGCTGTTGGCTGGAGGGCTTGGGTTTTTCTCTGGGTGGTCGCCCTCTCTCTTTCTCCACCTCCGTGGTTTCTCATCCTTCGGTAGTCTAGCCCGACCTTTCTTACATGGTGACTGGCTCCTGAAAGGACAGATGTGGAAGTTGCAAAGCCTCCTAAGGGAGAGGGCTGAAAATCACATAGCATCACTTCTGCTGCATTCTCTTGGGCAAAGCAAGTCACAGAGACAGCCCAGATTCAGGAAGAGGGGAGATGGAGCCACATGTGCACCCAGGGATGGGAGGAATGTTGGCGGTCATCTTTGCAGACTGTCTACCAAGGGGTGTGGGCTTATTCAAAATGGGAAAGCCACCTTTCTAGTTGAGACTGACCCTCAAGGCCATGCTTGAAACTGCCTCAAATTTCTAGTAACAG
The DNA here is from genome assembly GCF_020826845.1 of Diceros bicornis minor. Classification (NCBI taxonomy): domain Eukaryota; kingdom Metazoa; phylum Chordata; class Mammalia; order Perissodactyla; family Rhinocerotidae; genus Diceros; species Diceros bicornis. The sequence continues at coordinate 13,981,670 of NC_080776.1, read as the reverse complement.
CCCAGTCGGCATTGGACTTTGGTGTTTATTAGAAATGTTTTCTATTTAGCTGAAGTCTGCTCCCTGTTCCAGAGTGGTGATCTGAGCATAGGCTCTTTAACCCTTCCTACTGTTATGAAATGCACTGTTTCTTCTTTTCAAGGATTAGCTGATATTGGTTCAGACAGAGGAGCTCAGTGGTAAAGGACACACACACCTTTCTGCTGTGAAGTGGTTCAGCCCTGGAATGGTCACAGGACAGAGGAGAATGTCACAAAGAGTCACAGTGAAAGCCCTCAGAATACCCTCTCTCCCTGGACCTGTCTCACATAAAACGATGATGCTCATGGCACCAAGCGGTTCTTTTTCTTCTTCTCTCTCACCCTTTCAAATAGGCCTCATTCCAGCTATTTACCTTTTTTCCCTTGGATTCAGTGGATGAACTATCATCCAAGAAGGACATTTTGCAGAGTTACGCCTTCTCCTTTTCGTAGAATATAGACCATTTGCTGAGAAACACTCTGGAAAACCTCAAGCCATCAAGACATGTAGCAATGGACTCCTCCAGCTTGTGTTTTTCTGGTTAACTAAATATTTAATTCTAGTCATTTCAGCTCCTGTTGGAAAATCTGAAAAAATGTATTAATTTAACTTACTGCTTTTGTAACTATCGCATATGAAACACATTTGAATTTTGGCTCATAAGTGACAAGCTCTAGGCTCAGTGTCTGTTTATGATCATTATTTTCTGAGTAGCTATAGCAGGACCAAGTGGCAGAGCTATTTATGGATTCCCCAGGAAGTGACTTTGTTGACAAAGTTTGATAGTTTTAGTATAACTTTCTTCTTTCTGATAAAATTAAAGGCAGCCCCTCTTTTCAAAAAATGTCACCTACTTGGAGATTTTACTATATACACTTAAATACTGTCTACCAAATGAAGGGAAACTATTTTGTCATTTAATCCTGGAGAATTTTACTCCTGTTTTATCTCTTTAAGAGGAAATTGGTAATTAGTATAGGATTGGTCTGCATCAGCACGGAATCCCACTTTTTCCTAAACGGAAGGGCTGAACAATAGGGGATATGAACTTTTATTGGACTATTATTATAATAAATAGGCACGTCCGTCCAGACACATTCTTTTTTGAACTTCCACTTCTGTTAAACCTTTTATCTCTCACACATTTCCCCGTCAGACTCTTCATGCCCTCTGAAAGATAAGATTTGCATATGTAACTAGAAAGGTAGTTCTAGGGCTGGGCGATATTTGTATTTGATTGGATAAAGTTTAACTTTGAAGAAGAATAATTTGATTTTTATTTTAAAAAGAAACCCTTCCCAAAACAGTGACATTATTTGTCCAGTCAAATATGGTTTACAGCATAAAAATTCCGTGTGCATTTTCCAACTTAGATGTATAATCAGGAAGTGTAAGTAGAGAAGTTCTGCAGTTATAAAAGTTAGAATCCTTTCTGTAGTTAAAAATATATATATATATATTATGAATGTCATATCAAATCATTGTCCACAGCTGTCTCATTGTTTCCTTTGTGTTTATCTTTCGCAATTTCCTTTATCTGTTTACTCATTTCTTTATTTACTCACTAAGCTTTGAAGAACCTAGTCCATGTCAGGCACTGAGGGTCTACAGGTCAACAGAGCTGTAGTCCTTCCCCTCTGGAGATAGACATTTAAGGGGAGTTGTTGCAACGCACCAAGGGCTATCCTATGGGTGTGAAGATGGGGAGGCCTGTGGAGGTCAGGGAAGGCTGCTTGAAGGAAGAAATGCTTGTGCTAAACCTTTAAGAAAGAGCAGGAATTCATCAAGTACAAAGTGGGGGGTGAGTGTTGGATAAGAGCATCTAAGAGGGAATTACACATGAAAAGGCAGAAAAAATGCAGCTTGTTGAGGAAGCTGCAAACAGCTGCACAGAGCTGGAGACTCTTCTCTTTGGAAAGTATAACTGAAGCTTTGGAAAGGTCATTAGAGACAGGATTATAGAGCCCCTTCATGCCAAGACCAGGGATTGGGGCTCTATTCTGCAGGGTAGACAGTAAGGGCACCCTGGAAGGTTTTCAGTCTCTGTAAGTAAAAGGAGATGGTGGTAGGTGTAGCAGAGGGGACTAAAGCCTAGAGAGGGTTGAAGCAGAAAGAGAGAGGCAAATAACGCAGTGGGCAAAGGCCAGAAGCTGGACGATACTCGAGGTTCCAGCTGCTCTACCTTACTAGCTGTGTGCACCTGAAACAAGTTACTTAACCTCTCTGTATTTCCATTTGCTCTTCTTAAAATGAGGGTAATAATAGCACCTACCTTATAAAATTGTTGGGATGTTTAAATGATTTAATGTGTATAGAGCATTTAGAACAGTGCCCAGAGCATCTTAATAAGTGGTAGCTGTTATTAATAGTTGTCAGTGATGTGACCATATGAACTCAGAAAGCTTGCTTTGCTGGCGCAGTAGAGAAGGGGTTAGGAAGGGGCCAATGAGAAGGTGTTTGAAGTTCACCAGACGAGAGACCGTTGGTCCAGTGGTGAAATCAATCAGAGGACTGATTTAAAAGATAATTACAAGATAAATTCTTCAGGACTTGGCAATTGATAGGGTATGCAGAGGGAAAGTGATGAATCATGGGTGATGCCCCAGGTTGCTGGCTTGGGGGTCTGGCTGAGGGAGTGAGGTGTTCATAACAAGAAGAGAAATAGAGGAGAAGGAGGGCAGAGAGTAATGGCGGGAGCAGGGAGTAATGAGCTCAGTTTTGACATGTTGTATTTGTGGTGTTTGTGGGACATCAAAGTAGAGATGCATGGGTGCATATATGGATCAGGCCTAGGAATTTGGATTTGGGACTCATCATGACATAGGCAGTGGGAGAAGCCATGGGTATGGATGAGCTGGCACAGGCCACATGTTCAGAGACAGAAAGGGATGAAGGATAGAAACCTGAGCAGGATCCCATGGAGATCTGGGTCTGGAGAACTCTGGACATTTCCCTCTTTGGGTGATGATAATGTTTTCATGAGTCTGGAGTTGTTCTACTTGTGTTGGAATGATCCATTAGGAGGTCAGTACCTCTGAGGGAACAATGACTCCTGGGGACAGGGAGAAAGGAAGAAAGAAGCTGGAAGTGACCAGAAAGGGTGGTTAGGGATAAAAATCAGTTTTGAGGAGTTAGCAGAGGAACCCCTGTAGAAATGTTCCTAGGCAGGAGGGGACAATGGCAAGATGGTAACTGATTGTTAGTGTTGGGCAGATGATGATAAATAGGAGTGGCTTGTGGGAACGGTGGGAACTAGATCCAGGCTGGAGTACAGCTGGTTCTAAAAATAACTGCCTTTTATTGAGCATTTACTGTGTACAAACATCGTGCTAAGCCTCTCAGATGGACAATGAACAGGAAGCTAAATTAGATGAAAGGGAAAATAATCATTACACACTTTTTTTTTTTGGTGGGATCTGTAGTGAATAGTTTTCATTTGCTGGCCACCAGCATGCCCTTGCTGGCCTGCACATACACAGGTCACAGGTGACACACAGCACCTCTGTCCCACATTGGTTCTGGGATGATAAACCTGGCTTCCAGTTTCTGCAAGTTTTGCTCTTGCCACCAGGACGCTCAACACCAATTCCAATGTTAGTTCTTCCGCCTGGAATATGTTTCTTTCTTGTCATGTTTTTGGTTCCTCCTTTTACTCTAATGTTGTCATTATTTCAGTTTGTGCCTTTATAGCAAGGACACGCCAAACTTGTGTGGATGGATGTGGAGGATAAATAAATATAAATAGAATAGAATGGAGAATTTAATCTGAGATGTAAATAACATACTAATTTTTCTTTTTTTCCCCCAAATCAGGCTTGGTTGCTCTAATATTACATGTCAAATAAAGTCATAAATCTGTGTCATCAGAGAGCACTTACCAAGGATCATTGCAGCAAGTCATGGTCCTGGCTTTCTCTGGCTCATTAATCAAACTGGTTTAGTGTGGAATCCCACAAAGTTGGGATATCCTTTCATTCTGGTCTTTAGCACCATCACAGCGTCTCTTTTCTGCACTCAGATTTCATTCCTGAATTCCTTCAGAAGATGTATTTTGTTTATTTTCTGAGTACCTCACTAGAATGGGGGAAACCCATAAGAAAATTTTTTTAAATAAATTTATTGAGGTCATATTAGCTTATAACATTGTGTAAATTTCAGGTCTACATTATTATATTTCAGTTTCTGTATAGACTGCATCGTGTTCACCATCAATAGTCTAGTTTTTATCCATCACCACACATATGTGCCCCTTTACCCCTTTTGCCCTCCCTGCACCCTCTTCCCCTCTGTTAACCACCAGTCTGTTCTCTTTATCTATGTGTTTATCTTCCACATATAAATGAAATCATATGGTATGTGTCTTTCTCTGTCTGACTTATTTTGCTTAGCATAATACCCTCAAGGTCCAGCCATGTTGTCACAAATGGCTTGACTGAATTTTTCTGTTGTATTCACATTTATATCCTCATCATCCAGAACAATGCCTGGAACACAGTCAGAGCCCAATAAATAGTCACTGAATGAATGAATGAGGTATGGGTTTTGAAGTTAAGAAAAAAGAATCAAATGCAATTACAGGTATTTTGAAAAGAGACAAAAATTCTGAATTTTCTGAAGAGTGGGGCTTTTCTGCACCATCCCAACAAGAGATTTTGCAGGTTCACAGCAAATAGCTACTCACACCATCCACATGCCTCCTTGCTGTGTACTCAGTTTCAACCTAGCCATCCAACTGTGCACAAAGCCCACGCCATCAGATGAAACAGTCAAAGGGCATTATGTGGAATAGAAAATCTGCTTTTCTTGTTTTTGACATATTAGATGATTTCTCATCGCGTTGATACTTGAACCTTACATACTAGAAATTGTTTCCATGGCAGTGGAAATATTCAGTTAATCTATAAGCTGTCCTTCCATCGTCATTTAAGAATTTAATATTGCCATGTCAGCTTGTATTTAATAGTTTCCAAAAACTCTCAAAAGTGTTTCACAAACAATCATTATTTTGGCATAGGATAATTCTAGGAAATTAATGTATATTTTTTAAATTGTTCAAAGTGGCTGGTGCTAATATGGAGAACAAAAACATGAACCCCTCGTTCTCAATTGGCATCTTTTTTGTGCAGTCAAATGAATATCAGAGCTTGTGGGGTTTGCTACCTGAGAAGAAAATGTCTATTCTAACTCCATCATTTCATTATTTTAATGTAGGTGGAGGTTGAGGGTGACTCTGTTGAGCCAATTAAGCATGTTCTTTGTCTCCCTGGTGCTATCAGAATACCAGGGCAATAGGCTAGGTAGTAAATGTATACTGAACAGAACCAAATTTATGGAGCTTTCCTAGAGTGCATGCACCATGCCAGGCATTGTCAGAAATAGAGCAGGATGGTCAGGCAGGATCTCTGCTGCTTGCAGGTTCACAGTGTCCCCAAGAACAGGGAAATGGTTGAGCAGAATGAGCCTGTGCTAACGATTTATGGTCAAGTTGCTTAGAGCTCTGCTCTGGGCCATCTTCTCTCTACACTCACTCTCTTGGTGAACTCACTCAGGGCTTTTGTTTATTTATTTTTGGTAAAATTATTTTATTTTATTATAATAAGCAAAATGAGATTGTACACTGTTGTGGCCTTAAAAAAAAGTAGTCAAATTTTATTCAGTGCTTTTAAACTTTTTTTTTATTTATTTTTTTTCCCCCAAAGCCCCAGTAGATAGTTGTATGTCATAGTTGCATATCCTTCTAGTTGCTGTATGTGGGACGCGGCCTCAGCATGGCCGGAGAAGCGGTGCGTTGGCGCGCGGCCGGGATCCGAACCTGAGCCGCCAGTAGCGGAGCGCACGCACTTAACCACTAAGCCACGGGGCTGGCCCTGTTCAGTGCATTTAATGGCTTTAAATACTGTCTATATGCTGTTGATTCTCAAGTGTGTGTCTTCCAGCCAAAATCTTCCCGATGGCATCTCAAAGTCACATGTTCAAAGCGGCCCTGACTCAACCTGCTCCTTGACTGGGCGTCGTCCTTCTGGTAAATGGCATCACCATCCACCTGGCTGTTCAAGCCAGAAAGCTGGAGTATTTTTATTTCTCCCCTCTCCTCCTTCCCCTATATCCGGTTTAGCTGAATCTGTGTTGGCCCCACCTCCTCTACCTTGCAAACAATTCCATCTATTTTTTACCATCTCTGCAGCCTCCACGCTAGTTTGAACCGCTACTGGCTCTCTCTGCATTACGGTAGGAGCCTCCTAGCTGGTCTTCTAACCCAACCCGTTCTCCTCCACGGGCGTTAAAAACATAAATCAGATTGTATAACTCATTTAAAATCCTGCCCTAGAATCTATATATGGAATAAAATTGCATAGAACCATACTTGCATATATATGAATGAATGCATGTCAAAATTGGTAAAGCTGAGTAAGGTCTGTAGACTAGTTAACAGTGTTGCACCAACGTCAATCTCTTGATTTTGATGTTGAATTACACTCATTCAAGATGCCACCGTTGGGGGAGGCTGGGTGAAGGGTACGTGGGAATCTATGGACTATTTTTGCAACTTCCTGTGAGCCTATAATTAGTTTTTAAACAAAAAAGCTTGCTTAAGAATACAAAAATCATTGGCTTTCCACTGCAGTAAATCCAACTCTTTACCACGGCCTGCGAAATCATTGCCTGCTGTGATTCTTGCCAACCGCCTTTCCAACTCCACCCAAGGTCGTTCTCCCATCAGTTACTCTTCCTTGGCTACACCGGATTCCTGGCAGTTCCTAAAACACAGCAAACACCTTTCTGCACCAGGACATCTGTGTATTCTGCCTAGAATGCGATTCTCATGCTGGTTCTTCCCCATCCTTCAGAGAAGTCTTTCCTGACTCCTATAAGGGACCCCACTTGGCTCTTTTCTTTCATAGAACTGTTTGTGATCTGTAACGAGTGCTTGCCTAGTATCCATTGGAACATACAGCCTAGTGAGAGAAAACACATCATGTCTGTTTTATTTACTATTGTATCCTTGATCGCTAGCGTGGTGCTTGGCCTATAATTGGTGCTCAATAAATACTTATTGATATACAGAAAGAGCACAGGAACATGCTTTAAGGTCCCAGGAAATGGAGATGTGAGCATCTAAAGGAGCTTGAAGAAAAAGTTTCGTACAACAGCTTATTAAAATTTGAATTCACAAGGGGTATCTGGTTTGGTAAATATTGTTGGTGTGTGTGGGCGCACAATCAAGATTCTGCCTGCAAAATATAAATATGTATCAGGGCCGGCCGGGTGATGCAAGGGGTTAAGTGCGTCCGCTCTGCTGTGGTGGCCTGGGGTTCGCTGGTTCGGGTCTGGGGCGTGCACCCACGCACGGCTTGGCAAGCCAAGCTGTGGCGGCGTCCCATATAAAGTGGAGGAAGATGGGCATGGATGTTAGCCCAGGGCCAATCTTCCTCAGCAAAAAAAGAGGAGAATTGGCAGATGTTAGCATAGGGCTGATCCTCCTCACACACACACAAAATATATGTATAAATATGTATCATGGATATGTACAATTCCGTTTTACATTTTATCAACTTTGAAATTTTGCAATCTATTTTAAAACCAATTACAGGAACTACTGTAAGGTTTAATATTTTAAGTCTTCTCCAATAACCTTTAAACTTTCATTTTGACTCAATATTTTTGTGCAGGATAAAGGAGGGAGGTGCTGCATTTAAGTTATTTTATTTTTAAAAATATAGTATTTATTGTTTTCTTCTTGTTAAAATTCTAAATAGACATTTCAGATTATTTGGAAAATATAGAATGATAAAAATGAAAAGAAATATCACAGTTATCCTATTGTTCAGAGATCACCACTGTTCACATTTGTATTTTCTTACAGTTCTTTCTATGGATATTGCTTTACCAAAACTAGAAACATACTATATATGAACTATTATACCCTGGCTTTTAAAATTTAACATTAACATAAGCAGTTTTACATCAGTAGGTATTATTTGAAAGCAGCTTTTAAATGATAGTGCCAAGATTTATTTCCCTATGCTCTTATTGTGTGAAAACACTCCAATTTATTACTATTCTATTTAAAATTTAGGCTATTTTTTTTCCACTTCCATAAATTTGCATGTGATGCATAGCTCTGTCCACAAATGTTGGTCAGACTTTCTAATATTTACTTAGAAGAACTTTCTAGAAAAAGAATTCCTGAGTCAAAAGGTGTTCTCATTTTTAAAGCTCTTCATAGTATATGGACCAATTGTTTTCCAGAAAAACTGCATTCCCATGGCTATTACTTTATTTCAGAGTCACTTTGGCACTTCACTTTATTCTAGATGGAAATTGGTGTGAATCAGGCCCATATTGGATCCCTTCCAAGGGATGTATTACTAAGATACCAGAATGGCCTTACTCTGGGGTAGTCTTGCATAAAAAACCATCTCGGTGCATGGATACCCAAGACAGTATTTGCCCGAGTCTTCTATGCATTTACTTCCTCATTATTCTAGGGAGAAATGTTAGTATTCGGGTCTGGTTTTGTGAGCTTTAAGTTGGAGAGAAAAGTGGAGGAAGTGAGTTAGTTTAAATTCCCAGAGCATTCCTTTGCATCCGTGAAAAGTTACAATTTTTGAATAGATACCTGTATTTCAGCTGGTCCCATGGTGCCTGAAGAATTTAGGGCATGATTAAAAGAGATGAAAGGAAGCAGTGTCAAAAGACCTAGAGAATCTAGTGTGTCGAGACTGTAAACAGGATTTCAAGCTTTTGAAGTCCACCAACCCATTCACAGCGGTGCATCCTGCCGGATTTGGGCCACTGGGTAAAGACCTTTGGAAGAGAGTATTTGACATTTAAGGTAAAAAATTTTTGAACCTGAAGGGTAATGAACAATTGTATATTACAACAGGCTGACAAGTTTTCTGGAAAATAGTTATTTTTATTTTTAATGAGGTGGGACATAACTGCTCTGAGTAAAATGAGTATTTTTGGCTCTTTCATCTGTGTCTCAAGTATTTAGTTTCAGAATTGTGTTGACTGAACACTGAGGATTTTTTCACAATTTGATTGTGGTGATTAATTACAAGTAAACAATGTCTTTGTGTGTGTGTGTGTGTGTGTGTGTGTGTACAGAGAGAGATTGCTAATGTAGAATTATATATTCTGTAGATCCTGGACTCCAATATATCCACATAGACTGGAAGTTTCTGCTTAGATCTCTTAAGAGCCTATGTGGTGACTGATGAGGAGTCCCAGTGACTCCAGAACAACAAAACCTGGCATAAATATTCCTATCTTCAAAGCAGCAGTTCTAGTGAAGTTAAATTCCTTTCTCCCTGTATTTCCTGTTGTTCCGGAGCTTACACATTGCTAAGAGAGAAACAAATCACTGTGCATGTGTCACACTTTCCTTTGAAGGTAGGCTAGGGTGTTAACTAATTACTAGGCAAATAGACAATTATTTCTAAGAGGTTTTTTTAAGCATGTTTGTTGATACTATGATCAGGCTATTTATAGTCATCTTTTCAGGGATTTTTCTGAGTCTCTCTCTGTAAAAGTAAACAGATAAAATGACTAGAGATGGTATAGCAGGGAGCAGGGATGTTAGCTCTTTTGGTAAGAATGCGGTGCTGATGAGGCATGATCCCACAAAGACCAGAAAAACAGTTCCACTGATGCCAACAGACAGTTCTCACCTTCAGCAGCTATCTCAGACTTGGGGCTATTTATGGTGGGAGGAGCGGGGTCAATGGAGGAAGATGGTTCGGAGCAAACTTATCGCCACTTATGGTTCCCCCTCTGGCAATGAGTTGTCATCACTACTCCTGAATATGATGACTTCCTTCTTAGTTAACAGAGAATTGAAAAAATGCCTCATGATTGATCTCTGGCTTTACCTTGCAAATGCTGGGTGTCAACTGCCAAAGCTAATACTTCACAGGGCACAAAGAGGGCACTGCCTGTGCTCACAGAAGGGAGGGTGGTACCAATTTCAACCACATCTCCTGTCCAATGGTCACGGGCTTGCCCTGGGCATGGCTCTCAGCACATCACAAGCACTCGGTAAACATTGGTTGATGAAATCGAGAATGATGAAGCCTGCCCTTTCAAAACCACATCAGACTACCCCTCAGCTTCTATCCCACCCAGAGTACAATCCATAGCTGGCCTGACCTATGAGTGGAGTAAAGGAGGCTAACATGGATTTTTCTGATCATTTCTTTCTTTTTTTTTTTTTAATTTTTTGTTTATTGCAGTAGCATTGGTTTATAACATTGTAAAAATTTCAGGTGTACATCATTGTACTTCTATTTCTGCATAGATTACATCATGCACACCACCAAAATACTAATTACAACCCATCACCACACACATGTACCGAATTCTCCCTTTCACCCTCCTCCCTCCCCGCTTCCACTCTGGTAACCACCAATCCAATCTCTGTCCCTATGTGTTTGTTTATTGTTGTTATTATCTACTACTTAATGTAGGAAATCATACGGTATTTGACCTTCTCCCTCTGACTTATTTTCCTTAGTGTAATACCCTCAAGCTCCATCCATGTTGTCACAAATGGCTGGATTTCATCGTTTCTTATGGCTGAGTAGTATTCCATTGTGTATATATACCACAGCTTCTTTATCCATTCGTCCCTTGATGGGCACTTAGGTTGCTTCCAAGTCTTGGCTATTGTGAATAACGCTGCAATGAACACAGGGGTGCATGTACCTTTACAAATTGGTGTTTTCAAGTTCTTTGGATAAATACCCAGCAGTGGAATGGCTGGATCATATGGTAGTTCTATCCTTAATTTTTTGAGGAATCTCCATACTGTTTTCCATAGTGGCTGCACCAGTTTGCACTCCCACCAGCAGTGTATGAGAGTTCCCTTCTCTCCACATCCTCTCCAACACATGTTGTTTCCTGTCTTGTTAATTATAGCCATTCTGACGGGCGTGAGGTGATATCTCATTGTAGTTTTGATTTGCATTTCCCTGGTAGTTAGTGATTTTGAACATCTTTTCATGTGTCTGTTGGCCATCTGTATATCTTCTTTGGAGAAATGTCTGTTCAGGTCTTTTGCCCATTCTTTAACTGGGTTGGTAGTTTTTTTTGTTGGTGAGATGCATGAGTTCTTTATATATTTTGGAGATTAAGCCCTTATCAGAAGTATGGTTTGCAAATATATTCTCCCAATTGTTAGGTTGTCTTTTCGTTTTGTTGATGGTTTCCTTTGCTGTGCAGAAGCTTTTTAGTTTGATGTAGTCCCATTTGTTTATTTTTTCTATTGTTTCTCTTGCCCGGTCAGACGTGGTGTTTGAAAAGATGTTGCTAAGACCGATGTCGAAGAGCGTACTGCCTATGTTTTCTTCTAGAAGTTTCACAGTTTCAGGTCTTACATTCAAGTCTTTAATCCATTTGGAGTTAATTTTTGTGTATGGTGTAAGGTAAGGGTCTACTTTCATTTTTTTGCATATGGCTATCCAGTTTTCCCAACACCATTTGTTGAAGAGACTCTCTTTTCCCCATTGTATGTTCTTGGCTCCTTTGTCAAAGATTAGCTGTCCATAGATGTGTGGGTTTATTTCTGGGCTTTCGATTCTATTCCATTGATCTGTGTGTCTGTTTTTGTGCCAGTACCATGCTGTTTTGTTACTATAGCTTTGTAGTATATTTTGAAATCAGGGAGTGTGATACCTCCAGCTTTGTTCTTTTTTCTCAGGATTGCTTTAGCTATTCGGGGTCTTTTGTTGTTCCATATAAATTTTAGGATTCTTTGTTCTATTTCTGTGAAAAATGTTGTTGGAACTCTGATAGGGATTGCATTGAATCTATAGATGGCTTTAGGAAGTACGGACATCTTAACTATGTTAATTCTTCCAATCCAAGAGCATGGAATATCTTTCCATTTCTTTGTGTCTTCTTCAATTTCTTTCAGAAATGTTTTATAGTTTTCGGTGTACAGATCTTTCACCTCTTTGGTTAAGTTTATTCCTAGGTATTTTATTCTTTTTGTTGCAATTGTAAATGGGATGGTATTCTGAATTTCTCTTTCTGCTACTTCGTTGTTAGTGTACAGAAATGCAACTGATTTTTGTATGTTGATTTTGTATCCTGCAACTTTACCATATTCGTTTATTACTTCTAAAAGTTTTCTGGTGGATTCTTTAGGGTTTTCTATATATAAAATCATGTCATCTGCAAATAGTGACAGTTTCACTTCTTCCTTTCCAATTTGGATCCCTTTTATTTCTTTCTCTTGCCTGATTGCTCTGGCTAGGACTTCCAGTACTATGTTAAATAGGAGTGGTGACAGTGGGCATCCTTGTCTGGTTCCTGTTCTTAGAGGGATAGCTTTCAGTTTTTCACCATTGAGGATGATATTAGCTGTGGGTTTGTCATATATGGTCTTTATTATGTTGAGGTACTTTCCTTCTATACCCATTTTATTCAGAGTTTTTATCATAAATGGATGCTGTATCTTGTCAAATGCTTTCTCTGCATCTATTGAGATGATCATGTGATTTTTATTCTTCATTTTATTAATGTGGTGTATTACGTTGATTGATTTGCGAATGTTAAACCATCCCTGCATCCCTGGAATAAATCTCACTTGATCATGGTGTATAATCTTTTTAACGTATTGTTGTATGCGATTTGCTAGTATTTTGTTGAGGATTTTTGCATCGATGTTCATTAGTGATATTGGCCTGTAATTTTCTTTTTTTGTGTTGTCCTTGTCTGGTTTTGGTATCAGGGTAATGTCAGCTTCGTAGAATGAGTTAGGGAGCTTCCCCCCCTCCTCAATTTTTTGGAAGAGTTTGAGAAGGATAGGTATTAAGTCATCTTTGAATGTTTGGTAGAATTCACCAGGGAAGCCGTCTGGTCCTGGACTTTTATTTTTGGGGAGGTTTGTGATTACTGTTTCGATCTCCTTACTGGTGATTGGTCTATTCAAATTCTCTACTTCTTCTTGATCCAGCTTTGGAAGGTTGTATGATTCCAAGAATTTATCCATTTCTTCCAGATTGTCGAATTGGTTGGCATATAGCTTTTCATAGTATTCTCTTATAATCTTTTGTATTTCTGAGGTGTCTGTTGTAACCTCTCCTCTTTCATTTCTGATTTTACTTATTTGTGCCTTCTCTCTTTTTTTCTTGGTGAGTCTAGCTAAAGATTTGTCAATTTTGTTGATCTTTTCAAAGAACTAGCTCTTGGTTTTATTAATTTTTTCAATTTTTTTTTGGTCTCTATTTCATTTATTTCTGCTCTGATTTTTATTATTTCCCTACTTCTACTGATTTTGGGCTTTGTTTGTTCTTCTTTTTCCAGTTCCTTTAGGCGCATTGTTAGATTGTTTCTTTGAGATTTTTCTTGTTTGTTGAGATAGGCCTGTATCGCTATAAACTTCCCTCTTAGAACCGCTTTTGCTGTATCCCATAAATTCTGGCATGTCGTATTTTCATTTTCATTTGTCTCCAGGTATTTTTTGATTTCTTCTTTGATTTCTTCGTTAACCCAGTCGTTGTTCAGTAGCATTTTGTTTAATCTCCACATATTTGTGGCTTTTCTGATTTTCGTCCTATAGTTGATTTCTAGTTTCATACCGTTGTGGTCAGAAAAGATGCTTGGTATTATTTCAGTCTTCTTAAATTTATGGAGACTTGTTTTGTGGCCTAATATGTGATCAATCCTGGAGAATGTTCCATGTGCATTTGAAAAGAACATGTATTCTTCGGTTTTTGGATGGAATGCTCTGTATATATCTACTAGGTCCATCTGTTCTAGTGTGTCATTTAAGGCCAATGTTTCCTTATTGATCTTCTGTTTGGATGATCTATCCATTGATGTAAGTGGAGTGTTAAAGTCTGCTACTATTATTGTGTTACTGTCTATTTCTGTTTTTATGTCTGTTAATAATTGCTTTATATATTTAGGTGCACCTACATTGGGTGCGTAGATATTTACAAGTGTTATATCCTCTTGTTGGATAGTTCCCTTGATCATTATGCAATGCCCTTCTTTGTCTCTTTTTACAGTTTTTGTTTTAAAGTCTATTTTGTCAGATATGAGTACTGCTACCCCAGCTTTCTTTTCATTTCTATTTGCGTGGAGTATCTTTTTCCATCCCTTCACTTTCAGTTTGTGAGTATCTTTAGGTCTGAAGTGTGTCTCTTGTATGCAGCATATATATGGGTCTTGTTTTTTTATCCAGTCAGCCACCCTATGCCTTTTAATTGGAGCATTTAGTCCATTGACGTTTAAAGTAGCTATTAATAAGTATGTACTTACTGCCATTTTTAACTTTTTTTTTTTCCTCAGTGTTTTAGTAGTCCTTCTCTGTTCCTTTCTTCTTCTATACAGAATTGATGGTCACTTTAGTTTGACCTCTGCCTGAAAGCTCTACTCTTTAACTTCCCTCCTTCCTCCTTTTATGTTTTTGATATCATATCTAATCTCTTTTTTGCACATTTGTATCCATTACCCTCTTATCATGGAAATAGATCATTTTTCCTATTTGTGTTCTTCTCTTTTCCCCTTAAATCAGTCCCTTTAACATTTCTTGTAGCACTGGTTTCTTGGTGACAAACTCCTTTAATTTTTGCTTATCTGGGAAAATTTTGATCTCTCCTTCCATTTTGAATGATAACCTTGCTGGGTAGAGTATTCTTGGCTGTAAGTTTTTTCCTTTTAGCACTTTAAATATATCGTGCCATTCTCTTCTAGCCTGTAAGGTTTCTGCTGAGAAGTCAGCTGATAGCCTTATGGGGTTTCCTTTGTATGTAACTTGACATTGTCTTGCGGCTTTTAGGATTCTCTCTTTATCTTTAATTCTGGACATTTTGATTATGATGTGTCTTGGTGTGGGTCTCTTTGGGTTTATCTTGTTTGGGGCTCTCTGTGCTTCCTGTATCTGGATGTCTGCTTCCTTCCTTAGGTTAGGGAAGTTTTCATCTATTATTTCTTGAAATAGATTCTCTGCCCCTTTGTCTCGCTCTTCTCCTTCCAGGACACCTATAACATGGATGTTAGTGCGCTTGATGTTGTCCCAGAGGTCCCTTAGACTGTTCTCATTCTTTTTAATTCTTTTCTCTTTTACCTGTTCACCTTGGGTAATTTCTTTCGTCCAGCTCACAGATCTGTTCTTCTGTATCCTCTACTCTGCTTTTGAGTCCCTCTAATGAATTTTTCATTTCCAGTATTGTATTCTTCATTTCTGATTGGTTCTTTTTTATATCTTCCATTTCTTTGTTGACATTCTCACTGAGTTCCTCTATTCTTCTCCCCAGATCAGTGAGCATCCTTAACACTCTTAGTTTGAACTCTCTGTTGGGTAGGTTGCTCATTTCTGTTTCACTTAGTTCCTTTTCTGGGGTTTTGTCCTGTTCCCTTACTTGGAATGTATTCTTTTGCCTCCTCATTTTGCCTCTTTCCCTGTGCTTGTGTCTACGTATTAGGTAGGTCAGCTACGTCTCCTGCTCTTGGATAGGTGACCTTATGTAAGTGATGCCTTAGGAGGCTTCCAGTGTGCTTCCCTCAGTTCTCAATGTTCCAGGGTTGACCCCTATGTGGGCTACGTGTGTCCTTCTGTTGTGGCCTGTTTGCTCTCCCTGTAGGCGCCCAGGGAGGCTGAGTTATGCTCCTGGCCAGCTGTTGTAATGCTCAGCTGCTTGTAGTTGTTGTGGGCCCTTCAGTCTCTTTATCAGGTGTGGGGATCCCCAGCACAGGTGGCTGCAAGTTCTAATACCACATTTGTGTTGCAGTATTTCTTTTAAGTGAGTAGGCCCCCAGCGTGGCAGGTTGTTAGGCTCAGGGCCTTACAATTGCTGTAAGTCTCTAGCCTATTAGGTCTCTTGTCAGTTCTCTGAGGATTGCAGCTGGGTGAGGCTGGCCTCAGGCACAGGAGCACCCAATTGTTTCAGGCTTTGGAAGGTGGGGCAAACCTCCTATGTGGGTCTTTGAGAAGCACAAGTCTTTTGCAGCTGACAAGCCCTGCCGCCCACAGCTCCACACACACAGTCAACACAGTCCTGCCCCGTGTGAGTGCCCCGACCTCCCCAAGCGGACCCAGTCTCTCCACGGCGGCAGCCCCACACACTCCGCCACCGCCCCACACTCTCCACCCGCTCCTTGTGCACACCCTGCCCCGCTCAAGTCGGCTCAGTTGCCAGGCTGCAGAGAATCCAGTCACCAATCTATGCAGGCCCACACGTTGCCTGAGGGCTTGTTGTTGGGTGGGGCCAGTCTCTAGGGTGGGCTGCCTGCCCTGGCTGAGCTGGATTAAATCGGTGCTCTAGCGGGCGGGGCAGACTCTGGGCTAGCAGGCCTCAGGGAGAACTCCAATGCTGTCTCTGTCAGCACGCCCACACCAGGCCACAACAATGGCCGCCGCCAATGTCCCAGTCCCTGGAGAGGTCTCACCCTTCACCGAGATGCACTCCGGGCCTATTAGGTGAGTCTCTTTTCACCACAGCACTGTGCACCTTTCTTTCTGGTGATTTTAGGATGCTTTCTGAAACAGGTGAGTTTGTGCGTGGGCCCTTTAAGAGCCAGTTTTAGTTTCTTTGTGAACCGGGTTTTCTGGGGGTGCTCCCCAATGCTTTAGTAGCAACAAAGTCACATATTATGCCGCTGGTCTCGATTGTGCTGGGTCCACAATATGCCCCCAGCGGGGGGGCTCCCCGGCTCAGGGCCCCGCGCCTCCAGGGAGGCTGCGCACCTGTGAACTGCTCCCGGCGGCCATGACGCTGGCGGCTTGTGAAGGCGGCGTTTTTCCTCTCCAGAAGGGGGTCTCTGCCTCTTCCACCTCAGCTAGGATTGTCCGTTGTTGCAGGAGGTCCTCTCATCCAGTTTTCAGTTCTGTCTCAGGGGTAATTTTTCCACGAGTAGTTGTAAATTGGCTGTGTCCACGGGAGGAGGTGAGTTCAGAGTCTGCTTACGCTGCCATCTTGACCTCTGATCATTTCTTTAACACTTTAAAAATATATTTTCTAATTTATCGGGAGAACTTAACTACAGCTTTTTTCCTCCACAATTTTTTCGATCATGTGTAGTATTACCCATTAGAACTCTATTGTCCCAGCCCATCACACAGCCAAAATCCAGTGCTGTTAAAGACGTTTTTAAAATTAAAAATAATACTATAAAATTATATCTTTATAAAGTTAGTGATCTTCACTTCCAAAGGATCCTAACGCCCAAATGTAAAGTGTTCCATTTCTTTTAAGGAATATAAAAGAAATATAGCTTCCATGGTGCTAGATAGAAATAGATGGACATGATAAGCCAATTCAAGGGATGTCATAAAGGATGGCTATTTTTTTCTCTAAGGAAATCGCAAGGTCTCTTTGCTTTAGGTGCCCAATGAGTACAGTAGAAACTAATTAGCTAATTTATTTCATCTATTACTTTCACTTAAACATTTTAAAGTTCTTATAATATCATGACATTTCTCGCTTAAATATGGACTATGCCTTTCTAAAAAGTAAGAACATTGTCCTAGCTAATCACAATACTATTATCACACATAACAAAATTAACAGTAATTCCTTAGTTGTATCTAATACTCATCTTCCCCCCACCCATTTCCCCAATTGTCCCTACATGTCATTTATAATCAGTTTATTGGAATCAGTCAAGGTCCACACATTGCATTTGGTTATATCTCTTAAGTATCTTTTATCTAGAATAGTCCCCTCTCCCTCCCCCCACCTCATTGATTTGATGAAGAAATAGCCAGCTATTTTGTAACAACTAGTCTCATTTTATTAAGTGCTAAACAGAAAGGCAACCACAATGGGCAAAATAGTCTTGTCGGCTTAATGAAACCAGGTGTCTTCATTCCATGACTGATATTTTTGATTGGTGTTTACTGGCATTTAACCTCAAGAGCAAAGAAAGCAAATAACAAACCCTTGACCTTGCCTGAATATGACCATACGTGTAGCGGTTCTATTGCAGAATCCCTGTGATTGATTTCCATGAATTTCTGAGTCAATGGCTGCTTTTCACTGATTTGGGGCCCAGTTACTTTGAATGCCCACTTCCAACTCCTTGATCCACAGGTCAGTTTTCAGACAGCCAACAGTCTTTACTTGTGGGTTGCCTTTCGGAAGCACGCAATCCCCTTCCAGCTCTATAAAGTACCTCCCTGGCAAGGAGACTATATTAAGTGCAAAGATGTTTACTGAATTCCCTTTCACTTGGTTACATCTGACCTTCTTCTCAACTCTTTTCTCATATGGAGAAGTCCACTGTGACAGATGGCAATTAGTACTAGTATTCCCTTCAGTAACAAGTAACCTTAAGCGTTACAGTGTTCATGTACTAGGGATGTGGGGAAAGGGTCTTTTATTCACAATGAAAGGAAATGACTCCTATATGAAGCATTTAAAAACTGATACCCACCGGCTAACTAGTAATGGGTTAGAGATGATCCTTTCTTAAACCTGTGGATCAAAGTGTATTCATCAGACCGTGTTCTAGTTCCAGTTGAACCATATTAAACTGGGTGACCTGAGGCAACTCACCTATCTTTCTTAGTCTTATATTCTCAATCTAAGAAGTTGGGAGATTGGGGTAGACCTTTAATGTCCCATCCAGCTGTTGAGCCCAACAACTTAATCCTGTTAATAGCAACTCCAATTTTCCCATTTTGTCTCTTTCCTCTTCCCATAAGTAACCTCTTCCAACAGGCACTGGCTTTGTGTCTGTTGGGAGCCTCTGTAATGGTTTGGGAGCCACGAGTCAAGAGGTGCCTGTTCTTAATCTTTAAGTATGACTTTGCTAAGCAGGTCATTTCATGTCTAGGTTTATGCGCTGTAGGTTTCCTATATATTGAAACTACTCACCTTTTTAATTAAGACCAGTGAATCCAAATACATTTATGTTAAAATGTGTGTTATCATAGGGCTGCAGAGAACTGGTTGGATTAAAAAAATCTGAAGCAAGCAAATATATTATTACCGAATAGAATAGTTGTGAAGGCAGTGCAGACAGTGCCACAGTAAAAAAAAGAATGCGTTATTGGGCATCAACCCTGTGCCGGGCACATGGAGCCTTATTACCTCATCCCACAGCCACCAAGGATGGAGCCAGCCCATTCTGGGAATGAGCAAAGAAATTTAACCTTGTGCATAACAGAATGAGGATTCCAACCCGGGTCTTCTCCCATCTCAGACCAATTCTCTTCCCAGTGTTGGAACTCAACTTTTTAAGTTGTATATTTGAGCAATATTATTGTTTGTACTTAGATTGTGTGTAATTCAAGAGCTGTCTTCATTTTCCTCCTGTGTTATCCTACAGAATGGATACCACAGACAAATTTAGAAACCTTTTCAGAATGATTCAGATCAGGAGAAAAGTTCAGTCACAAGATATTTGTACCAGGTAGCCATAGAAACTGCAGCCTCAGTGTGTGTCTTATAAAAGTTCTTTTATGAAGTTGAATAGATCAAAATTCCTGCCTCGTGGTTTAAAACTGGATTGGTTATTAACGTGCATGGTTGTTTTCCCATCTCTTCTATTTTTGCTGTCTGGGCAGCACAACCGTGGCCTTTTGTAGCAGCTGGGATAAAAATATACAGTGGGAATTGGGGCCCATTAGGAGTGGAAGAACAGCTGACGGGGCAGCAAAGCCCCGAGCTCTGCAGGGCTGGCCGACTAGTCCGGGCACGTCGGTTTCGAGCTGATTGACTTGTCGGCTTTATGCTGAGCGAGCTGTCATGATTAAAGGTTGGCATGGGAAGCGGTGTTTCTCGTCATGAGAAAGAATATCCATCTCTATTTGTAATCTACGTGGTAATTAAAGCCAGACTTTTTGAGGGAGCATCATCTTTGGCAAAATTTGAGTCATGGTATTATATGCCTGTTTCTAGCTTCTTTTTAAAGGTAAGGTGCACATTATATGTTAGTTAAATGTTTAAAAATTGTTTATAGTTCAACGTCAATTGGCGTCATCCTTACCAGTTTATACGTGTTGCTTCATGAATGTAAGTCCTTATGTTGGAAAGGCACTTGTCTAAAATCAAGGTGAGAGTTTATAACAACATTTACAATCCCTTTTGCAAACACTGGCAGGGTTTTTGTTGTTTTGTTTTGAGTCATTTCTTAAACTTCTGATGAGGAAATATTGCTATCGATTATTAATTATAATTGACTAACAATCCAAATTGTTGACAAATAGCTTTCATTTTTCTATCAGGGGAATAGAAATCATGTGTATATATCAAGTAGAAAATTCACCCTAGATATTCAGCTAACAGCTTACTATAGCAAACATTTATGAGGTGCCCACCAGGAGCCAAGCACTCTGCCAGCAGCACAAGGGGCGGTCGTATAGATGTGATCTCAGCCCTCCAGGAGCACGCAGCTATTTTCCCCAGTTCAGCGAATCCCAAATTTTCTGTAAAATTTAAAATATTATATATAATAATGTATTATAATGATATATAAATATAAAATTGTATATTTAAATTTATTATATTTATATATTATATATAAATATAAAATTATATATTTAAATTTATTATATTTATATATTATACATAAATATAAAAATATAAACATATTTATAAATATAAATTTCTCTCTATATATATAGTTTTTTTCTGTTGTAACAAAAAACAAAGACGCCAAATAATTAAAGGTTGTTGTGGCTTTACATATTAGATGTCATATTGATTAAAACTTCTATACTTCCATTTTTTCTATCTGTTCCTCCGTTTTCTCATCTGTAATATGGGCATAATCATAGTACCTACCTCATAAGGTTGTTGTGAGGATTAGTTAGTTAGTTAATAATGTGTAATTAGTTAATATACACTAATGTTTAAAATAGTGCTGGGCATGATGTAAATGCCCAATAAACATTAGCAATTATTATCATCTGTCCAGTGACCGTCCGGATTTGCTTCTTCTCTAGGTTGCTGGGAGCATTCTACATCATAAGACATTTTTCCAGAACTCATATATCAAAAATCTTCCAGTCACACCCCAGCCAAGCCTGCTCTTCTTCCAGAATTTCCTATCTTAACACATAGTACCACTAGCTACATAAGCCAGTCCTTTATTCCATCATGCTCCTGCCTACCACAGGGCCTTTGCACATGCTGGTCCTGTTCTAGACTGTCCTTCCCACTTCTCCCAGGTAAATTCTGCTCCTTTTCAAAGATCACAGCTTCCTTCTGCTGAGTTGGCCCGTCTGACTTCCCTGAACAGGTCAAATCCGGTGCACCACTGTCTAACATTTAACACAGGTGCCCTCTTACATTTCATTGGGTGCTTATTTGATTAATGTTCACCTTTCCATCAGAATATAGGCTCCAGGAGAGCCAGGGCAGTATTAATTTTTGTCAGTCGTGGTATCCCCGCATCTAGCCCAGTGCCTGAATTACATGGTAGGTGCTTAGTAAACATTTGTTAAAAGAATGGATTAGAAGGCTGTATTTCATGCATTATTTGAATTGATTCATATAGTACTATTTAATTACACAAGTAATACATGGCATTTGTAATAAATACTAATAATATAGAAATATATGACATAAGAAATGGAACTGCTCCTGTACCCTATAATCCCATCTCCCAGAGGTGTCCACTATTGATACACCATGGATACAAGCTTGGCTGATATCCTTCCAGACTTTTCCTATGTTTATCAATCAAACACACATATACATATGCACATATAGAGTTCTTATAGGAAAATGGAACCATATGCCACATATACTTTTGTTTTGTTTAACACTAAACAGGAGCCATCTTTCTAGGTGGGTACAAAACAGGTCTCCCTCATTAAAATGATTATGAAATACTTCAGAAAGATCTAAAAACAATACATGACCCATCACCCAGGGCAATAAATAAAGATTATCAATATCAATACATTGATCACATACCCCCACAGCTAAGGTAACCACCATCTTGAATTTGGTGTTTCTCATTCCCACATATTCTTTTATTCTTTGACTATGTAGGTTTATATCTATTACCACTGGAGAGTCTTTTCATATTTCCAAATTTTATATAAATGGTATAATTCCCTATGCATTTTCTGCAACTTACTTTTTTCACTCAACTTTATATTTGTGAGATTCATTCAAACTGAAATGAGCAGTTCAGTTTCATTGATTTCCCTCGATGTAGCATATTCTTCTGCAAGAATATGATAAAATTAATTATCCATTCTTTTATTGGTGTGCTTTTGGGTGATGCCCCCCTTCTAAATCTCCCCCCCAAAAAAATTGAAATAGTTTTTTGCTATTTCAGTCAACTCAGCTATAAACATTCTTGAATCAGCCATCTTTTGCGCATATGTGAGAGAATTTCACCGGAGACTATACCTGGGAGGGGAAATGCTGGAATGTAGGGTATCTTCAACATCACTAGAGAGTTCCAATCTGCTTCCTCAAAGTTCTTTCATTGTTTTTTACAGATGCGCAGTATTCCATTAAAATAATGTACACTAACTTATTTACCCATTCCCTACTGTATTTACCAGATATGATTTGGGGGGGTTAAAACAATGGTAAATATAAAATCTTCCATGTTGAGATGATTATATTAGTGGAGCACTCGAGAGCTTAGAAGGGCCTCCGGGGTGTTTTAGCTCATATGGTCCATGGAGAGAGTCAGGTCAATTATTACCACCGCTACTTTTTATCTTCAGTGGATGATGAAACCAAACCCAGGGATCAGAAATCTCTGGGTCCTCGCTGGGTGAGCAGCAGAGCCAGGGGGAGTGGCCCAAGTCTGTGGCTCATCGCTTGTTCCACTGTACATCTCTGCCTTTTTCCACAGTTACTAAGTTGGTTCAGCTGAGAACTATAACTAATCAGGGGATGGGAAATGATGTCACAGCAGAAGACCATGACAAAGAACAAGGGGGAAACATCCCTTCTTTGTTGTACCTGTGAAAACGCAGAACATCAGCTCACAGGCTGCTGCATTGTCCTGGAAAAGGGGAAACAGATGGCAATTTAATAGGAACGTGATAGCATTGTTTGGGGTTGGGCAGGGGGTATCCTCTGGGAACTAGGAGAGAAGCTTTCAGCTAAGAGCCGCCACAGCTTGGAGGAGGATCTTGCTGTGGCCCCTTCCCCCCTGCCACCTCTGTCCTAGGAGGAGCCCAGAGGAGGCAGCAGTGCATAGGCCTCTGTTGTTTGCCTGCTGATGTTTCTACCAGAACTTCCCTGAGAAGCCAGGAGCTATGACCCAAGGGTATAGACGTGTGTGTGTGTGTGTGTGTGTGTGTGTGTTGGAAGAAGGGCCGGGATAGTGAAAGCTGAGTACAGGAATGGCATGGGGGCAGAAATGCCTAGGATGGGGAAACACATGTTAACCAGAGGTGTCTAGGGCATGAGACACGAACAAAGTGTACAATGCCCCCTCCTCGTATCTTCCTGTTTCCTTTTTATGTGCTGGCTGTGTGTCCTGCGCTTGAAAGCTGTGCCCTGAATAGACACAGCTGCTGTGCATTGCTCCTCTTAGGAGTGGTGGGGAAGCATGGTTTAAAAACCAGAAATCCAAGCTCTGCCACTAACCAGCTATGTGAGGTTGAGAAAGTCCTGTCACCTCCCTGGGATTCTTATCCCTTAGGAGATGCCAAGATTCCTTCTTTGCTGCAGAGCCATTAGTGCCAACTCTGCAAGTACAGGGTTGCAGGCTGCTGTCAGGGGTTAAAAAGTAAGTATGAAATGATCCCTTCCCAGCACCTTTTCTCCAGTTATCGCCTCAAGTTCTACGATGCCTACCTCCTGGTTAGCAACAGAATGTCAGACAAAGAATCAGAGTGAAGGTTGTTTTGGGAACAAGGGAAACAGAGGCTTGATGGCTCTGAGGTCTGTTTGGTGCTTCTCTTGAATTTGTTTAATTGAGAAGGTAGAGTGAGTCACAAATGTGATGCTGAAACTCTGAGTGACGATGTCTGCCAGCCAGCGCCATTTCCTGAAACCCTTGAACCTAAGACACAAACGCCCACACAGGGTTCGGACAACACGCTCACTCTCCACTTCTCCCTGGATGCCACTTACACGTTGCTTGTCCCTTAAACTGGGTACTCCCGACTCCCACCTCTTTCCTTTCCTATCCTTGTCATGGTGTCCTCCGCCTGGGTCATCACATTCACTCCCACGGCTGCCTAAAGACTAATGGTTCCCCAACCATATTCTCCAGGCTGCTGCTCCCCTCTGATCTCTATGTTAAGTGGCCACTGGACATTTCCACTCTGATGTCCCACAGGCATCACCATGTCCAAACTGGACTCCTCATCCTCCTTCCCAGCTGCTCCCTTTCTCCGGTGTTCCTTATTTGGTGACTGACAGCCTCACCTAGGCACCTGTAAGCACCACCCTGGGAGGCCTCCTGGACCCGCCACTGCAGCTTTCTGCCCACATCCAACCAACAAGACTGTCCATTGCCTTGACTTTCTATATATCACTCCTGTCCATGTTTTCCCCAAAGCATGGCTTCCTTTCAAGCTGACTCTTCTGTGGTTCTGTTCCCATTAGAAGAGGTTCCTGGCCCTTTACGGTGATCTGCAAGGCCTGGCTGCCTTTCCAGCCTCTTACCACATTCCCCTTCTTTGTCCCCACCCTCCAGCCATCTTGAATTGCTTGCAGTTCTGCCAATGGGTCACAGTCCCTACACTCTTCTCAGAGTGTCGCGTGTCCCCATCAATTTCCTCTCCCTGGAGTCCCTCCTCCTTCCCCAACCCTGTCTCCTCACCTGCCTACCTCGTTCCTTCTCACTTGCAGGACTTCAAGTAGCATCTCCTCTTCCTGGAGGCTTCCTTGGCCCTCTCATCTAGGTCGGTGGTTCCTCCTAGGGGTTTCCATGGCAACCTGCAGTGACCTTCATCACAGCACTGATGACATGATTTAAGGTGCTCCTCTGAAATGGGACATGGTGATTATGTATTCTCTGCTCCTGGCGCAGTGGCTGGCTCTCAACATGTGGGATAAAGAAACACGTTTTACAAGTTAAAGAGAGAAAGAAACTCTTTCTTGGGGTGGCAGTGGGATCTCAGGGTACAATGTACCCAACTGTATTTATGAAACTTGCGCCAGGTACAAACCCCTGTGGATGTTCCACGGGTTCCCGCAAATCCTCGTAACTAGCTGATTTCTTAGATTTCCTGATACTACCTGTCACCAGCTCCTCCACTTTGCCAGAAGGAGTTGGCCATGGCTGCCATCCAGGAGCTGGTGACTGACAGATCCCTGGGCATCTTCGCCAAGTTTAAGAAAAATAAGGTACAGAAGCAAGTGTCAGCTGTCCAGGTTCTGGGAGTCAAAGTGATGACTTCCCCTAGAATATCCATCTGTGCCTTCAACGGAAGCAGCGTGCAAACATAAAGAGTGCATGGAATCTGACGCACAGCTGAGAATCTGGCCGTTGTGGTGGGTGGAAGGGGGCGAGGAGGAGTGGAGGCA
Source organism: Diceros bicornis minor (assembly GCF_020826845.1). Taxonomy (NCBI): domain Eukaryota; kingdom Metazoa; phylum Chordata; class Mammalia; order Perissodactyla; family Rhinocerotidae; genus Diceros; species Diceros bicornis. The sequence goes on along the minus strand of NC_080776.1, from coordinate 13,956,237 downwards.
GTTACTCCGAGGGTCAAGATTTCAGGTCGTCCTTGGAGAAATAATTGCTGCAGCAGCCAATCAGAAAGGAGACTGGTGGTATATCCCCCCCCCCCCCCGCCCCGTCTCCCTATTTCTTGGCACTTTGGCTGCCATCAGATTAATGAAGTCTTTTCAATCCTGACAGAAATGACAACCTCAAGAGGAGAAAAGTATGTTTTTGCACTGGATAGAAGATTAAAACAACAGCAAGAAGCAAAACCTTTTCTGTATAAGGGCTTAAACGTTTGTACAAAATGTTGTGAGTTAATATCTTTGTGTCGGGGGTATAATTTTTCTCCTTGAATCTTTAGAGTTATTTCCAGAATTGCAAAGGCTGTTTCAAAAACCGTGTCTAAAGTTGAAAGTGCCTGAGTGCAGTCAGCTCTGTGAGGGAAAGAACAGGGGAAAAGGAGAGGGGGTCACACTGAAGGATGACAAAGTTATTGCATTCAAATGCCAACATGCAACATGAATTTCAAATTTTTTAAAGAAAAGCTTGAGAACTACAATGCCTTTAAAAAAATTCTAATGATTTTTAGAAAGTTGAAGGAAAATGAATTTAATTACTGAGTCGCTGATGGTAATTAAAAAACAATTCATCTGTTATAAATTATATTTATATATTCTTCCAAGGCAAAAATATAGGACTTATGAAACGCAAATGATTAGAATTATAGGTTAGATTTAGAAAAGAAATCTGAATAGAAATGATTCCTTTCCATGGGTAACAATATTGGACTCTGAATTTGGTTATTATATTATTAAAGGAATCCACCTAAATAAAATGAAAGTTAGAGTAAGTTATATTTTTTATCACAAAAGTGTTTTTTAATTTATAAAAAACTGTCACATCGCATTCCATTATAAGCATTAATAAGTTGCTTATTTTAAGAATTATGTTTAGAAAAATGTGCTTGTCTATACCTTTTTAGGAGCAAGGCTATCAGAATAGCAAATGATTTTCAAATGAATATTTAGAACACATTAGGGTGGGTATTATGTTTAGGGCTTGGATATTCTTATTAAAGATTATTCAGTTTAAGAGTCAAAGCACGGAATCTCTGGGAAATATGTGTCCTCAACCAGAACTTGCTTTGGCATCCTTTCCTTGTCCTTAGGAAGAAAATCCAGTCCGGGACTTCCAGGTCTAAGAGTCACCTCCTCTCTGCTTCACAGGGGGACCTCTCGCTTCCTGGGTTCAAATCTTCCCTCAGCCACTTTTTAGCTGTGAGACCTTGAGCAAGTTACTTACATCTTCTCTGCCCCAGTTTCTTCACCAGTAATTTGCTCGTAATAGTCTCTTCTTCATAGGTATGCTGGAGGATTGATTACATAAATCAATTCATGTAAAGTTTTAGAACAGTCTATGACTAGTACAGAGTACATCCTTAATAGATATGAGCAACGATATTGACCTTCAAAAGCTCTCACTCTTTCTAAAGAATTTGCGTGAATAACTATCTTTTTAGTACACTCAGACTTTGCAGCAGAGCAAATAATTTTCAGTGAACAGTCAAAATTATTTAGATAAAATATCTTTACTTCGGTGCATTAACATCAATTGCTCAAAACTAAAATAAAAAGACAAAGGGGGAAAATCCTGGCCAAGGGACAAATTTTGTGAATTGTTTTAAAGCAGTCATTGTATTCAGGTGGCCTGGCGGGCCACTGTAAACACTGAGATGTGAGGAGGAAATCAGAACCCATTGTGGGTCCGCAAAATGAATGTCTTTTCAACTAAACAGATGGCTATCAGCCTAACAGAGACGACTCATGTTCCTTTTCCCCCGGTCATTTCCTTTCCTGCGTGTCTGTAACACCCACCCACTCCGGTGTTTCTCAGGATTATGGGTTTTTAGGTCAGGCAGAAACCCTGGGGAACGCCTGAGAAACCCAAACACACGCAGTTACATTAGGCATGCGCTGAATGACATCGACCCCACTGCGGTTGTGTGTTTCAGAGGCTGTCGTGCCCGAATTCGTGCAGATGCCCTCGCTGTGCGGCCACTGGCCACCAGGAACACGGGTTGAGAGCTTTGCTCTGAAGCAGCCGCACGTTTCCTGGTGGGCTGAAGGCTCCACGTGAGAACCGCCCGCCCCTTCATTCACGTCAGAAGCTTGATCAGTGGGCCCTCCACGCTCGCTTCCTTTGTCATCTGGGAGCAGCGCCACAATGAACGAGGCACAGGAGCCCCTGGCCATGACTGTGCACCTCCTCGCTAACTCTGGCCACGGCTCGCTTCTGCAGCGAACTCTCGACCAGCTCCTGGACTGCATTTGCCCGGAGGTCCGTCTCTTTCTGGTGTCAGAGAGGGTCAGTCCAGTGAAATACTACGACAAGTGTCACTCCAAGAGGTCACGGTTCCCGGGGGTGTCTGTGTTACTCTTCCTGCAGGAAAGCCTCGGAGAGGAGCGGCTATTTCGAGTTCTGGACTCCCTGCAGCATTGGCCGTGGCAGTGCTACCCCACCCGGAATGCCCAGGGAAGACCGTGTCCCCACATTCTTGCCAATCAGGAGTTCTACAGTCTGGACAACCAGATGCCGGTCTGGGGTGTGAGGCAGGTGCACTGCGGGACCGAGATCCTGAGGGTGACGCTCTACTGCCGTTTTGATAACTACGAGGACGCCATCAGACTCTACGAGATGATCCTGCAGAGGGAAGCCACCTTGCAGAAGAGCAACTTCTGCTTCTTCGAGCTCTACGCCACCGAGAGCTTTGCTCTGCAGCTCTCCCTGAAGCAGCTGCCTCTGGGAATGTCAGTGGACCCGAAAGAGTCTTCGGTGCTGCAGTTCAAGGTTCAAGAGATCGGCCAGCTAGTGCCTCTTCTACCCCATCCGTGTGTCCCCATCAGCCACACCAGGTGGCAAACACAGGACTATGATGGCAACAAGATTCTGCTGCAGGTATTTCTGTTTTGCCTCTGTGATCTTTAGATGCATGTGGAACTGCGATTTCACATCTGAGATGAGCCTTAGAGATGACTTAATGTAGTGGTTCTCCACCTTGGTTGCACATCAGAATCCCTGGGGAGCGTTCAAAAATTCCCATGCCAGGGCTATACCCAGGCTAGTTAGATTGGAATATCTGGAGCTGTCCAGGCCTGGGCATTTTTTTAAAAGCTCCTTGGATGATTCTAATATGTAGCATGTAGTGGAGTTGGGGGTCACTGGTCTAATGAAATCCCCTCATCTGACAGATAAGGAAGTTCAGACTCCGTAGCTTGTAGCTTACACAAGTAGTTTGCAGTAGAATCAGACAACACCCCATTTCTCAGATTTTTCTTTAACCATGCTCATCAACTATATGCAAATACTTTGCCCACTCTCTGGCTTCAGGAATATCGTAAGCTCTTTCCATCTGACCTAGCAAAGTTGAAGTTATCATTATCGTTGGGGATGTTAAGTTTGTAGTCCCGTTGACTTAATTTTTAAGCATCTTGTATCACTGTCAAATTTTAACCCAAATCGAGTTAGATGGTTAGAACCCCTTCAAAAGAAAATCTTGAGATGAGAGCCTTTCTCTATAAGGATCCTGTTGAAACCAAACACAATCATGTTAGCCACCATGTGTCATCTTTTGTGATGTTTTCTGTGGAACTTGAGTCTTGTCCCTCAGTAGCTGCGTGACTTTGAACCTCAGTTTTTTCATTAGCACCATGAAGATAATATTAGCATCTTCCTTGAGTATAGGTTGTTGTCTACACTAAATGACCTAACACTTATAAAGTGCTTAAGATAGTGCCCAGAATGCAATTTTAGCTATTATTGTTCATGTTATGCCCTAGACTAAGTATTTTACATTGATTGTTTTATTTAATCCTTCCTACAACGTAGGAAGTCACTATTTTCCCATTTTGCAGATGACATAACTGAGGGTAGTGGGATTCAGTTACTTGGCCAAGCCACAAGTAGGAAGTGTCTATGTGGCTTCAAAGCCCGTGCATGTAACCATTGCAGTCCAGTGCTGGGTGTGCATGTGTGTGTAAGTGTGTGCAGGCAGGGAGATATATGTGATATTCACAGCAAAGTATTCTGTGGCTTCTGTCTTTGAGAAATAGTCAGAAACCCCTACAAGGCCTTTTGAACAAAGTAATAGCAGGCTAGAAGATGAATTGTCTTTCTCTTTGATTAATTTTATTATCATCAGTTTTGAGTTATTAATAAAACATGAATCATATTGATTCTATATTAAATGATTTCTAAATTATTTACCTACATGTTTACATAAGGTGGACAGACACTGCTTCTGTGAGTTGTCTACTATACAACTCACTACATAATTTCCAAGGCATCCAAAGTTTCTCTTTCAGCCTTAGTTAATCTCCAGAATTTAAAATTGACTTCGCTGTTAAACAAAAATTTAATATGTGTGTGCAGCAGGGGGCATATTTTTAATCATTCCTGTTTTAAAGGCTAACAGACATTTTCATTTCTGAACCATGGCTTATACAGCTTAGTTGCTTTGGAAAGTTGAGTCAAATTTGGGGAATGCGGAATAGTTTTTTGGATAAAAACATCAGTGAGTCTAGGCTTTTGCAAACAAAATGGGGGTTATCTTCTGGAAACTTCTGCTTCTGGTCTTGTGTCATAAAAGTCCCTGAAGAAAGACTGCAAAGGCTTGGCTATAAGACACCCTGAAAGACAATTCATTGTAGCTGCTCCACTCCTGTAACGGAGTGAATTTTTCAGGATAGAAAACCCAGCCCAAACTTCCTTGAGAGGAGAGAAGGTGGGTGGTGAATGCTGGCTTTTGTAAGAAAGTAGTCTGAGTCTTAAGCAGCATGCCTAGGACCCAGCTCTCCACTCGGCCACCTCTGTCTTGGCCCTGTCCTCAGACAGGCCCCTGTGGTCGCCAGCTGGCTGCCAGCATCTCCGAGGACTACATCCTTCACGTGGACTCTGAATGCCTCACTCCACAATGTTCCAACAAAATTTCTGGACTTCACTCCAACTGGACCAACTTGGATCACATTCTCTTCTTTAAGTGAATTACTGCATTCAGGGAAATGGGATTGTGTGGATTAGCTTAGTTCCGAGACAAAGGCTCTACTCTCTGTCCCTAGATTCTTTGTGGAATCAGATCCTCCTGGGACTCATGGGGGATAATGAGTGTCCCCACTGAAGGTCAGTGGGGGAACAAATGCTGGGTGGCCCAAATGGCTGATGTCCACCAAAAGGAAGAAAATGATACCTAGTCAAGGGAGAGCCATAACCACAGATGAACCTCTCCACCTATAACCCTTCCTCAGGGCCGGGATGGACGTGTGTGTGGGGTTCCTGGACCCAGTGGGGGACGATGGGCAAATCTTCCCTGAGGAGTGATGCCTGGGCCTGCCTGAGCTGGATGGTCCAGAGGGAAGTAGCGAGATGGAGAAGGGAGGACGGTATTCCAAACAGAGGAGATGGTGGGTGACAATGTGTGGTGGGGTATTTCCTTAGCAGGGCACGTTCGGAAAACTGCCTGAGATTCCAAGTAACTGGGGTGGAGGAAGGGAGTTGGGGGATGAGGATGGGCAGGTGGGCAGAGGCCACATCCTCAGGAATGTGGTCAGCCACTGGAAGTAAGCACCATGAGGGCAGGGACCTTTTGTGTCCATTCCTGTGTTCCCAGTAGTGTCTAGTGTCCCAGACACTAGAACAGTGTCTGGCATATGGTAGGTAAACATATTCTCATGTCAATGAGAAAGAGCCTTTCTAAGTAGCTTCTATTTTGTCCTTATCATAATCAGCAGTCCCTGCTAGAGCCTACGAATGGTACTGACATGTATAATTTGCGTTATGAGAATCAAAAGAGAGAATATACATGGAGGTGCTTTGTAAAGTAGAAACCGCAGGGGATCGTCCAAAAGCAATGCGATTATTGTCTGCGCACGTAAGAAGGCTGCTAGCTGTCTCGCCGCATGCACAGTGAACAATTCTTTTTCCACGTGACTTCTTACCATCGAAGACCGTCAATGCTTTTCCAAATCTAGAATGTGTATTTTTGATGAGAGTGATGTTAGGGTATACAGTAGATGCTCAGTAAATGAATGAATGTCTGAATAGATGATCAAGTGTGTCAATGTTCATTCATTCACCAAATATTTATTGAGTGCCCATGTTGGGCCAGGCCCTGTTCTCCATTTGGCAGTTTGCATCCTGCTGTCTCCATTCTCAGCGGGTGTAAAAGTATAGTGGATTGACTCTTCCCTCCCCACTTTCAGCCATCCCTCTTTGTCCCTGCATTTTTCCCACTGGTGGTAGCGATGGTGCCAGTGTGCACTGAGGGAAGGTAGGATGGGCGATGATGCCTCTTCTTTTTTTAAACTGTTTGCAATTTAAACTCTGCTCTTAATCAAGTCAGAAATTTTGTCAACTCAACCACAGGCAGTATCTCTAGTCACCTACTGCTGGTTCTCAACTTTCCCCAGCTGGGCCATGTTGTCCAAAATTGCATTCTTTGTACTTTATATAGACTTTTTTCAATTTACAACACTTACGGTTCCTCCTCCTTGGTTTATTTACTGTCACCCATCTCTTGGCACCTCTGACTAGGGCAATCCAGTGTAGAATCCACCACTTTACAGCAGGCTTCTGGTAGACTCCAAATTCTAGGTCATTGAGTTAGAATTGGTGATTTTATCATTCACTTTGATGTTCATTGGGGAAACTTTATGAATTAAGAAGGTAAAACCTCCCTGGAAGCTACATGAAATGCTCCTGTGAGGTCTATATTTCATGGCCCTCTGGGAGATTAGACAGCCATCCCTCTGTTAACCTTTGGTTAGGTGTTCTGTGTGATGTTACACAGATGCCTTTACAATCTAATGGGGCGCCAGATACTCCGACAAGTGCCTGCAATACCAGGAAGCTTGTGGTAAATGCTCTAGGAGAGCTGCAGCCACCCACCTTGAGTGTAGGGACGGGAAGGGTTAATTTGACCAAGAAAGTCTGGGAAAGTCGTGTGGAGGAGACGCGACTTGGAAGATGACTGAATTAGGCTGTAGTAGAGTGTAGGGCCAGAGAGTTCAAACGAGTTTGGGAGAACGATTTTTGGCTCACTGAGAATGGGTGCAGGAGGATGTACAAGGCTTTAGAGAGGCATTTATTAAGGTTTTTAGAGAGGGGCAGACATGGTCTTACCTGTAATAGATAATTTACAATGATAACCCTGATACCATCATATAGGATATGTTGGATGTGGATTAGACTGACCAATTCAGAGGTGACTTCAATTGTCCAGAGAAAGGCCAGCAAAGTTTTGAATAGGGGAACTCATAATGCAAATATGAGGTTAAATATGAGTTGTATTTCGGGGGTAGACTGGACAGATTTGGAAATGAATTAGATATGGAGGATGAAAAAGAGGGAGGTGATGATGAGTTTGGATGCATTGAGTTTGATATGCTTACAGGTGACTCAGGAAGCTATTCCAGAGTCAGGTGGCCTCTGAGGGCTAGAACTTGGAAGGGAGCTTGGACCAGGGACATAGGTTGAGGGTGATGGTTGAACCCTGGGAAAAAATGATATTATCACAGAAGAGATTGTGGAATGAGAAGGGATGAGGCAGGACCTGCAGAATGTCCGCACTTAGGAGCAGAGAAAGAGAAAAAGAACAGTGAGAGAAACTGAGAAGGAGCAACCAGAAAGCAGGAGAAGATCATGATGTCACAGAAGCCAATATGTCACTTGGTGGCACGCTATAGTCCCTAAGATGTGGTTTCTCAGGTGTGCTAGAACAGGTGCCTCAGGTTCTTCCACTCTGCCCTCACCAGGCCATTGTTCTCTGGTTGTATTGCCATTGACCTTTTTTTTTGAGGAAGATCAGCCCTGAGCTAACATCCATGCTAATCCTCCTCTTTTTGCTGAGGAAGACTGGCTCTGAGCTAACATCTATACCAATCCTCCTCCTTTTTTTTTCCCCTCAAAGCCCCAGCAGATAGTTGTATGTCATAGTTGCACATCCTTCTAGTTGCTGTATGTGGGACGTGGCCTCAGCATGGCAGGAGAAGCGGTGCGTCGGTGCGCGCCCGGGATCTGAACCCGGGCCGCCAGTAGTGGAGCGCGCGCACTTAACCGCTAAGCCACGTGGCCGGCCCTGCCATTGACCTTTGAAAGATCGCCACCTGCTGCGGGGCTAGCTCTTCTCCACTGGTAATTGCTGTCATCACCACCCTGGGCTTAGGAGCATTTCCTTGCCAAAGTCTCCTCAACACTACTGAGACCAGGCTGTAATTGTCAACAAAATCTTTATGAAAATTTGAGGATAAAGGGGGAAAACAACAAAGGATTCTGTACAAGAAAGAGAACTTTCAAGTACCTCTAGATGTCACCATTCTCAGAACTCCTAGGCCAAGAGGCGACCTTGAAGTCTTTAAGAGGTCTTCTCCATGTGTTCTCCACATCCATCTACAGGAGGTGCTACAGGCCAAACTCACACAGCAAGAAAAGGAAGGTTCCCTCTTGCCCACCTAAGGCCCACATTCGAAGTCTTCTTTCTTGACAAGGGTTGACTGCTTCCCAAGATGAATAAAATGGAAAAGTTCACACCCATCTTCACCTCCCACCCTCAGAGTGGTGGTGTCTTGTTCTTGGACCTGAGCAGGATGGTTCAGTTACACCAGCATATGAGCCCAACATCAGCACGATGTGGGGTATTCAGTCCCAACAATAGATGTTGGTCATCAGCCATCCATTCTGGTGGCTTTTCCCGTTTATTCTCCCCAGTCAGCTGGAACTCATACCTGCATATCCTTCCTTCAGTCCTCGGGCTTCACCTTTGGATCCCCTACAATTAGCACTTGAGTTAGAATCCACACAACTCTCCAAGACATAGGCATGAAGGGAGAAAGTCTTGTTTTTCTGAAAAAGATTGTTTCATACACACTCCTCTCTACTCTCCAACTGAGAACCATTACTCTAGACTTACTGCTCTCCTCTAGAACTTTCTGTGGTGATGGAAATATTCTGTATCTGCACTGTTCAGTATGGTAGCCATTGGCCACATTTTAAGCACTAAAAATGTGGCTAGCAAGAACGAGGAGATGAATTATTAATTTTATGTAATTTTATTAATTTAAATTTACATTTAAGTAGCTACACGTGGTTAGTGACTACTGTATTGGACAGTACTGGTCTAGGTCATTTCTAAGGCCTCTTGCAACTTGAAGCTTCTATAATTATACTGTGTATAGCTTCACTGATGGCAGACCCTCATCATTCAGGGTGGAATTCAATTAGATTCTTGGAAACAATCAAAAGACATTTAGAATCAATTTTATTGAACATGGTAGATGGGTTAAGCAATTTTTAACATTATTTTTTTAAGAGCACAAGATACACACCTTTCTAGTACCTTGACTGGTTTTTCTGCACTAACTCTGAAAATCAGATTGCCAAAAACATTCCAAAAATATTTTACATAATTATCAATCTTTTAAGTGTATGTGTATAGCTTTTCATGATATCTGCTATGGATGGCAGATAGTTAATGTCATAATATGGTATTATATGTAACATTTAATGACATTTATATGCTGCTCACTGTGTTGGGTGATTTCACTATAAATATCTCCATTTTACAGATGAGGAAACTGAGGCTTAGAAAGTTTAAATAAATTGTCCATGGTCACCCAGGAAGCAAAGGATAGAGTCAGGTTTAAAACTCAGGTCTCTCTATCTCCACAGTTCATGATTTTAAATACCTACGCTATTTTTGTTTTATTTAAAAAAAGATTTTAACGTATCATGTTTTTTCTAAAGATGTTATTTTTTTAAGAGGAGTTTCATGTTCACAGCAAAATTGAGAGGTAGGTACAGAGATTTCCCATATACCTCTGCCCCACACATGCATAGCCTTCCCCATTATCAACATCCCCCACCAGAGTGGTTTATTTGTTACAACTGGTGAATTTATATTGACACATTGTAATTATTCAAAGTCCCTAGTTTACCTTAGGGTTCACTCTTGATGTTTTGCATACTATGAGTCTGGACAAATGTATAATGACATGTATCCATCATTATGGTATCATAAACAGTATTTTCACTGCCCATGATGTAACTTAATTTAGTAAAACTCTAAGGTTTCAAGTTACCAAAAATGTCTTGAAGCTATTTTTAAGTACATATACCATAACACATAATTATTGAAAAAAGTTTACCTATAAACTCTTATCCCACTTACATCTATCTAAATCATTGTTTTATTATTTTAAACAAACTGTTATCTGTTAGATCAATTAAAAATAAGAAAAAGTTTGCATTTCACCTTTACTTATTCCTTCTTCGATGCTTTTCCTTGCTTTATGTAGATCCAAATTTCTGACCTATATCATTTTTCTCTCCAAAGAACGTCTTTTAACATTTCTTGCACGTCAGGTCTACTGGCACCAAATTCTCTCAATATTTGTTTGTCTAAGAAAGTCTTTATTTCTCCTTCACATTTGAAGGATAATTTCCCAGGGTACAGAATTCTAGGTTGGTGGGTTTTTTTCCCCCAACGCTTTAAATGTTTCACTCCACTCTTCTTGCTTACACGGTTCTGAGGAAAAGTTGGATGCAATCCTTTTTTCCTCTGGCCTCTTTCAGGGTTTTTTCCTTACCTTTGATTTTCTGTAGTTTGGAAATGATATGCCTAGGTGTACTTTTTTTTGGTTTATTGTGCTTAGTGTTCTTTGAGCTTCCTGGATCTGTGGTTTGATGTCTGACATTAATTTGGAGGAAACTCTGAGTCATTATTGTTTCAAATGTTTCTTCTATTCCTTTCTCTCTTTCTTTTACTTCTGATATTCCCATTATGTGTATGTTACTCCTTTTGTAGTTATCCCACAGTGCTTGTATTTTCTGTTCTGTGTTTTTCATTCTTTTTTTCTCTTTGCTTTTTGGTTTTCAAGGACTCTACTGATATATCCTCTAGCTCAGAGATTCTTTCCTCAGCCATGTCCAGTCTACTAAAAAGCCCATCAAAGACATTATTTATTTCTGTTGACAGTGTTTTTTGTCCCTAGCATTTATTTTTGGTTATTTTTTAGGATTTCCATCTCTCTGCTTACATTGCCATCTGTTTCTTGCACGCCTTCTCCTTTATCCATTAGAGTCCCTAGCACGTTAATCATAGTTTTAAATTCCTGGTCTGATAATTCCATCATCCCTACCATATCTGGTTCTGCTGCTTGCTCTGTCTCTTCAAATTGTGTTTTTTACCTTTTGGTGTGCCTTGTAATTTTTTTCTTCGTAGCCAGACATGATGTAGCAGGTGCAAGGAACTGCTGTAAATAGGCCTTTGGAGATGTGGCAGTAAAGAGCTGGGGGAGGGGAAGCAATCTATAATTAGGTCTCAGTCTTAGTGAGTCTATGCCTTGAGTTGTGAACTTCATGAGTGTTTTTAATTATTTTTCTCCTCCCTTAGGTGGGAGAGGATGGCTAGAGTGGGCTGGAGTAGGGTATTTCCCCTCTTCAGGTCAGTTAGGCTCGGATAATACCCCAGCAGGTTAAGCTCTGGTTAACTAGTTCCCCCCGAGAGCAGGCCTTTTAAGAACAGACTGCTCTGGTGTATTTAAAAATGACTCCTTTTCCCCATCCCCTTCTGGAAGCTCGGGGTGGGGGGGTGGATTTTTTGCAGATATTTATTATGAGAACCTGGTCAAGATCCTAGAGGTAAATCTCACACAATTATGGGACCCCTCTATGACTGGGTCCCCCTGGAGTTTTTAACTCTCAGAGCTGTCCTCCCTGAGCCTCCAGCCATCCATTAATTACAGTTCAGGTTTTCCTCACCCGGCATTGGTTCCTGCAGTGGTTTCCACTTGTGAGTCTTTACTCCGGGACGCCGTGACTCTCGATGTTTGTCTGTCTGTCTCTCCAATCTTGGGGGCCACTGTTTGCCCTGTGTCCTCACATCTCTTACAGATGCTGGGAGAGTTGTTGCTCTCTCTAACGCCACCAGTGCCTGAGGTCAGGACATCAGCAGCATTGGCAAATGTTGACCACTCCTGCCTTGAAAGTCTCTCCTCTGTGGGCTTCCATAACCTCGCTTTTTAAATTAAGGGGTTTGTCCTATCTCTCTGACTATCCCTTTGCTGTTTTTTTCAAAGATTCAACTCTTTCTTCCTATTCCTAAATCAGGTATTCGCAACCTCAGCACTATTAACATTTTGGACTAGATAATTCTTTGTTGGAGGAGGAGGTGTCCTGTGCACTGCAGGATGATTACCAGCGTCTTTGGCCTCATGCGTTAGATGCTAGTGGCACTCATACCCCCTCCCTTCAGCTGTGACAACAAAAATGTGTCCAGACATTGTCAAATGCCCCCTGGGGGGAAAAATTGCCCCCAGTTGAGAACCACTGTCCTAAGCTGAAGGTTTCCCTAAGATTAAGAAATAAAGGCCATCACGTGGATTTAGTTAGCATCTTTGTTCAACTTACTTCTCTATTTGCGTCTCCCCGATCTGTCCAAGTCCCTGTAAGACCGTTTAAACATAACGTCTCATCCTCATCTCAAATTCAATCCAAACAAAACCAAGCCTGGCCCTCCCTCCACTTCTCCAGCTCTGGTCCTTCTCCCGTTGCACAGGTTCTGAAGCATCAGTCATTTTTAAAGCCTTTTTCTTTCGGAAGCCCCCTATTCAGTCAGCCCCCAACTGTTCTAGTTTTCTTTTGGAGCCATTTATGTTTCCCACTTCCTTCTTTAAACCCACGTAACTTCAAGTGTGCCTTCTTATGACGACATTCTAACTCTTCACGCTGGCTGCATTCTGCTGTACCCCGCACGCCACTGTTGAATACATTTTTAAATGACTGTCAGATTTATGTTCCTTGTCAACTCAATCACAAAGCCAAGCACATAAAATTCAAACTTGCCTGGATTTCAAGGCCTTTCATAATAAGGCCCCACCTAATATTTCCTTTTGCTGCCTATTCTTTGGCTATCCCAACCTCCTTTCCAGAACACACATGTATTTTTTTTTTTATTGTCATAAAATATGCATGACATAAAATTTATCACTTGAATCATTTTTAAGCACGCAATTTAGTGCCGTTAACTGCATTTACAATGTTGTGCAGCCATCACCATATTCATTTCCAGAACTTTGTACCGCCACACAGAAACTCTGTACCCATTAAACAATAACTGCCATTCTCCCCTCCCCCCAGTCCCTAGTAACCTCTATTCTTCTTTCTGTTTCTATGAATTTGTCTGTTCTAGGAACCTCACATAGGTGGAATCATACAATATTTGCCCTTCGGTGACAGGCTTATTTCATTTACTATAATATCTTCAAGGTTCATCCATGTTGTATCACATGTCGGAATTTCATTCCTTTTTAGGCTGAATAATATTCCATTGTATGGATATCTGCATTCATGTATTGCACCAGCTATTTCTTATCCAGAGATGTATGTCTCTTCCTCTTCACTCATCCAACCTTTACGGATGTGCTCAAACAGCACTTCCTCTGTGAAACCTGCTGTGAAGTTCAAGGGCACATTAACCCCATTCCTAAGACATTTTACACCTAAATTTTGTAACACACAACTGATGATATATTTTCTCATTCTTGTACCATATAATTTGGGACTTTATGACTCACCATCTCTTTTCAGCATTTTATTGTAAATGTTTATTTCCAGTAGAGTACCAGACAGACAGCTGCTTCTGAAACATTTGTTGATTGATGGACTGCTTGTTCCCAGGAAATAAATTTGTCTCTTCAAATTTAAGAGGTATATATTCCAGAAGCTAGTTTGGCGTAAGCAAGCACGTGTTTCTTTCCATTTTATCAATTGAGACATTTAGCTAAGTTCGTCTTTATGTTGTTTATTAACCATTTAAAATTAAAGAACACAGCCTCTCGTGAAGTCAGTAATTCATTTTCTTCTTCTTCTGTAGCATTTCTTGAGGGCTCCTTTCTCATTTCTGAGTCTCTCAGCTGTGCTCACTCGGCCTCTGTTCCTCCCTCTCTGTTCCTCTCCTAATTTCCTTTTCATTCTCCATCCTGGCCCCTAATATGCCCCACACAACCACACACACACACACACACACACACACACACACACACACACACTTCCCATTTCTACACTCTCACTCAGTACTTTGGTTTAGCTGCCCTGAAAAAAACACTTGTAGGCATTGCTCAGAAGGTTGCTGGTGTTATAGAATAGCGGGTTCACATCAGTGGTTTTGGTTAATCAATTAAAACAAGTACTTTTCAAAAGATCAGTTAATTGGAAGAGACTGGTTTCAACTCTTAAACAAGTCTCGCACTGTTTTTGGGTTTCTTATTATCTATATAATTTGTTTCTGTGCAATTTTTTTTCCCCAATGTAGGAGAAATCTTCTTTTGCTATCTCTTGGAATCACTTTTAGTAAGAGACAATATTATTTTTCCTTCATGATGTTAGTCTGCCCCTTAACAGCTTAATCATTTTTCAGTGATGTATATTCTCTTGTTTTTCAAGTATTTACAGTTAAATGAGTGATGAATGGTCTTCCTAGTAACAAATGATCTTCTTTTTCATCAAGATAGTTGCTAATGTTCTCTGAAACTTGAAAAAACCTAGCTCTCAATTTGTAACATTTTACCAATATTTCTTAGAAAGATGGGCTCTAAATGATCAGAATTCCTACAAATGCATTTCAGTTTATTTTTTGGCAAGAGGAGCTTTATTTTCCCTCAAGAGATTTATCTCAATCACTCAACATTATGTTTCTCCTAGAAATTCTTCATTCCAACTGCACACATTTGCATTTCTATATTAGTAATGTTGCACTCACTTTTGCTATATGGTCTAAGGATCTTAGACTTCTCTTAAAAAAAGAAAAGTTGACATTCCCTTTTCTTAAAAAGATTGCAGAAATGGCCATCTATGTGATGAAAGCCATTTTGCAGTTTCTTAATAAGACTTTATATCTACCTAATGTCAAATAATTAGGGGCCTAATTTATAGAGTCTACATTTCCATACATATCTACATGCAAAAATTTATATTTTGTTTGTCATTAAATTTTATTTATTTATGCAACAGACATCTAGTGATTACTTACCATGTGTTAGGCACTGCCCTAGGTACTGGAGGTACAATGATGGAGATGTATACGATCTCTCTCTTCCAGATGGCAAGTTCTAGAGGAAGATACAGAGAAGTAAGCGGACAAGTACAAAACAGACAGTAACTACTATGATATGGGAAGCACAGGAAGCTAGGAGAGCTAGTAATAATATTATTGGTGAGGATCATAGCCAACTTATGTTTAGCACTACCATGTCTCATGCGCTATTATCATTTAATCCTCTCAACAACCCTATGACATGGATACTTATTATCTCCTTTTATAGATGAGGAAACTGAGGCACAGGAGGATTATGCAACTTATCTAAAGTCCCACAACTAATAAATGGCAGAACTAATATTTAGGGGCACCTAACTCAGATTCAGTGATATTGAGAAAGCTTCAAAGAAGAAATAATGTATAAGCTGGGAGTTGAAAATGGGTTTTTAGGAAAAGGGGTTAGAGGAGACACATCCCAGACAGAGGAAATAATATGCACCAATACTGGCATTAGGAAAGAGCAAATAATGTCCAAGGAATTGTAAGAAGTTCAGTTTTGGCAAGTGGAGGTTGACAGGGAGAAAGTGGTGAATTAACAGGCTGGAGTAAGAAGGAGCAGACAGTGAGGAGCGTGGTAGGCTATATTAAAGGGTTTAGATTTCATCTTAAGAAGAATTGGAGGCCATTTGAAGCAGGAGGGTGACATGATCAAAGTCGTTTTCAAAGCTCTTCTGGTAATGGATCAGACGGAGGTAAGAGCATCCCTGGGCAGTTCCATCAGATGGCTGTTGCAGCAATTCAGATGAGAGATGATGACAGCCTGCCTTAGGGTTAATGGCAGTGGGCGTGGAGAGACATGAAGATCTCAGAGATCTTTGGGAGGCAGGGTCCATGGGACTGAGTGACATGGAGATGGAAAAAGGAAGATGATGTTCTTGCTTGGGTAACATGGGGCTAATGATGCCATTTTCTAAGGCAGGGAAAAGCGTAAGCAGAACAAATTTAGTATGAGAGGATAGACGAGTTCAATTTTGGACATGTTGAGTTTGAGGAGCTGGTGGCTGAAAGGCAATTGGATAGGTAGGTATGAAGTTTAAGAGACAGATCTGAGCTGTAGTTATACTTTTGGGAGCCTTTGTCATTTAGATAATAATTGAAGGTGTGAGTGTCAATGAGATTGTCCTGGGAGAGTGTGAAGAAAAGATGGCCCAGGTCAGTCCCGAAGAACTATGACATATAGTGAATCGACAGGAGAAGAGGCGCCTCCAGTGGAAACTGAAAAGGGGTGGATGGACAGGAAGAAGAAAATTCAGAAGAACGTGTTGACATAGAAGCTTAAGGAGAAAAAGACTTCAAATGGGAAGGAGAAAGGTCAGCCTTGTAAAATTCTACCAGAGCTCAAGTAAAAATGAATAACAGGGAGTCTGATTGTAGATGATCTTGGCAAGAGCAATTTCAGTGAAATGGTGGGAGGGAAAGTCAATGCCATGGGTAAGGGAAATAAAGGAAGGCTAGTAGGAAAAATGACTGTGGACAAATTTTACAGAGGTTTGACTGTGAAGGAGAAGAGAGCTGGAGGGGAAGAGAGGATTGAAGGAATGTGTTTTTCAATATAGACTTAAGCAGGTTTAATTGCTATTGGAAAAGAGTAGGCATAGAATGAGAAAGAGAGGAAGAGAGAGAGAGAAAGATAGAAGAAACAAGATAATAAAGTGGGAGAAAATGAATAATTGATAAGTTGAGGTCTCCAGAAAGGCAGGAGGCAGTGGAATTCACAGCACAGAGAGAGACTGGTCACTTTTTGTTGTGGAGAGGATGGGTGAAGTTGTAGGGAAGTTTGGTGGAAGGAAACGGAGAGAGTTGCTAACTAATTATGGCTTTTGTTTTCTCTGGAATCTAGATGGTGAGACCATCTGATGAGAGCGCGAGGGGGAGGTTGTGCCCCGGGAGGTGTGAGGACAGTTCAGAAAGTTTGAAACAGCTGCTTGTGGCAAATGGAGAGGGGTGACTAGGGAAACAAGAGGACTGGCATGTCGCTTGGGTGGAGTTGGAAACCACGCTTGCTTGGTGGCACCAATGTGAACAGTTGTGTGCGTTTCTTCAACAGCCTGGGCACAGGTTCAGAAGATGTGGGCAGGTTGATGGACCCTGGGTTGGGAGGGGTTGAGGGAGGCTGTGACAGAAAGGGAGTAGTGCAGGGGAGTTGGAGGTATTGGTGAGGAAATGGTTGAAGTGATGATCTTTGGACTCAACTTGACTATAGAAGGTGGTGAAGATAGAAGGGGACTGAGGGGACAAAGTAGGGAAGGAAGAGTTGATGTTGAAGAGCAGGTGTAAAGGAGAATTGAGTGCTGGAACTGGAAAGAGTGGGCGATGGCCTGAGAGTGCTAGATTTAAATTGTGTCTTTCAGAGGTGGAGCACTGTAAGGGGGACAACACGCAGTGGAGGGGCCATGGGACTGAGTGAGCTGAGTTGAGTGGAGGGAGGCACTGGGCTGGCTCGGCTGGGCCCACTGACTATGGACCTGACTCAGGAGGGTACTTCCTGGCTGCCCTGGGATGTCTTAGCTCTGGTTATGGCTTCAGGACCAGTTTTGTTCTGATCCGAGATTGATCCAGGAGGCGAAGGGAAACTTACTCAGGTTCTCTTGCTGTTGCTAGAAAATCACATAGGAGCCCCAGAGTCAAACAACGGAGTTCCCTATTTTCACTTCTGGAAAATAAATATAAAAAAATGAGAGGACTGAGTAATTTTTCTTTATATATCACAGACAACACATTTATTGTTTTGCTGTTGAAAATTGGTCTTAGAAATTAATGGTTTTTTAATGTTTGATACCAAACATTTAAATATAAATAATTAGAAAATGATTGAAAATAAGCCATCAACACCAAATGCTGGTGAGAACGTGGAGAAACAGGCACCCTCATTCACTGCTGGTGGGAATGCAAAATGGTGCAGCCACTTTAGAAGATAGTTTGGCGGTTTCTTACAAAACTAAACATACTCTTACCACGAGATCCAGCAATGATGCTCCTTGATATTTACCCAAATAAGTTAAAAAACAAACAAACAAACTTATGGACTTCCTTCTCCAGATTTGATAATCCAATATCAACTCTAAACGATGTCTGAATATGGAAATAGCCATGCCAGTTTCCATTTCCAGAAGAAAAAGTCTTCACTGGATCAAATAAAAAGGTAGAATATAATGTCAAATGATTCTCCAAGAGGCAAAAATGGCAGCTCAGCCCTTTGAAGGATTGGGGGAGTTTGTTCCCTAGAGGAAGGGAGACCCCAGCTTACATCTAAGAGATAGTATTTTCCCCCTGGTTTTGAAAGGATAAATAAGGACTTTTCTTTGGAGATGAGAATTTGAGGTGATTTGAGGTCGGGGTGGGGGAGAAACCTTTACTTTTTATTTTATGCTCTTCTACAATGAAATTACTTTTATAGTGAGTAATGACTACTTTTATAACAATATGTTTTTATTAAAAACTAACACTTAGATGAAAAGGAAAGAAAGGCAGGGAAGGGAGGGCAGAGGAAGGAAGGAAGGAAAGAAGAAAGTGAGGGAGGGAGGAAGGAGGTGAGGGAGGAAGGAAGGAAGTGAGGGAGAAAGGAATTAGAGCAAAGGGAAATGCAGAGAGACACAGCAAAACAAAATTAGGCAAAGCAATTACCAGAAACGTGCAGCAGGGCGTCAGCTTTACACACTGAGAAATAGATTCACAGTGACCACAAGGTAATATGTGAGACCCACCTTTTCTGGGTCTATGGCAGTGGTTCCCAAACTTTGCTGCACATTAGAATCACCTAGAGAGACTGAAAAATTCCTGATGCCCAGGTTGCACCTGGCCCAATGATATTAGAATGTCTGAGGGCAGGAGCCAGACATCGGTGTTTTTTAAAGCTACCCCGGGGGCTTCAATGTGCAAAGTTTGGGACAAAAATTTCTCCTTTGGGTTTGCACAAAGGGCACATCTTGTGATGCAGCGGGCCTCCCTTTGACAGCATCCCCACTAGAGAGAGTTTTGGATGCTGGTGGAGGCTCTCTTCAGCACGAGCTGGCACACTCTGCTCGGGTGTGGCTCAGTGGAGCACACCTGTGGAGGGAGGATTTGGGTAAATGCAGCTCTCTAGTGAATTGGCTCGGGCCAGGGGTAGAATTTAGAGATTCTAGAATAATGGTTTTCAAACTGTGTTCTGAGGAGCCCTGGGGACCTGGTGGGTGGGGAGGGGGGCAGGTCAGCAGCCACCATGGGAGGGGGAGGGAAGAAGAACCAAGGGAAGCCCGGCAGGGGGGGGCTACCACTGCTGCTCCAACCAGGGCTGCTCTGGCTAGTCTGCTTCCTGTTTAGGGCTCCCAGAAAAGACTTTGTTTGAAAAAAGCCTTTGTATTCTTAAGAGAGAGAGAGTGAGAGAGGGAGGGAGGGAGAGAATGAATGAATGAGAATTATTGATTTAAGCAGGGATCGGCCAGTGATGGCCCAGGAGCTAAGAATAGGTTTTCCATATTTAAATGGTTGGGGGAAAAAATTTCATGACACATGAGAATTTATGAGATTCAAATGTCAATGTTCATAGAGTGTCATTGAAACACAGCCACGCCCATTCATCTGCGTGTTATCTACAGTTGCTTTGTGGCAGAGTTGAGTCACTGCAGTAAAGACCGTATGGCCTGCAAAACCTCAGATCGTTACTATATGGCCCTTTACAGAAAATATTTGCCTACTTCTATGCTAAAGGAGTTCATGGAAATCCCTATTTTTGTTTTTTGCTCTTTGCAATTTGATAACATCCATCTCATTTCTATCAGAGAGGAAATTGAGAGGAGGACATATCCGTGTATCATATCTATAAACAAATACTATGTGTACAGTGATTGATGCATTTCTAGACCTGCTTTCTCACTGTTCTGCCTTATTGCCTTGTGAGATAAATATGTACCTTTTGTTTCTTTTAATAGACTTTTTTTTAGAGCAGTGTTAAGTTCACAGCAAAATGGAGCAGAAGGTACAGAGAATCCCGTGTCCTCCCTTCCCCCCAACACACACAGCCTCCCCCACTGTCAACATCCACACCAGAGTGGGACATTTGTTACAATGATGAAGCTACATTGACACATCATTATCACCCAAAGTCCCTAGTTCACATTAGGGATCACTCTTGGCGTTGTACATTCTATGGGTTTTGACAACCGAGTAATGACATGTATCCACTATTATACTATCATACAGAATATCATACAGAATAGTTTCATTGCCCTAAAAAACCTCTATGCTTCTTGGCCTATTCATCCCTCCTTCCCTCTAACCTCATAACTCCCTAAACACTAATCTTTTTACCGTCTCCATAGTTTTGTGTTTTCCAGAATGTCATATAGTTAGAATCATAGAGTAAGTAGCCTTTTCAGATTGGCTTCTTTCACTTAAATGCCTTTGAAGTTCTTCTGTACCATTCTTTTTGATATTTGGTTAAGGACTGGGCCAGGCAGGGCTGGGCCCTGGATACCAATTTCTGAGGGCTACTGACAAGATGGAGAAAATTGTCTTTTCCAGAAATCCTCTTGGCAAGCGTGCTATATAAGGAGTAGGGGATGAGACTCCCAAAAGTCCAAGGATGGCAGATGGGAACTCCATTTCGCAGAGGGAGAGCAGTTAACTATAGGGTGGGCATTTTGCTCAGTAGGATCTGTAAGTTTGGAACGAGAATGGAATTGCTGGGGATTAAGACACCAGAGCCCCCAAATAAATAGTTGCCCCTTTTTATGTTTTTCCATATTATATGAGGCCTCTACTCTAAATAAATGGTGTCCCCAAATTTAAAGCATATTGGTTTAAAATGTGTCAAATGATTAGCTTGCCTGGAGTGCCCACATGTCTTGCAATAGCCCAAGATATATATCATTGTTAGCATGATCTAAAAGGACTACCAACTTCGGAAGACTGAATTCTCATCCCAAACTTTATCTCGAGTATAATCACATGTTTTGGTGGCTTTTTAGGTTTTTTTTTTTCATGGTGGGCAATACCATGGTTGGCATGGTCAATCATTTACAACATCGAGTGAGGCCACCAAATAACAACTCTGAACATCTTTGCATCATTGGAACAACTCGATCTATCAGAACGGTGTTATTGTCAAGGGGTCATTTGATTCCCAGAGTCTTAGCCTTGTCAAAATGTTCATTTAGGGCTTCTGAGAGAGATGTTCCGAGCTGATGCTGATTACACGCCTCTTAATGAGATTGTATTTATTACTTCTATTCAATTCAACCAACTCTATTGAAAGTCTGCTACAGGCACGGCATGGCGGAGGATGACTAGGACCAGAGTCTATTCTTGGCACTTAGTTAATGGAAAACATCTATTGCATTTGTTCCTCTTTTCCTTGTCCTATAGGTCCAATTGAATCCAGGACTTGGTGTTAGGAATGGCGAGCTTTCCTTTCTGAATGGCATCTCGGGAGCTGACACACTTCCCCAGGGCTCCAGGCTGACCCCTGACTCGGCAAGAAGCACTCTAGAGCCGAGGAGCCGAAGGAGCCGGGGCAGGGGGGTCCAGGTGGGTTCTTTGGAGCGCCCTGAGCCCGGAGGGAGCACAGCATCAGACAGCTCTAGTGGCACTTCGTGGAAAAGCCCTGGCTTCTCATTCCAGGCCAGCAGCCCAGCCGCGGGCACCCCGCTGCATCTGCCTTCCCTTCACCTTGAACCTGGGGCAAGAATGAAGGCCCTCAGCCAGGAAAACAGCTCCGAGAAGCTGGAGGCAGAGACGAATGTTGACACAGGGTTCACCACGGTCAATTCTGAACCCAGGCCATCTTTTCTGAGCAGATTTCCAAGGGATCCGCGGAGCAGTCAGCCACCATCCTGCTTGCCAGCCTCCTCCTTAGGGGCAGCTGCTTCCAAAAACAACAGAATCTTTAAGGAAAGGGTTCATCCTTTGTCACTTGCTGGCCAAAGGAAATGTGGAGCAAGGAAGATAATCTCAAAATGTCCCCTTCACCTGCCAGTCCAGGATGGAGAAAAAGAAGAAGAAGAATTCTTTATATAGCATAAAACAAATGTGGTTTTCTAAAACACAAGATCAGCTACAATGTTCTAGAAATGGAGCACTGACTCAGAATCAGCCTGTTTCTTATCCATCTGAGGGGGGCTGAAGGCTAGCCACGCACAGATCTGTATTGCTTTTATTTCAAATGTTCAAAGTCTAATGGTGCCGTGGTTGTTTATTTGCTGTCGTGGTCATAAGGGAACACAGCCAATGCACTGGGGAAAAGCCCAGCGCCTCGTGTCCTTGGAGACAGACTAACCCAGCTGGATGTGTTGAATTGAGCAACTATCAGGATAATTGCATTGTATGCAAATGAGTTGGATATGCCACGCAATGCTGATTAGTGTACGTAATTTGGTTTTAATTTTTACTTGGGTTGCATAGCTCATTCCCCTGAACAGCATGGACTATTTATTCTTCAGCGTTTTTTAATTTTTATGTGACCTCCTTTGGTAACGAGGCCCCGTTCACCACATGCTCTCTAGTGAT
This sequence comes from Diceros bicornis minor, assembly GCF_020826845.1. NCBI lineage: Eukaryota > Metazoa > Chordata > Mammalia > Perissodactyla > Rhinocerotidae > Diceros > Diceros bicornis. Next base: position 13,933,639 of record NC_080776.1, on the reverse strand, counting down.
TTTGCCTGTAAAGCTGTTTGCCTCTGGAATGAGTTAACATGCAAAGTGTTTTGAAAATTACAAACAATTTATTTTTTTCTTGTTTAATGAGCAGAAACACTGGAAGCCAAAAAATTAGGTTAAAAATGAAAGCTGGGCTCTAGGGGTTTCCTGCTCCGTTTCTCATTTGTTTCTGCATCGCTCCAATGGGGCCAGTGGTTCACGTTATTAACCAAAGAGGAATGTGATCTGATTGGAAGATTCGCGATCTCCACTGAGCGTGGCAGGGAGATTGCATTGGTCAGGTCACTGGAGCAGGACTTGGGTTCTTCTGGCCATGTCCAAATTCCTAAATTCCTTTGCAATATTCATTCATTCATTTACATATTTATTCAATAAGCATTGCTTGAGCACCTAAGTTTGAATAAGACATTGATATATGGCACACGTATATTCTATGGCCATCAAACCCGAAAAGTGTTTATGGTTTCACCCGTACGATAAATCCATTCTATCAACTCTTAAGAATAACTCCAAACTTATTCCTCTGCGAGCTTTTTCCACAACTGATTCCCACACCTGGTGCACAAGGCTGCAGTAAGCATTTATAACCCGCAGATGGAGTCTGAGCATATTATAAATTACAATTATAATCCTAATGGACTAATTCTCAATTGCTCATATTTTCAGAAGCATATTTTGGTTGGGTCTATACACACATTACAAAAAATCTGAGGTCTGTGTGTTTCAGTTAATTGATAATGTTATTCGACTCCATGAACTTCATTTTCCAGGACAGATGTTACATAGACTATAAATGCTGATTTAGCTGGATCTTTTGGAGACCCTGATACTTAGTACACCCAATCAGAGAGAAGGATGAGTTCAGGCCTACGGTCGAATCTTATGGCAACCGGACTGGGTGAGCTGGGGTGCATGGGCCAGCTAGAAGAACAGAAATGGAGGAGAGTGGCAATGGACAAAGAGAAGACTTCTAAATTGATTTTTTTTCTTTTGTCCTTACAACATCAATATATTCTCATTTTCTTTCTCTTCCTTCAATTAAAGTTAGATCTTAGAAAGTGGAATAAAGAACTTAATTTTGGTATGGTTTTCTATAATAAGAGTTAAAAAAATGAAAGTCTTATTGAAGTTGAACTGTTGAGCTGCCTTGAAATGCAAAGCAGGGGGAAGTTTTGAAATTTCTTTCCCACTTTTCTTGAGGTTACCGAAATTTCTTTAACATAATCCATGGGTAAGAATATAAGTACATGGAAATTATGAAGAATACTGAGAAATTTGAATGAGTACCTTACAAAATTGACTTGTAAAATAATGCACTCTTAAATGTCACCTACTCTATCCTCCTTCTCAACACGAGAATCTGATTTACAACTTGATGGATGGAAATTCTGATGGGCAAGGTGGGGGAGGCCCAGATTTTGGTTTCAGCTTTTAATTTTACTATTTATGTGACCTTGAACTGTCAGCTTCTTTGATGCTCTGTTGCCTTAACTACATAACAAAAGGTTGTTAGGAGAATCGAGATTATGCATAGGAAAGCATTTGGATATTGTTAAGCACTATAAATATGTAAAATATTATTATTACAAATGGTCCTTCAGACTCATGTTTTTAAAATATCATGGCGACAAAAGACTTTTTTTTTAAACACTTTCATTAAAATCAATGATACAATTAAAGAAAAACTCAACTCTCTAAGATTTTTGACTACGAGCGCCATTTATGTTCATATATCTAGGAGGAAATTATGGATGCAAAGAATCAAATATATCCTCAAGTCCAAAAGAGACTGTATATAACAGGGCTAAACTATGAACTAGTTTAATCTAATTTATCCAATTAGCCAGACTCTTAATTATACTGTATTCCTTAAAAATGTATCACTTTCTAAATCCAAGGGTCTCCTGATCATCAGATTATTTTATATATCTTTATGGGTATACCTATTAAAAATCAGTTACATTCCAGTTGTTTGGCTACTTTTAAACTTATTAATAGTATCTCATGCTTTTTGGCAAGATTGTTTGGACACTGATAAACATAAATGGAAATGGTAACATTTGGAAACTCACCAGCACATTTGTCTGTATGTGTCTGTTAGGGGAAGTAGAGCAAGGGACTGGGGGCTGGGACACACCTTGATTTAACAAGGCTGGTGCAGTGGGTGCCTCAGCCGCACCCCATCTGCCCTCCGCTCTGATGGGACTTTGTACAGACGGTCCTGGTCCTTTCACAACGTCCAACACATCCAGTTCCACACTAGAGGCGCTGACGACGCCACCAACGAGGGGAATGGAGCCAAGTGTGGGGAGAGGTGACAGCCCCTTTCTTCCCTCCCAGAGAAAGATGCAGAAAAGGGGAGAGAAACACAAGAGAACGGAACCCCAGGCACACACCCCATTTTCTGTTCGTTAGAAACTCCTGAACGTCATCTCCATGTTATAAAACCTATTCAGAAATTCCTGAAATAACTTAACACCCTCTGCCTTTCTGGAATCTTCTCTTTGCCCTCATGTTTGGGCTGCTTCTCCCTTTTCCTTCTTTCCTCTTCCCCCTCCCTTTTCATTCATTGTTCTTTCCTTCCCTCTTTTCTCTTCCCTCCCTCTCTTTTTTTGTGTGTGAATTTGATACTCGCTTCATTCTTCATTTTGTTTTAAAATACCTGGTCTTTGCGGCATCTCCCTGGATTCCTCAAGGGGCTGACACGCAGCTGCAAACTCTAAACAGCCCCTTGGCTGAGCTTTGAGAGAGTAAGAAAGAAGAGATGCTCCTTCTCTGAGGAAGTTCTCCCCACTTTCCAATTCATCCTCAGGATTCTGCTCTGGGATTACTAAACCCACATCACTTAGAAGCAAGCTGGTGTCTCTATCCACGGCTCTCTCCTTTCATCCCTACTAGACCTTTCTCTGAAGTCTGAGATGTTTCTTGAGCTGACTCACAATTAGCAATTTTAAAAATTGGCTATAGTATGTGATAGCAAAACAAAAGGTGCTTGTGGCCCCAGAAGGCACATATTTAGGATTTATGTTATTTAGAACATGATCCTGCTAAACTTTATTTTCAAATATGTCGTTTAAGAAGTCTAGTTATTCCAGAAAACCTATCTGGGCTACTTAAGACACGACAAGGTCTCTGCTTAGTGTGAGAAGAATGTATTCTATTTGCAAATTCCAATTCTGACAGTGATGTTTCTTTCAAGGACAATCATCCTAAAGAGGGACAATAATACTAAATCGGAGCTGATGCTGAATGGCTGCCCTGTGCAACACTTCCTACATGCAAGTTACTCTCCTAAGTATTTTGAACTTTACAGCAATCCTCTGAGGTCAGTGCTATGATTATCCTCATTTTACGGATGAGAAAATTGAGGCAGAGGGAGATCAAGAGCCTAATTCAGAATTGCACAATGAGGAAGTGACATGGTTAGGATTAGAATCCAGCCTGGCAGGCTGGAGTGTGTGCCCCTAACCACTCTGCCATCCTGCTCCTTGAAGTGGGGTGCAAGAAAGATGATCTCAGCTTCAGCACGGTGCCCACACTGCCTCAGTGCCCACTCTGAGTGCACACACAGTGCCCACACTGCTACTGACCAGAGTAGGAGCTTTTACAGATATTTTGTTCAATGAATGCAGAGCAAGGGGTGGGAACACAGACGAGGCTTCCATTCTCTCGACGCCAGAGGGAAGAGATTGTCTTAGTCAGTGGGGCTGTCATAACAAAATACCACAGACTGGGTGGCTTGAACAACAGAAATTTATTTCTCACAGCTCTGGAGCCTGGAAGTCCAAGAACAAGGTGTTAACATGGTCAGGTTCTGGGGAGAACCCTCTTCCTGTCTTGTGGAAGGCCACTTTCTCACTGTGCCCTCACGTGGCAGAGAGAGAGAGCGAACTCTCTTGTGTGTGTGTGTGTGTCTCTCTCTCTTTTGATTAAAGTATAATTGACATAAAACATCTTAGTTTCAGGTATACAACAAAATGATTTGATATGTATACGTTTTGCAAAATGATCACCACAAGGTCCAGTTAATATCAGTCACCAGACGTAGTTACCAAAAATTTTTTTTCGTGTAATGAAGGCTTTTAAGATTTACTCTCTTAGCAACTTTAAATATGCAATACAGTGTTATTAACTATAGTTACCATGCTGGACCTTACATCCCCAGGACTTATTTTCTTGTGTCCCTTATAAAGTCACTAATCTCATTCACAAGGACTCTACTCACATGACCTAGTTACTTACCAAAGTCCCCACCTACTAATAGCATCACACTGGGGATTAGGGCTACAACATATGAATTTAGGGGGACATAAACATTCATTACATAACAGAAATAAACCATTTCATTGCTGTCTGTGTCCTAAGCGCCAGGTCTGCTCAGGGCAGCCCCTCTTCTCCTCTGCGTTTCTCCATTTCTCGGGTGTGTACTTTTCCTCGTTTGCCTGTCTACCGCAGACCTGTTATAACTCGCAGCAGCACCCCCCCCCCCACGTCTTGTTGGTCCTCTTTAGTGTACGGGTATCACCACACATTTCCTTCGTTGTTCGTGCTGCTGTGCTTATCTGAAATTCACTCCCAAGGTTTGGCCTCTTCCATCCACTCCACAAACATGTCCTGTGTGCCAGACCCCAGGGACGTGGGTGTCAGAGACTGCGAGCCTCCTGCCTCCATCTCCAGGAGCTTGCCCAGGCTCCCTGTGCCTCGGCCGACGAGCCTCACCCCAAAGCAGCAGGTTTTGTCTTTCAAGTGATGTAGCCACACTGGTTGGTCACAGCAGAAATGTTGCTGTTGCTCTCATCACAAAGGCTGTTTGAATTCCACCGGGCACGGACCGTGGTTGATTCAAGCTAACATCCATTATAAGTCATGGTCCTTTTTATATCCCTCTCACGGGACAGCATTTGCATCTTGGGATTTTCTCTTGGTTTGCACAACGGTCTAAATCGTAAAACTAAGTGTGACTGAATTTCAGCAGGACTTTTTAATTGGATGTGTAAATAGTTACCTTGTTTTTCATCTTATTATTAGTCTGTCACTAGAGGGCGCTGTTGCGACACAATGGAATCACAGGGGGCACCTCCAAGCTCCTGTTTTTCTCTGCATCACCTCGAGAGGACAAAATAGATGTTTTTAAATTAACGTTCAGGAAATTTCCCCATGGGAATCTCAGTGAGAGGCAGAGCCTATCTGAAAGACATCCCCTCCCCGACCTCCCCTGACTTGGCCAATCAGGCATTTTCCTGTGGAGTTCTGACGCGCCCACGCAGGGATGGGAAGACTTCCTTAGGGTCAGGGAGGCAGGCAGTAGTGCTCTGGTCCCAGGGAGAAGTGATGTCAGTCTTTGGCCGTGGAGCCCTTAGCCCACATTGTTTTCGGGGCCTGATTTCTTTGTGTTTCTGCCCGTTCACCCTCCTATAGTTCCCGTGCATTTCCTGAGCCCAGTTCTCCAGCCTTCCAAGAAATTCATTCTCAGCTTGAATCAGCCAGGATCAGTTCTGCTCTCCCAAAATAACTGAGATTGGTACAGAGCGAAAAGCTGATAAGGGTTAAGGCCAAGTGCAAAACTGGGGCACTGTGTTAGGGAACTGAATTGTCAAAGGGATAAACAAAGATGTTGAAACTATTCATTTGGGGGCTCAGTATCTCTTTGAAGTTCTCTTTGCTTTGATTCGCTTGACTTACTTTCCTGTTGGATTGCTTCCCTCTTCTCCCTCATGGCTGTGATAATAAGACCTGCCCCCTCCCCTTTAGCAGGCTAAGAAGGGAGCAGGATGGGACTCAGAGAGTGGGGACAGGGTCCCTTATGAGAAGCAAGTCTTTCTCTAGACTTTTGTCCAGGCTAGACAAGAAGAATCCCGCGGGCTACATGTGGTCTGGCTTAGGTCACCAGGACAGGGCTTTGAATTAGTTAGAGCCCTTTCATTTACAAGCAAGAGAGACTGAGAACTAATTTAAACAAAAAGGGGAAAGAAGGAAAGCTGGTAAGTCCAGTAACTGAAAGACTGTCAGGGAACTGCAGGCCCAGTGTCACATCCCACCAGCATAGCCCCCTAGTGGAGAGACGGAGTATTTTCTCAGAGCTCCAGAAGAAAATTCTCAGAGAGGGCTCTGATTGGCCTGAGTCACATGTCCATCCCTGGACCAATCACTGTGTCCAGATGATGGGGTTCTCTGATTGGTGAGAGTTTGGGGGGACAGGAGAGAGGGAGGCAGCCCCACCTGAACAACGTGGAAAGGGTCCCCACGAGAAAGAGACTTTCTGTTAATCAGAAGTGAGAAGAGCTGTTGGCAGGCAACAAAAACAAGTGTCCAGTCCTGGCCAAAACTATAGCTGGTAACAAAGGAAGAGCACCCTCTGCATGGTCCCTGTGAGGGGGACACAGCATGTGGCGCCTAGTCACCTCTTACTTACAAAGAACATGCCTTTTGACAACGTGAGACCTTCCAGCATTGCCCTCCATCAGTCTGTTTTGTTTTCTTAGAGCCTTATTAGTTTCCTGGAGCTGTTGTAACATATGAACGCAAAAGTCTTGGCGTAAAACTACACACAGTTATTCTCTCACAGTTCTGGAGGCCAGAAGTCCAAAATCCAGGTGTTGGGGGGCGCCGCACTCCCTCTGGAGGCCCAGATGGATAATCCCTCGTTGCCTCTTCCAGAGTCTCCAGGCATTCCTTGGCTTGTGGCTGCAAAACTCCAATCTCTGCCTCTGTCTTCACATCATCTTCTTGTTTTGTTCAGGACAAATTATGCTTGGAGATGAGGTTGTCTTTGCCGATAATTCATTTAACACTAGCTCACTGCAGGAATTGTAATTTATAATAATAATATTTTACAAGACAACAGCATATAGGATAATGTCTCTTAGTAAGCCAATAAAGAAATAATATACTCCAGGGCCAGGCCTGGTGGCCTAGTGGTTAAGTTTGGCACACTCTGCCTCAGTGGCCTGGGTTCATTCCCGGGTGCAGATCTACACTGCTTGTCTGTCAGTGGCCATGCTGTGGCAGCGGCTCACATACGAAAAGAGGAAGAGTGGCAGTGGGTGTTAGTTCAAGGTGAATCTTCCTCAGCAAAAATAAATAAATAAATAAATAAATAAATAAATAAATAAATAAATAAATAAAATACTCCAAACCAATGAGAGATTAATTGCACTATTGTTCTAGGCAAAGAGGCGTTAAAAGAAATAAGTGCAAATTAGGTTGAGGTGTACCTTTCTATGGGTTGGTTCTCAGTAGAGTCAGTCCTTCCACCTAAAAGCTGGATATCAGCTGTGGGCTTAGGTCCCTCACTACTGGGGCATGTAACTAGTGGGCAATGGCACCAGAGTTGGCAGGCAAGGTGGGATGCTCCAAAGGTGATTACTCCTGGGACTGTTACGTGGCTTGGGCCACTGCCTACGAGGAGTAACCTTACCAAGGCAGGAACAGATGTCCCTTCTCTTCCTGAGACAGTTTAACACCACTGCCAACCAAGGGTAGCCTGGCCATGTCAAGAGCAAGTGTCTCAAGATCTTTGGAGAGCTATTTAGACCAGCAAAAAGTAGCCTTGCCCAGACCAAACACTCTTGAGGTGCTGGTCAAACCCCTTGCTTTTTAAAGTTTAAAAGTCCATCATGCGACTAAAAAGACATCATGTGACTGCGTGGTAACCACTGCTTTTACCATGGTGTCGATGACATAATGGTCCTCTCCACTCCAGGTGCGAGAGTTAGATAAGAAAATCCCAATACCCAACTTCAAAACAATTTCATCAAAACAAGTTATTCAAAACAAGTTCAAACCACAAACATCTTTGTCCAATACAAGCTTTCAAAACACGGCTTTGAAATCATAACAAGTCAGTACACACTTCTCCTCTTCATTGTGTCTCTCTCTGTCTCCTATAGTGACACATCGTTGGATTTAGTGTTTATCCTGATAATCCAGATAATCTCATCTCAAGATCCTTAACCTAATTACATTAGTAAATACCCTTTTCCACATAAGGTCACATTCACAGTTTCTGGGAGTTAGGTTACGGACATATCTTTTTTGGGGGCACTATTAATGCACTAGACAGCCCTCTTAATTATGTGATCTTTTCTGGTTTAGTTATTTATTTGCATTGTCTGTCACCTCCTTAGCCCACCCTACTTCTCTCTCTCTCTCAACCTCTCTCTCTCTCTCACACACACATACACACATGCACACATGCAAATAATAACCTTGATCAGAGTTAGGACCTGCCTGTCGTCTTCTTAACTCTATTCATAAGGCCTAAAACAGTGGCTGAACCAGAGAAGACACTCAGTGAGCATGAGTTGATTGAATAAAAGAATGAAAGAGTTGATCTCCTTGGATTGTGTCCCCTCAGCACTTCACGCATTTAGTACTGCTTGTAGTAGTGTGTATGTAGTGTGTATGTATCCATGTGTATGTATTTCTATCCCTCATTTTAATATGCACTCTCTGCAGCCTGGTTTTCGTAATTCTGGATGATCACTTCTGCCCTTTAACTCCGAGCCATGCAATTTATGTGCCAAATATTGTGCCCTAGAAATTAATAGTAGATGAAGACAAATATAAATACACATTGCATGGTTGTGGTTTTATTTTAATTGCCTGTCCAGCTGTAAATAATTTTGGCTTTTCCCCCTCCTCGCAATATGTTCCTCATCTCAGATTACAGGTTAAGCTAACAGTCAGAGCCTTTAAGTATTTTTTTCGGTCTAACTCTCCTATTTCAACTCAGTCATCTTCCTCAATTTCTCTTTCCTTAACTAGGCCTTGAACAATTGAGGCATGAAAAGGAGGCTTCAAATGGACACTAAACTGGTTCCAATAGGTTGAAACGTAGGAGGCTAAAACTTGTTTTAAACTGCCTTAAGTCTAATTTAAAAAGAAAATCAGGGGGCCGGCCCGGTGGCGCAAGCGGTTAAGTGCGCGCGCTCCGCTGCGGCGGCCCGGGGTTCGCTGGTTCGGATCCCGGGCGCGCACCGACGCACTGCTTGGCAAGCCATGCTGTGGCGGCGTCCCATATAAAGTGGAGGAAGATGGGCACAGATGTTAGCCCAGGGCCGTCTTCCTCAGCAAAAAAAAAAGAGGAGGATTGGCGGATGTTAGCACAGGGCTGATCTCCTCACAAAAAAAAAAAAAATAAAATAAATAAAAAGAAAATCATAATTAACATGCTCTGCTACCCAAGCAGCTGCCTTGTCAGTCTGAAACACCTACTGGGAAGAAATATTAATGGAGAAATTTCTATTGAGACACTTCACAGCCACAAAGATGATGATATGACAGTGGTGATGCCTCACAGCTTTGAGGGTTGGTGTGTGACTCCCCCATGCGTGCATGGAGGGTTTCCCGCTGGCCTGTCAACGAGACTTTCTTGAGCCTCTACCAGCAAGCAGCACAGGGCTGGACACTTGGGAGATAATTGCCTGGTTTGGGACCATAGGGATTTAAATGGATTCTTGCAGCTTTCTCATGAGAGAAAAGTTCTCACATTTTTGAAGAAAGTAGTCAGCGTACACCAGAAAACCGGGTCCCAATTACTTTGCACGTTGCAGTGCTAAACGAGCAAGTTGTAAAGGGGCCCTGCAGACACCACAGAAATGTTCCCCAAGTCCTATGGAACCTAACACAGAACTCCTAAGGAATGAAAACCAGATTGCGAGCAGATCCACAAGATACATAATTAAGGAGCAAATCATCTCCTTAAATGGTTACTCGCTGGTTTTTACCACACCCAAGTGGGCCAGAATTTGCTTTCAGCCACGCCAATGAAAGTCTCGGTGAGGCTGAGTAATTCAATGTATAGTTTGACTTTGGGAACGTTTGCAGTTTGCAAATAAAAAGGAGATATTCCAATGCGGCCATTGAAGTCCACTTCATAGGGAAATTTTTTCCTTTTGCTGTGAGAGTAATTTAGGAAAGAGGCAAAAATATAACCGTGTCCTAGGAAGTCTTCATTAGGTCTGAACAGTGACCCCCTACCCGCTCTTGAATTTAATATGTTGGACACTGTTCAATTATACTACAGACTGGCATATTTCTGCCCTATATTGTGCTAAAATTAAGATGATAAATTTCTGTGCCTATGTTAGGTTTTGTAAGGTTACTTCTGCAGAAAACCTTCAAAACTGGATGAAAATAGAAAGACACATAGTGAAATAAACTAATACCCTCTCGGCTGTCACACGTGGCCGTGACAGGTCCCTTGTTCCAAGTGGAGTGAAGAGATGGGGGCCCAGGAATAGGCAGTGATGAGAGAGATTTGTAAATTTATTAAGAAAGAGATGCCAAAACCTCAGTTTTTACACAAAGGCAAAGGGTTTGCCTCTTCAAGTCGATAGCTTTGTAGTTTCTGCTGAACTATCCCTGGGTCACAGTCCCACAAAGATCCAGAGGGGTCACCTGCCACAGGATGAGCGAGCATCTCCGGGAGCTGGGAGAGGCTGTTGGTACGGGTCTGTCGCATGAAAGAGACTGAAGAGAGAAAGGAGTGTTGTGTCTCTGGTTGGTGATTTTATTATTCAGTCAAGGGGCAGCCAGGGGAGAAGGAAGGCGTGAGCTTGCTAGGATGGAAGCCAATCACAGGAGCACAAGTGGGGACAGGAATCCATCCAAGATCTCACTCTCAGCTGCCAATGGCCATGGCAACAGGACCTTTTGTGTGGTTTATTTGTTATAGCAGCCATGGGAACATGGGACCAGTGTGACAAGAGCTGAACCGAGTTCCCTGATGCTCTGTGGATGAGTTGCCATGGGGAGAAGTGTAGGACCCTGAGCATCTCAGATATGGTGCCTTAGCCAACATGGGCTCAGAGCCAGATCCCTTGGCTTTGGGCCTGGACCTAAAGTAAGGCCCTTGAAGAAGGGAGAAAGTGAGACTGGGGTGTGTATGTGTGTGTGTGTCTGTCTGCCTGTAGCACCCACGGGTCTTTACTAGGATAATAATCATCATGAGCTCTCAGTATGTCCGAGGCACTGTTCTAAGATTTTTTTAAATTCAGGTTCTAAGATTTTATAAATATTAACTCATTTAATCCTTACAACAACCCTGCAAGGGAGGTACTATTATTATTCTCATTTAACAAATGAAGAAACTGAGGCAAATAGAGTGTAAGTAACTTGTACAACTAGTAGATAGAGCCCAGGCTGCCTGTTCTCCATTTCCTCACTATATGTTGTTGGCTGAATAATGGCCCCCAAAGATATCCGGTTCCTAATTCCTGGAATCTGTGAATGTTATTTGATGTGGTGAAAGGGGACTTTGCAGATGTGATTAAGTTAAGGATCTTGAGATGGGGAGATTATTCTGGATTATCCAGTGAGCCCTAAATGTAATCACAAGTGTCCTTATAAGAGGGAGGCAGAGGGAGACCTGACTACACAAGAGGCAGAAGGTGATGTGAGGAAGGAAGCACGGGGAGGAAAAGTGATGTGAGGACGGAGTCATGAGCCAAGGAACGCAGGTGGCTTCCAGAAGGTGGAAATGGCAAGGAAACGGATTCTTCCCTACACCCCCTAGGAGAAGCCAGCCTTGCCAATGCCTTGGTTTTAGCCCTATCAAACCCATTTCTGACTTCTGGCCTCAAGAATTGTAAAATAATAAATTTATGTTGTTTTAGTCACTGAGTTTACAGTAATTTGTTATAGCAGCCATGGGAAACTAATACACCGTAGATCTCAATTCTCTTCACAGAAACACATAGAGATGACGCCCTCAAGGGGAACATGTGTCCATAAACATGCTCCCATTTTGACATCCTCAACTCCCACCAAATTAAATTGTGTGTGTGTATTTGATGAGGGCAAGGCATAATAAACACATGTAATAAGTCTGTGATTCAGTAATGCAAAAGATATCAAAATTCATTTTTTAAGGATTGAAAAATTAGGTTGGAAATAACCATAGTACCCATCAATGGATGGATGAATAAAGAAGATGTGGTATATTTATATGCAATGGAATACTACTCAGCCATAAAAAGATGAAATATTGCCAATTGCAACAACACGGATGGACCTTGAGAGTATTATGTTAAGTGAAATACGTCAGATAGAGAAAGATTAATACTGTATGATTTCATTCATAAGTGGAAGATAAAACAACAACAACAACAAGAAAGTACATAGACATAGAGAATAGATTGGTGTTTACCAGAGAGGAAGGGTGGAAGGGGGAGTGTGAAAGGATAAAAGCACATGTGTACAGTGACGGATGGTAATTAGTCTTTGGGTGGTGAACATGATGTAGTCTACACAGAAATCAAAATACAATGAGGTACGCCTGAAATTTATATAATGTTATATACCACTGTTACCTCAATAAAAATAATAAACTTAGAAAAAAGAAAATGTTAATATTATTAGTGTAATACATTATGTTAAACCTTATTATTCTGACTCCACAAAGAATATTAACAAGCTGGTTGTATTGAAGCATAAACCTACATAAACTTTATTTGATTGTTTGTAATGATATACATTATTCTTTGCCTCGTTAGTTTGGTCTGGTGATTGTTAACTTCCACTGACACCCACAGAAATGTTCACAGTATTATCTTGCACTCCAAAAATGAAGATGGAGATGCCCTACTTGTGCTTTTTCATCTTTCCTTGTCCTTTTCTTAATAAAAATGTATCCATGGTTAGAAGGATAAGGAAAGGGAGGTAAAAACAAAAATGACAGCTCAGCACATGAATCCCAGCCCACTATTAGGGGTTGAGGTCTGGGGATGTTTCCATTCTGCTAGTGTAAACTTCCTTTTGCTCTTGTTCAGAAAGTTGATCAGGATGCAAGTAATGGGAAATGAGGTTATGATTGGAATAACCTGGAATCTTACTTAATAAAAAATGCAAACCATTCACAAAGTTTGGTCCTATATTATTAATTGCAAAACACTAGAGGTTTTGTCAAACAGTCATGGATACAGGCACCCAATGTTAATTGAGATGGGCAAGGATGGTACGTTTCTCTTTTACAGGTGTAAGCAGGGCCTCCTTATACGGTGTACAGGTTGTGAGTGCACATTTGAGGGGCTGCCTTCATCATTTGAACACTTGTGGATTTGTGTTTGTTGGGACAATTTCCCAGAGGTGGCATTGAGAGTTATGAGGAAAGGTTACCTTTTTCTAATTTGCACAAGGGCACCATATGGGCTAGCAGGGACCTTGAGAGGGCATTTATACGGACACAGCAGACAGAAAGGGGGTCCATGGATGGAGATCCTTGTCCTATCAGGGCTATTTTGACCTTAAAGAGGTAGAGATAGCAATTGGGAGAAGGTAGGAGAGACACCTGCCATTGGGAGTGAGCCTCATGAAGAAGTCTTAGTGGCACTACCCAGAAATCCCATATTAAAAATCTCTGCAGTAATTTTAGGTAAGATGTAAGATGACTCCCCTACATCATGCGGACATGCAGATGCTTAATTAATATTAATGTGAAGTAGATCCTATACTTGTATAATACTTTATTCATCCTAAAAACCACCATAAAAACAAAGTGAAAAAAAAAGATAATCCATGGGGGAAGTCAAATTATATAATAGCAGGATTAAAATATCTCTAAATACTTTTGCTAATTTTCATTGCTAGCTAAATTTATGCCAAGGAAATATGCAACCTACTAGGTTGTCATTAGGTTGGGTTCGTCGGCAACCAAATACAAGTTGCCCACATGTATAATTGACTTTTCCAGGTATAAACAAGTTCTGATACTTCATTTCTTTCTTAGAAAAAATTGAGTGCAGTAAAGATTCATAATTTGTTTTATAGGAGCATAAAAATCTTATCAGGTGCCAAAGGTTTACTTGAATTAATCAAGGGAGTGCTAGTTTTTTTTAAAAAAGTAATTTTTACGTCTTTATCAATCTCCGCATTAACATTGGAAAGGCCTAGTTGTGTAGGATAAAGATTATATGAGAGAAAATAAAATATACTGGATTCCATCAATAATGGAAATCTCTTCCTAGAGTGAATCTTTACTTTTTCTACTTTCTGCTGATTTCCTCGCATCTCTGGAATTGCAACGATCATAGTTTGTCCTGTAATCCTGTTATTTATGTTGCACATGAATCTGATTCCTCTAAGAGGTGATGAGATCAAGAGAACTAAAGATTGTCTTAAATTACTGTATTACCCAAATCATCTAATAGGATATTTAGCTCATAACAGATGTTAAATAATTCTGTGCATTATATTGGCAATCATGTCTATGGGTAGAATTTTATTCTAATAACATTGAAAATATCGATATTTCAAGGTTGTCTTGAACCTTGTTAAAATCAGGAGATGATTGCCACTGAACAGATAGTTTGTTACTCATGGTTCCCAAAAGGACGGGACACACCACACAATGTAGGGCCACAGGGGAAGCACCAGGGTTGGTCAGGAGGCAGAGCGAGAGAGGAGAAAATGTGGGCAGGGCCTTTATTGTGGTTTGTGTGGGCAAGAATGAGTGAAGCAGAGTAAGCAGGTTTGGGTTAGCTAGTTTGAATAGTTTCAGCAGGCTCTGGGTGTTGGGCTGTATCTAGTTGTCTGGTCCCTGGCTCTGGGGTGATTAGGACATGGGAAGAGTGACCCAGCGTGAGAGCCCTGTGAGAGCCAGAAAAAGGAGGTGGTTGGGACGTGGGCTCTGGATGGGTTGGTTTGCATATGAAAGCCACACTCCCAGGTATGTCTTCAACTGTGTCTAGGCATTGGCTAGCCCTGAGAGGAGCAGACTCTCCGATGTCAGAAGGCCCCAGATGTCAATGCATCAGAATAAAAAAGACATGCTTAATGCAAATGGAGAAACTACTGCTGGACGTACAGAATAGTAAGACTATGAACAGTGAACATCCACTGAGTACTTCTTTTGTGCCTGGCCATGTGCCACGTGCTTACATGCATGAACTCAGAACATTCTGAGTTGGTGGTGTTCTAGATAGGTTAGATAACTTGCCCGAGGGCATCCTGCTGGTAAATTTTTAAATTAGGATTACCAACCTAGACAGTCTGGCTCCTGAGAACCACAAAGGGGCTGTACTTTTTAATGGAGGGGGCATGGAGCAGTTGAAAGGACACCGCAGTGGTAGAGAGAATGAGCTTGGTGAGAAGGTGGGTGCAGAATGGACTATATATTCTTCTCGGTGGAGAGAAGAATGAAAGATTATGTTTTGAATGAATGAAAAATACCCAGACACAAAATTTCATTGAGCTAAACACATATAGACTCTTAATGATACTCTATTCTGGTACGTTTTCAAATGGACTCAAATTAATCGCCTTACATTAAAATGCACTTTTTACAGAAAAATGACATTAAGGCTTGCCTTCTGTGAGTGGGAGGGTTTCCAGTGGGTGCGCTATGCCAACGTCCCCAGGCTGGGGGCAGAAAGAGCCAGTCCAGAGAGAAAGCATGGTTGATGTTAAGGGAAATGAGTATGGTGCTACTACCGAGAGGAAATAGGGCTGGCAGTCCCAAACCGTGTCTCAAAGTGTCACAGACGTTTGCAAGTGAGGGAGGGCATCGCTTCTGAGGGGTCAGGTAGGGGCTGTGTGGAGGCGATATGATGGTGGGAGGTCAGGTTCAAGCCAGGCCAGCTGGAGTTCTGTCATCATCTGCAAGAAGAGGAAAGCATGGGGCTGGCTTTATAGAACCCCTGCCATGTGTGGTAATTTGTCCCAAGGAGCCAATTTTAGACTATCCTCATCTGGGAAGGTTCCAAAACCATGTTGGAGCTCTCCAAGACAATACAACCCCAGACGATGCTAGGGACCAACTCAAGTTTCCATCTTGTTCTGGAAGCCCGTACTAGGTGTTGAAATAATCTCGAAAGGTCTAGGTGGAAACCAAGAATCCTTGGGCTTCCCTCAGAGTAGCATTCAGTAAATATTCCTCCAATTAATTCAATTTCATTGAAAAAGTCTTGACCTGAATAGAGAAAAAGTGTTACACATCTGTAATATACACTCTCGCTGTTTTAATGAGCATTCGCCGGTTCCCAGAGCATTGGATTCATCTATATTAAATGAGTAGGGTACTATTGCCACCTTGTGATCAGAGAGAGAAGTGTTTTTATTCTAGGATTTGATAGTGTAATACTTCATTTAAATATGGTTTAGCTTCCCTTATCTGCTTTTGATCTATTCTTTTATTATCTAGTTTTGTTGCTTTACATGTATTTACAAGAATTTGTACTAAAACTAAAAAACAACAACTCTGCATTAACCTAAAGTGGTTAAGAGCCACCTCAAACCATTAGAAGTGAGGAAGGGGCCATTGTCTCCAAGAGTCTCTAGCCCACACCTATTCTTCTCAGATGGGCTGAATCTAGTAGCTTTGGGGCCAGATACTTAAAATAGCAGGACAACTGTTAGATTAAATCTTAGGGACTTGAAACTGTTTAGACATTCCTTCCAGGTAAATATTAAAAATCTCTCTGAGTTTAATTGTCAGAGATGTTTGGAGCTGCCTCTGAGTTTGATTTAGCACATTTTCTTTTTTTTTGTGGGTGAGAGGATTACTACAAGATCAGGCTACATATTTTGCAAACCTTATCTAGAGAGAACATTCCCAACCATTGAAAATTAAAATAAACAAAATATTACTGGCAGGAAAAACTTCGCATTGATTCTAAACTAACATAAACCCTTTTTAATGCTTCAGAAACTAGTTTTTTTCCCCTCAAAATAGGAAGATCATGGATTTTAAATGCCATTCCCCTCCTAAGCAGTTTTCACTCATTTCTCTCTCATCAGTTGCCTCTGTAATTTGTCTCTCAAAGGCCATCCGTGGGTGGCTATGACACTATTTTCATGAGAGGTTGTTCTTCTTACAATGTTTCTTCCTGGTCTTTTATTATTCCAAATTTGACCTTTTTTTTTGCTGGGGAAGATTTGCCCTGAGCTAACCTCTATTGCCAATCTTCCTCTTTTTTTTTGTCTCCTCCCCAAAGCCCCAGTGCATGGCTGTATATTCTAGTTGTAAGTCCTTCTGGTTCTTCTCTGTGAGCCGCTGCCACAGCATGGCTACTGACAGACAAGCGGTGTGGTTCTGTGCCTGGGAACCGAACCCAGGCCACTGAAGTGGAGCGTGCCAAACTTTAACCACTAGGCCATCAGGGCTGGTTCCTAATTTGACCTTTTTTATCACTCCTCTTACTTCTTCATCTCCAGCACCCATAACTTTTAATGTTGTTATCTAATATTGAACAGGAACATTCTTTTCCCAGCATGGAAGGAGTGTGTGTTTGTAGGGGGCAAATACAGGTCTTGTTTTTATTGGTTAAAAATAAGAGTCTAGGCCTCATTCAGGTATTCTCAGCAATATCTTAGATAAGTAAAGAATAAATCAAGATCCTAAAATATATAAGTTACCTGGTAGTTAAAAGAAAGAGTTGCCTGATCAAATGACGGTATCTGAACTCTTGGTTTGACGTGGATCCTAAACAGCTAAATAGTGCTAATCTTCTGGGAGAAAACATTAAGGGACTCAGTGAAGAAATGATAACCTGAGACTAAACTACTTCCTGTTTTAATATAGCTCATCAGAACCCGTGTGGGAACAGGATTGGGAAGATGGGAATACTTTAGCTGCTCCAGGATAATACTTGGATAACAGATTCATTAGGATTTCCTGAGATCGTGACATTCACGTTCCTGCTCATCCTGCATAGCCCCCACATCAGGGCAAAGTTGATTTCTTGGGTATAATTATCAATTTCTGGGTCAGTGCTAAGTGTTAGTGTCTAAGGCCCTCCATAAAAATCAGACTCTTTTATTCCTTATAATTAGACCATGCCTTTTAGTTTCCAGCTTTGAAAAAAATGCTAGCGATTGGATACTCAAGTGGGCAGCATCCTTGTGCCATTGAAAAGGGCCCATTACCACCTCGACCATTGACCCTTCTCACTGACAAGTCAAACTTCGGAAGCCCTGGCTGAGTTCCTGCCTGGTTAGGAGGTGCTGAGTGGACAAGTCTCTCAGGGGCTGTCCCAGGAGGCTCTGAACGCCCTAAGACTGAGTCACACTTAGGGTGAGTACACATCTCCTGCTTCATACTCAGCACAAGCACGCTCTTTGCTTTACAACTTTTCATGTGGTTCTCATTCTCCCAACTAAACTGGAAGCTCTTTCAGAGACAGGGAACCTGTCAACTCTCTTTAGCTCTCAGGGAAGCCCTAGAAACTTGCAGAAACTCAGTATGCGGCTGATGATCATATAGATAATGAAGAATGAGGAGAAGGAGGAGGAGAAGTCAGCAAGGGAATCTGGAGGGTAACACAGAGACCCAAGGTTCAAAAGCCCTGGATTCAAGCAGGATGGTCGCACCTATTGCAATTATGGGCTAATGATGCCTTCATTTGCATCTTGTCCTTTTATTTTTGGAGTCTTGGGGTATCTATCAGGAGTCAACTAAAAGTGAGGCAGGATTGTTCATAGGCTAGGGAAACAGTCAGGGAAACTGTTCAGTAGAGGGCAGTAGAGAAGTTTCTCTCCATCTCCCGCCATCACCTTGGCTCCCGCCCTCAAGGGCTCCTGCAGCCTGCGAAGCCACAGACTCAGGGTCTCCTCCCTGGCAGAACCACGTGAAAGGCCACTATCGGGCATATTTGGCTCTTGCTGGTGGGAAAGTTCCGGATTTCACCCTCTTCCACATTTAGACCCTTTTTACTAGAATGTCCCCCAAGTCACGAGGTGGTGGTCAGAGGTGTCTTAAACTACTGACATCAAGAAACCAAGGGCAAAGTGCCGATGGCTGGGGGACCTGCAGGAGGGCAGGCGGTGGTGGCGGCAGTAGAAAGAGCAGCGAGGCCAGTGCTCTTCCAAGGCCGAGCTCCTGGTGGCTGCCGCCCTCGCTGCTCCTTCTCTTCTGCTCCTCTGCCCAGAGTTTCACCCCCGGATGAATAGGTCTGCTCCACCATCCACTGAGAAGGACGAAAATGACCAGTGTTTCCAGCAAAAGCTTGACCAATTTGGCAAGGGTAGAGGGCAAGTTGGCAACAGGTAAAAAGAGATGAGTAGAACGGGTAGTGACAGGTGAGAGATGGCATCAGCCTGAGGCCTCAGGGAGGGTGCCATGGAGATCCAGGAGGAACAGAAGCAGGGATGGGGAAGGGACCCAGAGCTGTCTGCATACCTCCTCTAGGCTAGGGTGTGAGCTAGGCATTTTGTATCTTATCACACTGATTAGTTTTTACTTTTAATTGTGAAATATTTCAAATATGCAAAAGAGTACCAAAAATAACCTCATGGACACTCATGTAACTGCACCTAGCTACAACACATGGCAAAATTTTGCCGAATTTCTTCCCATCTTCTGAGGTCTTTTTCAGCATCTGGCCCTTCAGTCGTTGAAGGGGTTTCTTGGGTAGAAGACTAGCTACTACAATTTTAAAAACAAACAAGCAAGCAAGCCAAGACAAATATTTGACTTCCAACAAGGCCAAGTGTGATGTGGTTCTTGTTTAATATCTATTTGTATATTCTGTTAATGTCTTATTTTCAAAAATATTTTAATGATTTTTTATTATAGAAAATTTTTTACTCATAATTCTCTCTCCTTATGTTTGTATTTTCCTGTACTCTCTTGCTTTTTTCTCCTTTTTATGTAATTGCATGGTTTCTATGTAATTCTGAACTCTATTTCTCCTCTGTCACAGCCACAAAATATTATTTCATAAACTTCCATTTTAGCACCCATGGTAAATTGTAGTGCTTGCCAGCCATTCCATTGAGCTTATTTGCCCACATTTCCTTTGGGCGAAATATTAAGTTATTTCTACCGACTTTTGGTTTGTTCCTCTTTCAGTTTCAAATTATGATCATGAAGATCTTTTAGATGCATAGAATCAAGTTGATCATGCTCCTAATTTCAAGGTATATAATCGCCATTTTCTATGCTTCAGCCCTCTTTTATTATTTTATTTTATTTTCCTCTCTTTTCACTCCCAGTCCCCAATCTCATTCTCTTCCTGTGTCTGGTGTATTTACTATATGCCTTTCCAAATGACTTTCAGTTAAATTTCTTTATATGTGTGTCCATGAGAAACACAGACCATTGCCTTCCGTTTTAGAAAATGTACTTAAATAGTATTGTGCCCTAAATCAATTCTGTTTCTTACTTTCTTTTTTCAATCAACATATGGTTTTGAGAGCTGTCCATTTTGCCATATGTACAGCCAGTTCCTTCCATCCCATCTTCCTTCTGTACAGCATTCTATTGTATGTGTGGTGCCCATTTTAGTTATCTGTTCCCATTTTGACGACATCTTCATGGTGTCTAACGGAAACCTCAATGCTGTACTCAACCCACTAGTACATGGTCCCTTGGGCATCTGTGAGAGAAATTTTCTGAAATATAGACTCTGGAGTAGAAAGCCTGGGTCTGAGTGTATAGGTGTGCTCCGTTTCACAAAATCCTGCCAGATTCCTCTTCAAATGAAGACACAAGCTATGGCCCACTAGCAGTGCATAAGGGTTCTTGTTTTTCCACATCGCCACCAACACATGATTTTATCAAAATGCTGGATTTTTGACAATCTGATGAATGAAAACAGTATCTCAGGATTGTTTTAATTTACATGTCTCTGATGCTAGTGAGGGGTCAGTTTTCTTTTGTGAATTGCGTATTAATATCCTTTGTCCATTTTCCTATTGGGTGTCCTGCCTTTTTTCCCACTCATTTGTAGGAGCTCCACTGAGACACTAAAAGTGCTCTAACTTGCCTGTTCTTTTCTAGTCACGGTAGAAATGGACCACAAACAATTAGTCTATGTCTAAATAAACTGACACATAAGGTTAAATATTTGTTGTATTATATCATCCGTCAATTTCAAAGCCGGGATTGAAGAAGAGAAGGTCACACGAAGGGAGTTGCTCTGAGCTGCCCAAGCTCCGTCAGGATGCTTTTATTTGCAAGTCAGAGAAACTCAACTCAAATTAATTTCAGCATAAGGGAGGACTGGCTTAGCTCACAAAAGTTCAGGGAGGTCAGACTTCGGGCATGGTGGGATACAGGGGTTTAAAAGAGGTCATCTTTTCATCTCTTGGTTCTGCCTCCTAAACCGGTCTTGCTCCTGGGCAGACTTCCTCTCTCTAGTAGCAAAAACAGCCCCTGGGCTCTCCAGGCTACTGGGTCTTTGGAGCCTATGATCTCCAAGTCAAAGTGAGTGTTTTGATGTCATTGAGGGAGGAGTTTGTGCTCAAACAAGATTCCTCAGAGTCTAATCAGCACATACAAAATTAAAATTTGACTTTAATAAGTCAAAATTTCACTTTACTAAAATTTGTAACTTTAATAAGTTATAAATTCCTTTCTAGTCACATTAGTGACTTTAATAAGTTATAAATTTAGAAATCTAATTCTTCCTTATGCTTAAAAATTAAATTACAAATCTTATCATCTATTAATAAACCTAGCAAATTTCAACAGTCACTTTTAAGGGTGCTTTTAGAATCTAATAAAATTCCCTTGAACATTTAAACTGCATTTATAAATTCAATGTATTCAATTTTCTTTGAAGTCTTACAAATGTCTAATTAACAAACAAAGCTTCCCAAGTACTACTTAGACATTCTGATAAATCAAATACATTAAAACTGTACATATGGAGAATCATAAATTCTCTTAAATGTTCTCATACTGTTTACAACCTTAGTCAACTTCTCTTATTCCTTTCATCTTAAAAATTCAAGTCTACATCACTTACCAGAATGCTCTTTTATATTGGAATGACTAGATTAATCTGTTAAGTGCTCAAATTCTTGAAAGCATTACCAGTGCTTAAAATACCCAATGTGCACAGATTGTTTTTATTTCCGTATTTAATGAGGTTGCATACAATCTGAAGTCTTGGATTGGACATAAAATCTGGAGTGACATGCTGGGAGAGTATTTTTCTCCCCATCCCGAGGGACAAACAGAGCCCTCTCTAATGGCCATTAAGCCAAAAGGGACCTCAAGTTCATGCCCGTCAACTAGAGTGGTCTTACAGCCCTCTTCAAATTACACGGTACTTAGTTCTGAAATCAGATTTGAGAATATAAGCCCCTGCCCAGACGCTTTCAACATTTGATTGGATTCAACTATTAGCTCTTGGATTCTATGCTGAATTCTTTTCATGTCCTTCTTATCTAGCAGGATCAAAACTCTTATAATCTTGTAAATACGTCCCACTGGATTCTGCACACCTCTAAAGGTTTGGTCAGACTCTGCATGTCACAAATCCAAAGTCATATCAATGACACTCCACAGCAGAAAAAGCCTCTTTCCGAGTATAACCCACAACTCTAGGTGAGAGAACTCTCTTGGTTCTGTTTGCGTCATGTCGTGTGCCCATTTCTGGAATAATCTCTGTTTCCTGGGGTATGGAATATTCGGAAGGACCTATCTTGGGAAAGAGGCTTTCTCTTCTTCATGGTGACATTAGGGAAAAAACATATATTTAATACATATATTTATAATTAACTAAACTATATATAAATGTATGTATGTATATCTTGTAGATAGTTCTATGGTGCATAAAACCATGATATGAAAATATCTATATATTCTCTTTTTAAAGGACAGATGTAGAATTTTAACAATTGCCTTTCAGAAATAATAAAAATGACCATATTATTTTTCTATCATTTATTAAAGTCATAAATTATATTACAAAATGGTAAATTGTATTAAATTTCCTAATATTGAAACTTCCATCACTAATATGAATGCCATGTTGTTTTAAACAAAAAATAATTGCTTTAAAGCCCTGATATAATCTTCTGGCTAATATTTTGTTTTACTGCATTGATATTTATAATTGAAATTCCCCTGTAATTTTCTTTTCCATGGGTTTTCTTTTTCAGGTTTTTGTATTATACGTAACTCCAACTGAAAAAAAAAAAGGAAGATTTCCTCCTTACTCTATGATCTGGAACAATTTAAATAACATTGGAAATATCTGTTCCTTAAAATGTTGATTGAATTATTTTTCATTCTCTCTCTATCTTTTCTTTCAACTTTCTCTATTTCTTCTCTGATAATTTGTTTAGAAGCTCTATCTTTTCTGCAGTCTCTTTTGGTAATTCGTATTTTCTGAGAAAATCATTAATTACATACAGATTCTCAAAATTATTTGCTTAGATTTGAGTAAAGTGCTCTATAATTTTAAAAATGCCTTTGAGTTAGATAATTTCTCCATTCTCATTCTTATTTTATTTACATGTACTTTCTACCCTTTTTCTTGATTAGATTAGATTAGGGTTTCTCAGCTTTGGTACTACTGATGTTTTGGGTCAAATAATTGTTTGCTGTGGGGGCTGTTCTGGTTTTAAGGTATGTTTAGCAGCATTCCTGATCTCTACCTACCAGATACCAGCAGCACCAGTTGTCACTCCAGTTGTGACAATCAAAAATACCTCCAGATACTGCCAAATGTCTGCTGGGGGTGGGGGTGGGGCAAATCGCCCATGTTGAGACCTCTACTAGATAAGATAATGGCTTATCTGGATTTTTAAAATTTCATTTTGAGTCTAAAGAACCACTGTTGGATTTATTCCTTTAGTTCTATCATTTTCAATCTCCTGATTTATTGATTTCTGCTTTTAACTTTATTATTTCCTTCGGACTTTATTTGAATCCATTTTGTTGATGTTTGTCTAAACCCCTGGGTTGGATGCCTATATATTTATTGCTGTTCTTACTTGTCCTTCTGCCATTTTGTGGTGTCAAGTGGGATTAAAGGGGCTTCTACATCCCCTAGCCCAGCTCGTGCATACAGATCTTTTTGTACCACACTAGAGATCATTGGCTTGTCTATGGATGTTTCATCACTTGGAGAAGGCCGGCTCTTCCCAGCTCTCTCTATGATTTGGATTTTTAGTGTTTTCCATTTTCCTCAAAGACCGAGTTGCCATTTCTCTTTATTTTCTTTCGTGCTTTTGGTTCATTTCAGAGTGGAGAAGAGGGTAGAGGCCCCTTTAATCTATCACGTAATCTAAAATCCAATATCCTAATTGTGTTGGGTCTGATGGGGCAAATATATTGTTGGCTGGTAATTTTCAACAAGTCCGTGCAATTTGTAGGAACAGCGACTTGCAATGTTACCTGCTTAGATCAGCCCTCAGAACCAGCATCCAAATCTTTGTTTTTGACAAACTAAATTCCGCTACCCCTCTATTATCAGAAATAGCAAACAGATAAATCCCAATCATGATGCGTTAATAATTTAAAATAACGCTTTTCTGTCCACAGAGGTATGTTATGAATGATGAGTTCTATGAACCTGGTGGCCCAGTATTCCTAATGATTGGAGGTGACAGTGCTGCCAGTAAAACATGGATGTCAAGTTTCTCTGGATGAAAAACACTGAGAAACACAGATTTTATGGATAAAGCCTGTCAACTGTGTACTTTTATGAGTTTTTTGTTCTCTTTTTCTCTAAATAAAATATACTCTTCATGTCCTTAAACTATAATCTCATGTTGAAAATTTAAACTTAAAATGAAATCTATCCTATCAGTCTCAAAATTCTCTCCAATTACACTGAGAGGACTTGAAGTTAATGAAATTTAAGCTCTGAAAATAACCCACCACTCGGAGGCAGTAGTGACCATTTTATTAAAAACAGTTTGTCATTGTTAAGTATAATGTCAAGTTTTGGCTTGCAGTGGCAATAGAGGAGCAGGATAAGGAGACCTGGTTGTTCTTCAATATCTTATTCTTCCTACCTAGTATTATTGTATATTATGTGGTAGAAAAGTGTGATTTTTTAACTTATTTATAATTAATATCATTATATGAAATCAAACAAACAAAATGAATTACAAAGTGCTTCTAAAAGTGTTAAAAATATCAAAAAATTTGGTGCAAAGTCTCTTGCTCTCATTTTAACCAGAAGTATGTGTTGCTTTTTACAACGCTGAGAATGCTATTAATGTCAGCACAATGATATCTTTATTAAATTATGAGTCATAATTCTTGGTACCGTTTAACAGGGAAAAACTATTAATAACTTTAGGTTAATAGCATAGGTCTCTTTCTAGCTCCGAAAAATATGATTTTGGAATTCTAAGTCACTAACTTTTTTATGATGTGGTGACAGTCCAGTCATTTCAGTAGCTCTACCTTTTTTCATTTGAAACTTTGATTTGTGTGTGGGTGTTGTCAGCATTTTGATATTCCATAAAAAGTTTCAAGACTAGGTTTTCTGTATTGTCCTTTCAAAAGTGGAAGTACTTGTATTGACCGAATTTACAGCTTGTATTGATGAGGTCAGAAACAATGATTGACTCCAGCCCTTAATTTCACTAATCTGTAACATGTCGAAGGAATCCATTCACTTGTTTTGGGTGGAGTTGCTCTTTATTTGCTGGGACAAAACTTCTTAGCTCTAAGCATGTAAATCACTTCTTCCTTCCCCATTTGCTACAAAAGAATCCTTTATTTGCCAAGTCTCTTCCTCCCCTGTGGCCACCCTACCCCCCAATCACCAAAGAGGAGAACACCATGCTAGCTGGGAAAGAGATTAAATTGAGCCACATGAAGAAAAAATCCTGGGGAGAGAGGGAAAAAAAGGTCCTTGAGTTTGGGCTAAGGAGGAAGTATGAGGGTTTGCTTGTGAGAGTTTCCCAAACAGAATTAGGAAGCAAAAGAAGGCTAAGGTGAGTTATGACTTTTATCCTCTTTAATATGCTTTGAGATGCACCTGCTAAGAATAGACTTTTCTTTTAATTACTGTTGGTTGTTGAATTGCACTCCTTTAAATATGACTTCACAGAATGAACCCTTAGCAACATGACACCCCTCCTCGTCACTTATTCAGGGTATCTTTCTCTCTCGCTAGAAGGGAAACTGTAAGCTGATAGTGATTAGGAAATCACTACTTATTTTTGAAATAATTTTTTAAACAGCAGACTTTTTAGCATGTATTGCTCTGCCCTGGACTACTTATTTATCATTCTCTCATAGTAGATAATTATCATGCAAAATGATAGTGATTCTTGATTCTTACTGTATTAACCCTTCTTTAACATTTTTGAATCACATAATATGGTCCTCTGGTTTTTAGTGGTATTTTTTTTGATGATTTTTTTCCTGACTTTAAAATTCGTATTTTGGGTGAAAGTATAGAAGATTAGAAAGACAGAAAGAAATGTTACTCAGTCTGACATATCAGAGGTAGTTGTTGCTAAAATCCTGGCTTACATTTGTTTGCTTTTTTCTATGGTTAAATATACAGAAAAAATTTTTTCAAAATAGAGTCAAACTATATTGAAGGTTTTATATCCTATTTTTTCTCTAATAACATTGTTGTGGCTGGGAAATGTAGTCTTAATTCTATGAGCTTACCTGAATTTTTTTTTCTGAGAGAAAGAGAGAATGGATATTTGGATCCACTTAGCAATCCCTGTCACAGACCCATATTTGGGAAATTACTGAGTCAAAAGCTCTTTTACCTTCTGCAAAGCCCTTGATAAAGGGCCAATATGCTCCCCAGAAATGTTTTCCTATTTTATCTCTCCAGTAGTACATGAGTGTCTGCCTCATCTAACTCTTGTCAACACTTAATATTATTATTGAAACGAAATATTTTACAGTTTGGCAGGAGAAAAAACAAATTATAATCATATTTGCATATCTATGAGTATTCGTAGGACTAAATTTTTTTTCATACATTCATTGGCCTTCTACATTTCTTCTCTGCGAGTTCCCTTTTTATGTCTTTAGCCCATTTTTTGATATCTGCATTCAGCCACTTGGGGCATTATGCTGCTTGAATTAGTATGTCTAGCAAGGGAAGGAGGGGAGTGAATAGTTTCTTTTGGTGTTGAGGATTACAAACAACCTTAACACAAACAACAGACTTCTTTAGGCTTATAGAAAACTCCACTGGAAAACAGCTCAACGGAAAATTGTTATTTGGCTCCTTTATAATTTAGAAGATCCAAGCTCATATTGGCTTTATCTGCATGCAGCAGGCAAACCAGAAAGACTAGAAAATACCCTCTAGATGATTAACCATGGATTCTCTAAATTCTTGGAAAACAGTGAAGCAAAGCCCGCTTATCTCTTTCAAATAAGAGCTACCCTTGGAGTAAGGCTGATGGTTGATTGGCCTGGTACATTTGCACAGCACACAAGGAAAGACCATCTTGTGATGGGAGAGTATCTGAAGCTCCTACCCAGTGCCCAGGAGGGGAAGGACATCCTCAAATGAGAGGAGAAATGGTGGCATTTTCCTGCTTCCTGCTGCCTGCGTTTATATGTCACTATTAACCAGAATGTCCTTCTGCCCATCACATTAAAATGTTCAAAGTGGAAAAGGGGGTAAAAATCTCAACATTCTTTCAACATTTGCGTTTTGGTCTCGTAGTCAAGCAGGTATTAAGTGGCGTGTCATTCTGCTCTAACTGTTGTCATAAGCAAAATGTGTTAATGCTTTAATTGTAGAGACCTGAGTGCTTGCAGCCTTGACTACCTCAGCAGCAGGGCAGGCCTTGGCTGATCTTGCCAACTTCCGAACCATCATGGCAGAGAAGATGGGGCTCGCCAACAATACCTGGGTCACATTTGGTGGTTCTTAAGCAGGCTCCCTGGTAGTGTGGTTGAGAATAAAATACCCCAATCTGTTTCCTGCAGTCCTGGGCAGCATCACACGAATCCAGCAAAAGTTGATGTTTGTGGTGAGTGTACATTTAATATAGAAAAATATTTCTGTAAGTGGGCGAATCACTTGATAAGTCAATTGACCACCCACAAGGTCATCCAACTTGAGCTGTGTCTATCTCCAACCCCACCTTGGATACAGCGCCATGAGAGACACTCAGGCTACACACAGTTGATAGTTATTTATCCATTTCTAAAGGTAACTGACTGGGTTAGCTTTAAAATGGTTTATCTCAACTGTGACTTAAATAGTTAAGTCAATCATAATCTAGAATTTCCAAAGAAATGAAAGAAAGGTTCTTATTTTTGATGGGTATAACTTTCTAATTTCAGAGTTGACTATTAATTCTCTTTTCTATAACCTGCAATAATCCACTATTTTATGGTAAATTACATATAATTACTGTCTTCGGATTTTTGACTGTATGTGACTAAACTCTCGTCATTCACACTAAACTGGGAAAGGCATAAAACTTCTAATTAGATATGTCTGAAGCAAGCAATCTCAGATTGCACTCTAGGTGGAATTTGCTATAATATTTAAATGTTTCAGTGGTGAACAAGTATTATGTACCACACTGTTTCCCATTTCTGTAGCTTTGCTATATGCTTATTTTCTAAGTCCATAAAGTGCCCAAATTGGAAATTTTGTTCTCTTTCCTCTTTTAGACAGCAGAGCTGTGTCCCAGTTGATTAATTGATCAAGACTTGCAGAATATGGCTCTACTTCTCTGCTCTAATATTGACTTTTTGTTCCATCCTGACAAAAATCATTTAATTTTTCAATTTCTACATCTCTTTATTAAAAAGGAGGTCACAGAGAACTTAAAAGAATTACACTGTTCTGGTATTTGAATTATCAAAATTAAATCATATTAAACAACGTTGTGTAATTTTTTTTTCTATATTCTTGAAGTTGTTCAAAATTCTCTGGCTGCATATAATTGCAAATACCCAGAAATGGTGAGACAGGCTTCCAGGGTCATGGTGGAGATGCTGAAAAGCCCAGGAAACTATGATGAGCTGATGAATAAATTCAAGTAAATGAAGGTTTGTGCATGAGAATGCAGAGGAGAGTACTGGCCCTGAAAACCTGACATGAGCTTGAATTTTCCACCATTACTAATGTCTCCAGTGAAGGTCAATTGCTTTGAGGTAATTTACTGAGGTTTAGCCCTACCAAATAATTTTGATATTTTATCACCATCATGTAAGGTCCCAGTCTTAATAGATACTTTTCAGTTGGGTGGGGGTGGAGATCAGAGAGATATGTTGGATTCCACAGTAGGAAGCTCAAGGAGGGCAGGTGGGAGTAGGTGCAATCGAGGGGTACCTTAAAGTCCCCTAGAGAAGGATCAAGCACCAAGAGAGAAAGGGATGGCCCTAGACATCAGCCCACACAATATTCCTCTTAGCTGTTAGATGGGGGACTTTGGGCTATTGAAACTATGACGTGTTTCTAGGAGTCTCTCAGGAGCTGAGTACAAGTATCTTTACACTTGAGATTCTTTTTCCTCTTGTACATGAAAGTCTTGTGTATGGTTGATTGCTTTGAGTATGGCTTTAAATGAGAGGAAAAGAGGTTCTTATGAGAAAATATGAGAGTTTATTGAAGAGAAGAATGTGGAAGAGGAAAATAAGATATAATTAAAGAATAGAAAGTAATGGTTCTTATTTTCCTTGAAGAGTGATCACATACCTGTCTTGGGAGGTAGCCCCTCAAAGGCTACACATAGGTGTATACTTTCATGGGAGTTTAAGAAGCAGTTTCTTATTTCAAATGCTAAAGAAAGGTCAAGGGGCGCTTCTGGAACTGTCTGAGGACCTACTCTGGAAAACGAGAATTTTGCCAGCTATGACGGGACCTGAGACACAGAAAGCTCATGTTCAGACTTTGTTATCATTACTCACAGTTTTGTCCCTCCCTTGTTTTCCAAGGAATAATTTTGATAAAATTCACCAGTATGGTGGGGGGGGTGGGGGGAGTAGGAAGAGGGGTTAGGAGAGGTCACTTCCTTAAATATGACTCTCTAGATGGCAAAGGTCACCTGACAGTTATCCAGGGTCAAATCGAGGGTTCTGTATCTTGGCAGAAAAATGGGTTGTTATCTTTTTTGGGAGGCTCATGAAATAAACTGGCTGCTGTAACCAGGTGGATTGTACAAATTAGAGGTAACTTAGAAACTCACAAAACTTAGGTAAAGAAACTCTACAACAGGAGGAAAAAAAAAATCCCCAATGCCTTAGAAGATCATTGTCAAAGCACTTCACAGTTGTTCTAACCCATTACTCTGGCACCTAACATGGCAGAATCATAATGGGCAGCCTTTTCTCTTACTCAAATGAAGTTGCTTCTTATTTTGTTTTTAAAGCTTTGCAATCTCTTTAAAACAGCGTCATGACCAATTAAAACTCTCTAGGGGGAAGCAATTTTTAACCTACGTTGGTATTTAAAGTATAGTTTTTAGCTACTTTTTTTTGGAATTCCTTAACACTTGACTTGATAAATTGGAAACCAGGGTTCTATGGAGCCTTTTAGAGGCTCATTCTAATGAATTCAGAGCATGAGAGATGCTCTGTTTTGTGCCACGAAACAACTTCTAGCCCCATCAACTGTGAATCCATTGACGTAAATCTAGCACCTCTAAGGAGAACTTAGTTTAAAATATATAGCCTGCCGACAGTGTCAGCAGGAACAGAGACACATGATGAGAGTAAATACTGCTGGGGGTTGAAGGCTTTTGTAGAAGCTGCACCAAATCTTCCAGGCATGAGGGCACTATCTTGAGTCTGGAAGGTTGGTCCCTGAAGGTTTTAACAACCCCTCAGCCCCCATGTCTCTTCTGGTCTACCAGGTGGCTAATGCCCTATGGCATCCTAGAAGTTGGACATGGCAGATATCTTAAAGAACATTTTGTCCAGTTCAGAGCCGAGCAAACTGAAGCCCAGAGATGTTTGACTATGTTTCAGTATGGTTAACTGGGGTTAAGGATATAATCCAAGGTCAAAGGACAGTTTGTTCCACTGTGTGAAGGACACAATATCAAAGCCGTAACTATGTCGTGTTCATCATGACCAAACCTAGAATGGCAAATTCACGGTGAATTTAGAAACCCATAATAGTAAATGCAGCTTCTAAAAAGTACTTCTGCTTTCTGGGAGTAAATTATATTCGGGAGAAATCTGGAATCTTCTAGTGTGAAGGATATCTGAACCCTGAATCAGATTGGGTGAGGGAATGGTCATGTGGTTCAAACTTGAAGCTCAGGCCCCAGAAGCCCCGAATGTTTTGGTCTGTCTTGTTGTTCTGCTCTTGGAGTTGGGGTCACAGCCTGACCTCTTGGATCAGGAGGATCTGCTGAGCCTGCAGGGTTATGAGTCTCAGTGCCTCGGCGGAAGCAAAGGGGACCCTGGCAGCTGTGTCCCTGGTGTGAGCAGTCACATGGAGCAAGGCTCAAGACTGCAGCAGGCAGTGCCTTTCCCGCAAGTCTCAGCTCACACAGGGACCACTGTCTGGACTCGCCTGGAGCAAACCCGCGAGTCTCCCAGGAGATCCCTACAGTGGACTGATGCACTCGGAGAGCATAACCAGGAATATGAAGCAGATGGAAGCCAGCTTTGTGAAGAGTATTTATTAATAAGTGAACATCAGAATTTCTAACACCTGATGTACTGTGAATTAATTTCGTAGACTGAAGGTGTGTCATAATTGATAAGTTAATGTCTCAGATTCTTTCCTCAGAGCCAACATTTCACTTGGATTTGGGATAAATGGAATGGAGAACCACATAGGAGGAGGGTGCCTCTCTGGAAACATTTGAAAAGAAAGCTGATTTTAAAAGAAATCCAAGATAAAATTCTTATTATAAGTGTAACACCACCATGATCTATCCAGAGGAAAGTGTGACCCCCTCGGAGCCTTATCCTGAGGAGAGGATAGCACCATCTTGACTTTTCCTGAGGAAATGGTAACACTTCCATGGCTTATCCTGAGGAGAGAGTAACACCACCATGGCTTATCTTGAGGAAAATCACTTCTGGGAAACGGGCCCCTATGAGCAAAGCTGTTCAAGAAAATGTCACAGACTTAACGATAAGATTTGTTTTCAAGACGTGTGGCCTTTAATTCTGACTTTTTTTGTTTATTTGTTTCATTTGGTAAAAGCCGTTTTTCCTCAAGAGGTTTGCTAAAAATGTTGCTGTCATTTCATTTTTCATTCAAAACGTTAGGCCTTTCATATTCTAAAGACTGGTATCCACAACTTGAAGACGTAAGACAGAGCAGAGGAAAGGGCTTCTCTTCGTGCTCTGAAAGCACGGCTATAAGTGGCTTGCAGAAGACCCACTGGTGCTTACTCTCCAGAGAATTGTGTCAGCCCCCCAGTGGGCAGCTTCCTGCTCACCAGCCCCAGCATGCCATGCCATGCCGACTGCAGACAAACTCTAGCCCATGACACCCTAGTGAACTTCTCTACCATCTTCTTCAACCAGCTCTGATTCCCAACCTTGGTGGGGTAGCGAGGAGTCTTCCAAATTTGTTCCTTCCTTGGGTACTAATAAATACATTTTTTATGAGCCAATATTAGTTTCCTATTGCTGCTGTAACAAATTACCACAAACTTAGGGATTTAAAGCAACACAAATTTATTATCTTACATTTCTGGAGGTGAGATGAACAAAATGAGCCTCTGTGGGCTAAAATCAGGGCTTTATTCCTTTGTGGAAGCTCCGAGGGAGAACCCGTTCTCTTGCTTTTTCCAGCTTCTAGAGGCTGCCCCCATTCCTTGCGGCCCGTTCCGTCTTCAGATCCAGCAATGCCAGGCTGAGTCTCTCTCAGGCTGCCATCTCTCTGGTTCTCTCTCATCTGCCTCTTTCTTCCACTAATGAGGACTGCTGTGATTACATTGGACCCACCTGGGTAATCCAGGATACTCTCCTCATCTCAAAGTACACTAATTAGCACCTTAATTCCATCTGTACCCTTAATTCTCCTTTCGAGGTAACCTAACATACAGTATTTTTTAAGATTTTATTTATTTATTTATTTTTCCCCCAAAGGCCCAGTAGATAGTTGTATGTCGTAGTTGCACATCCTTCTGGTTGCTGTATGTGGGACGCGGCCTCAGCATGGCCGGAGGAGCGGTGCGTCGGTGCGCGCCCGGGATCCGAACCCGGGCCGCCAGCAGCGGAGTGCGCGCACTTAACCGCTAAGCCACGGGGCCGGCCCCCTAACATACTGTATTTTCTGGAGATTAGCACATTGACATCTTTGGAGGCCCATCATTCTGCTACTACAGAGCTTTTCAGTTTACTTCATCTTTCCTGTTCATACTTTTTGTGTCTGCCGTAGCGCCTGAGTCACCTCCTTGGAGCTTCAGTCTTCAACTGTTTTCTAATCCTGGCTACGTTCATGGGTCCCTGGGAACATTGCTTTATGGAAAATTGATATTTAATTAAATATTTACATGGACCGTGCTGTCATTTTTCTAGCAATTAACCATATATTAGATGGAAATGCCAATTAAAGGCATTTTTTTGACATGGAAAAAGTCCATGATTTATTTTTAAGTGGAAAAAATAGATTGCAGGGCAATTAAAAACACAACTGAGAAGAGTGAAATTTTGTATTACTTCTGGCTTGTAAACACCTCTTGTATCACCTCTGTAATATTTGTTAAATGCCTCCCTCCAGCTGAACCTGAATATTGACCTTTTTTTTTTTATCGTATAACAAATATTATTCTATTATAGTTATGCAGGGGAAGGTGTCAGACCGAGCTGAAATAGCTCAGTTGGGAGAGCGTTAGACTGAAGATCTAAAGGTCCCTGGTTCGATCCCGGGTTTCAGCAGTGGTTTTAGTTGCTTATGCTAAATGTAGTTTCCTGGCAGTCTTAACCACAATATAAGCTTTAAGGGGAATATTTGGTTCTCATGCTTTGGGTGGATCAACGGCTTTTCAGGGAGCGGTGGTGTCAAGTGTCCCGGGGGGCCTTTGTATTTAAACCCGCCAGCACCTTAGTACTTCCTGACAGTTATAATAATAGCTAACTTATCTTGCATACTTGCTATGTGTCAAGATTTCTTCTAAGCTCTATGTATAAACTTATTTAAAATGACCACAAAAATTCTCAATATCTACTTGTTAAATAAATGAACAGTTTTGTGCCTGAGGCCTGGCATATGGCAGATACACAATCAATGATTTTTACTTTGACTCTCATTATTATTTGTATTGGCTAGGAACTTTGCAGGCTAGAGCTATGAGACGTGAGTTGTTTCTAAGGACCCTTTACCCCTCCATCTAGTAAGGCAGTATTAAAGGCCATCATTTCCCTGTACCCTCCTAATTATTTTTAAGTTCAGTATTAAAAATTCCTTGTTTTTATATGGTAAATGTGAAAGGATATTTTCCCACCAGGATTTGCCTTTCTGCAAAGAGATTTAGCTTCTATTCCAAAGGTTCTTAGCTGGCATCCATAGGCAGTGGGAGGTCTTAGAAGCCTCAGAAACTGAATGCAAATTTGAGTGTTCATGCGCACATCTCCCTCGGAGAATGTCAAGAAGTATTATCAAATTGCAGGTTTGTGACCTAGAAAAAGTTTAGAAAACTTAAATGCAAAAGATCTCCTCACCGCAAATACTTGTTGATAATTCTTGACCCGACCTTTGAATTTTCCCAAGGTTGCCAGTGATAGAACTTTTCTTGATTATTGTGTCTTGCTCCTGGCCCATTGCTGCATCTACTATGAGGTTGATTTCAGGAGGGAGCCCAGGTCGTCAACAAACTTTCCTTCTGTCTGGGTGGTGGCTCTTGGGGGCAGATTTCCCATAGACTGTTGCAGTCCCCCCTACTACTTTGGGGCACCCTCTCCATGACTCATCCCCCATCACTCTGTTTAATCAGCAGAGGTGGGTTCCCCTCCTCTTAATTGCCTCTTTTTGGGGAGATTAAGGATGAAGTCCCCACATTACCTTTATTAGTCTACTCTTTTCCTTTAGGTTTCATTTTGTTGACAGCATTTGTAGACAATCTGGATGTCCAGAAGCAATACCAGGCAACAGCTGCCTGTTTTTCTATCTTTATATTATTTAATACCTATCACCTAAATGACATTGCCATGCCTGGGCTGTGCTTTGGTCAAGAGACAGTGTTTTCAGTTCATGCCAGACATTCACCTGGCTTTTGGCATAAGACCCGGGGATCAATTCCAACATGGGGAGAGTTTTTCCACAGTACCAAGAAATTCTCTGATGTCAGCTGAGTGTCCTACGATTCAACTTAATTCTCACACCAACTGCCTGGAGATAGCATTAGATCCCACAGGTTAAGTGTTCAGTCCTACAAGACACACCTCCTCTCCGCCCCTTCAGATGTCAATCACAAGCCCAGGTTGTCACCTGTGCCTCTGACCAACTGGCTATAAATCAGAGGTTCCCACAACCCGCCTCCTTGGGTTCAATTAATCTGCTAAAGCAGCTCACAGAACTCAGAGAAACATCTTACTTACTAGATCACTGGTTTATTATAAAAGGATGTAACTCAGGAACAGGCAGATGGAAGAGATGCATAGGGCAAGGTATGGGGAAAGGACACGAAGCTTCCATGCTCTCTCAAGCACTCCACTCTCCCCAAATCTCAACGTGTTCACCAACACAGAGGCTCTCCACACCCTGTCCTTTGAGTTTTTATGGAGGCTTCATTAAATAAGCATGATTAATTTAAAAATTGGCCATTGGCGATTGATTCAGTCTCCAGCCTTTCCCCTCCTCAGAGGTCAGGTGGTGGGACTGAAAGTTCCAAACCTCTTATCACATGGCTGGTTCTCCTGGCAACCAGCTCCCAACCTTAAATGTGGTCCAAAAGTCTCCTCATTGACAGAACAAAAGACACTTTTTATCGCTCTCATCATTTAGGAAATTCTAAGGGTTTTAGGAGCTCTGTGCTAGACAGGAGGATGAAGACCAAATATATATTTATTATAAACCACAATCACAAGGGTGATAAATATGTAAGTGATAAGTCACTTACATAAAGTACAAATGCTGCAGGTTATCCTGTTTTGATCTCTCCTTTTCCCTGAGAATTTACCCATACTTCCAGACAAGCTGTTCCCTGCAGAATGGATGGATTCAAAGATTGGGTTCCCACCGTGAGGCTGGAGCTAGAGAGGGGAGTTTCCATAGGAATCTGAGAGTTAAAGGAGTGAGCCATGTGCATGGAGAACCATCAAGGGTCCAACACCGTAGTCCTCTCCCAAACACAAAGTCTATTGGGGTAGAGGTAGGATCTGGGTCAAAATGATCAGACCAAGTGTTCTTGGCCAGGCGGGGTGGGAGTCTCAGGGAAGAAGATGGGAAAGAAGCCTTAATTGGCAACAGGGTTAGGAGGGTATAAAGGGCTATGGGCAAGATGGACAGCCCTTTCAATTCTTCCCAATAATCTCTGCATCATTCTTACATGGGATTTGTACACGTGTGTACACATATACACATAAATACACAATAGTGTTGGTGTCTAAAGGGAATTTGGATTGTATTGACCAATATAATTGGAAAGAGAATCAAGTATCTTTTCAGATTTTCATATTTTTTATTATTATAAAAAATGATAAACTACTGCAACA
This sequence comes from Diceros bicornis minor, assembly GCF_020826845.1. NCBI lineage: Eukaryota > Metazoa > Chordata > Mammalia > Perissodactyla > Rhinocerotidae > Diceros > Diceros bicornis. The sequence continues at coordinate 13,897,380 of NC_080776.1, read as the reverse complement.
TTAAAATTTTTACAGAACTATATTGCTTAAAAAGAAAGATTTGTCGTTACTGCCATGGAGTCAATTCCGACTCTTTGTGACCCTGGGCACAGCAGAGTGGAACCCTGCCTCTGGTCTTTTTGCACCATCCTCTCACCTTCCAGTGCTCTATCAGCCAATGTTCTGCTGCTGTTCCCAGGGTTTTCATGCCCAATTTTTTGGAAGCGTGTGGCCAGGTCCTTTTTCCTAGTCTGTCTTAGTCTAGAAGCTCTGCTGAGACCTGTCCACCATGGGTGACCTTGCTGGTATTTGAAATACCGATGGCACAGCTTTCGGCATCACAGCAACACGCAGCTGCCACAGTATGATAACCCACAGATGAGTGGTGTGGTTCCCTGTCTGGGAAATGAACCTGAGTTGCGGCGGTGAAAGCACCAAATCTTAACCACTAGACCACCAGGACTGGCAGAAAGAAAAGGGGGGCAGGGGGAAATAAAGAGAGGTCTACTCTAATTCTAACCCTGGAGATAATCGTTGTTAACAAGCTGGTATCTATTCTTTTTCCAGAATTTTTTCTATGCACTGCTAATATAAAATGAACATATATACACATAAATGCACTTATATTTTATATGGGCATTAGACCAGGTCATAATATTTTTTCATAATTTCCAAACAGCTGGACTGAATGCCTGAAATAAGGGAAGTTTATTTTCTTTAGTCTGTTTTCCTTTCATTTTTTTTTTTTTTTGGCAACGAAGATTCGGCCTAAGCTAACATCCGTTGCCAATCTTCCTCTTTTTTTTGCTTGAGGGACATTAGCCCTGAGCTAAGATCTGTGCCCATCTTCCTCTATTTGACATGTGGGTTGCCGCCACAGCATGGCTGATGAGTGGAGTAGGTCCATGCCTGGGATCCAAACCCATGAACCTGGGCCACCAAGGCTGAGCGTGTGAGACTTTAATCACTCAGCCACGGGGCTAGCCCCCTCATGCTTTTTTTTTTTTTTTTTTTTAATGGAAACAAAGTAAAATATTAAAGGAGGCTAAGAGATGAAAACTAGAGACATAATTATAGCATAATCCAAACAAAAAAAAATCACACTTCTACAGACTATCAAGTGAGGAGAGCAAATGTGTCTCATTGGTAGCAATGAGGGTAATAATAAGAGGTAACATTTATGGCATTTTTATTCTGTGTCAGACCTTATTTTGAGCAATTTAAAGGAATTACTGCATTTAACCAGTGATGAGGAAATCTACAAAGCAGGGAGCTCCTGGACATTTATAGCAATTTGAGACTATTGCAGAAGGAGCTTTGTGTGATGGAGTAGGAAGTTAACAATGTCACAAAGTCCAAGAAAGAGCTCATGAGAACTGGCAGTGTGCAGGGCATTTAGGGAAGATGCTGCCATTGTCTTTTTAAGGCCAGGTGTCATGAATTGTCTGCATAAATATGATCTGTTCAGTAATAAATATATAACTGAATAAATGGTGATAGCTGGTATATCTGTCACTCATTCTTAGTGTGGTGTTTAATTCACGATGATACAAAAACACTTTTGCAATCTTAATTATTATTATTAATTATTATAATTTACATGAAATCACTTTGAAAACTGCAATGGTACATAAAGTAAGCTGGAATTATATTTACAAACCATTCTCTTTGAAAATTTAAAATGTTGGCTAGAACTGGTAATTTGGCCAAAAGGAACTTATTAGAAACAGTATAAACTGTTTAAAGTCTAGTATTTCTTCCAGCATTCGTTCATTTTGTTTCTACATTCAGGATCTGTAATTTCAGGGGAATGGAGTTAAAATTGTGTTTATGCTTTTCTTTCCCTCTGAGTCTGTGAAACTCTCCAAATTACCTCAGAAATGGATTCAACCTATTTTCTGGAAAAGTCTGGCGGGAAATTTTATGGAGGTTGTTCGGTGTAATAGAGACAACAGAGCTTTTGAGGTAAGCAAATGGAGAAAGGACAGAAAAGAGTAAGTGAATATTCTCTTCCTGAAAGTGCTCAGAAATTAGGAGTAGATTAGAGAAATTGGGCTGAAGAGTCTACTTTTCCGGATACACAGGAATGTGGCTTCTCCTTAGAAATAAAACTAATGAAAACACATCTCCAGTCTGGAGAACCACTAATTGTTTAGTGTGTACTTGGCACAGGTTCAATGACAAGCATATTTTTTACCACATTATTTTAAAGTCCTACATTTCCACATTTTACTCATCTTTTATATGAAAATGTTTAAAAGCTATTTCAAAACATATAGTGATTACTGTATGTCAAAATGCAGCCACTTCTTGCGATCTTTGATTTAAAAAACTTTAGAAAGTAGTCCTCATTGAATGTGAAACCACAAACTTATTCTATGCATATTTTTTTAACCCCATAAGCCTGCCTCTTATTCTGTATTTTAAACAATTCCCTTGTTCGGGTTTCTTTCAGAAGAAAGTTCATAGGAATAACTGGAGATAGCCAATGGAAAAAATTGTCATATACAGACTAGTGCTGTGTACCTGACCCTCTCAAGAACTTCACTCCAAAGATAACTGTTTCAACGGGTCTAACTTGTATCAAACCATCAATGTTTACTTTCATTCTCAATGAAATACAGCTGGATAATTTTGTGTAACTGATGAAGTTCACAATTATCCCCTTTTTTCTTTTAGACGTAACCTTGATACTTTTCCCCCAGGATAATTAAGGGTAGATTTGACAAATGCTAGATAATTTGCATATTCTTCACTTAGTTTGCATGCTTGGCTTGACTTTTTCTGTCACTTTAAATAACTGAGTTGACTGGATATGTAAGATCCACATACACCACCAGTGCCTTTCCCTGTCATTTATACAGGGAAGGATTCTTAGCTTCTTTTATCCATATATCATTAATTTTATGCCCATCAATCTTGCTTTCCAATGAAAAGGAAGGGAAATTGCTTGGTTTATCTTTGGGACACTACATCTCCCATTCGGCTGACAGGAATTCTCTGCAAAGATGACAATTGGTCCAGGACTTGCTGGCTGACCTCCAGTGATCTAGAAAACAATTCAGAGGTACTTTCCAGTGCTGATAGAGTTGTTCTACCGGAAGGCCAAGAGCATGCACTTCTATCTTTTGCCAATTTATTGGACTTGTAAAAGATTTGCCCAGAAATAAACATTTTAGCTCCCTGCATCATTCCATATAGTTAATGAATAACACTGAAAACACCTTCCATAAACTGAGAGTTTAGCTGGCCTCAGCCATATACTAAGTCATCTCCGTTCTTTTTCTTCCATAATCCTTAAAGTATCTGTATATTAGCTCCATTTTACAGATGAGGGAGCAGACTTAAGGAGTTTCAGTAGCTTGCCCAAAGTCACATGAACAATGGGCCAAGTCAGCGTTTGAACTTGTCTGACCTCCAAGCCCTGGCTTACTTGCCCTACTATGTTCTTATCTGGATGAGTGCCCTGTTAATCAATTCCACATGTCATCAGATTAGATTAAAGACTATATTAATCCAATGATTTCATTCTTACCTTCTTTTTCTAAGTTAAATGTTCACACAATCAGGGGAACAGCATCAATTTACTGAGAACTGATTATGTGCCAGACATTCTGCTGGACAGTTCCACATACTTTATCTTATAAACTTGTAATGATAACTCTGGAGGGGAGCGTTATTATCTCCATAACACTAGGTAAAGACATTGATATGCAGGGAGGTAATCCATCCTTCGTCACACAGCAAATGAGGACCGGGCCAGGATTCAGCCCAACCTTGCTGATGCCACAGTAAGGTCTTCCTGGAGCCAATGGTGTTGTTTGATGAGACCCAAAGTCCTAACTCACATTCACACTTTGCCCTTCACCAACCAACCAGATTTTCTCTTTCAGCACACGTTGGTTTGGTTTTTTTAACAAACCACATCCAATAATTCTAGGTGGAGTTTTATGAGAAGTAACTAAAAGAGACATTTTGAAGGACTAGACTTTTCTCTTTAATCTCTAATTATTTTTTTTGAGTTGTCAAGTATACTTTTTTTTTGTTGTTTTCTAAGAAGCTACTTTTTGCTTTAGGAGAATCTCAGAACAGTCTTGAATATGTGTGGATCAGTAACTGCAAATTTCAAATCTTTTGGCCTGCCATTTTTTAAAAAAATGAAAATAAATCTTTCAATTTGAGAATACACTAATATTAAATACGGAGGTTCCTCTTGCATTAAGGGGTGGAAAATAGTTTGAAAATCTTATGGTTTTCTTTGTCTTGACCCGAATGTATATTTCTGCTGTGAAAATTGACATTTGTGCCTGGAGAGCCTCAGAGAACTGAGGGAAAACCAGTTGTTCCAGGTCACCTAGTATAGTGCCATTCACATATTGTGCACACAGCAAATATGTTATTGAAGGCTTCCTCCCTTTGTTCAACCAAAAACGTCTAATCCAGGCCTTGTAGCAATGGGGCTTTAACCATACTTTGTCATCCAGCTCCCTGGAGACCCCTCAACGTGTCATGGCGGATGTTGACCTGGCTGAAGTTAGGTTTGGCAGCTGACACCTCCTGAATGGAGGGGAGCTGAGCTTCAGGCTTCAGGATTTGCCAGACCCATCAAAGCCCAGATTTACTGCTTAGCTGAAAAGACACTACTAAGCATCCGAGATGAAGGACAATTTAGCTGCCAGGTCATTTTCTCTGCTCCCTCGTGTGGACTGCCTTTAGATGCTGATCATTCCTGCCACCAGAAATGCACATTCTTATGGTCACTACACACAACTTTCCAGATTTAGCTCAATTTCTAGCTCCTCCAGAAGCCTCCTGTACTCAACGCCACATTGATCTCCTATCTGCAAAGTTCCATCAGCAGCTAATTTTCATGTATTTTTTATTTTATGTCTTGTCATTTCATCTAGACTGTCTCTCCCTGGGACATGCATGCTGCCTTACACTTCTGTTATGCACCGCAGTACTGAGGGTACAGCAAATGACAAAGTCTTATAACTTTAGAAACTCTTGAAAATATATTGTTTACTCACAGGCCAACAAGCCCAGGGATCCTCTGCCATTGCCAAAGCAAGTGAGCAGCTGTGACAAATGTGTTTCACACAAGGGATTTTCAACTTTTTTTTTTTTTTTAATACTCTTGCAACCTGCTTAAACGAGTTGAGACTGTTTTAGTCACTTATTACAAGGAACATCCCAAACAGGCCATAGCCTTTATAATCACCTTCCAGGTCAAGTGACCTGGTATCCTATCCTGTAAGAATTTGTATTATTTTAATTTGTGTCTACCTTGAATAACAGCAATCACTTTATAGACATTTAAAAATAAGTTTCAAATTTAAATTTGGTTTAGATTCAAAGCTAGTTCCATGTATACTCTTTTTTAAAAATTTCAAAAATAGATGTATAATGTACATACAATAAATTTAACTCCATTTAGTTATAGTTTTGAGTTTTAACAAACTCAGGCAGTCATGTAACCACCAACACAACCAATACTTCCATTACCACCCCACCAAATCTTCCAGCCCTCTATATTGAACCCCTTCCTCCATGCCCAGACAACCACTGATCAGTTTTCTGTCTCTATAGTTTTGCCTTTTCCAGAGTGTTCTGAATGGAATCATGCAGTGGGTAGCCTTTTGAGTCTGTCTTCTTTCGCTTAGCATAATGCATTTGAGATTCACCCATGTCGTTGCATGTATTGGTAGTTTATTCCTTTTATTACTGAGCATGCATATTCTTTTATGGATTATTGGAATCTTGGTTTCACAGAGAGTGTGGGGATCTGAGGTCACTATTGACAACCCATGTACAACCATCACCAATGCCCTCTTGGTTCACGTATCTATGATAGATATGCAGCAGCTGCACGTCTAATGTTTGACAAGTACAGCCTTCCATGCCATGACCCAAGTTACAAGAAATACTTGGAGGGACTGGCTGACCCTTCGCGGGAAGGCCGAGGTGCAGAAGGAGATGAAGTGTTGCCTGGTGACATTTGGAATTTACATTTGGGGGTTGAGAAATGTGAGCGTAGGCCACCATACCGTGCATTGATCAATCCCTGTGTGCCTACGGGATGGGCATAGTCTTTTTTTTTACCTGCATTACTGTAGTTTGATTGCACATCCCTGTCAAATGTACAAATGTAAATATAAAAAGCTAGTTACAGAGAAGGAAGTTGACAGGAAAATAAGAGATACTTTAGAGTTCCTAATATACTTGTTACACATCAACGTTTCCAAATATCTTGTCTAGGTCAGAGCTAGAAAATTTCTTGAGATTATGTCTCAAGGATGTGTGTACTTGGAAAATCCCAAATCTACTTCCAAGACTGTTTGTAGTCTTTTGGAACCATAATTTCCCATAATGCAACCCCTTCTCTTCTCTGTCTCCATGGCTGCCACCTCCTCTCTGCTGGATTATTAGAACAGCCTCCACCCTGTCTCCACGTCTCTGGTCTGGCCGCCATATTTATTCTAACCCAGCAGCTGTAGTGATTCCTAACAAACAAAGCAGATCTCTCATTCCTCTGCTCAAAACCATGCAACCCATCGCCATTTCCCTTAGAGAAAAAGCCATTGTCCTTATGATGGCACACCGGGTCCCACCTAGTCTGGCCTCACTCCCGCTACCCTCACCCCACTCACTTTGGGGCAGGCACACTGGCTCTGTGATGTTCTAGACATGATCTTCCTTACTCCCTCACCTCCTTCCAATCTTTGCTTAAACCACATTCTCAGTGATGCCCACTCCATCCTCCCCAACTCAAATTGCAATCTGTCCCTCAACCCCATTCCAGGCACTCTAGATCACTTTTACTGTATTTTCTCCCTGCTTGCTGAGAACTGTAAACTCTTATGGTGATGTGTAGATTCTTGACATAGCTGCTAGACTTTGGATAAATCACGTTTCTAAACTGTTATTGATAATTCTGATTCTTTGTTTTCGTTTCCAGCTAGGCACTGTGATACATGCTGGGGATGAGTGTTTTAACAAGAACATGTGCAAGGACATAGGGGAAGCTCTGAAAATGAAGCAGGAAGACAATAGGGGAAAGATCAGGGAAAAATTCAGAAGACGCAATCTCTGAGTTCAGGCAGAAAGATGAGCAAAAGTTTGCAAATCAGACAAGGTAAGGCGTATTACTCTATGTAGGTAAGAACAGAAGTGAAAAAGTCATAGAGATGTGGAACCACCCTGGGGCTATACTGCAGAAGTAAATACGGCTTGAAAGATGAGCACAGGTGAGGGTGGTGTCACAGTGGCAGGAGATAAGGTTGGACCAGTGGGCAGGGCCAGATCATAAGGTTGGACCAGTGGGTGGGTCCAGATCATAAAGGGTCTTTAACACTCTACTGAGGAGTTTGCACTTGATCATTCAGAGTCACTAATGCAACTTAATTTAGAAAGTACTGCATTTCTCAAATGCTAACTTGTTCAATATGAATGATTTATCTTGACTATGCTTGACATAGCTTGACTAAGACTTCTTTGATTAAGAAATGTATGTTTCTCTACTTTGTCTAAATCCAACTTCTCTTATGCACGTAGGCAGTTAAGAGTCTAGAGAACAGGGTCTCAGTACATGTTTCAACTGTGTAAGAAAGAATATTATTTATATAAATTTTCTTGTGTAAACATATGTACAAGTCAAATGAAAAGCTATTTTGCTTATCATAGTATCTTTAGGTGTGTGGCAAGGAACTCATAATTAGCATATTAGAGAGATTTCTCCATGAGAAATAACCATAATGAGATAACTGGGTTTTCAATAATTCCTTTCTTAAATTGCAGAGGTTCCTTTAGCCATTTCAATAAATCAAGATTCTCAGGAGTAAACAAAGCAAAAAAAAAAAAAAAAAATCCCCACAATCTTTCTCTTTATACCCCCTCATTTCTGCTCCCCAGGATCTAAAATTCAATCTCTCCTCAACCTCCAAACTTTTTTTGCAGTTTTTTTCTTCAGCAATGTTTAGATGTCTTTGGCCCTAAGTTCAATGGCACATAAGTGACTCAGGCTGTTCAGGTCACCAATGATTCCTGTGGCGACCTGAATGTGACGATAAGAAAAATTGTCTTTCCCAATGTTTCCATTGATCCTTGGAAGGCTCTGGGAGTCATAAAAGATATCAGAGAAGATTTGTCCACTGTTTACAGTGACAGTAACATGGTCATGAATATCCAAAGAGATACAAAATGAACCATTTTGTTTACTTTTAGGCTTAAAGGTTTTCCCGCAAGTGCTTTCAGTAATCAAGTGACATGAGGTCACAACCCTTCAGGCCTCTTATTATTCGTTAAAATGAGCTGTTTTGTCTAGATAGGTTTGAATGCCAGGCAAATGACGTGTCCAATGATCAATGATTGATGATGTGTCCGCCTAGTTCTTGGGGCAATACATTTATGGGGGATGCAAGGATCCACTGACTGAAAATTAACTTTTGCTTGTTGGAAACTACTGAAGTGAGATTTAAAATAATCTAAATAATCCATTTTTAGTACTTGAGGAGATGTTCAGTTCTGGCTTCATCAATAATCGCCTTTACAAGTCAATTAAACTATCTAAGCCTTAGTTTTTTTTTTAATCTGTAAAATAGAGGAATTAAACATGTCTTATTTAATTAAAATTTAATATCTTAAAATTCTACGAAAGTATAAATCGTCCTTTTGCTCTTATTCCCAGTAGCTGATAACTTTCTGCTTGTAACTTCTGGGGAGCATCCTCATAGCCTGGGAGCTTAAAATTATATCATACTCCTGAGTTGACGACTGATATTAATTAAAAACATTAATCTCTAAATTGACAAACTTCGGTATTTTCCTATAGCTTTCATTTATTTGTACCACTTGGTGATTAACAGGGAACAATGTGTTTTTAATAAGTATCAGACAAATTAAATGAGAATTTCTGGGAATTGGACTGGGCATATGTATTTTTAAAAGCTCCCCAGATATATTTTCACATTTGAGGTGAATTCCGCTGTGCAAATATGTATCTAGACCAAAATAATGATTCAGCTGAACTAACTCATGCACAAGAAAAAATCTTTGAGTTTCTGCAAAAGTGGCTAACTCACGTGACAGATCTTTGAGAAGGAGATGCTCAGCTGCATGGGCAATCTGCCTTCCATTTTCTTGCTAAAACACAAAACTTCTGGAAGGGTGAAGTTAGAGCAAAGGAAAAGGCAGTAGTTTTAGATTTAGAGCATGTGTTTTATATTTTAAAGAGATTTCATCAAGTTTGTCTTTGTGATATTTGGATGCATTGGACCATCCCAACACATAAGAAATTAATTATACTGGAGAATCAGGTGCACGGCCTTACTATTGTCGGTTGCCATAGAAACAGAAAGCATATAGACTGAATTTCCTAGAACAATGTCAATTTCATGTAATTTTATTGTTATTAATAAAGTCTATTCATGAAATGTACACCTGCGATTTGATTAAATCATGTCTTTAGCTCTGTGTGTGTGTGTGTGTGTGTGTGTGTGTGTGTGTTTGGTTAGGATAACGATTTGGGCCCAGGTGCCCCTTTATACATTTCTTGTACTGGGGAATTTTGCCATAGTTGTCCTGTGAGCACATCAGCTAATCAGAAAAGAATTCATAAAGCATGTTAGAATCTCCAGGAAACACTGGATTCCAATCCTCTTGGAGCTTGAAGAATGGTATAGCATGTCTGTCATATACTTACAATGATACCAATGGGAACATTTCGTTAAAATGCTGCCCAGACCAGTTTATTTTCAGTCCTTCTGAAAATATACTCAATTAACCAAAATGCTATGAATTTTTGAATTTTTAAAAATATTGGATTTTTATACCACGTATTCTTCTACAGACAGCAATACTGTTATTATTAAATTACATTTATTCAAAATTCAAGATTTAAGAGAAATCCTTCCAAAACAATATGGATTATTTTGCAGCATTCCTTAAAGATCCATTTTATCCAAGTTAATTTGTATCCTGAAAATAGATCGTTTTTCACCTCCATTTGAGCTGAGGCAGTCACTCAATGGTTTGCCATTGCTCCCAGTGTGGAGGTGGACTTGGTTCTTCTGGTTTATGGGACTCTGCATGGTCATCTCACTACTGGCCTCTCCACCCTTGTTTCATACCAGTGCCCCTCTATTTCTCACTTCCAGCCACTGTCTTCTTCAGTCCCTCATACTCTCCAAGCTTTGTGGTCCTTAGGACTTTTGCCTATGTAATTTTTACTGGCTGGATGGTTTCTCCTTGCTTTTGTGACCTTGCTAGCTCCTATTCACCTTGCGATCTCAGCTCAGACATTCTCGCTCAAGAAAGGCTTATATGACCAACCTTACTAGATAAGATCCCCACTCAGATAATCCAGCATTCTTAATTCCATCTACAATCTTAATTCCCTTTTGCCATGAAATCCAGGGACATTCTGTGCATTAGGATGTGGACATCTTTGGAGACCTTTATTTTGCCAGCCTATATCACAGGTTCCTGCCAGCTCTGGTGGTCTAGTGGTTATGATTCAGTACTCTCGCCACCAAGGCCTGGGTTCATTTCCCAGCCAGGGAACCACATCGGTTCCCTGACAACCATTGGTTGTCATACCATGGCAGCTGCGTGTTGCTGTGATGCTCAAAGCTATGCCGCCGGTATTTCAAATACCAGCAGGGTCATCCATGGTGGACAGGTTGCAGCAGAGCTTCCAGACTAAGGCACACTAGGAAGAAGACTAGGAAGTAAGACCTGGCCACCCACTTCCCCCAAAAAATTGGCCTTAAAAACTCTGTGAATAGCAGTGGAGCATTGTCTGAAGGTGAAGGATGGTGCAAAAAGACTGGGCAGGGTTCACTCTGCTGTATGTAGTGTTGCTAGGAGTCGGAATCGACCTCACAGTACTAATGACAAGAATCACCGATTCCTAGTACACGTGGGGCCCTGCCCATAGAGGTACCTTAAGCAGGATCTTTCCTGCTCCTGGAGATGTGCTATCCCCATTTCTATTTCTATCTTTCACTTTATTGCCAGGTTTGACACAGGACTACTTACAAGGCCATCTACTTTATTATACGCCAACATAGATTCTGAGAAAAAAATCCTAGAAGGACAGTGAAAGAGGAGGATGTAACTTTCCATAAGCCAATTGACTCTTTGGACCTTGGCTTTATTATTTCTGAAATGTAAGGATGAAATTAGGTATTCTATAAAGCATACTGAGATCTAAATCCTAGGAATCTTGAAACAGTGCAAAAACAAGATTTTATAAGGGTTGTGAGTTAGTTACCTTGAGAGTTTTAAATGGCATTGTTTCTGAGAACCGGAAACTTAAAAAATGCTGGATGTCTCTATGACTTCTGTTTTTTATCTCACCCTTTTTGTAAATTGATTCATTGAGAGGTTGGGTAAAATAAACGAGCATACTGGAATCTAGCTTTAAAAAATGCTTTAGATAAGCTTCTAATCAGTTAAGGAAGCATTTAGAAAACTTATGATACGTAGGATACTGAATTTTTTGGTATCTTTAAGACTTTTTTTTTTTTTTTTTAGCCTGATATTAACTGGTACTTTGACACACGGATTCTAAGCTTAGCTTGTAGAACCCCCCTCTGCTCAACCTTAGATAAAAGCAATTCCACCCGAGCTAGGCTGCTAATGCTGGCACTGATTTTGTATCTCTTGCAGGATTCATCAGATCCTCAAGGTTAAGTGCGTTTTGCTCACTATTAGATTCTAAAGAACCTGGAGGTTTTATTCCTTGATGTTTCTCCTACAGAGACTTTGAACATAAGAGGTGCTTAAGCAAGATTTGTTGAATGAATACATTTATTCTAAATGGTATTTTAGGGAAGGCAGAAGGTAACGAAGAGGCACTTAATCTCAAGTCACGGTAGTAAATAGAGGTCACAGCTAATGTTCAACAGCTCATCAATGCTCTCCAGTGGACAAAGTGAATGATAGTACCCATTAGGGGTTGGTCAAGCCTGTAAATTAATAGATTAAATAGTTCCCACTTTAAGGTCAAAAAGAGGAAGCATTTCTTCGGTTGAACACCATGGGTAATGGTCATTAGTTTGTGAAACTATTTCTGCACAAAAATCACTGTTAAACCACTATTGGTTAAGTGTTTTCCTGCATTGGCTTTGTTCCTTCTGTGTGGAATACTCCTCCACGAGATCTTTCAAGCTGCCTTCAGATCAGATGTCACTTTGGGTTCAGATCAAATATCACCTTTTGAGAGACACTGACCCTCACTGCACTAAGTAAAGCAGCTCCGGTACACAGCCCGGTACGTGGCACATCGTAATTGCTTTCTAATGTCTTCTTTAATTAACGCACAGCCAAGGTTGAGACAAAGAAAAAGCTTCCATGCCCTGGATGCCAAGGGCAAGCCGTGGACCGTGTCCACTACTCTCTGGGTGCTGGAGCTCCACCTGCCCTCCACACGACGCTCCTCCTTCTCCTTCTCCGTTCACGTGGTCATGCTTTCCTATCAGCTCTATACAGAGCTGGATACGCAATTTGCCTGGCCCAGTGCAAAGCTGAAACAGCACATAAAACATTGACCAGCTTAAACTAGTTTTGCTTCCTTAAAAGGGGTAGTTGATTAATCAAACCTTGCTCAATAACAGAGACAGCAGTGCACATGTGCCAGGTGGGAACCCATAGCCCCAGGATGACCCTGGAACCAAGAATCTTCAGAAATTTTGCCACTGGAGCCCTTACAAAATGAGAAGTCCTTCAATAAGGAAAATCTGGATTCCAGCAGCCCAAGTAGCTTGATTACTGATTCGAGATTGGCCAATCAGCTTACATGGGCCCAGGTGCAGCTTAGTAGCTCCTAACTCCTTAAATTTCACCCTGGACCTTGGATTAGGAGACAGATGTGAGAGCCTTGCCTCTTGTCTCCTTGCTGGTTGACTTAGTTATAAAGCCTTTTCTTTTCTCAAAAGCCAGTGCCATGGTATATGCTTCTGTGCACATCAGGTAGTGGGCCCTTGCTAGGTAACAGAGTGAAAATGTGGGGCTCCTAGTTGAAAAATCAGGAAAACAGATTTGGCCTTTCTCTCCTGGTCACTGTCAACCCCTTATGGTGTTTTTAATTTGTTATTTAATGTTGTGATCCCTCTGCACCATGGCAGGGTGAATGCAGACTTTCCAAGAGCCCAGGGCACGTGCTCACCCCCTGGTGGCCATTCTCAGGCTCCAGAGGCACAAGGGTAGCAGGGAGAGGGACCCAACACCTGTCCCCAGGCGGGACTAGGAGGTGGGATGCTCCTGAGTGGAGACTCCAGCCTGTGTGCATGCCCCAACTGGACTTCATACAAACTCAAAGATAAGATGATTAAGCATTTCAAGCAGACAGAAAAAGAGCAAAAATAGAACAAAGAACAGATGTGACAACTGGAAAACAGACAAGATGGTAGTTTTAAACCTAACTACCTCAGTAATCACATTAAACGTAAGCCACAGTGGTTTTATAACCTGATCTTGAATATTCATCACTAGCAGGAGGGATGGGGGTCTGTGGGTAGATGTGGTCTGCTGGAGTCGGTAGAAGGTTTCTTTTGATTCTTCAAATTATCTCAGTAAAGTTGGATGTGAGACCATTAGCTGAGAAACCGTTGTCTAATTTAGCTCTCTACCTCCAAGCTGAGTATCATCCTGAATTTATTTTTATTTTCTTAATTTGGCCCTGAACAGGTGAGGCATAAAAAGGAAATTCCAGATAAACACTAAACTGATTCTAATTAAACAGAAAAACAGGGAACTAAAATTTGTTCTCGACCGCCTTAAATCTAAGACGTAAAAAAAAAAAAAATTTAGTAATTAACACACAGCTAGGAATCTGCAACCAGTGCAGCTGCCTCATTCACCTAGAAGTCTTACTGGGAATTAATATTAAAGGAGTGGTTTCCATTTAGACTTACAGCTGCAGAGACAATTACATCACAGCAGCAATGCCTCTGGCAGCTTTGAGACATGTGTGTGTCTGTCCTTGTTCAGTGTATCATTTCCAACCAGCCCATCAACACATATTTCTTGGGTTCTGACATGCAAGCAGCACTGTGCCAGACACTTTAAATATTCCCCTAGTTCAAGATGAAGGGGTGTTAAATTAATTGCTGCAGCTTCCTTCTGAGAGAATCTCTCTCATAAATTCAGAAGAAAGTGATAAGTGTACACTGGAGAGCTATTTCAGTTGCTTTGCATATCATCATGTCAAACGAACAGAGCTTTAAAAGTGCCCACAGACACCCTGGAAATGTCCCCCGTGTGCAAAACCTCACTATATTTCTGTAGACTTCCTTTACAAGTCCTAACACAACAATCTTAAAGAATGCAAAGTAGCATGGGATCAGACCTCTGAGGAAAGGTATACAATTAGTGAGCAAACTACCTACTCGAGTTGAATCTTGTCGGTTGTGATGGGCCAGATTTGGTTTCCAGTTACACCTGAGAAGGCCTCAGCGTATTTGGAGAAAAAGTAATTTAACACATAATTTAGCTACGTGAATATTTGCAGTCTGCAAATGGAAAGGAGACATTCCAGCGTGGCAGATGAAGTTTGCTTCTTAAGACAAAATTTTCCTTGATGATGATCCCATAACTTAGGAAAGAAACAAAAGTGTAGGTATCTCCTGAATACTCTCTGTTAATTTTCAAAATGCTCTACCATCTTTTGATCTAAATAGAGAGGACATCATTCAGTTATCCTAAAACTTCATGGCTCTATCCCACTGTGCACTAAAATTGAGATCACAAATATCTTAGATTTTAGACAATGATTGTGTCTGTGTGTCTTTGTATTTGTGTGTTTGCATGATTTTTTTTTTAGGGAAAACCAGCATGACATATTTAATAAATTACTGTTTTTTCTCTCCACTGACACACAGGGAGAGTTGGGTGAGGCTTTCAGAAATGTGTTACGGCCTCTCGGTTTTTACCCTGTGAAGTGACTGCTTCTTCGTTTCTGCTTCATTAGAGTCGTGAGAACGTCTGGCGAGGTCAACCGTCCCAGGATGAAGGACTGAGAAGCTGGGCGCCATGCTGTTTGGTTCAGTCTCTCCTACAGGAAAGATGTAAGGAAAAGAAGCGTTGAGTCTCTGGGCTGGCGATTTTCTTAGGTGGAAGAGGGGACGCAGAGGGAGAAGGAGTGAGTGGTCCTGTGACCCTTTCTCTGGGAAAAACAGTTGTCGAGTGAGAAGAGGCACCCATCCTGGCCCTCCCTCCAAGTGGCCCACAGCCACAGTAGCCATCTCGTCCGTATATGGGGAAAGCAGCCAACCGATGTTCCCTGAAGCTCAGTGGGGGAGCTGCCTGACGTCTTAGACAACCAGACATGGTTCCTCAGTGGTGCACAGATTTCCAGTGGTGTGACAGTGATAGCTAACACTTATCATGTGCCTACTGGGTGCCAGGCTTCTTTTGGGCCTCACATGTTTCCAGTTGTTTAGTCTTCACACGCAACCCTATGAGGTAGATACTGTGACTCCCCTTTTACAGACGTGGAACTGAGGCCAAGAGAGGTTAAACAGCTCGCACAAGATCACACCGCTGCTAAGAGGCAAAGCCGAGATTTGAACACAACACAGGACACACCAGACAGATGGCGTTCATGTAAGGAACACAACTGACAATAATGCTGATAATAATCTAACCTGTATTTTATACCACTGGGACTCTACTTATGGCATTACAGATTTTTTCATTGTGTTTTCCATTTTATTAGTGTTTTAATGAGTAATATCACCTTGACTCAACGGCTAATATTAGTAAGGCTAACAAAACTGTATTATTAAAATAAACTTAAATACACCCTATTTCATTATTAAATTATAATATGTGGTATTTATAATTTTAAGAATATGTTAATGTGAGGAACAACATAATTGCAAATCTTATTTGCCTCATTTCTTTGTCTCTTATTTAGTTATTATTGTTTTTTTTTTGCTGAAGAAGATTCGCCCTGTGCTAACATATGTTAGCGATCTTTCTCTATTTTGTATGTGGGCTGCTGCCACAGCATGGCCACTGATGAGTGGTGTAGGTCTGCGCCCAGGAACTGAACTCAGGCCACTGAAGCAGAGTGTGCTGAACTTAAGCACTAGGCCACCAGGGCTGGCCCTAGTTATTTTTAATTAGAGTCATCCCACAAGGAATTTTCATGGCATAATTTTTGCACCCCTAAAACGTAGACGTATATGCCCTATCTGTAGTTTGTTCTACTATCCTTGGCCTTCTTCCTTAATGTAAATTTATCCATGGTTAGAATAATTAGAAAAAAAGCAGATATAGCTGCAACATCACACTTCAGTAAAAAAGGACTAGTCTCATCCTTTAAACATCAGCGTGTAGGTTCATTAAAGTGATGTCCTAGGGATGACTTTGAATATTACCTAATTAAAGGAAAATGTGAATTATTCACAAGATTCTGTCTAGTGTTATTAATCACACTCCTTGTACAACTTATTACTTATACTATTGTAGATGATATCTTCTAAAACATCATTGCTAAGTTGTGTGTTGCAAGAATATAGGCTACCATTGGTATTTGTAAATTGATTTTTGTATCCAGTGAATTAGCCAAATTCTCGTATCAATAGCTACGGGTTTTCTATGCACACAATCATCTCATATGTTAATTACGACAGTCTCTTCTTTTCCAATTTCTATACACCGTTAGTGGAAATAGAGTTCCCTCCAGAAATTTTTTTTTTTTTTTTTTTAGAATTATAGTTTTGCCATTTTATTTTATTATTTTCTTTCCCCAAAGCCCCAGTAGATAGTTGCATGTCATAGTTGCACATCCTTCTAGTTGCTGTATGTGGGACGTGGCCTCAGCATGACCAGAGAAGCAGTGTGTCGGTGCGTGCCTGGGATCCAAACCCAGGCCACCAGTAGCGGAGCGCGCGCACTTAACCGCTAAGCCATGGGGCCAGCCCAGCCCTGGTACTTTTTAAGGTTCCAGAGATGCAGGAATGTTCCTGCTTCTGTGGGAGCTTACATTGTAGTTGGTGAAACTAGAGAGGAACATGTAAGAAAGTATCAGATGGGCTGGACAGAAGACCCTGGGAGGGCGCTGTGGTAGAGAGTGGCTACCGTAGACTGGGAGTCAGGGAAGACCTTCCAGAGGAGGTGAGTTTTTTTTTGTTTTTTTTTTTTTTAATTTTTTATTTATTTTTTTCCCCCAAAGCCCCAGTAGATAGTTGTATGTCATAGCTGCACATCCTTCTAGTTGCTGTATGTGGGACGCGGCCTCAGCATGGCCGAGGAAGCGGTGCGTCTGTGCGCGCCCGGGATTGAACCTGGGCTGCCAGCAGCAGAGCACGTGCACTCAACCGCTAAGCCACGGGGCAGGCCCAGGAGGTGATTTTTGAGCTGCAGTCTGACTATCAAGCAACTGTGGGCCATGCTGAGGTCAGGAAGAAGGGTATTCACGGAAGAGGGAACACCCTGTGCAAAGGTTCTAATTTGGCAATAAATTCTCAGTGTTCTGTGGACCGAAAGAAGTCCCATGTGGCTGGAGTGTGGTTGGCAAGGGGCGAGTGGGATGTGATCAGGTCAGAGAAGTTGGCAAGCCAGGTTGAGGAACTGACTTTTACTCAAGACATTGATGAGGGGCCAATTGGATGATTTTCTGCAAAGAAGTGACACAATCTGATTTGCAATAAACAAGTGAATAGGTAAGTAAGCAAGATACTTTCAGCCCATGACACAAACTCTTTATCAAGTAAATAAATGAAATAAACAAGATACTTACAGAGGATGACACAAATCTTTTAACAAGTACGTAAATGAACAATGTACTTTCAGACTATTGCTCAAAGCGAGTCAGTTAGTAGAATTCTCCCAAAACATCTTACGAGCATCTTTCTCTCTCTTTTTTTTTAATGTTTCCACATTTAGCTTCCTTTCTCAGATCTCTGCTTTGTTTACAGATATAACTTCCCAACACAGGTGTCCTCTGTCCTTACAGCAGGATGACATCCAGTGCAGGGTACACATTTTTAAAGTAATAACTCTAGCCATGAATCTCACTCATCAGATCTTTGTGACATCTATGAGATTTTTAATTGGTTACTTATTTTATTGTGGAAAATTTTTGATTTCTCTTGCTCTTCTAGATACACTGTATTCAACTAATTTAAGTAGGTGAGGAAGAGAGGAGGATGGTGGGGTCATGGCAGGAAGGTTGAGTGTTCCAGGAATGCAAAGAATGGAGTTTGGAGGCTTGGTTGGTGCATTTAGAGAAGGGCTGGGAGCTTGATGTGCAAGGAAGTGGCCTAAAAAGAGATTGGAGAGGTAAGCAGGCATCACAGCACGAAGACCCAGCAGGTCATGGAAAGTGTTAGGATTTTGTTCCAGGAGGAGATGGATTTTTGGAGGGTAGGTGTACAAATGACCACTTAGTCTTATTTGCAGAGGGGAAAATGAAACAGTATATTTAATCAAAGGCAATATATAGCACAGAACTCATCTAGACCAAAAACAGATACTTTTTTCTGTTCTGTTATTTATTCAACTGGACTCCAATTAATTCCCTTACTTTAGATCCACTTTTTTAAGGAAAATGATGTTAAGGCGTGGACTCAGCAGAGGTTGGCTATGCTGGTCATCCCAGCCAGAGAACATGCTGGAATAAAGGAGTTGTGAATAAGCTCAGGAAGAAACTGGAGGCCATTAAGACTTACATACAGAACTGCAACCCGGAAAGATGCGGTGGGTAGAAAGGGGCTGGCAACCCCAAACCAGATCCCTAAACAGACACAACCAATATCCCACAAGCATAGCCTCCTGAGCCCGAGGGAAGAGTCTCTAAAGATTGCGATTGAGCACTGCACAGAGAGGGTGAGTCGACGGACACTCGGCCGGGGTGAGAAGGACAAAGCAGCAGCCAGCCCCGTAGGGACAGCGCTGTCCAATGTAAATATAATACAAGGCACATGTGCAATTTACAATTTTCTAATATCCACATTAAAAAATACTAAACAACAGCAGGTGGAATTAAATGTATTAATATATTTAATTTCACCTGCTGTATCCAAAATAGGATCATCTCAACATATAACCTATACAATGAGATATTTTACATTCTTTTTTTCCTACGGAATCTTCCAAATCCAACGTATTTATAGCACATTTCAATTTGCACTAGCCACATTTCCAGTGCTCAATAGCCGCAACCCAACCTGAGGAATTAGGGGCTGGTTTTGACTAGCCAGTTGGGGTGTGAGGCCAGACTTCTCTCTAGAGTTGCCACAGCAGAGATTTTCCCTGCCACACTGTGGTTTGCGATATAGATAGCTTCTCAGGAACAAGAAAAGCCATTTCTAGACTGCATTCAACAGAAAAATCCCCAGGTATGCCTACTGTGGAGCTCTAAGCCACGTCAGCCCTTGATCATCCCAGGTGGGATGCTTTCTGCAGATCTGACCTTGTTCTAGAAGCCACAGTCCTGTGTCAGTCAAGTTGAGGGGAAGTATGAAAGGACCACATCAAACCAAGCATCCCTGAGTCTCCCTAGACTTCTAATCAAAAGTCGCCCCACTAATTTGATTACATGGAAAAATGTAAGCTTCAACAAGAAAAGGATGTCATATATTTATAATAATTTATTCCCTTTATAATAAGCACTCGCATTTCACTTTCGTAGTATTTTATCTTTGCAAATTCCCTTTGAATTGAGCTCATCCATATCATGAGAAAGCCGCACCATTCTATGCTAGGGAAAAATCATGTAATACCTGCCAAAATTCACATTATCCTCTCTCCTTAGCTGTTTTTTCTTCATTTTCCTGTTTTAATTCTTTAAAAGAATTTGCAAGACTTTGGATTAAGCACTCTTTATTCCCTTTAGGGTCAAACAGTAAAACAACAGATCTTGAGTGTGGGCCAGACATTTAGAGAAAATAAAGTTCATGGAGTACCTGTCCACCCCACATCTCTCACAGATCACGGTGCACCTGTTCTCTACCCACCTCTCTGCAGGCCGCCTCTAATTTGATATCTTTAGGGCAAACTGCCAAGCCCTTAAGTTATTAAAATAAATTTTATTTTAGAATTCATTTACAAGCAAATCTTTCAAATTTCCTTGTGGGAAATCACCAGAATTCTATTTGCAGCCTCCTTCTTTCTCTTGAGCAAGGAAACCAAGAACTCAGCATAGCAATTCTTTCATGAGAGAGCTTTGTGCCAAAGCTCGGCTGTTCCTTGGCAACGCTCATCTGAAGCCAACATTCCTCGCCAACTGCAAGTGAAACAAACATGCAAACATACCCTTCACAGGAGTAATATCGCATTAATCCTAAAAGTAATATAAACTTATTTTTTCATTATTTATTTTATTGAGGTTGCATTGGTTTATAACATTGTGTAAATTTCAGGTGTACATCATTATATTTTGGCTTCTGTATAGACTGCACTGTGTTCACCACCAAAAGTATAGTTTCCATCTGTCACTATATACATGTGCCCTTTACCCTTTTCTCCTTCCCCCCACCCCTTTCCCCTATGGTAACCACCAGTCTGTTCTCTGTATCTATATGTTTGTTTGTTTTATCTTCCACATATAAGTGAAGTCACATGGTATTTGTCCTTCTCTGTCTGACTTATTTCACGTAGCATAATACCCTCAAGGTCCATCCATGTTGTCACAAATGGCACAATTTCATCTTTTTTATGGCTAAGTAGTATTCCATTATAATAGAAACTTTTTAATTATTGAGGAAAGTATCAGGACCAGAGATTTATCACACACACACTAGAAAGATTATATATTACTTACGTCATGAGGTCGCTAGGCAAGGTGTGCTAAATTCTTCTCATCTGTTGCTGGCATTGCATCTATATTGTGTAACAGTGCCTGCCTCTTGGGGACCCGTACTAGGTGGTGGTCACTTTTTTTGTGGCAGTGCTTGCTGGCCTTCTAACATTTTTTCCTGATCTTTTTCTTTTTCCAAGTTCGATCCATTTCACTCCCTCCCTTAATGCTCTAGACTCTAGAACTTATCATTTTTTTTTGGTAGGTAGCGATTTAATATTTTCATATTAACTTTATTGAGTTATAATTTATAACTCACATTCTAATAATTCATAAGCCCACATTCTAATAATTCTGTTTTATGAATTTTAAAAAATTTATTGTGGAAAACATAAAATTAACCATTTTTAAGTGTACAGTTCAACGTATTTGGAAAAATGGTTACAGTTGTGTAACCATGATTATAATCAAGATCTAGAACATTCTTATAACCCCTAGAGTTTCCTTCATGGCATCCATAACTTTTAATGGTATTTTCTAATATTGCGTGGAAAATGTTCTTTGCCAAGCATGGAAGGGGTAAGGAGGGATATGAGATCATTCTATTTTCAACAGTTAAAAATCAGATAATAGGCTTATTCAGATATTCTTAGCTTTAAGTACTATATGGAATAAAGACAGGACTCATCATTATTCTAATATTATTGGGGAAAAAAAGAGCTATTTGGTCTACAGAAGGAACAATTGCCTGATAGTTGACTGAAAAAGTCAGAAATTTTAGGCTGAAGTCTGTCTTCAAACAGCTATATAACCTTGAACTTCAGGGGGAAAACATTAAAAGACCAAGATTGGGGCTGGCCCAGTGGTGTAGTGGTCAATTTCGCACACCCCACTTTGGATGCCTGGGGTTCATGGGTTTGGATCCAGGGCGCAGACCTACACACCACTTATCAAGCCATGCTGTGGCAGGCATCCCACATATAAAGTAGAGGAAGATGGTTACAGATGTTAGCCCAGGGCCAATCTTCCTCACCAAAAAAAAAAAGACCAGGACAAGAAACTATGCTGAGATCAGTTCTCAAATCCTTATTTTCAGCTTCTGTGAATATCTAAGCCTGGGTGGAAATGGGACCAGGAAGATATGAATCATTTAATATCGATGATGAAAATCAAACAATAGAAGAGGCAGGGTTCCTTAAAGAGAAAGCATTTATTGCTGCTTTTAATTTATCTCTCTCTCTCTGCAGAGAGGGCTTGATATCTGGATACATATTATAGGAGATCTAGATTCAGTGCCAGGAGAACATGTCTGCAACTGCTAGTGTAAGCTCTATTCTTCCATATAATTAAAATAGTAGCTAACACCTCTGTAAGGCTTGCTATTCACCAAGCACTGTTCTAAGCCCTTTTGTATATGTTAACTCATTTAAGTTTCACAACAACCCTACGAGATAGTGTGAAATACTAAGAAATAGATGTATTGGTCTCTGCCTCTGGTTTCTGACACAGAGCTCCTAAAACCTTGTAAATTCCTAAGTGGTAAGAGTACTAGGAGCATCTCTTGTTCTAATGAGGTGATTCTGGGTGGGCTCCTGGATGGCTGGGTGCTGGTCACCAGAAAGACCACAATTAGGAGATTGGACTTTTCAGTGCCCCTCCCTCCCACTTCTCTAGGAGGGGGACAGGGGCTGGAAATGGAGTTAATAATTGATCATGCTTATGTGAGAAAGGGTCCATAAAATCCCAATAGTATGGAGTTCAGGGAGCTTCCAGGTTGGAAAACACATCCACATACCACAAGGTTGGGGAACCCCAACTCCACGGGGACAGAAGCTCCTGCTCTTGGGACCATCCTAGAGCTCGCCCTATGTGTCTCTTCATCTAGCTGTTCATCTGTATCCTTTATTATATCATTTAATAAACTGGTAAATGAAGTGTTTCCCTGAGTTCTGTGAGCTGTTCTAGCAAATAATTCAAGGGGAAGGAAGTCACAGGAACCTCCAATTTGTAGCCAAGTTGGACAGAGGTTGTGAGTAACCTGGAGACCTACTGCTTAACATTGGCATCTGAAGTTGGGGGCAGTCTTGTGGAACTGAGAGCCCTTAACCTGGGGGATCTGATACTATTTCTAGGTAGATAGTGTCAGAATGAGTTAAATTGTAGGACATCTAGCTGGTGTCACAGAATTGCTCGGTGTGGGAAAACCCTCCCACACATTTGGTGACCAGAAGTGTCAGAAGTGCTGTGAATGTGGTAGTCATGTGAGAGTAAAGGAAAAACACAGAAGGAAAGACTGAAAGACTGTTTTTCCAACACAGGTAGGTATTATTATTATTTCCATTTTACTGAAGAAAAAACTGAGGCCTAAAGAGATTAAATGACTTGCCCAAGGTCACACAGCTCTTAAGTTGCATAACAGGGTTTCAAACCCAGGCAGTCTGGCAGCTGAGCCAGTGGTGTTAAAATTTTGGGCTCTAGGCACTTGAAAAAATGCTTCCAATTGAGTACTCAAGACCCCACCTCCCACTCCCACCGCCATAGGAATCCTTGTACTCTTTAAAACCCTCCAATTCCACAATGACGTTGAACTTGAAGAGCATGTTGAGTTAGCAAAGCCCTTCAAGATTAGGAACATAGTATGACTCCCTCCCTCCCTCCCTCCATCCCTCCCTCCCTCCTTCCTTCCTTCCTTCCTTCTTTCTTCCTTCTCTTTCCCTCTCTCTCCCTCTTTTCTCTCCTGTGCATATGTTGCCTTCTCAACTCTGTTACAAAACATTACAGAGGCAGAGACGCTGCCTTGTCTCTCCAGGAGGCCATTAGAGTTTTGGGATCTCAGAACATGTTTGCGGTGCGTAGTGACACTGATTAGAAGGGGGTGATGGTGGTGGTGATGAAGATCAGGATGAGGGGGCAATAACAACACTAGCTTTGCAATGAAAGAATCAGAGGCACCAAGAAACGAAGAGTGAAACAGAGATCAGAGTTTCAAACACATGGGTTTCTGCACAGAGGTGTAGCACCAAATGGAATCTGAGCTAATAATGCATTCATTTGTACCCTGTTATCCTGTGTTTATGGTCTTGGAGTCCTACAAGAAGACACAGAGACAATGAAATAAAGACAAGGGAATTGTTCAGCGGAGGATGAGAGAGGAGTTCCTCAGCATCTCCCACTCTCATCTCAGGCTCCCATTCTTGAGGGCTCCTGCAGCCCTGGGGAACCACAATCCCAGGGTCTCCACCCCAGCAGAGTCAAGGTGGAAGCCACTAATAGGCATTGCCCCCCCAACCCATGTTTAACCTTTCTATTTAAATGTCCCCATTTTCGTAGGTGGTAGGGGGTGGGGATGGAGGCAACTATGTTTCTTGCTCAGAGATACCATCAGGTAGTTCCAAGGGCTGTGGGTCAAGGACCCATGCCTGGGGGTCTTGCTTCCAGTGAGACAACCCTGGCTGTGCTCCTGGGTGGCTGCTGCTTTGGCTGCTGCTGCTGCTGTTCTGTTCGGGTACCCAGAGTTTCCTCTGCAGATAGATTCAGTCAGCCCTGCGGTCGTCAGAGAAGCACCCTACTGCTGGTTGGTTCCAGTCAATGCTCGACCATTTTAGCACTAAGGGGTACGTCTGGTCACAGGTGAAAAATAATGACCAGGACAGGTGGTGACAGATGGGGGATGGCATAAACCTGAGGTCTCATGGAGGGTGCTGCAGAAGTCCAGGAGATATAGAAGGGATGGGGAATGCTTTCTGAATGCCCAGGCTTTATACCAGGCATTTTCTATCATATTGAGCTTTTAAAATATTTTTACATCTTTTGTTCGATTATGAAATATTTAAAATATAGAGACATGTAGAGACAACCATGTGTGTGCCTCTTGGATTTAACAGCTGGAACCATTTTGTCGTACTTATTCCAGTATGTAAGAGTATGTAAGGAAATAAGACCTCTGTGGTCTTTCCAGTAGCTTCCCCTTTAGTCCTTGAGGGAGCTGCTTGGGGGCATCTGGTCAAAGTGGAAATGTTATCATTTAAAAATCAGATAAGCACATCCATGTTCCTAGCAGCATTATTCACAATAACCAAAAGGTGGAAGCAACCCAAGTGTCCATTGCTAGACAAATGGTATGTGGTATATACATACAATGAAATATCATTCAGCCTTTGAAAGGAAGGAAATTCTGACACATGCTACAACATGGATAAACCTTAAGGACATTATGCCGAGTGAAATAAGCCAGTCACAAAAGGAAAAATGTATGATTCCTCTTATATGAGATCCCTAGCGTAGTCAGATTCATAGAGATGGAAAGTAGATGGTGGTTGTCAGGGACTGGGGGAGGGGAAAATGGGGAGTAATTGTTTAAAGGGTACAGAATTACAGTTTTGCAAGATGAAGAGTTCTAGAGATGGATGGTGGTGAAGGTTGCACAATAATGTGAACCTACTTAATGCCACTGAATTGTACACTTAAAAATAGTTGAGATGATAAATTTTATGTTATGTGTATTTCTCCACAATTACAAAAAACTGTCAGATGAGCAAGCAAGCCAAAACTCAGAAAGAGTTGCTACAAAAAGCAATTCTCAGGTATTTCTCAGTTTTTTTTAATTCATGTTTCTTGTTATTATCCATTCTCATATTTGTCATTAATTTTGTAAAATTTTGTCATTAAAGGTAATTTCATCCATAATCCCACAGGCATCCATAAAGCTCACAAGTTTTAAATTTTTTGATGGGTTGTTTTTTTGTGTGTACATTTTAATCTTTTGTTTAACATTTTACTCAGTTGAAATATGATACTTTGTATTCTGTTTCCAAAACTAGTTCACCATATATTAATTAACAACTTTTACTTATGTGTTATAATCTTAATAGTAATTTTCAAGGGACTGACGACATTTCATTGAGCTAATCTGCCATCCTTTGTTGGTCCATTTATTTTTGGAGGAATATTTTTAGTTTCTTGTTTTGTTTGCTTTTGTAATTCCAAATCATGACCATCATCATTTTATATGTGTTTAAATTAAAAATGCAATGGGTTTTATTATCTAAGGATTATTTATTTTTGACCTTATTGAACTGAATCAAGTTGATCACGCTTCTCGATTTATGACATATCCTCTGTCTGTATATGGCTATTTAAATTTTTATTTCTCCCTTCGTTTATTATACCCAGTCATTTTTTCTTCCTTTTCTCATATATTTAATGTACACACTTCCAACCAACCATCCATCATTTTATTTACATGTATGAGTATACCCCAAATGTATAGTATTTTATGTTTTGAAAAACCTACTTAAATAGCATTGTGCTTTAAATCTCATTTTGTTCCTTGCTTTTTCACTCAATATTGTATTTTTGAGATCTATCCACATGGCTACACACGAAGCTAGTTATTTCCTTCTAACCACTGCATAGTATTCTATTTTGTTTACAGTTCACATTTGGATGGACACCAAATGTCTAGCCCTTTGCTACCAGGCGTGATGATTTGCCCTCACCAGTTGACATCTCCCTTTGCACTTGAGGGGTAGTTTTTGTGGGGGGTACTTCCACACAGGCTGGAATTGCTGTGTCCTAGGACATCTGCGTACTCAGTTTCAAGAATACTGCCGGGTTGTTCTCCAATGGACATGCACACTGGTAGTCCCACCAGCCGTATATGAGGGCTCTTATTCTCCAACATCCTCACCAGAGCGTAGTGTTCTCAAGTTTCTAATTATTGACAACCGAGGAGCATAACATAGTGTCTGGTTTTGTTTTAATTTGTTTTTCCCTGATAATTAGAGAGGTGGGGCATTACTCTGGTTAGTTTTTATGTGAATTATCTATTAATATACTTTATCTTTTTTTTAATTGGATTTCCTATCTTTTTCTTGCTGACTTATAGGAATTTCTTATATATTCTAGAAGTGCTGAATCTGGCTTAATTCCTTTCAAGTTCTATTAGAAATGAGCTAATTAGACCTTAATCAGTCTATGCCCAGATATATCCACACAGGAGTTAGAAAGCATTCCCTGCACACCAATTTGTTTTGACAGCTTCAGTTGGATTCTGCGTAACTCTCAAGGCTTGGTCTGTCTCTGCAGTCACAAAGGTCCTACCAACAACACTTCAGAGCAGGAAAAGCTCTTTCTCAATAGCTCCAGCAAAAATCTAGGGCCGAGATCTCATTGGCTCACGCTATGCCCTAAACCTTTGCTGATCACTCTGTGTCCAGGGGAAGGGAATATTCTCATTGGTCAGGTCTGCAGAGAGGCTCCCATTTCACATGTGGTTAGATACTTCCTTTTTACATAGAATACAACTCTGTAGAGACACATAAATAAATAAGTACATTTATATCATTAAGGTGTATATATTCTTATTCTAATATTAAGGAATTACCCATCTGTTCCTCCTCTCCCATTAAATACATATATATTGAATTTTACCCAATGCCTTTTGGCGTCTATAAGGATGACAACTTGATTTCTATTCCTATTTCGATTTATTAAAATGCCAAAATATGTTCTTTTATCTCCTAAGATGAAACTTCCTGGCCGTCCTGCTCTGAATCCCACCTGCTTATCAGGCGTTGTTGTTTTAATGTGATGCTAAAATCTGTTTTTGCATATGGGTCATTTACTATTTTTGCTTTGAGGTTGATAACTGAATGGCTCTCGTTTTCTTTTTTGTCTGTGCTCTCTGTCAGATGTTAGTGTTAGGCGCTATGAAAAGAATTTGAAAAATTCTTACTCTTCTTTCCATGTGCTAGAGTAGTTGTTTATCTTAGTTATGTTATGTTGTTCCTTTTTCTAATGCTTCCTTTATTTTAGTGTATTTCACTAAGTGAAATGTTATTTTTTCCTGTGCGTGCACGTGTGTGTGTGCTCATGGGCACACACCTTCTAGTAATTTGGGATGTTTGTACTCAGTTTTAGTTTTTCTACGGATTACTTTAGTTATAATTTTGTGTAATATACTTAATCCATTAAATCTTTAGTTTTGACTAGCTTCTCATTATGATGAAATTAGTTTATTCTTTCTCCTCTTTTCTTCTCTCTTCTCTCCTTTCTCTTCCCTTTTGCAATGACATCATAAATGATATAAAATTTTGTTTAAATAAGGATTCAAATAAGATCCATATATTTTGATGGATTGCTATATGTTTTAAGTCTCTTTTAATCTGCAGGCTCTCAGCTCCCCCTGCAGTTCTCTCTCTCTCTCGCCTCACAATTTGCTCTTTGGGTCATTTCTCCTCTGGAGTTTTCCACGGTCTAGATTTTGCTGATTGCTTCCTAATGTCATAGTCTAACATGTTCCTCATCTATGTTCCTGCAAATACATCAGTTAGTTGTTGGGTCTAGAGGATTGATATACTCAGGTTCTTATTTTTTGGCGAGGGGTGGTGGCAAGACCGCTTCATAGGTGGTAGCATGCACGGTCTTCCATGAAGAGATGCGTAATATCTGAGTCTCTCTTTTTTAAGATGGTAGGAGCTGTTGATACCGAATGCATAGATCTATTAATTCGTTGTGGGTTGTAAAATGATGACATTCTAATTTTATTCCTCTTCGTTTGTTACCTGGAATACTTCTATAAAAAAGAGACTTTTCGTCATCTTTTATTTGGTTACATGATGGCACAGTTCGTATCAGAAAGACAGGATAAATGTTTGACTCATTCCCTTTATTTACCAGATCTTAAAAGGACACTGGGAATAATTCTTTAGCATATATTACCTAATCACTCATTTCCTTCACCCTACATTACCCAGCAGTCTCAGAATAATAATACCAACACTACCACTAGTAATACAATTACTAAAAAATGTTAAAATTTTTTCTTTGTGGTTCTATTTTTCCGCACGGTCAGTTCCACTTAAGATGTACAAATTACTGGTTTTATAGCCACTCAGACTTGTTCCTCCCTAGGTGGTTTTTCATCAGTCAGATACCATTTGTGTCCATTTGTTTCATTTTATTTTTTTTATTTTTAATCATTGGTTTCATGAAATTTAATTTTGTTTTATAATCGTCTGAAGTACTCACATGCTTATAAGGTCAAATCTATAAAGCAAGATATTTTAATAAACCCAATTTTGAGTGATTCTATTATTATTCTTAGTGCTTATATTTATGACTTTATCAAAGATAAAGCCTTTAGTCTATTTGCACTATAGCTTTCCACTTTCATTACTCTCTATTTTTGTTTGTGATAGTATTGTTTCTAATTTTCATATTTTATGACATTAACATTCTACTTGGTAACCAGAATCTCAAGGCGTCTTAGGCTTAGTTTTATATATAAATAGATTTATCTCACTTATGTTCTTTAAAAAGGATTTGTAGGAATTGTATTTCATGAATTTTAATGCTTGTCTAGTGTGTGTTTGGTTAGGTACGTAGTCCTTGTGTGTCAGTTTCTTTCCCTGAGTTCAAATGCATTGCTAATCTCTCTTGCAGCATTGCATGTAGGAAGTTGAGTCCAGCCAAATAGGGGAATTTTTGCCTCAGTGCCTGGAAGATTTTTCCTTTTTTTTGTTTTGAAGTAAATAAAATTTCCTGGGCATCTTGGTGTTGAGGGGTTGATGTCAGTTTTTCCTGAGACATAGGTTGTTTTGATCTGTAGATTAAATCTTCCATTTATTTTATAAACTTTGCTGAATTATGTATTTTTCTGTTTTATATATCTAATTTGCTCCTTCAAATTCATTAATTATGCAGTTTTGAATATCTTATGTCTCTTTTCCACAGCTTTAATTTTCTCTATACTTCTTATCAGCAACTTTTTATTGATTTTTGCTAATTCTTCTCCAGCTTGTTCTCTAGATGCTTCATTTTTGTCAATAACCTTTGTTTCTTTGATAAGTTTATTTTTCCTTCTGCTTATCATCTGAGCATGTTCACTTTATTTTTTTTATTTTTGGTGAGGAGGACCAGCCCTGAGCTAACATCTGCCAATCCTCCTCTGTGTGTGTTTTTTCTTTCTTTTTTTTTTTTTTTGCTGAGGAAGACTGGCCCTGGGCTAACATCTGTGCCCATCTTTCTCTACTTTATATGGGACACTGCCACAGCATGGCTTAATAAGTGGTGCATCAGTGGACGCCCGGGATCCGAACCGGCGAACCCCAGGCTGCTGCAGTGGAGTGCGTGCACTTAACCGCCTGCGCCACTGGGCCAGCCCCTGGCATGTTCACTTTAGTCTTCACTTCTTTATGTTATTTTTTGAACATTTTTATCTGTGCTTTGATCTCTTTTTTATAGAGGTGCTTTGTCATTAATTTCTTTCAATTCTCGGGAAAAACCTTTGGTTACAATTATCAACTGCCTTCTAGTACCATTTCTCTACTTCGATAACATACCCTGCTGGTAAACTGGCACTCTCATACATAGTAGGCAGAAATGAAAAATGGCACGACTCCTTTGGAGGGGAACTTAGAGATATTTATCAAAATTATATACACTTCCAGGAATCTATCTTAAGGATACACTAAGAAAAATATGAAAAGCTTGTATGCACAAACTATTCATTGCAGCACCAGTTAGAAGAGGAAAAGATGGAAAATGAGCCAAATGTTCATAAATAGAATATGGATTCAATTAATTAATTGACACTAGAAAATGCCATGCATCTGTAAAAAGGAATGAGGAACAGCTTCACATCTTCACATACTGCTATGTAGTGATCTTCAAGATATATTTTTATGTGAAAATAGTAAAGTGCAGAATGGCACCTTATCTAAGAAAAGACAGAAAAATAAAATATTTATAGTTTATTTTTTTTACAAAAAGTAAAGAAAAGATAAATAAAAGTTACATATAATGTAACTGGTTACATATAATGGGGGAGAGGTAAACTTTAGGAAACAGAAAAGATATCAGACTTTTCTGAATGTATTTTGTTGTGCAAGTTTAACTTTGGAATCATGTAATGCTTTCAAAGAGTTGTAAAACAATTAAAAGTTGAAAATAAAATGAAACAAACGAAGCTAATTATCTATTACGTCTGTGACTTAACCAGACAGAGTTAATTCCAATGAATTGAAAGTACAGTATTTTGACTTATAGCTCTTGTGGGATAAATCCTAAAGACATGCACACACACAGTTGTAAAGAAATAAAACTTTCCAATAATCGTATTGTTAGGGTTAATAATATATTTAACTGTTATTTTAATGTGTGTATATAGTATATATTATTGGGATAGAGCATGGGGGCATGTGTGTGTGTGCGTGTCGTGTGTGTGCGTGTGTGTGTGTGCATGTGGCCAAGATTTGACATATGTTGATTGTTGAAACTGGTAGTATTAGTTTCCTATGGCTGCTGTAATAAATTACCACAAACTTGGTGGCTTAAAACAACACACATTTATTCTCCTACAGTTAGTTCCAGAGGTTAGAAGTCCAAAATCACTTTCCCTGGGCTGAAACCAAGGCGTCTGCAGGGCCTTTCTCTCTCTAGAATCCCTCTAGAATCCTTTTCTTTGCTTTTGTCAGTGTCTTAGGCAGCATTCTTTGTCTTCCTTGGTTCAGGTCCCCTTCCTCCATCTTCAAGGCCAATAGCACAGCATCTGCTTCTCTCTGCATCCATCACATGGCCTGCTCTTTTGTCTGAAGTCAAATCTCCCTCGTATAAGGATATTTATGATTACATAATAGGGCCCACCTCGATAATCCAGGATAATCACTCCATCTCAAGATCCTGAACTTATTCACATCTAGAAAGACCCTTTTTCCGTGTAAAGAAACATTCTCAGGTTCCATGGATTAAGGAGCCATGTATCTTTGGGGACTGTTATTCAGCCTACCCTGCTGGGTAATGGGGATTCATTATCTTCTTCTCTGTACAGTTGTATAGGGTAATGATTTTTCAAATTAAAAAGCAAAAAAATAAATTTGTCTAATGTGTAGGCACAAAGACTTCTGCAATGTCACTGATTCAGATTGGACCTCAGGACCCGTAACCCAAATCTTTGTTCTGACAAGCCAAATTGTGCTGCCACCCACGTATCAGAAACCACAGACAAATTGCAGGGCTTGGGGGAGTTAGTGACCTAAAAGAATACTTTCTTTTTACAGAGCTATTTCATTCATCGTGACTTCTGTAAGCCTAGAGGCCCAGTGTTTCTAAATGATTGAAGAGGAGATAAGCTGCCAGTAGAGAATCATGTTACCAAGTGTTACCTCAGTTACATGTGCCAAGAGCCTGGGATCCCTGTGCTTACGGCTGGAACATGGTTTTTACCGACACAGCCAACCAATGGGGTGAGTTCAAGGGTTTCCTTTTGGTGTCTGTTCTTGTTGCTGTGGTTATTCTCTCTCTGTCTCTTTTTTACATGCAATTTTAACTATAAATATGCTCCTCTTTCAGGAAGCTGAATATTTGAAAATTCAAATTCCATATAAAAAAACCCTGTAGGTAGAGGACGGGGATGGAGTGACTTTCTTGAAAAAAGATTCATATGAAGTTTCTTTTGAATAAAATTACTCCTCATGCACTATAGTTGCATGTTAAAATTTTGGATTTTCTTGAACATATTTAAGCAAGATGATAGACCTGTTAATTCTTTTTTTCTACTCTAACGGGCTTTTAAACCATGAAAATATTCTCCCCACGGAAACAGGGCAACCCTTTTGTTAAAACAATGCGTCAACGGTAACTGATGTCCTACTAAGATTCAACCTGCAGTGGCAGAGCAAGAAGCAAGAATATGGGCCTATTTTTGCCTCAATAGCTTATTCTTGCTCTCTACATTTTTGTTTTTGTCAGTTGAAAGATATATCTTTAGCTTACTTGCTCATAACTGTAAACTGTTCATTGCATGAAGTCAAGCAAATAGAATGGAGTTTAAAAAGTGCCTCTGAAGGTTATGAAAAAATCCAATGTAATGTCAAAGTCTTTTATTCTCATTTAAATAAGAAGTAAGAATTGCTTTTTACAACCCTGAGAATGTGATTAGTGTCAGTGAAGTGATACCTTTATTATATGCGGCATAATTCTTAGGACCATTTATCATGACAGACCAATAATTACTTACGATTCCACCAACCTCTTTCTAGCTGTGTCTCAACAAAAGTGATTTTGGATTCAAAGTCTCTCAGTTTTTGGTGCTGAGGTAACATTCCAGTATAAAGGAGGGAAAAATTCTTTTTCCTCCCACCCTTCTCGGTTCTCCAGCTGGGACCCTGTAAAATTAGATTGACAAAAGATAGATTAGCAAGAAAAAAACCAAAGAGAAGTTTATTAGCATGTACATTGCACATACACGTGGAAGTAGAGATGAGTGACTCAAAGGGGTGGTTAGAACTTGGGCTTATATAGCATCTTCACAAAAACAATAACTTTTTAGGGACACAAGGCAAGGGAAAAGGACTTCAAGTTTCGAGAGTGGCGTGGTGACTCCACGGTTGTCTGGGACCCAGGCCACTTCTAGTTTTCTGATCTGACACTAATAGGATGAGGACCTCATCTTCCTGGTTCAGGATGTAGCCTTGTCACCCATATTCCAAGCAGCACAAATGAAGAGAGACTAGACTTACCAGCTGTCTTCTAAGGTCATTTCTTGGAAGTTTGCACACAATATTTCCAGTACATCCTATTGGCTTGAACTTAATCAGTAAGTCCATGTCTGGCTGTAAGGGAGCTGGGGTATGTAGTGTTTATTCTGGGCAGCCATGTGCCTGGCTAAAATTCAGATATTTAATGACCTAAAGATGACAGAGAGAATGGATATGAGGGGGAAATTAGCATGATCTGCTGTGGCTTCTCAGCAGTGAAATTCCTGAACCAAGCTATATTTTTTGCCTTTTGAAGCCCTTGTTATATGAGAACCAATTGCTTCCAGAAAGGTTCTACCACTCAACACTTCCACAAGTTGTGCATGAGAAAGTCTGCCTCATCACATCCATGCCGATACTGGGTGCTATCATCCAAAGCAGCAATCTTTGCCAATTTGGCAGGGGGAAAGAAAATTTCATTTATATTTGCATTAATCATAATAAAAAGAGCTAAACTTTTTCATATATTAGCTGGCCATTTGTTATTTCTTTTTGTAAATATCCTAAGTCCTTTGTCTACTTTTAAATTAACATTCAGCTAGTTATATATATAGCTTTATACAGTTTGAGTTGAGTGTTAGGGGAGGGAGATTTTTCCTTCCAGTAATTAGGATTTACAAAAAAATCCTAGGTTTATACAAAACCTTTTATGGAATAAACATCATTGAAAAGTAACTAAATAGCACATTTTTATTTAGTTTTCTTTTGACTGAGGAAACTTAGATTCCAATATGGCTTTGTCTGATGTAGCAGGCAAACCAGAAAGACTGGAAAATAACATCAAGTACAACGAGCTGCAAGTTTTCTTAATTCATTGGTAAGAGTTAAATCATTGATAATTTAGCCCTTAAAAAAATGAGTGGGGCTGGCCCAATGGCATAGTGGTTAAGTTTGCAGGCTCTGCTTTTCAGCAGCCCAGGGTTTGCAGGTTTGGATCCTGGGTGCAAACCAATGCACTGCTCATCAAGCCATGCTGTGACGGCATCCCACATATAAACTACAGGAAGATGGACAGAAATGTTAGCTCAGGGCCAATCTTCCTCAGCAAAAAGAGGAAGATTGGTAACAGATGTTAGCTCAGGGCTAGTCTTCCTCACCAGAAAAAAAAGGGTGATCTCTGAGTCAGGGTGATCACTTGATGGTTGTGGTTCAGTTCAGTGTATGAGAAAATGTCACCATATGTATGAGACAGGCACTTGAAACTCCTTCACAATGGCGACAAGAGGAAATGACATAATAAAAATGAAACTTCAAAAAACGATAGTGATTATTGCTAGTTCCTGCATTTATGGCTCACTGTCATGCAAATGATCATAATTAAATTTCCAGATTAGGCCTGCTTTTAAAAATCTACATTTTTATTTTAGAGTCAAGCTGATGTTAGGCAGCTTGTTGCTCTGTTTTGTTTTCATAAACAGAGTGTGTTTTTCTGTATTTGTAGAAATCTGAGCACTTCCAGCCTTTATCACCTCAGCAGAAGCAAACCTTGGCCGACATTGTCAGCATCTGAATGGCAGTGGTGGGGAAGGTCACTAACAATGCGTGGGTAGCATTTTGGTGGTTCTTACCAGGACCCCTTGCAGTGTGGTGGGGAATAAAATACCCTGACCTGTTTTCTGCAGGCTTGGGCAGCAGTGCACCGCTCCAAGCAATAGTTGATTTTTTTTTTCTTTTTATTGCTGAGGAAGATTTGCCCTGAGCTAACATCTGCTGCCAATATTCCTCTTTTTGCTTCAGGAAAATTCACCCTGAGCTAACATCCAAGCCAATCTTCCTCTATTTTGTATGTGGGTTGCCATCACAGCATGGCTGCCAATGAGTTGTATAGGTCTGAGCTCGGGATGCGAACTCAGGCCGCTGAAGCAGAGTGCTCTGAACTTAACCATTAGGCCGTGGGGCCAGCTCCCAAAAGTTTATTTTTATAGTGAGTATGCACTTAACAATGAAAAAGTTTCGTAAGTAAGTAAATTATCTTAACAAGTGGACCAATAACACACAGGTTCACCCCAGTCTGAGTTGGATCTATGCCCATTCCCCACATGATACATTCCATAGGAGAATCCTGACATAGTTTTTCTCCATACTTGCAGATATATGATTAGTGATAGCTTCTTAGTGAGGGGAAAGTGTAAGATAAGTCTCAGGTGTTGGCTTAATGGTGAAAGAGTCTGAGATTTAGCTATTTCCAAAGTAGGAAAGGAAAAGCTCTTATATTTTGCTGGGAAAGGTTTGCTCTGAGCTAACATCTGTTGCCAATCTTCCTCTCTCTCTTTTTGTTTTTTTCTCCCCAAAGCCCCAGTATATAATTGTATATTCTAGTTGTAAGTCCTTCTAGTTCTTCTATGTGAGCTGCCACCACAGCATGGCTACTGACAGATGAGTGGCGTGGTGTCACAACTGGGGACACCACCTGGGCCACCAAAGTGAAGCACGCCAAACTTTAACTGCTAGGTCATTGGATCTAGCTCAAAAAGCTTTTATTTTTTGAGGGGCAAAATTTCCTATTCCAGAGTTGCCTTTCCATTCTCTTTTCAACTATCTGACTTGTTGAGAAACCATTTATAATTAATGTCCTTAGAATTTTCCCATGTGGATAAATACTCTTGATTGGCAATTTGTGCCTTTAAATACACGTTCCTGTTAAAACAAGCAAGGTATAAAACTTCCACTTGATTAAGTTCTCCTTGCCAAAAAAAAAAAGAGAAAAAAAAGCCCAGAGACACATCCTGGGTAAAATTTGTTTTAATATTTGAACTTTTCAAAGGTGAATAAGTATTCAGCTGCCACTCCAGTTCAGGTTTCTGTAACTTTAATATACTCATATCTGGTCCAATGACTCTGAAAGCTGGAACATTGAGGGATTTTTCTCTCTGCCTCTTTTAAAGAGTAAAAGCCCTGTCACAGTTGATGGATCAGGATTTGCAGAATATGGTCAATAGTCTCTGTTTGCTAGTGATTTCTTGGCATCCTGGCAAAATCGTTTAATTTTGCAGTTTCTTAGATTTGCCATATTATAAAAAAGGGAAAGTTGCAAACTTGAATTACATTCTATAAATGAATACAATTAAAACATACTAACTGAATTGGCTTCTTCTTCTTCTTTTTCTTTTTCTTCTTCTTCTTTGCTTCAGTTTCATCTTTTGTATTCTTAGAGTACCTTGAAGAAGTTCAGAGGTCTCGGACCGCTCGTAATAGTGAATACCCAAAAGCAGAGAAAGAGACTTCAGATACCATTGTAGAGATGCTGAAATATCTGAAAAACTTTACAAAGCTTACAGTCGATTTCACGGGAGTGGACTGGTTGGTGTGTGAGAGGATCTGTGCCAAAATTGTCTAGTTTTTACTTGAATTTCACACCATTAATGTCCTTCCCTTAAGTTAAGTCTACTTATCTGGGAAGAAAGGAAAATTCTAAGCAGTTCGACTCCTTTTGGATATCGTTTATGTTGCATATTTTTACATCACATAAGAAGGTTGGACTGGGACCACTGGGGATGATTTTAAATCTGGTGGAAGTTGATATCAGAAGAACAAACTGTGGCACAACAGATAGGAGCCCACAAAGGACAGGAAAGGGTGGGTGTCTTCATTGGGCCCATGGCATCCAAGGGACACCACAAAACACTTATCCTGGAGGAGGGGGTTAACTAAAGAGGAGGGGACTCTGAGGGTGTAGCTGGCCAGGACCATGAACCAAACATTGATGAGGTTTTCCGTAGGATTTGGACAACTAAGGCGTGATGTGGTATTGGAGCATTTCAAGAACTGAACAAAAGTGCATTTATATTTAGATATCCCCCCCATTGAGTAAGGAAGTCTTTGTTGTTCTAGATCTAGACTAGAGATTTCTATGGTAGGGATGGAAGTTCTTTTTTGGAAGTAGGAGAGTTCTCTGGAAAGTGAATTTAGAAAAAGAAGATAATCTATAAATGAAGGATAAGAGATGACAGCATTTGTCTTTACCTCCAAGAATGGAAGACTAGATGTAGTGGGAGACTGGCATCCAAAGGCATCACGTGATTTTACTCTTAACGGTACTTCAAAGATTAGAGAAAAGAAAAGAGGTGGTAACCGCCCAAACATGAACAATTTACCAGGCCAATTATTAAAGAAAGCTGAGGTGAAACTCTGGCACTGTCAGAAGGCCCGCTGGGAGGACCTGCAATTTTGCATGAATGTCTCATTCACCACGCCTCATTTGCATGAACATCTCATTTTAACCATATTAATCATTCCTTTGGCTTGCAGATATTGAGTTCTGGTGGTGATAAAATTTGCCAGCAGGCTGGAGCCCGCCCTGTGGTGCAAGCGGTTATGTGCGCGCTCTCCGCTGCGGCGGCCTGGGGTTTGCGGGTTTGGATCCCGGGCGTGCACTGACGAACCGGTTGTCAAGCCATGCTGTGGCGGCGTCCCATATAAAGCAAAGGAAGATGGGCACGGATGTTAGCCCAGGGCCAGTCTTCCTCAGCAAAAAGAGGAGGATTGGCAGATGTTAGCACCGGGCCAACCTTCCTCACACACACACAAAAATTTGCCAGCAGGGGGTGCCACGTCCTCAAATTTCCTTTCCTGGACCTTAAAGGTCATCTTAAAGGCTTTATGTCTCCGCAGACAAGCGTAGATTAATTGTAAGTTCATCAAATAATTGAAGTCTCCTGGGCATGGCACTCTTAGGTTGGGTATTATCCTAACGAGACGGAAGCACTAGCTTTCATCCCTAGTTGCTCCCTTCTGTGCTACGAAGGTCTAGGCAGCTGGCCCTCCAATGTCCACTTTTGGCCACAAGGGGACAGGAGAAGATCATTCGAATGGGTTAATAGAAATCCAACACTTTTAATGGAAAACCCTCTCAACATATACTGTTTGCCAATGGAAAGTCAAGACATTTGTTTCCTTTAAATAAAAATCATTTACATTTTTATTATTTTTATAGATTTTAAACACCATTTAAGGAAGAAGGTCTTCAAACTTTAATTCATCAATCATATTTTTCCTTTAGACTGCAGAATTAAGGCAAGGCATGCTTGCTATTACATATTCTAGTATTCAGTTAACTTTTGAACAGATAATTTTTTCAAGCCTTTTCGGTTTGCTTAATGTTGCTGTCTACGTTCTCTGAGTGCATCAGTCCACTGTAGGGATCTCCTGAGAGACTCGCGGGTTTGCTCCAGGCGAGTCCAGGCAGCGGTCCCTGTGTGAGCTGAGACTTGCAGGAAAGACACTGCCTGCTGCAGTCTTGAGCCTTGCACCATGTGACTGCTCACACCAGGGACGCAGCTGCCAGGGTCCCATTGCTTCCCTGCGCAGGCACTGAGACTCACAACCCTGCAGGCTCGGCAGATCCTTCTGACCCAGTTGGCTGGGCTGTGACCCCAGATCCAAGAGCAGAACAGGACGGACTAGAACTCTCTAGGCTTTCAGAGCCCAAGCTCCCAAGTTAGGACCACCTGCCTTTCAATCCCTACCGCCTCTGCCTGGAGGAGGAGCTGGAATCTGATTCAAGCTGGGTTTACCCTTCAAAGCCCTCTGGGTAAAAAAGCAGTGGACTAGGGTTCAGCAGAGCGGGGTCCCAGTCCTGGCTATGCTTGCGTGGCTTAAACAAGGCTTCACCCCAGGCCTCACTCACGCTGAAGCCCTTTACGTGTCTGCATCTCTCTAGGAGTCTACAGGAAACCTTCCTAGCTTTTCTCTTTCCCATTTATTATTTTCCTCCAACGCCATTCTGCTCTCTCTTTCTACTTTTTTCTGGCCTGCCAGCCTTTCCTCCATTCTAGCTATAATAAAATATTAAAGAGACCCTTGACACACTGAAGCAGTAATTCTCAGCCCTAGAAAGAGGTTAGATTTTAGGATATTTTTTTAAAATACAGAGCTCTATACTCCCCCATCCCACCCCAGATTTACTGCATTAGGTGTCAGTAGTATTTCTAGAAAGCTTACAAGTCCATTTGGGTACACTGACGGGAGGGGGTAGGTTCAAGAGAAATGTAGTCCTTGGAAAAGGAGGGAGGCTCAAATATTAAGTAAATATAGCAAAGGAAGGTAACTCCACTAAGGAAAGAAAAGCTGGTAACAGAGGGAATGAAACCTCCTCTCCTCCCTGAAAAAACTGGTATAGATATATCTTTTTCTTTCATCTTTTTTCTCTTTGATGTTTTTCTTCCTTTTCTTTCCTTCCCTTCTCCTAGATGGACAGGAGGGGTGGAATGAACATTAGGCTGAAGAAGACTGGGCTGAGTGAGGGAGACTCAGTTAAAATGGGAAGCTGAGGGTTGCAGGCATAATGACAAGTCCTGACACCCCAGTTTGACCACTGGCACCCCAGGCTTGCTGCCTAGCGATTTTCAGCAGCGCAGCGTCTGTTGTCAGGGTCCTGGGCAGCATCGCCAAGTCATGGATGTTCTTCTCAGAAATTCTCCTTCTTGTATTCCAAAGACCTTTGCGTTAAAAATCTGCTCTTTCCTCAAGTCCCCTCCTTCCAAAATGATCCCAAGGAAAAACTTATTCACTGAGACCTCATTACTGGCAAGACATAAGAACTTTGATTTGACAGTTGGTAACTTGTTATCTAGGAGGTTGTTGGTATATGTGTTGGTATACACGAATGTCCCCCAACCTTAGAATCTTACTGGATGTGGATAAATTAGAGTGGTACTGCCCTAGAGATGGGGATAGGAAGACAGATTTTAGAAAGATTTAGGGGGTAAATATCAGTGATGAACCAGACATAAGACTTGAGAAATAGGTAGATGTCATGAATAACTCCTGGGTTTCTGGCTTATATAACTGGAATGAATTTGTCCAAATTTTAGAGAAGAGTGCAATTTAATGAAACTTAATCAGCCTTCACTAAGCATCATAGGAGTAACAAAGATAAGTAAGACTATGACTAAAGTCTGTAAGGTCACCCTACCCTAAAAAAGACAACATTCAGAAGACTATATTACTATAAGACTAATACTATAGTATTCCCCTTGCATGTACAGCTTCCAGAAATTATGCAGTTAATAGAACATTCCAATTTTAGATAGTTATAAGTCAAAAGTGGGTAAAACAGTTAAGTTTTGGGATATAAGTAAGACGCTTGCATTTGTAATCAAATTCTGACCTTGGGTGAGTAAATGTTCTAAGCAAAGACCAGATGCAAATGCCCAAAGCAAACTTGACTTATGGGATGGGTGTTCAGTATTATGAAAGTCTGTTTTTACTTAGAGGTATGGAATTGCTCAAGTCCCTTCTTGGCCTGTTGGGAGGGCTAAATGGAGGTCTAATTATGCCCAGTAAATAAGATTCCATTCAATTTCAACCATCTGGGGAGGGGTTGGTGAAATCACGGATACTTGCTTACAGTAGGCTAAAGCTGGAGATTTCAGTTCCTCTCAAGTTGCACAGCAAGGCCGCTTGTTTTTCCACTGAGACCAGCTGATTTTATACACCTTTGATTGACTCCAAGTGAAATCAATATGTGTTTTCTTTAATGGATTTCAGGACTCGCCTCTGCACCTGCAGAAGAAGAGCCACTTGTTAGCAAATCTGCAGGCTCACGGCCTTTCTATTGTCCAGCTAGACCCCTTCTATACAGAACAATATTGAATTCCTTGAATTGCTTATGCAAAATGAAAGACCAGGTGTTTTCTCATTCAAGGCCTCAGATATTATAGCTACTACACAGTGAATATAACAAGTCGGTTAATTCCTTTGGGTCTTAGTTTTCTCAGATGAAGAGGTGTTATCTAACGTCACTACCAAAAATTCTGGGATTCTGTCTGTGCTTTCCACCTCCTTCTTAACGACTCCACACTCTGTCTCTAGAATATGCAGCCTTGAGTCATTAAAATTAAAAAAAAATTACCAACAATTTATGTTAAAATGTGCTTTCATAGAATCACAGAATAGCTAGTGTTGGAGTGTTGTGAATACTAGGCATAACATAGATTTATTGGCTTAGTGTACCCTCAAATTGATGAAAATATGTGAATGTGTTTTAAGATACAGATTCTTGGATCTCTCTAGACACCTACTGAATCAACATCTCCAGGGAAACAGGAGTGGGAATCTACATTCTTCCTGTGGTTAAATATACAAAATATTTGTTCAGTAAGACTGTATCTTCTTAGTGTAAGTTGGTATAAAGAGTGAAAACTTCAATACTATTTATCTCTAAACTCCATCATCATTGCTGCCTCTGGGTTTGTTCACATGTTGCTTCCTGAAATCATCTCCTCCTTTATCTTAAGAAAACCCTATCTATCAGCCAAAGCTTTGATTAAGTCCTATCTCCTAACTAGTAGCTCATAGCTGTATGCCAGGTACTGTGTTAAGCATCACTTCTGGCAATCCTCGTGATAACCCATGAGGGAGCTACTGTTCTTATCCCTTTATACAGCCGAGGACATGGAGGTTTAGAGAAAAGAGCTAGCAAGCCTGTCCATCACCCTGCAAACAAGTGACAGACATGAGGTTTGAACATACTGTCTCACCAGGGTGACATTTATCTGTCACCCTCTACGTGGACCACTTTCCTTGCTCACTGCACAGTACAGCTTCCAAACATATCCCTCTTCTCAATTCCCCCAGAACACACAGTCTGAACCCCACAAATGAGCACTTATTAATAGGTTTTGCTATTCTTTCCCACATAGCTCCTGTCTGCCCCACTAGACCTCAATCCAGCAAAGGCAAGGGCCATTTTCTGTAGGCCCACACAGTAGGCTCGACTAATACTTGTCAATTGATTAGATACGGAGAAAACATGTGAATTGTGAAAATGTGCAAGATTGTTTTAGTGTTTAACTGTAGAAGAATATCAAGCAACAAAAGAAAGTATCAAATTTAGCTTCAATCTTTGTTTTAGGAATACTCTTTTTTCTTCTATGTGACTTTAAATGGAGGGAGGAGATGGAATGGTGGAAATCACAACTGAAAGAACCATTTTCCAAAGGCAGTATTTAGGTTCTTGGAGAAGTTGGCCCCTGCCTCTGGGACCACTATACTCTATGGGATTGTGCTGACCCAGAAAATATGAAAATTTTGTTCTTGTAAAATCTTTTTTGGCTCAACTCAATTCCATATGAGCAGAGCAATGCATGCTCTCTTGTAGAATTTACACCCTGAAGTGGCATACCCCTAA
The DNA here is from genome assembly GCF_020826845.1 of Diceros bicornis minor. Classification (NCBI taxonomy): domain Eukaryota; kingdom Metazoa; phylum Chordata; class Mammalia; order Perissodactyla; family Rhinocerotidae; genus Diceros; species Diceros bicornis. Next base: position 13,854,983 of record NC_080776.1, on the reverse strand, counting down.
TCTTTTAACAGAGAATTGGGTAGATGAATTTGCTGAAGCAGTCACAATTTTGAGTTAGGTCATTTTATAAAATGGATGAAGTAAAGTGTGTTTTCCTTTGTCTCAGGAAGAAAAAATTTTATTTCACATATTTGCTTAAGAGTAATGTTGGCTTCAACATTAGAGGCTAAAGATAAACTTAGAGAAACATTTTTAGATGGCTTCTGACTTGAAATAAATACTATCTGAGGGCATTTAAATTCTCTTAAGTAGAAATTAACAATACTATTTGCAGAGTCAATGTGTGCAGTGAATTATTGGGAGACTTCTCTAATGGTAAAATATGATCATCTTAACTGTTCTCTTTTGTCTTCTCCCATTCCTTAGTATATCTTATAATTTACCTCAGTATACATCTTGCAAGTAGGTTGTTTGAAACATCTTTATTTAATGTGTAGTTAATAATGTCACTACATGCATTACAGAGTAGGAATCACATTGTAATGTATATTACCAGTTTTTCCTCCAAGCATTTCGAGCATATAAAATCATTCCGGAACCTTTTGGTTCACATTGCCCTTTCGAGTATTGCCTAAGTAAGTTGGGAAAGCTAGGATACTAACATAGATTATTTTTATTATGGTTTTTAAAATTAAGAACTAGTGAGTTTCTTTGAATTTTTAAAATAAGTTATAAATGACAAAGTATCTTTTCTCCAAGGGTAAAAACTGGTTGTGAACTAATGTGGGATTTGAATATGATTAATTTAATTGTAAAGAGTTACAACCAGTGGCAGTAAACATGTAGGAAAGACAACGTCTAGATTTCTTAAATTCTTAAAAAATTTGGTTTGGGATTTAGAAGTAATATGCAGTAGTAGATTTATTCAAAGATGTTACTCCAAATATAAGTTAGGAAACTTTTCTTGTCTCTTAAGCGTAAAATGAATATATTTAGTTAGATCCCATTAATTTTTCAAAATGTTGTTGAGAAATGAACTTTAATTTCCCAAAAGCCCCATCACTATAGTCTTGAATTTTCATCCTAGCGTCACCGTCTATTGCCAGATGCTCTCTTTTTAGGGTTCCACAATAGGAATTTAAACTCAAGGACAAGCTCTGCTTCTCCTTTGCTTCTGCCCTTCTTTATTCTGTGCTTGTTCTTTGAGTGCCTGTTATGTACAGGGCATGGCTCAGGTCAGAGGCTCCAAAGTATTTCAGAATGATGAATTCACAGAGAATCATTGGAGGGTCCCCAATTTTAATTCTACATATATTCAATTTGGTGTAATAGGTGATTAAAAAATTATCTACACAGCAGTCAGCCCAGAGCATGTATTTGAGTAGTCACCATAGCAGGAGATACACTTATTCTCAAGATATTGTCATCGTTCAAAACTTTTATTTCTTTAGATCTTATTTGGAATTGCCCTAGAGTCAGTTTGAGCACAGGGGAATAAAACTCACTGCTTCATGTTTCAAATCAAAGTGGAATTCTGCAGCTTGATTACCCATTTTATTCACCTAATAAGGAGCTAAGTACCTTTTCACTGTTTGCAAAAATCATCCGAAAGACAAATTTTATCACTATTAAGGGTAGTCAAAAGAACAAGTAATGTCTCTAAAGGCAATTCAAAAAAGTAGTTTCCAAAAGTCCCTTGTCTGTGGCTGAGCACATGTCTGGGGTGAGGGTTTCATCTCCCAAGGGACTTCTTTGAAAGAGACCATACCCTCTTGGTACTTTTTTTGAAGCCAGACACATTAGTTTATATTCATACCTCATGCATTTAATTTACTTTCATATCATTTCTCAATCCAGACACATTGCTGTGAATAGCTTTGGGAGCGCTGTTTGATTTTTAAAAGCATCACACTGTGCCGACCTCCTATGCTCTACAATGTCAAACATGGACTTTAGCTTCTATCTTTCTTTAAAAGTCAAGTTCTCTAGATAGGTTATAATCCTACCAGTGGGAATAATCAGTGTAAAGGCCCTAGCGAAATACGAACTCAGGAAAGTCAGCCCTTGATAGGTGTCTGAATGATTTTTTAATATGTCAAAATTAAGCTTTGGGGAACTAGACTGGAGACACATCATAGAATTTAATTAGTGCTAGGGCTCTTAGAGGTCATCTATTACAACTCTGTCTTCTTTTAAATTTAAAAAATTGATGCCTAAAAGTTTACGTGACTTTTCCAAAACCACAAAAGTTTATTTCCAGTCCTCAGAAGTCCTAATGCCTCAACTCTTCAGCAGAATACCCTTCTACCATCTAAATTGCTCCAATACTGTTAGGTCTCCCAGAGTACCCATCACTGGAGTAATCTTTGACAATGTGCATTCACGAACACTTCTACATTTCTTTAGCCATCTCCTTATATATAATTTCTCATTGTTTACAGAAATTAATATATCTGACATATTTTTTTAATCTATAGGGGACTTGATTTCTATGTAATGTGTATCCTTGACTGCATTTCTAATATTGCCTGTTCTATTAGTCAACTCAAAGTTGCATTTTATATAATATGTGGAGTAAGCATTTTGTTCAAGGATTTGGTAAATGTGCAAGAATTTTGTTTCTTCAGTGTCATCTGTTTAAACCAGATGAACTCCTTTTCATCCTTTGTGTCTCAGAATAAGACTGCATTGGAAAAGTCTTCTCTGATCTCTCAGACCAGGTGAGATGCACTTTTCATTAAACTTTGCCATTAAACACCTATGCACCCCCTTATAACTCTCAACACGTTTGTAATGACTTGTTCATGCCAGGCTTCCCCAGTACACTCTGGGCTCCATGAGGACAGAGACGTCATCTGTCTTAGACCCCAATATTTCTCCAGCACAAACCATGCACATGACAAGCACTCTTCTGGTCAGGACTCTGGTTACAAGCTATAGAAATGCAATTCATGCTAACTTATACAAGAAAAAGTAATCAATGGATCATGGAACTAAAATGTCTAGAGACAGAAGTGGGTGGTTTCATCCAAGCTGTGTCCCTGGACTCAAATTTTGTCCTTGGAGTGATGTTTTCTTGTATTTCTTTTACTGTTAGACATGTTCTGCCTTTGTCGGAGCCAAGATGGCTCTGGTTGCTCCAGGCTTATCTGATTCTCAGTACTCCATGTCTTAGAAAGAGATCATTTCAGCAAATGTCCCAACTAGGGTTTTCACTGTTTTGCTTGGGGCACAGGCCCATCCATGAGTCCATCACCATGACTGAGAAATGTGGCACTCTGACTCCCTAGTCAAGGTCAGTACACCTTCCAGAAATTAGGAGCAGAGGTCAGCCCTGCTTGACCCACATGGGTTGAGAGTAGGATGAGAGTGATTTCCAAAGAGAAAAAAGGAATTCTCGTACCACAAGGTGGGTAATGGATGCTGGGCAAACAGAAATATTGATAGCAATAAGAATACTAATAGCTAATTTTTATTGAGTGCTTTATGTGGATTTGTTAATTTAAGATGTCCACTAAAATGCTCCAAAAATTGATGTTGAGGGAATAAATGAATGAAAACAAAGTTTCATGCCTAGGACTTATGTTTCATGCCTATGACATATTGACAATGCCATGCTTATTCCTATATATATTTTTTTTTGGTGAGGAGGATTGGCCCTGAGCTAACATCTGTGCCAGTCTTCCTCTATTTTGTATGTGGGACACCACCACAGCATGGCTTGATGATCGGCATAGGTCTGTGCCCGGGATCCGAACCCGTGAACCCTGAGCCGCTGAAGCAGAGCTCATGAACTTAACCACTATGCCACCGGACTGGCCCCATTATTATTATTCTCACTATTGTTATTATTGAGTGCTGGGAACTTTGCAAACTAAATTCTTATACAGTTATAAGTTACTAGGAGATTTTTTTTGTCATTTATTAAAAAGCAATTTGGAGGGCCAACATCCCTGTGGCTATCTCTCATGCCTTATGTGCTTAAAGAACTTTGTACATGCCTTTGTTTGTGTCTTGCAATTTACATCTCATTTCTGGCTTTTATTTTTCTGATTTTAGTTCAATTACCTGCTATCTCCCTGTGCTCTCTTGAGGAAGCTGACCAAGTTTCTCCTTGTAATTTTAATTTGTATTTTGGGTGTTTGCATAGTCAGTTCAGCTTCTTCCTGCTCCTTCTCAATTTATTTCGTATAAGGTAGCTTCCCACCCCCGTCTCGACCCTTGGGGTTTTTCTATTGTTCCGTTGAGGAAACATTCAGTTTTACTAGATGACTTTTCTGTTTCAAGTCTGGTCCAAAGAGATTTTGCTATTTCACTAAGCCTATTAATCTTGGCTTTCATTTTGTTATTAATTTTCCTATTTTCATTTCCCCCATATTTTTCTTTAGTATGCTAAATTCCACACTAAGAGTTTCCTGTTTTCCCACTGAGTTTTAACCTTCTCCAAGGAGAAGTTCTATTTAAAAGTTCTTAAACTGGGTTCTTGAAATCCCTGAGACCGTGCACACTTCTGTGCGTGTGCATAGACACATTTCCCAGGGGAGAAGGTGATAGTTCTCATCAGATTTCAAGTTTATGACTCATGAATGTTTCAGAGCTGTGGTCTGCTTACCGCAATACCGCTGACAATTAGTGAACTGATCTTCTATCTCTCCCACAGAGGGTAGGGGCTACGGCTTTTCTTCATGACTGTGACTTGGCTTTTGGCTCAATTCTGTATGCACGCTGGGGAGGATTTCAGTAGAAGGGAGCCCAGACGGTCAAAAACTTATCTTCTGTCCTGGGCCAGTGGCCCCTGAGCAGCCAACTTCTCAGCATGACACAGCTTTTGAAGACTCTGTGCTACTCTGAGGCACCCTCTCAGGATGCAACCCCTCCCCTCCCGCCATGCTTTATCTGCTAAGGTAGCACCCACACCTTTTCCACATCTCCCCTATTTGGGACATTGGTGACACATTGTATATGTTGTCTTCCCCTTTTTTTTGTTTATGGAGCGCTCTAGGTCTCCCTTTAATTCCTAGACTTTGATACACATATATTGAATTTGGATGTACAAAAGCCATATCAGGCAGTGACTTCCCGTTCTTTCTTCTTTACATCCTTAATTCTTTCACATAAATGATGTCATCATGTTTTGGTCATGCTCTATCCAAGAGCGAGCATTTTCAGTCCCTCCTGCACATTTTTCAGGCTGCTAGCACTTAGATCCCTCTACCTCCCTCACAATTTACTCACGCTGCTAGGCATTGTTGCCTCGGCCATTGCTGGCAGAACAGATGGGCTCAAGGATTGGAATCCTTTCCCAAGACCGGGGTCAGGGGGAAGAAGTCTCACAAAGACTCTGTGCCATAGGAGTAAACCAAACTAAGGTTCAAACTCAACAGACTACTTGTAAACACCAAGTTCCAAGGATTAGAGGTGAGATGGAGGTCAGTTCTGAGGCAGACCAAGAAGGGCTCAAAAGGTTAGGAACAGGATAAAATGGACCAGCAGCATTGAGACGTTTGGCCCGGTTAGGCTAGATTAACGTGTAAGAGGCAAGAATGACAATGCCTGTGATTCTTCTTTGTAATCTGAGCTTCCCTCTGTATCATTATTGCAGGTTAGTGATCTGCTAATACACACTCATTCTGTGTGTGTGTGTATGTGTGTGTATAGTGATGTAGGTAGGAATGGGATCATCATATGCATATTGTTGGCCAGTATGATTGGGAAAGGCATCAAATATAATTTAATCTTTATTGATTAAATACTATAGAAACATATTCCTTAGAAAATGAGTCTTCCACAATATCAATCCTTCAGAGATAACCACTGTTAACAGTGTATATTCTATTCTTCCAGATTCTTTCTACACATATATTAAAATAAACGTACGTGCATGTACCCACACATGTATATTTCAGGCAGAAATGTGAGTATCCATAATCCTGTTCTATAACTTGTTTGTTCAGTTACCAAGTATCTTAAGTACCATCATTTTAAAAATAAACCTTGAAAACAGAATATATGAATATTGCCTGAAAATTGTACTGAAGTGCACTAGATCTGATTAGATTGCTAAAGAAGCACCAAGGAGAAATTTAAAAGATACTAATGACTAAGTCTGGAACCACTTATTCTGAATCAATTATTTCATTTTTAAAAAAGTAAAAATAATGCTGGTACAGGGTTAGAGACAAGCTGAACTGGATAATTGCAGCAATCGCCAGCTGACAACTGAGGAAGCATGATGTTATTTTCAAGTGCATCTGTGTCATAACTGCAAGGTGGTTCCATTTTTTTATTATTTTCGACTATTTAACAGGGTTCAAATCAGAGCAGAAATTATTGGAGAGGGTCGAATCAATGTTAGATTGAGAACTGAAATTCTAACAAGTGCCACAATACATGCTTAATATTTTGCTCTCTCTCCTCTTGAAATCTATTCTTCAAAACTGGTTGTAAGTATTCACATTCTATGATATTAATTTAACAGAAGATTAAACAGGGGCCATTGAGGTCAAAGGCTGAAGCCACGTGGGTAGGAGAAAAGAAAGAACTGAATCTCTATCTCTTACCTCCCAGCCAAGCTCTCTTTTCAGTAAAACATTATTTTGAAATAATTATAGAGTCACAAAAAATTGCAAAAATATGACAGAGAGGGCCCGTGTACTCATCAGCCAGCTTCCTCCAATGGTAACTAACATCTTATGTAACTACAGGACATTATCAAAATCAGGAAATTGACATTAAACAATACAACTAACTCGACCACAGATGTTACTACTTGGATTTCACCAGCTTCTGAATGCGCTCATTATGTTTTTGATGTATTTGTGTTTAGTTCTATGACATTTTATTCCATGCCTTGATTTATGTAACCACCCTAGCAATCAAGATACAGAACTGTTCTGTCACCATTAGGGAACTCCCTAGTGCTCCCTCTTTATAATCACACCCTTCCCTCCTTCTCTAAACCCTGACAGCCCTGATTTATTCTCCACTTCCATAATTTTGTCATCTCTACAGTTTTGTCTTTACGCCCTCCCTCACTACCTTGCAATCAATATTTTTGGGGCAGATCTTCTCTGAAATGCCCATCTGGTCCCGCTCGGTCTTTCCTCTTTGGAGGCCTAGAGTTCTTTGACCCAATCATTCATGAAGGTCCCAGATTATCAGTGGCTGATACTGCAACAAGCAAAGCAAGGTCTGTGTAATCTAACGCCAACAAGAACCTGACTCAGCTTGTTTCGCTGATGTATTTCTGGGGTTGCTGCAACAAAGTAGCACAGACTGAGTGGCTTACACAACAGAAATCTATTGTCTCACGGTCTGGAGGCCAAAAGTCAGAGATCAAGGTGTTGGCAGGGCCACGTTCCCTCTGAAGACGTTAAGGAAGGATCTGTTCCACGCTTCTCACCTAGCTTCTGGTGGTTCCTTAGCTTATGGCACCATAACTCCAATCTTCACATGGTGTTTTCCCTGTGTGCTTGTCTTCACATCATCTTTCCTCTGTGGGTGTCTCTCTCTGTGTCCAAATTTCCCCTTTTTATAAGGACACCGGTCATATTGAATTAGGGCCACTCTAATGACCTCATTTTAACTTGAGTACCTCTCTAAAGACTCTTTTTCCAAATAAGGTCACATTCTGAGTACTAGGGATTAGGAGTCCAATACCTCTTTTCTTGGGGGCCACAATTGAACCCATCACAACCAACATTCAAAAAAACATGCTCAGGATATTCTAAGCACAAGGAAAATAAATGTAGAAATAATAGTAGAAAAGAAAAGTAAGGGACTATGGAAGAGAATACTTCCCAACCTATTACATTAACAACTTCTAAACCTTCAGGATTTGACCTGAAAGGGATGCTCCAGATGGGGCTGGGGGATGATGTAGCAGGCCTGACTGGCACCTCCTAGGTGTCAACCCCAGTGGTGACTCTATGAGATAACTCCAGGAAGCTAGTGCTCCATTGCTCAGATCTCTGGCCCAGATGCAGCCACAGTTCCCTTCCCTTGGTTTATCTGAATGTAGATAGGGGAACTCAGAGCAGACTTTATGTGTACCAAGGGAGAGCAAAAGAGCAATAAACCCAGAAGCTTATAGATAAAGGCTAAACGCAGCATGGTTTTTAAAGAGTAACTTTCTCGTCCTACCCAGATGTGCCTCTCACAATAGGAACAAGAACTTAGGTAAAGCCCCAGGTGGGATGCAGAGAGGGGAATCTTTCTTACTTGGACACGATCATGAAGGTGTCATGATGTTTAGGTGATGGCTTCCAGGCGACCTGCTCTGCAAGTTGTCTTGGGATGTTGTTATGGACTGAATGTTTGTGTGTGTGTCCCTCCCTCCAAATTCATATGTTGAAGCTCTAACTCCCAATGTGGCTGTATTTAGAGATAGGGTCTCTAAGGAAGTAATTAAGGTTAAATGAGCTCATAAGGATGGGGCCCTAATCTGATAGTATTAGTGTCCTTATGAGAAGAGACACCAGAGAGCTCTCTCTGTCCCTTTCTCCCTCTCCCCAAGTGCTTGCAGAGAGGAAAGACCATGTAAAGACCCAAAGAGAAGGTGGCCACCTGTAAGCCAGGAAGACACCTCTCATCAGAAACTGAATCTGCTGGCACCTTGATCTTGGACTTCTGGCCTCCAGAACTGTGAGAAAATAAATGTTGTTTAAGCCACTTGCTCTGTGAAATTTTGTTAACGGCAGCCCAAGCAGACTAATACAGATGTATACTCTTCAGCTCCAAAGTATTTCTCAGGTGCTCAACTTCCAGCCTATCTCCATGTAGATGTGCCATCTTAACACCTCTCACTTGAGAACTGCTGCCTCCATTGCGGTACCTGCATGGCAAAATCCAAGAAAGATCCCCTTCCTGTAGCTCATGTGGGTTCTATCTAAGTTCTTGTTTCTATTGTGAGAGATTCACCTCTCTTCTAGCTAACTTTGGAAATGATCTAACCCTTCCAGTGAGTGGCCCCCTCCTCCGAAGTGGTCCAAGAAAATGGGAGCTATTTCACTCTACAGTAAACATAATCTCTCTTAGGCAGCAAAGTTTGAACGCCAAAAACAAAAATCAAAGGCCTGGTTTTCAAACAGGATGACTCAGCTTTTTGTTTATTTGTGTAAGCTAATTTGTTCTAGCAGAATAATTGCTGAACTATAGACAAATAAACTATAGACTAATAAATAGAAGTATGCCACATCTTTTGGGACATTGTTTAGAGGCAGTGGGCAATGAAGATTGGAGAATTTTAAAATACTTTTTTACAAAAACAAGTTTTGAATGTGGGAGATTATTCTGGTATTTTCTCTGTTTTCTGGTGTTTTCTACCTTTGCACATTTTCCTTGCAGTAGATTTAAAATAAAGCAAAATATTAAATAATATCAAAAATCAAATGTTTAAGCTAAAGAATTTTTTTAAAAATCATGCTTCTAAAAAGCAGGAAGGAGAGGTGGCAAATAAAACGTATTGATAATAATATTATCTATAATTTATTAAGTACTCATTTTGTCATAGGTACTGTCCTAAGCATTTTATGTAAATATGCTAATTTCAACACACAATCAGGAAATCTTAAAAAGGGGATGGTAAGTAGGAATTTGTAGTAGTCTAAGAGTTTTGCTGAAAAGTGGATTTTGGGTGGCAAAGTATGTGGTTGAAATACTCACAACGATATGAAAGAGAATCAGGGAAGAACAAAGACCTACAGAGCATTTAGGGAGTAACGTACCATGATCTCTTTCAGATCATACCATCATAAAATGTTAACTTATATAACTTATTCAGTTAAAAAAAGAACTTTAGATAAAAATCATGAATGCTGATCAATGGCACGCCAAACTTTAATTTCTCCTTGTCGCTGTGTTGTTTCAGTGATAATGTATTGGAATATTTTCAAATCTTTTTGTAAGCTTTATTGAGCTATAATTGATATACAAAAATTGCACATATTTAGTGTACACATTTAGATGGGCTTGGGCATATGCATATATCCATGACACCATCACCACAATCCAAGTTCTAAACATATCTGTCGCCTCCAAAAATTTGCTTGTGTTCTTTTGTGTGTGCATACTTGTGCCTGTGTGTATATATGTGTGTGTATTTATGTGTGTGTATGCTTTTGTGGCAATAACACACCGTAAAATCAATCCTGTTAACATATTTTAAAGTGCATAATACTGTATTGTTAACTATACGCAATATGTTGTATGGCAGATCTCTAGAACATATTCATCCTGTGTAACTGAAACTTTATACCCATTGAGCAACAACTTCCCACTTCCTCTTCCCCCCAGCCCCTGGCAACCACCACTCTATTCTCCGCTTCAATGAGTTTGACTGTTTTAGATACCTCATGTAAATGGAATCATGCAATGTTTGCCCTTCCGTAACTGGCTAATTTCGCTTAGCATAATGTTCTCTAGGTTCATCCACATTGGCAGAAATGGCAGGATTTTCTTCTTTTTTTTTAAGGGTGAATAATACTCCATTGTATGTATGTACCACATTTTCTTTATCCCTTCATCTGTACCTTTTTCAGATTTAAGGACAGTCATGTGATTTTTGTGGTCACATGAGTTGGTTTATGGCTTAGTCCATTTGGACTGCTGTAACAAAATACCACAGACCAGATGGCTTATAAACAACAGAAATTTATTTCTCACAGTTCTGGAGGCTGGAAGTCTGAGATCATGGTTGGGTAAGGGCCCTCTTCTGGGCTGCAGACTTTGTCGTGTCCTCATGTGATGGAAGGAGCTAGGGAGCTCTGCGGGATCTCTTTTATAAGAGCACTAATCCCATTCATGAAATCTCCACCCTCATAACCTAATCACTTCCCAAAGGCCCTACATTCTAACACCATCACATTGAGCATAAGGATTCCAACATGTGAATTTTGGGGGTACACAAACAGTCAGACCATAGCAGTTTAAATGAAACCATTTTGAAAAGAGTAGCATTACACAGATGCTGGGTAGAATTATATTCATAAACATATTTTGAAAACTTAAAAGTAGTGACCATAATTCCTTCCATAGAATAAGCAGTTTGAAGAAATCTAATATTCATTCATTTTGGGCTGTTTCCTACACTTGGGTTTTGAAGTTCAAGTGAAATGGGACTTCACATGTGTTTTCCTGTTTTCTTTCCCAAGATTATGTGTACCTCTTGAAATTAACTCAGAAATAGAGCCTATTTCCTAGAAAGTCTGCTGGGTTCTTTTATGGAAGGTTTTCAGTATAATAAGGATAACCCATTTTTTAAGGTAAGAAAATGAAGAAAGAAATGGAAGAAAAAGAGATGGAGAAAGGCAGAGAAAGAAAGAAAAGCTCAAGTAGATATTTACTAGATATTCGGGTATTCCAAATTAGCTATAGAGAAAGATACACACGCTGTGGGCATTTCCTTAAAAATTAAATAGTATCCAAAGCTTTGGTCCCAAATACCACTTGTTTAGTGTAGGGTTCCAAACTCAGTGATGAAACCTGTGGTACCAAATCATCTTAAAATCCTACAATTTCCTCTTCTTAACATCTTTTATCCTAAATACATTTAGAAGCTATTTCAAAATAATGGAATAATAAATTCACTCTAAGACACAATTTAACTATTTCATTAAATGTTTTATTTCAAAAACTTTAGAAGGGTGTCCCATCATGAGTACCCCAAACTTGACCTATTACCTAGTAACAATTATAAGTAAATAGAAAAGAATGGAATCATAACTCGTGTGGACTGAAGGGTAAGACACAGTGAATTTAATGAATTGAACTCTGAGATGCAGAAATTTAAAAGAAAATGTGAATATAAAGATAACACCTTTTTTAGCTCTTTTGATGTACTGAGCTGTGGAATGAGAAAGGTTTTGAAATGCAACACTTGTGAACTTTGATATATCTAGAAAAAATAACAACTCTTTGGGAGATAAGGGAAATAAAGGGTTTGGAGGAATGTCAGCGATTAGGGGGCATGTCCCTTAGGCTGGGAAACCTAACCGAGGCAGTCTCACCCCGCAGGTCACTCTGTTCTAACCCAGCCTGGTGACCCACCAAAGAGAGTACGAGCGAGGACAGCTGTCTGATAGAACAAGGGGATGGAAGTGTTTCACCACTTGTCTTGACTTTTAAAAAAACTTTTATTTTGAACTCAAGTCCACTTATTGTGGACTCAAGAAGTTGCAAAAAATGTACAGAAAAGTCCCATGTTTCCTTCATCCAGCCTTCCCCAATGTTAGCGTCTTACATACTATGGTACGTTATCAAAACCAGGAAATTGACATTGGCAGAATACAATTGACTAGACAAGAGAACTTACTTGGATTTAACCAGTTTTTACATGTAGTCTTTTTTTTTTTTTGGATTGACATTTACAAATTGAGAATATTCAATACAAGTTCCCAAAGTCCTAATGAGCAATGTCTCTCTCTAATACTTTCCCTTCCTCCATGCCTCCTTCCTTCCTTCACACCCTCTCTCGTTTCCTCCCTGGCTTCCATCCTTCCACACTGAGAACCAATTTAGTACCAGGCACTCTGCTATAAGCTGGAAAAACTGGTGAAGACAGACAGTCATGGCTGGTCCCTTCTCCATTGTCACTCACTCCCCCATCCTTATTCAGATCCTTACTAGGCTTTCCGATGAGTCTTCCAGCCTCCTGTCTCCCCCTAACCCACTTGTTCCTATGCACAGCTCCAGATTAATCTTCCTAAAGCACAGCTTCCCTTGCAAAAGTACTTTTAGAAAACTCTTCTTCACCAACAGAATTAACTAGTACAATACGTGTTCAGTCTGTCATTATAGAATGCCCCACCCTTCCAATGTTCACAACTTATGCTCGAGTCAGATTCTGCAATGTGCTGTTCTCCCTTGCTACTCTAGCCCTGTGGAATGCCTCCCCATCTCCCTCTTTATCAAAATACATTAAGTGCATTTCAAATGCCACCTCCTCCAAGAAATCTCTCCTGATTGCTCCAAGCAGATGCAACTTCTTCTTTCTTTCACCAGCACCCCCCCCCCACCCGCCCCGAGTATTTGCAATCTTATTGTGTTTATTTTCTCCACCTCGTTTGGTGGCATATAGGTACATTTCTGCTGCAGATCATGCCTTCCTCCTTTAGGACAGAGGCTCTGCATCACTCTTTCAGTTTTTCTTTAATGTCTAGAGAAAGAACATGGATTTGGGGTCAAGATAGATCTTCAGGACCCCACCTCCCCCCAGCTTCTGCTCCTTATTATCTACAGGGCCTGTAGCAGGACACCCCGTGAGGCAGATAATACTAGCTGCAAGTCTACTGGGGCTAATGTGCCTACATCATGGGGCATTCAATGCAATAATGCATGTAGAGTGTCTCATACAGGGCCCGGCACAGGAAATATTTGTAAAGTAAATCTTCAAGTATGGGTGGAAAATTATCTTTCCAAAAAATAAGGAAATAGATTTTATAAATATGGCTGTCTTCCAATGAATTGGAGGTGCCTGGGTTAGCGATCACTTCAAAAAACCTAAAACCAGTGTTCAGTTTTGAATCTTCTGAAAGCTAGAGTCATTCTGAGAAAGGAGCTGCCGCTAAATCTTGACAACACGTGCTGGGAATAACAAGGTCAGGCTAGGGAGAGAAACTCCCAACTTCTCTCCCAGAAACATCATTTCTAAAGGTCTGAAACAGCAGAATCATTCATACCCAGTTTCTGCCCCCTCTCCCTTCCACACACCTGGATATTTTAGCTGCATGGAACCAGATGAGAGTTACACTTTCCTCTGTATCTTCTTAACTGTAGGAGCCAATTCTTAATTGTTTCTAATTCAAGGAAAGACTTGGCTTGTGATTTGCATATCTGTTACCTAATTTGCATATCATGCATATGTCTTTCTTTTATTACCCTGAATAATTGAGTTAAATCTATACATATTTTTATTTCTTTAAGGGTATGCAAGGCCCACATTTTGCCAGAAGTAAATGGATTCTTGGGGGTAAAGGCATTTTCCTGTGATTTAAGCCATAAGGGTTAACTTCACGCCCACCTTCCTACTCAAAGTGTTGCGGGATTTGCTTACTTTGTAAAGGAGTGTGCCAGGTCTTTAATCTGGCTGGCTGGAGCTCTCTGCAAAGATGACAATCATTCCGGGACTTGGAAGCCAAATAGTATGTGGCCAGCCTCCAGTGATCTGGAAAACAGTTTAGAGGTTACTTTTGAGGCTGATAAAGTTGTTCTGCCAGAAGGCCAAGATCATGTAATTTGACCTTTTGCAAACTTACGGGACTTGTACCAAAATAAGTTTGCCTAGAAATGAACATTCAAGGGCCTTGATCTGTTTGGTATTGTTCATGAATAATAATAATAATGAGATAATGATATGAATAACAACTACAGCAGACGGAAGGTTCATCTTGTCCCAGACCTTATACTAAGTAGTTTATATTTTTTCTCCTGGAAATTCTCACAATATCTCTATGTTAGTCCCATTTTTACAAATGAGGAGCCCAAGCTTAAAAACTTCTAGTCACTTGCGTGAAGTCACAAGGTTACTAAGGGGCTGAGTCAAGATTTAAAACTGACTATCTCGAAAAGCAATGTCTTGACCATCGTGATCTCATATGTTACATTTTTAAAACTACTTACAAGCTCCAAATGAATTAAATTATTTCATCCTCACTTGCTTTTCTTTCTTTCCAAATTAAATCTTCACGCTATCATGGGGAAATATCAAATTTACTGAGCATCCACTGTGAGCCAGGCATTCTGCTAGGCACTTCCGCTTGCTTTGTCTCGTTTACTCCTAATAATCACACTTGTAGATGCGCATTTTTATCCCCACATTTAAAGATACGGGAGCTAATGATCAGAGAGGCCAAGTAACCTGCCTGTGGTCACACAGCCGATATGAGGCAGAGCCAAGACGTGAGCACTTTCTGCAGATAACAGCAGAAGCACTTTTAAAGGGAGCCCATGTACTCATTACAATTCAAATCTTACTCTTCACACTGCAGATTCTTTTCCTCAGCACCTGTTGACTTGGTGATTTTAATGAATCACCCCAATAATTTCTTGGGCTGTGCTTCGGAGTTAGGAAGCATGGCCAAGGAGAAAAGTTTCTCATTGACTCCTAACCTTTAAAGTGTCCAAGATTATGGTTATCTATAAGAAGCTTTAGTATACCTTTTGCTTCATGACTAAAATTTCCTAACATTCTGAGAAATAGGTGGGTTGATAACTACAAATTTAAAATCTGTACTGCATGGAATTTTCTTAGGTAAAAATCTAACTCTCATTCTGAGAAGAGACCAAAAATAGATTGGAGGGGATTTTTATGCACCCTAAGGGAAGGTGAGTAGTTGGAAATTCATGTGACTCTCTTTTTCCTGAAGTCATATATAGTGCTAGTGTGAAAATTAACACCTGTCCTTTGAAGGGCCCAGTAGAAATGAGGAATATTTGTTAATTCCTTGGTATCTTATGTGATCATGGACACACGCAGCACCTGACAAATTATGGATGTTTAGGCTTTTTTCCCTTCCCCAAGCAAACACTGCTAATCCATGCCTTGTATAATGGGGCCTCAGCTATACCAAATGAGACCAAATTCCCCAAAATACCACCATATAGACCACGTGGTGGGAGGTGGTTCTGTCTTTCAATACCAGCAACTACAGAGGTTTAACTCTACCAGAATTTCTCCAACTGTGGGTCAAGGACAATTTGCATCAGAATTACATTGTGTGTAAAAATGCAGATTCCTTGGCCTCACTTCAGAATCTTTGCTGTGGGAGGGTTCCTCAGGCGATTTTTATGCAGAGTGGAGTTTAAGACCCTATCTTCTATACTAACCACTCATGTCCGTCCTTACCCCTCACCTTAATCCCACAAAAGGAAAGTCTTATTGCATATAAGAAAAGACATTCATAAAGGATAATTACATTTCCTTTCATCACATTCAGTTCTTTTGCAACTCTTTAGGTATTACTACACAGCTTCTGACTTTTTCTGCAAAGATGGCATTAGGGATGCCTAAATCCACAGACAATTCAACAAATATAATTCAAAAAGTATAATTCAGCCAACACGTTTGGCCTTCATCCGCACTAAAACTTTTATAGTTTTTAATAAGTAGCAAATTTGAAATATTGTTTTATCACCCTTTCAAAAACATTCCTACAAAAGCCTGTTATTCTTCTGATGCTGATAATCAACGAAAGTGTCAAAATTTAGGCATTCGGATAAGAGAGAAAATACTGAGGATTCTTTATGCCTGTATGTGTGTCCTGCCTCAATGGCTTCAGTTAGAAATATTCCATTGGATGTAATTGGGCAGGAACCCAGACTGCATTCCTCTGTCCAGGGTAAATTATTTTTTCTCTATAAGAGTACAGGAGATTGGTTTGGGGCGCTTTGTAATTTCTGAGAATCTTACCCTGGAGATAATAGGTGTTGCTCTGAGCACTTTCCTGCTGGATGAATCCAAATGATGGGCGTAGAGAGAATTATTAAGGCTGAAAGTGATACAGAGCCTTTCCCAGCCTCCACGGGGTATAGCTGGCTCTATTTTTTTGCATTTGCTGGTGGAAGTAGGGTGGAGTGTGATTGGGAAGCCAAGCCACACTCTGCAGTTAAGTCTGCAGTTACTTACTGTAAGGACTTGCGGCCGACTTCTCCCGAACGTGGGGAAGATGAGCTTCAGTTGTCAGAGCCTGCCATGCCCACAAAGCCTTGATTTACTGCTCAGCTGAATAGACACTACACTGCTTCCTAACTAAAACCATGCGGTCTATTTCTGTCGTGAAGGAGTGTTTTACTGTCAAGTCACTTCCTCTCTCCTCCTCGAAAAACCAAAACCAAACCAAACCCAAACCAAACCAAACCCCCCAGAACTCCAGAAATAGATATCTCAGCATGTCATAATAATATAATACCCTTGCTAAAACGGGTGTTCAGTAGAAACACTCCCATTTCCTAAATAGTATGTTGTTGGCAAAACATATTTTTCTTTCTAAGAATAACTGAGAAGGGGCTTTTATGACTTTTAAGAAGTGAGGTGAAAAAACTCATGCATTTCTGCCCGAATCTCTTTCCAGATGGACGATGGCATTGCAGTTGGTTATTCTTTCATGACGGATGCCCTTAAATCAGTAACTTGGTCAATAACAAAGGGATAGAACATCTCTTGCTCTCACATAAATACAACCAAGAGCTGCCTCCTGGTCCTCCTTGACTGTCTTTTCCATTGTTACCCATCTGTTCAAACACTTCGATTCCTTGTTATTCTTTCTCCTCAAATTTATAGTATTCCAAAATCTAGCCACACTCTATGGTCAATAGATATTTCTACTTTTTTCTTGTTGGATACTTCTCTTGATTAAATGATAATAAATATAGTAGTAGTAATAAATATAACAACAAGGCTACTTTTCATTGAATGCTCTTTGTTCTAGACACTAACTCTAAAGGCTGATTGCACTTAATCCTCACAACAATCTTATGAGTTATTCTGCTTAGCTGATTCTTATTGTCTGCGTTGAACACACGAGCAAACTTAGGCTCAGATTGGTTAACTAACACGCTAAAAGTCACACATCCAGGCCTGTTTGATTGTCCTCCTGAACACTGCACATTGCTGCCATGACTTCTTCAGACATGTTATTCCTCTTGCCTAAATGCACTCTTATTATCTCTATTTTTATCCAAATCTGACACAACCTTCCAGGCCCACGTCAATTCCTGCCTCCTCCAAGAAGCCTTTCCTCGTCATTCCAGCTCTCATTGACCTTCCCCTCCTTGGAATCCCCGGAGTGGTTCATTATTATTTTCATGTCATGAGTGTCTTGTCTTCTTCCTTCAGAGCTCACATCTTTTGTACCTCCCAGAGGCTCTAGCACTGTCCTAGCAACATACTAGGTGCTCAGTTAAAGATTTCTTATTTGTAAACCCTTCAAAACCAAATACCTACCTGAAAGCCAAAAAGCCCTTCCTAAAACAAGTGTTTTTATGAGCTATGTGCCATGCACAAAGCACATCAGCTCGCATCTAGTAGACTCTGTGACCCACGCAGGCAAGTTGATAGTATTTATGTGTTGATCTCCAGGCAAATATGCAAAGAATATTTGCATCTTACTTGAATAAAAACAATAAAAAATTTAAATTAAATTGAATAAAAGTAGTAAAAAAATTAGATGTAGATAGGGTCATGAGAGTGGAGCCTCCGTGATGGGCTTAGTGCCCTTAAAAAAGAGAAAGAGGCAGCAAAATTAAATAATGATAAATAAATATTTATAATAATAATAATAATAAATAAATATTTGCATCTTACTTGAATAAAAGCAATCAAAAAAATTTAAGCATTTAAAATAATTTTGGGAGCTGTATTTAATTCTGAGCCAAAAGCTATCCTAGGTACATATTTTTAAGGATAATGAGAGTCTTGGTTTTGGCGGGGAATACTGGGGTCTGAGGTCAACAGTGATCTTCTTTGTGGAGGGATAATTAACGCCTCACTGGTCTCACCACGTGATAGATACGCAGCAGTTATGAAGATGATAATGTTCTAAAAGGATAGTGTGTCTTGCATTTCTGCAAGTTATAATCAATTTGTGGAATCCTTGTCTGACTCAAGTGTCACCAGGCAAAAATTTGAATTTTCCTTTTGGGGTTGAGAAATGTGAACATAGAAAACCAACGACATCCATTAAACACTCTGCAAATTGTGAGGCTACATGAAGCGTCGTGAGGAACTACAAAAAAAATAAACAGTAGGTAAGGGTTTTACACAAGGGGGATATCTTAGTCAGCTCGGGATGCTATAACAAATACCATAGACTAGGTGACTTAACAGACATTTATTTCTCACGGTTCTGGAACCTGGGAAGTCCAAGATCGAGGTGGCTGCAGACTTGGTTCCTGGTGGGAGCCCACCTCCTGGCTTATGGACAGCCTTTTTCTCACTATGTCCTCACATAGCAGGGAGAGAGAAAGCTGCTCTCATGCCTCTTCCTTTTCTCGCAAGGGCTCATCCCATCTCATCCCATCACGGGGGCTCCACCTTTATGACTCTATCTAAATCTAGTTACTTCCCAAAGGCTCCAAATACCATCACATTGGGAATCAGGGCTTCAATATATGAATTCTGGGGAGACACAAACATTCAGTCTACAGCAGATGGGAAGAAAGAGTGAATGAATTGAGGAGCTGGCCATCCACAAATTAGATCACTCTGATAAGAGGGCCAGAAATACCACAAGCTCAGGGTTTTGTGCAGCAGAATAAAGAAAGACGTCCCCTTAGTCTTTTTCAACATCAATCAAGTGTCACTGATGCTGAGAAAATCCTTCACCCCATCTCAAGTTCTGTGTAGAGCAGTTCTCAAACCTGGCTGCACCTAAAATGACTGAGAGATTTAAAAAATTTAAAAACAATGCCTGAAGCCATTCTCAGACTGACTGAACTGGAAAGTCTGGGGCTGGGGTCCAGGAATCTGCAGGTTTTAAAATCCGTCTCATGATTGTGATGCATAGTGAGTGTTGAGAACCTCTTCTATATAATCATCAGAATTTGAACACTTCAGGGGTGATACTTAAGGCTTCTTCCTTGCTGACTGCTGACATGTGCCACCAGGATATAGCTTTGAGGACTTGGGATTAAGCCCACTCTTACTGGAAAAACTCTCACAGCTTTTGGGTGTGAAGGAGACTCTATCGTCAAAATTGTAAAAAGGGTTTCATGCTAATGGGCTCTTGAAATATTTTATTCAAAGGCGTGTTCAGAAGGGCAGGAGAGGGGGCATATCCTGAAAGGTGTTCAGGTCTCCAGTTTGGGAGTTTGGAAGTGACACCTGGTGCCAGTGGAAGAAGGAGTCAGAGTCAGTGTAGATATGTGGCTTAAGTTTAACAAGGCTTCTTGGGAAAGGTCAGGTTACAGCCCTGAGTCTCTATTTGTCTCCCCTATAATCTATAAATTTGTTAAGGGCAGAGATAGCATTTAATTTCTCTTAAAATCTCCCACAGTTATGGCAACGCCCTGCACAGAAGAGGCAGTAGATAAATGTTGGGTGAAGTGACTCAGGTCCTGGGAAAAGATTGAGGTTCAGTCCTGGATTATAGACTTTGATTTGACCGCTCATATATAGCACATATTTCTTTCACAGCCAAGGATAATTTGACAATTCCCAAAACAATAGACATCTGTTATAACACAATTTATCTTTTCACAAAATAGGAACTACTGTAGGTGTGCAGCAAAAATGGAAATAAAAGAATTCAAGTTGTCCATCTGTTTTGAATTTTAGATTGGCCAAGACTTGCTGGATCTGTGAAGCAGGACAGATCGCCTTTAGTCAACTTTATTCTCATTGGTTCAAATCCTTTGTTTGTATTTACTGGGTTGACAGAGCAAGATATGGTTCCTGACCTGAAAGATTGTCCACTGTAGAAGAAGCTAATAAATATGAAGCACTCTAAAGGTAGTTTCCTACTCACAATTAGGGGAGGAGGATTCTTTGGATATAAGTACGTGCACGTGTAGGTATGCTGTACATGAAGATGCAAAGATATTATAATACGTAAAAATACCTTGGAGAGTAAAATTGTGACAAATTTTCACTTGAAGCCCATAGTTTCTCCTATCAAAGTCCCCAAACTCTCGAATTCCCTAATGAAGAATGTGGCTGACTTAGTCAAAGTCAAGGGTATTAATTAGGCCGTCTATTTTTTTCATGCAGTTTCTATGTGAAGGCACCTGTATTGGGGCAAACACTCACCGTAGCATCATTTCTTTGTGTGTCTCTTCCACCAGACTGGGGAGAAGGCCCATCCTCTTCTTCCATTGTTTGTTTCCTTTGAGTATATTTTGTTCCTAGGATACAGGAGGGGGAATCTCACTTTCTCCTTGGCTCCCTTCTTCAGTCTTTCTTTGGGCTCTCAGATCCTCAGGCTTAGATCAATCTGGAACTGGGAGACTTGAGGAGCCCTGGAGCCTCTCTTGGCACTGGAGTCAGTGTCTCTCACTGCTCCTGTGCTCCCTTTCAAGAGAGCTGGCGTGCTCTGCTTTGAGCTTTCTTCCTACCTCATCGTCTACAGTCCAGACGCAAGCCTGGGCTTGTTGCAACGATAAAGAATAGAATTTTCCCCTTTCCTTGTTTTCAAGGTGGATTTCAGGCAACAGTAACTCATGACATCGATAGCTTCCTTCACTAATGCTCTACATTTGGGTTTGGGGCCAAAAGTCCAGCTAGGAAAGTACTTTTGCTGGTCACATTCCTCCATGCCTAACTGCTCACCAGAGGATCTCATAGGAGTGGCTGGGCTAGGATAGAATGTGGGTATTCCTAGGACCTCTGCCCAAATCCACTGTAATATGTCTCTAACATTCTCCAATCCATGCAAGAATCTAAGTTTTAAAAACAGATGAGTAGCTTTTATATGAGCCCAATAGAGTGAGATGTTATAGGAAATATTGTGGACCCAAATATATTAGTATGATATATTTCTACAAACCAAACCAAAGTTTCCATTTTCCTTGCATGTAAAACTTATTCTTCTAGCTGAAAATATTCTGCAAAAAGTACAGCTTGTTATTTCGTCTTGCAAACATTTGGAATTGTAGTTCTCTTAAATAGCACAATCCTGTCCAAATAGCTGTATTACAAATGTATGTATATAAGTGTATATATATATATATATATCTCAAATAAGCTAAGATTCTGTTAAAGTTGAGAGGTATTCTGGGAACAATTATTAGGCTTGTTTTTACTTATTTTAATGACAGAACAGAGATTAAAAAAGAATAAATGGCTTGTCCAAAGAAGCCAGGGTCCTTAATGCAACTCAAATGAGATAGGACTAGGCTTCCTATTCAATATCAATGATTCATGGCATTTAGAAACTGATATTTTTGATTCAGAAAGGGATTTCTTTCTTCTCTCTACTTACTCCATATTCAAGATCTTGACTCTGGTCATTGGAGGCTGGTTGCAGGGAATATGTGTTTAGCTGAGTTAGGAAGTACATTACATATACAGATCAAATTGAGAAACTATTTTACTGTGTCAAAAAAAATAGATCTATGTCAAGGAACTGATAACTTCAGGAAATCCGATAAATTTACATGAGAATTAATTTGTTAGAAATAACTTACTTGAAGATTAAGTTTTCAATAATTCTCTTTTCAGGT
Organism: Diceros bicornis minor; assembly: GCF_020826845.1. Lineage (NCBI taxonomy): Eukaryota > Metazoa > Chordata > Mammalia > Perissodactyla > Rhinocerotidae > Diceros > Diceros bicornis. The sequence continues at coordinate 13,832,891 of NC_080776.1, read as the reverse complement.
TGAAGAAGTTCTTTTAGCTATTTTGAATAATATAGATTCTCAGGGGAAAAGAAAACAAAACTAAACAACCACCACAATCGTTGAATATCTTTGTTACACTCCACAACCCTGCTCTCCAGCACCTACAGTTTTTTTAAGACTTAATTTTTTTAGAGCAGTTTTACGTTCACAACAAAATTGAGAGAGAGGTACAGAGATTTCCCATGTGCATAGTCTCCCCCATTACCAACATCTCTCATCAAAGTAGTACATTTTGTTTTTCATCTTTAAATTTTTCCTTTATTTTGGTGTGGTTTTTTTTTTTGCATTATAAAAGTAATACATGATTGTTGCAAAAAGTGAAATAATGCAAAGATGTATCAAAATTTTCTTTGTGGTCAAATATGGATCAACTGTTTAAAATATTCCGTGAACATATTGGGGGGGAAGTGTATCTTCTCTATTCAAAGGATGGAAGGGTCTTTCTCCTACATACATGAGTACGTGTGCACACATGGGTAGGCACACACACCCACATGAGTTTACTTATTATATTGTTCAATTCCCTCCTTACTTATTTTTTGCCTCCTGGAGATGACCAATTTTGATATAGAGTGGTACATTTTTTTACCAACGATAAACCTACATGGACACATCATAATCACCCAAAGTCCATAGTTTCCCTTGGGGTTCATTCTTGGTGTTGTATATTCTATAGGTCTGGACAAATGTATAATGACATACATCTGTCATTATAATAGCACATAGAGCATTTTCACTGGCCTAAAAATCCTCTGTGCTCTACCTATTCATCTCTACCACCCCAACCCCTGGAAACCACTAATCTTTTTACTGTCTCCATAGTTTTGTCTTTTCCAGAATGTCATATAGTTGGAACCATGCAGTATGTAGCTTTTTCGTATTGACTTCTTTCGCTTAATAATATGGTTTTAAGATTCCTCCATGATTTTTCATGACTTGATAGCTCATTTCTTTTTAGCACTGAACAATAGTCCTTTGTCTGCATGTGCCACAGTTTATATATCCATTCACATACTGAAGGACATCTTGGCTGCTTTTAAGTTTTGGCAGTTATGAATAAAGCTTTTATAAATATTCATGTGCAGGTTTTTATGTAGACATAAGTTTTCAACTCTTTTGGGTAAATAACAAGGAGCTCAATTGCTAGATCACATGGTAAGAGTATGTTTAGTTTTGAGAAATTGCCAAACTGTCTTCCAAAGTGGCTGTATCACTTTGCATTCCCATCAGCAATGTATGAGAGTTCCTGTTGCTTCACATCCTCTCCAGGATTTGGTGTTCTCAGTGGCCAGGTTTTGGCCATTCTAATACTAGATATGTAGTAATATCTCATTGTTGTTTTAATTTGTGTTTTGCTGATGATATATGATTTGGAGCATCTTTTCTGATTCTTAGTTGCCATGTGTATATATTCTTTAGTGAGGTATCTGTTAAGGACTTTGACCCATTTTTTAATTTGGTTGGTTGTTTTCTTATTCTTGAGTTTTAAGAGTTTTTTGTATATTTTGGATAACAGTCCTTTATCAGATGTGTGTTTTGCAAATATTTTCTCCTGGTCTGTGGCTTGTCTTCTAACTGTTTTGATATTGTCTTTTGCAGACCAGGAGTTTTTAATTTTAGTGAAGTCTAGCTTATCAATTATTCCTTTCAAAGCTTGGGTCTTTGGTGATATATCTAAAGGGGAAACACCATACCCAAGGTCATCTAGGTTTTCTCCAATGTTATCTTCTAAGAGTTATATAGTTTTGCATTTCACATTTAGGCCTATGATTCACTTTGAGATAATTTTTGTGAAAGGTGTAAGCTCTGTGTCTAGATTTATTTTTTTGCATGTGAGAGTCCACTTGTTTCAGCACCATATGTAGAAGAGACTTCTTTGGTTCATTGTGTCGCCTTTTCTCCTTTATCAAAGACCAGTTGACTATATTTATGTTGGTCTATTTCTGGGCTCTCTAGTCTGTTCTATTGATCTGCTTGTTTATTCTTTTGCCAATAGGGCATTGTCTTAATTACTGTAATTTTATAGGAAGTCTTGAAGTTGGGTAGCGTCAGTCTTCCAGCTTTGTTCTTTTCCTTTAATATAGTATTGACTATTCTGGATCTTTTGCCTCTCCATATAAACTTTAGGATCAGTTCGTCAATATCCACAAAATAACTTGTTGGGGTTTTGATTGGGATTGCACTGAATCTATAGATCAAGTTGGGAATAACTGACATCTTGACAATATTGAGTCTTCCTATCCATGAATATGGACTCTCTTTCCATTTACTTAATTCTTCTTCGATTTTGTTCATCTGAATTTTGTAGTTTTCTTTACATAGATCTTGTACACATCTTTGTTAAATTTACACCTAAATATTTCATTTATTTGGGAGCTAATGTAAATGATATTGTGTTTTTAATTTCAAATTACACTTGTTCATTGTTAGCATATGGGAAAGCAATTGACTTTTGTAAGTTAACCTTGTATCCTGCAACCTTGCTATAATCACTTATTAATTCTAGAAGTTTTTGGCCAATTCTTTTGGATTTTCTGCATAGATGATTATGTCATCTGTGAGCAAAGCCAGTTTTATGTCTTCCTTCCCAATCCGTATATCTTTTGTTTCCTTTTCTTGCCTTATTGCATTAGCAAAGACTTCCAGCAAAATGTTGAAAAGGAGTGGTGAGAGAGGACATCATTGCCTTGTACTTGATCTTAGTGGAAAAGCTTTGAGTTTTTTGACATTAAGTATGATGTTAGTTCCAGGGTTTTGCAGATAGTCTTTATCGAGTTGAGAAAGTTTCCCTCTATTTTTAGTTTACTGAGAGTTTTTATTATGAATGAGTGTTGGATTTTTCAAATGCTTTTTCTGCATCTATTGATATGATCATGTAATTTATCTTTTTTAAGTCTTTTGATGTGATGGATTACATTAATTGATATTCGAATGTTCAGTTAGCCTTGCATACCTGGAATACCTCCCACTTGGTTGTGGTGTATAATTCTTTTTATACATCTTTGGACAGTGCCTACAATTTTGTCTCGTTTTCTTTGCAGTTTTTTTCTTCAGGCATGTTCAGATGTCTTTGCTTCTGAGTTCAATGGCGTTTCAGTGACTCAAGATGTTCAGGCCACCGATGAGTTCTACAGTGGCCTGAATGTGATGGGAAGCAAAATAACTTCTCCCAACAGTTCCATTGACCCTTAGCACACTCTAGGAATCATAAAGAATATCAATGAAGATTTCCCTGCTGGTTTCATTGAAGGTAACACAGTTGTGACTAGTCAATGATCCACAAAAGAGACAGAAACATCAAGATGTATTAATAAATTGTATTTGATTTTGTTATTGACAAGAAACACAAAATACCTCTAAGCAGGTGATCAGCAGGCAATTTTAGTTTTCACTAGTAAGTATTTCACCATCATGCTTACGTCTAAAACAGAACACCTTAAGAAGATGCTCTTCAGCACAGAAAAGAATGATGCGGATAAAATGAACTATTTGTTTACTGTTGTCCTTATTGCTTTTCTTCCAAGAAGTTTACGTAGTTTCAGATAATCAAGGGAGATGAGGTAATTTCCTTTTGTGAATCTTATTACTCATTAAAAGAAGTTGTTTTGCTAAGAGGTCTGAAGGCTGGGTAAATGATGTGTCCAACTGCACACCTGCTTACTTCTTAGAGCAATAAACTCCCTTGGAACACAAGATTTTTCCATATGATCCATTTAATGTGTTGGGATCACTGAAGCTGGTTTCAAGATAATCTCAATAATCTATTTTTAGTACTGGATAAAATGTGTATTCCCACTGCAAAACCAAAATCTGCTGCTTACTATGCTAATGTGATATTTACAAAAGCCATCACCATGGTTTCCAGCTCAGGGTCCCTCAAAGCCTTAAGACTTGGTCAATGAAAAGCCAGACTCATAAGCATGCAACTCTTAATTTTTAAGAAACTTTCTTAAATAGTATAAGAAAAGCCTCAAGGAGAAATATTTTTGGCAGTGGAAATGTAGCAAATGTATCAACTGCAGAAAGAGATTCAAATGATAACTATGGTTGACTCCTAGATGTTTAGTAATTTGATCACTGGTGAGTAATACGGTTTTTTATTGAGAAAAGTATATTTGCTTAAAATAATATTCTGTTTGATATTCCTCCATGTTCTCTATTTTACAGTAATCAACACTAGGCTGAGCAAAAAATTTCCACTTTCTACCCAGAAATTTTTTTCTTTGTGATAATATTATTATATTGTATTTTCAAGCTTGCTTTTTGTTCAATAACATTCCAGGCTGTCAAAGTTTGCAGTAATTTGGTAACCTATATAGGGCGATTAGTTCTGGATGAAATACCCTCCCATCCCTGAAGGCAGTATTGGTTGAGTTACAGTGCCCACATGGAGCAGTGTGCTACCATAACTACATACTTTTCTCTATATATCAAGCCAGTTAACTAAAGACAACTTTCTGGAGGTGGGAAGATAGCAAAGATAAAGTCTGCATGTTTCAGTCCTCTGATAGTCATTTTAAGAGTGTTTATTAATTTGTTGATTATGCATTGTTATCTTAAAAGACTCACTCCAGTTCATACATTCTCAACAAGGGCACTATCGCACCCAAGAGAACCATAATTTGTTCTTGGAGAGTGAAAAAATTTTACTTTTTTATGCATAAAGCACAGATAAACATGCAGTACATAGACAGATATACAGTATATTTGTGATATTAAAATTTATTGGGGGGGATGAGTAGGAAAAATGTCTAAATGTCTCCTAATGGGGAAAATAATGAAAATGCATACAAGATTGAAGAGTAAACACTCAAATGCATTATATGAGAGAGCATGTATCATAGGGAACTGGTCTTGTCATCTAACCAGTATCCCTCATACTGTCACTCCAGCTGACCCAGCAAATTCTCTCACTCTATCTTTTAACAAGGAAGAAGAGGTCATTTTGGTGCCTAGTGAAAACAGAAAGGGGCATTATCACTCTGGTATCTTCCAGAGATTAAGTCCTAACATCAGTTCTTGGTGGGGAAGGTTAATGCCTTATCTAAAGCTCATAATGATTTTGCTCCTTGTAGCTCAGGCACTACAAGTTCAGTGCCAAGAGAAACTCATGCCCCTTCTTGTTTCTGCAAAGAGTACACAGCATAAATGTGACCCCAACAGGGACAAGATCGATGCTCTGTTCTTGCTTTTCTCTTGCCTCTGCATAGATGCCAAGAGTTAGATCACCTCTTAATTGGAGATTACAATTCCTTTAAGGATTAACTCAATTGAAATGTCAAAAAGCTGGGTGAGGAGGATTTTTTTCAGCTCAACTCAAAAGAGAAGAAATACTATTTAAGTAGGTTCATATTTCGTGTCTGCAGGGCAGGGAGCTTTAAGATTTAAAGGGTCAGTGGTGCGTCCAGGAAATGCCAGGCTTTAGAAGATTTTCTAGTTTTCCGCTCTTTCTCCAGAAGGGAATCTTGCCCTTTTCCCAACAAGATGAATCAGATAATGTTCAGATCTGAATTACACTCCCATGGGCATACCCAGGTCAGAGGTGCTCACTGCCTGTGACATGGACACACTTTCTGTGACTGCCATTTCTTTCCCACTCCAGAGGCATTATATAGTTCAAGAGTGCATGATGTATATTAACCTAATAGAAACCTTAACATCAGTTCTAAATAACACATATTATGTATTATAAGTTACATATGTTATTCACAAACTATAGGACTGTATTATTCAATAAGATGGTGAGTGCAACATGCTTAGTATAGAGCCTGACATATAGCAAGTGCCGCTAAATGGTAACTCTGAGGAAAAACAGACAAGTGACTTGGGAGAAGCATCTATAGTGAGCCAAAAACACTATATAATCTTTCTCATGCTTGGAACTATTTCCCTGCCCCCACACCAATCTTTTATATCCTACTTCTGAATCAATATCCAACACTAAATTTTACAATGATTCTACGTATTTTTAAGTGGAGGTAATTTTATTTGTGCCCAGGCACCATTTATTCCAGGGCTGTCCAATAAAAGTATATTGTGAGCTGTACATTTGAAACACATATGTAATTTTAAATTTTCTAGTAGCCACACACACAAAATGCAGGTGAAGTTAACTTTAATAATTTTCTTTTTTTTTTTTTTTGCTGAGGAAGATTCACCCTTGAGCTAACATCCGTTGCCAATCTTCCTCTTTTTTTTTTTTTTGTGAGGAAGGTCAGCCCTGAGCTAACATCCATGCTAATCCTCCTCTTTTTGCTGAGGAAGACCGGCTCTGAGCTAACATCTATTGCCAAGCCTCCTCCTTTTTTTCCCCAAAGCCCCAGTGGGTAGTTGTATGTCATAGCTGCACATCCTTCTAGTTGCTGTATGTGGGACGTGGCCTCAGCATGGCCGGAGAAGCGGTGCGTCGGTGTGTGCTCCCGGGATCCGAACCCGGGCTGCCAGTAGCGGCAAGCGTGCACTTAACCGCTAAGCCACGGGGCCGGCCCCAATCTTCCTCTTTTTGCTTGAGGAAGATTCACCCTGAGCTAACATCTGTGCCAGTCTTCCTCCATTTTGTATGTGGGTTGACGAGTGGTGTAGGTCCGTGCCCAGGAACCGAACCCAGGTCGCGGAAGCAAAGTGTGCTGAACTTAACCACTAGGCCACCGGGCTGGCCCCAGTAATACTTTTTATTTGACCCAATATATTAAAAATATTCTCATTTCAACATGTAATTAATATAAAAGGAGTATTAACAAGATGTTTACGTTTTTTTCTTCACACTAAGTATTTGATATCTGGTGTGAATTTTACTTACAGCACATCTCAATGTGGACGAGCCATATTTCAAGTGCTCAGTAGCCACGTGTGGCTCATGGCCACGTATTCAATAGTGCAAGTTCTTACTTTACATGTATAATCTCATTAAATCCTCTTCACAATCAAGGGTAGTTATTATTACTTTCATCATTTTACAGATGTGGAAATTGAGCACCCAGATGTTAAGTCAACTGGCCTAGGGCTCACAGCGTAATAAGTGGAAGGACCAGGACCCAAACTCAGAGAGTCTGATTGGAAGTCCTGTTCCTTAACCTGTATGCCATATGCCTTCCAAGTTGCTGGGAGACCTAGGTTCTTATGCTTTCAGAAATGTCTTGAAAACTGAGAAAGCAATTGCAAATGTTTCCTTGTCTTTCCTCCTTTGCCTTTTCCTAACTTCTGCTGGTTTCTGGCAATCCTGGCTTTCTCTGGCTTGCAGCTGCATCACTCCAATCTCTGCCTCTGTCGTCACATGACCTTCTTCCCTCTGTGTACCTCTGTGGATCTTCTCTTGTTATAAGGACACAAGTCATATTGGATTTAAGGCTCACCTAATTCAATATGACCTCATCTTAACCAATTACATCTGCAAAGACCCTATTTCCAAACAAGGTCAGATTCTGAGGTTCTGGGTGGACATGAATGAGGAAGGGAGGGGATGCTATTCAACCCAGTACAAGAGTCCACTTGTATTAGATGCGTTGTTGGGCACTAGGAAGGTGATAGTGAATAAGTTATACATGTTCCCTGCCCTTCAAGAGCCACGAGTCGTGCATCAGATCACTGCAGGGATGCTTTCCTAGGTAATAGATACTCAAACAGAATTGAGAAGGAGGAGGAGAAATTCAGCCTCCCTCTTTAGGAAGCAAACTCCTTGATAGCTGCAACCAGATCCTATTCATCTTTGAATCCTTTATGCCTGGCACATGATTGATGCTCAGAGATTAGGTGTGAATGAAAAATACTGCTCATCTCATTATAGAAACGAAGTTAAAAGAACTTAGCAAGGTCAAGGGTTTATATGAGATTATTCATGTTGGCTGAAGAGAAGACCACTTATCTTTAGCTAGAGAAAATTTCAAGCTGTGAACCAAATTTTGTAGACAAATATATCTTTTCCCTTTTACTTCCATTTCAGCGTTTCTTTCTTGTACCACTTCTGGTTGGTCTTGCATTCAATTAGTTTCTTTGTGCTCATTGAGAATACAGTTACATGGCCCACTATATTAGATAATAAAATCAAGTTGGTATAATAACCTGCTTTCTCTTTTATGAATTTATAATATAATCTTAGATATTCATAATTTAGTATATTTCAGAACTATTATGCTTTTGGACGTTCAAACCATTGGCCAAATTAGGTGCTGGAAGGCAATGGGGACAATTCAATGATTGAGAATCTTAATTTTCATCTAGGAGGCAGCAGGGAGAAAGTGAAGCTAGAGTTGTCATGGTAGAGAAAGAGTAGTTACCCATGTTAGCGGAGAGAGAAGACTATTTGTTGATTTGGTGGTTGTGTGGTATCCTTGTTTTTGTCTGTGTTCAGACATGATTACAGAATGGTCTTATTCAGACCTGGTTCCATCATGGATATGATGTGACCTCATCTGATGTTGAAATTCTGTGAAGTTGTTTATGTTTATAGGGAACACTGTGGGTTGTTACCAGCTGTCAGTTTTCGGAGCCTTCATTTGGTTTTCAACACAGAGACATCTTGCCTCTACTGCCCTGTTTCCCTCCCACCCTGTTAGGGAGTCATTTTTTTTAGGTTCTCTTTTATCCTTTCAGTGTTTCTTTTTTGCAAATACAATTATGTATATTCTTATTTCTCCCTTTGTAAACAAAAAGTAGCCTATTATACACATTGTTCTATACCTTGCTTTCTTCTCTTATCAATATACACTGGAGATCTTCCTGTGTCTGTATACAGAAGTCTCTCATTCTTTTTTTATGGGTGCATAATACTCCACTGTCTAGATGTATCATAGTTATTACAGAATTCTGGCATCTTCACCAAAAATACCTGTGCCCCTAAAATAATACTGTATGGATGGATGCTTATTTGTAAAATGCTGAGCTGACCTTTGACAGCATTTGCTACATAGACCAGAATCAAGACAGATGTGATAGACAGTCTGGTGAACTGGCTTCTGTTCTTGGGTCCACCAGCAATTTTCTTGACAAGTCACCTAAACTTTCTGAGCCTCAGTTTCTTTATCTGTAAAAATAGGAGTTGGCAAATATTTGAAGCCCAGTCAAATTTCGTCCTTTTGACCTTATTTTCACAGGTGAAAATCAGTGGCTTGCAGGTAGATGTTTAATGACTCACTCTTTAGAAGAAACAAAGCTCTGATTTGTAGCATTTGCTGATTACCATGGTGTAAATACTCCCACCAGGGCCAATTTCAAGCTACTAATGGTTTAACAGCCAGCTAGCCAAATTTCTGAAAATTTTACAATCAGCTCTTGGAGCCAGTATAGTCTGATTCTAGTACACAGCTGGGAAAACTTTCTAAAATGAGGCTCACTGAGATTCAGACATTGTAATATTCTCAGGTGGAAGGTATATTCTAAAAGCTTAAGTTATATCACACTTGGATTGAAAAAAGGAAAACTAAAGAACATTAACTTCTATATCTCCTACCTTAAGCATTCCTTGAAGCTTTCATTAGTTTGTAGCACAGAAGGAATGTTAAGCAACAAACAGTAACCCACTTTAATAAACATCATATATTTACCCAACCTTTATCTACAAAGAGTTTACTTCATTGGGTCAAAGTTAACTAAGTTACTATACTGTCTAATCCTGATTCTTGACTATGGCTGCACATTCTAATCAGTTTTTGAAAATTACTGGCACCTGGGCCTCACCCCAAACTAATTAAGTCAGAATTTCTGAAGGATGGGGCTTGGTTTGTTTTAAAAGAGTTCCAGATGATTCCAACAAGCCACCAGAGTTAAGGATCACCAGTCTTTGGATATTCGGTATGTAGGTCTTCCGACATATCCCCTTCTCTTTTTAGGCGAAGCACACTGTGCAAATATGTACCCACAAACAGCTATTGATTCAGCTGAACTAATTCAAGCAGGAGAAAAAATCTTCAAGATCCTACAAATATGGCTGATGCAATAGAGCTCTCTGAAAAGTAAGCTCAACAGAACTCAAAATCTGGCCTCCCATTTTATTGCTCAAATGTAAAACCCACTGCAAGAGTGAAATTAGAGCGTACACAAAAGTCTGATTTCTCTATGTGAGATTTAAGTGTGTTTCGTTTTAAAGAAAGGTCATCTCGTTTCTTCTCTTTTGCTGGCCTTGAGAAGCAGCAGACTATCCCAGCACAGAAGAAATTAATTACCCTGGAGGACCAGATGCAACCAGTTAGCTAGTTGCCATGGAGACAAAAGCTCTACATCCCAGATTTTCCAGGATGGTCTCTATTTCATGAAATCTTATTCTTTTCAACAAAGACCATTCATAAAAGTGCAAATATAAGTGTGATTTGATTAATTTTATGTGGGCATTAATACACAAACGGCAAAAAATACTTTGCCAATTAATGAACCTTCATCTTTGTTAAGAAAATTTGATAGGTACAATTTGAGTGAATTAGCAAAAAACAAAAAAAAAGGTGAATTCAAAGCATTTTAAAATCCTGTTGGAAAAACTGGAAACCAGTTTTCCTGGAGTCCTCTGGTACTTGAGGAATTGTGCAGCTATGCCTGGTGTAAGTTCAAGTTCAGCCCAACACAAGAGGCACAACAGCTCTCATCCAAGAAGATTCTGTTACAAATTCTGTCCAAATTAGTTTACTTTCGGTTCTTCTGAAGGAAACCCAATGTAAAGCTACATCTTTAAAACTTAAGGGTACTATTCATTAACCAAAGTGGTAGTATTTTTCCCTTTAAAAAAGACACGCTTACACTCATTATTTGAATAGTTTTCAAGTTATTCCATATAATTGGAGTTTAGTTAATAGTAATGTGCCAATGTTGGTTTCTTAGTTTTGACAAATGTACCCTAGTAATTAATGTAAAATGTTAACATTAAGGGAAACTATGTTTGTGGGGGGCAGGATATATGGGAACTCTGTACTGTCTTTGCAACTTTTCTGTAATTCTAAAATTATTCCAAAATAAAGAGTTCATTAACAAGTAATTTGTGGTCATTAATTGTAGTGGCTTAATTAATTAATTGTAATGGATATTGATATGTACTGTATTGATTGTGTTGGGTTAGCAATGGAAATAATTTTGTGAAATTTTGGGAATCTGTCTTTACTTTGGAATTTCATACTGAATTTTTTTTTTATTTTTTTTTTATTGATGTTTTAATGGTTTCTAACATTGTGAAATTTTGGGTTGTGCATTTTTCTTTGTCCATCACCACATATATGACTCCCTTCACCCCTTGTGCCCACCCCCCACCCCCACTGCCCTGGTAACCACAATCCAGTTTTCTCTGTCCATGTGTTGGTTTATATTCCACATATGAGTGAGATCATGCAGTGTTTGTCTTTCTCTTTCTGGCTTATTTCACTTAACATAATACGCTCCAGGCCCATCCATGTTGTTGCAAATGGGACGATTTTGTCTTTTTTTATGGCTGAGTAGTATTCCATTGTATATATATACCACATTTTCTTAATCCAATCGTCAGTCGAGGGACACTTAGGTTGCTTCCACTTCTTGGCTATGGTGAATAATGCTGCAATGAACATAGGGGTGCATAAGCCTCTTTGGATTGTTGATTTCAGGTGCGTTGGATAGATTCCCAGTAGTGGGATGGCTGGATCATAGGGCATCTCTATTTTTAATTCTTTGAGGAATCTCCATACCGTTTTCCATAGAGGCTGCACCAATTTGCATTCCCACCAGCTGTGTATGAGGGTTCCTGTTTCTCCACATCCTCTCCAACATTTGTTGTTTTTTGTCTTGGTGATTATAGCCATTCTAACGGGCGTGAGGTGGTATCTTAGTGTTGTTTTGATTTGCATTTCCCTTATGATTAGTGATGTTGAGCATCTTTTCATGTGCCTATTGGCCATCTGTATATCTTCCTTGGAGAAGTGTCTGTTCATTTCCTCTGCCCATTTTTTGATCGGGTTGTTTGTTTTTTTGTTGTTCAATTGTGTGAGTTCTTTATATATTATGGAGATCAACCCCTTGTCAGATGTATGTTTTCCAAATATTCTCTCCAAGCTGGTTGGTTGTTTGTTCATCTTGATTCTGGTTTCATTTGTCTTATAAAAGCTCTTTAGTCTGATAAAGTCCCACTTGTTTATTTTTTCTTTAGTTTCCCTAGTCTGGGTAGGCATGTCATCCGAAAAGATTCCTTTAAACCCAATGTCAAATAGTGTGTTGCCTATATTTTCTTCTATGAGTTTTATAGTTTCAGGTCTCACCTTCAGGTCTTTGATCCATTTTGAGTTAATTTTTGTGAATGGCGATAGCACATGGTCCACTTTCATTCTTTTGCATGTGGCTGTCCAGTTTTCCCAACACCATTTATTGAAGAGACTTTCCTTTCTCCATTGCATGTTCTTAGCACCTTTGTCGAAAATTAGCTGTCCGTATATGTGTGGTTTTATTTCTGGGCTTTCAATTCTGTTCCATTGATCTGTGTGTCTGTTTTTGTACCAGTACCATGCTGTTTTGATTACTATTGCTTTGTAGTATGTTTTGAAGTCAGGAATTGTGATGCCTCCTGCTTTGTTCTTTTTCTTTAGGATTTCTTTAGCTATTCGGGGTCTTTTGTTGCCCCATATAAATTTTAGTATTCTTTTTTCTATTTCTGTGAAGAATGTCATTGGGATTCTGATTGGGATTGCATTGAATCTGTAGATTGCTTTAGGTAATATAGACATTTTAACTATGTTTATTCTTCCAATCCACGTGCATGGGATATCTTTCCATTTCTTTATGTCATCGTGGATTTCCCTCAATAATGTCTTGTAGTTCTCATTGTATAGGTCCTTCACCTCCTTGGTAAGATTTATTCCTAGGTATTTTATTCTTTTTGATGCAATTGTAAATGGTATTATCTTTTTGAGCTCTCTTTCTGTTAGTTCATTATTAGCATATAGAAATGCAGCTGATTTTTGTAGATTGATTTTGTACCCTGCAACTTTGCTGTAGTTGTTGATTGTTTCTAACAGTTTTCCAACAGATTCTTTAGGGTTTTCTATATATACAATCATGTCATCTGCAAATAGTGAGAGTTTCACTTCTTCGTTACCTATTTGGATTCCTTTTATTCCTTTTTCTTGCCTAATTGCTCTGGCCAAAACCTCCAGTACTATGTTGAACAGGAGTGGTGAGAGTGGGCAGCCCTGCCTTGTTCCTGTTCTCAGAGGAATGGCTTTCAGTCTTTCCCCATTGAGTATGATGTTAGCTGTGGGTTTGTCATATATGGCCTTTATTATGTTGAGGTACTTTCCTTCTATTCCCATTTTATTGAGAGTTTTTATCATAAATGGATGTTGTATCTTGTCAAATGCCTTCTCTGCGTCTATTGAGATGATCATGTGGTTTTTATTCTTTGTTTTGTTGATGTGATGTATCACGTTGATTGATTTGCGGATGTTGAACCATCCCTGCGTCTCTGGTATAAATCCCACTTGATCATGGTGTATGATCTTTTTAATATATTGTTGTATTCGGTTTGCCAATATTTTGTTGAGGATTTTTGCATCAATGTTCATCAGCGATATTGGCCTGTAATTTTCTTTCTTTGTATTGTCTTTGTCTGGTTTTGGTATCAGGGTGATGTTGGCCTCATAGAATGATTCAGGAAGTGTTCCATCTTCCTCTATTTTTTGGAATAGTTTGAGGAGGATGGGTATTAAATCTTCTTTGAATGTTTGGTAAAATTCACTGGAGAAGCCATCTGGTCCTGGACTTTTATTTTTTGGGAGGTTTTTGATTACTATTTCAATCTCTTTACTTGTTATTGGTCTATTCAGATTCTCCATTTCTTCTTGGTTCAATTTTGGGAGGTTGTATAAGTCTAAGAATTTATCCATTTCTTCTAGATTGTCCAATTTGTTGGCATATAATTTCTCATAGTATTCTCTTATAATCCTCTGTATTTCCATGGTATCCGTTGTAATTTCTCCTCTTTCGTTTCTAATTTTATTTACTTGAGCCTTTTCTCTTTTTTTCTTAGTTAGCCTGGCTAAGGGTTTGTCGATTTTGTTTATCTTCTCGAAGAACCAACTCTTTGTTTCCTTAATCCTTTCTACTGTTTTTTTGGTCTCAATATCATTTATTTCTGCTCTGATTTTTATTATTTCTCTCCTTCTGCTGGCTTTGGGCTTTGTTTGTTCTTCTTTTTCTAGTTCTGTTAGGTGTAATTTAAGGTTGCCTATTAGGGCTTTTTCTTGTTTGTTAAGGTGGGCTTGTATCGCTATGAGTTTCCCTCTCAGGACCGCTTTTGCTGCATCCCATATGGTTTGATATGGCATGTTATCATTTTCGTTTGTTTCCAGATAGTTTTTGATTTCTCCTTTAATTTCATCAATGATCCATTGGTTGTTCAGTAGCATGTTGTTTAATCTCCACATTTTTGTCACTTTCCCAGTTTTTTTTTCCTGGTTCATTTCCAGTTTCATAGCCTTATGGTCTGAAAAGATGCTTGTTATGATTTCAATCTTCTTAAATTTATTGAGGCTTGCTTTGTTTCCCAACATATGGTCTATTCTAGAGAATGTTCCATGCGTGCTTGAGAAGAATGTGTAGTCAGCTGTTTTTGGGTGGAGTGCTCTGTATATGTCTACTAGGTCCATCTCGTCCAGTTTTTCATTTAAGTCTAATATTTCTTTATTAACTTTTTGTCTGGATGATCTATCCATTGCTGTAAGTGGGGTGTTAAGATCCCCTACTATTATTGTGTTGTTGTTGATTTCTCCTTTTAGGTTTGTTAATAGTTGTTTTATGTACATTGGTGCTCCTATGTTGGGTGCATATATATTTATAAGTGATATGTCTTCTTGATGGAGTGTCCCTTTTATCATTATATATTTCCCTTCTTTGTCTTTCTTAACCTGTTTTATCTTGAAGTCTACTTTGTCTGATATGAGTATGGCAACACCTGCTTTCTTTTGTTTGCCATTAGCTTGGAGTATTGTCTTCCATCCTTTCACTCTGAGCCTGTGCTTGTCTTTAGTGCTAAGATGTGTTTCCTGAAGGCAGCATATTGTTGGGTCTTGCTTTTTAATCCATCCTGCCACTCTGTATCTTTTGATTGGAGAGTTCAATCCATTTACATTTAGGGTAATTATTGAAATATGAGGGCTGAATGTTGCTGTTTTGTCACTTATTTTCTGGTTCTTTTGCATTTCCTTTGTTTCTTGTCCCATTTGTTTTGGACTGCCAATTCAGTTTGGTTGTTCTGTCTTATAATTCTTCTAGTTTTCTCTTTGTTTATCATATGTGGTTTTGCTTTGATTATTTGTTTAGTGGTTACCTTGAGGTTTGGGCAAAAAATCTTGTGTATGAGATAGTCCATTATCTGATAGCCTTCTATTTCCTTATACTAAGTCAATTCAGTCACTTTCCTCTTCCCCTTCTAAGTTGCTCTTGTTATACCTTATTCTATGTTGTGTTGTGGCTGTGTGTTTACAGTGATGAGGTTAAATTTATTTTTGGTGAATTTCTTCCTTTGATCTTTGAGTTTAGTATTTAAGTGGTTGCTAACCTATTCCGGTAAAGATCTACTATTTCTCTGATTTTGTCTACCTACTTTTCTCCTTACTCCAAGCTTTGTGTTCCCTTTCTCTTCTTTTTTTCAGGCCTGAGGGCCTTCTTGAGTATTTCTTGTAGTGGGGGTCTCGTGGCCATGAACTCCCTTAGCTTTTGTTTATCTGGGAGAGTTACTATTTCTCCATCATATTTGAAGGATATTTTTGCTGGATAGAGTATTCTTGGCTGAAAGTTTTTCTCTTTTAGTATTTTGAATATATCATTCCAGTCTCTTCTAGCCTGAAAAGTTTCTGTTGAGAAATCCGCTGAGAGCCTGATGGGAGTTCCTTTGTACGTTATTTTTTGTTTTTGTCTAGCTGCCCTTAATATTGTTTCTTTGTCGTTGACCCTGGCTAGCCTTACCACTAGGTGTCGTGGTGAAGGCCTTTGTCTGTTAATATATATAGGTGTCCTGTTGGCTTCGCTTACTGGTATTTCCTGGTCCTTCTCCAGATTTGGGAAATTTTCAGCTATTATTTCCTTGAATAGGCTCTCTGTTCCTCTTTCCCTCTCCTCTCCCTCAGGAATACCTATAATTCTTATGTTACATTTTCTAATAGAGTCAGATATTTCTCGGAGTCTTTCTTCATTTCTTTTTAGTCTTAGTTCTCTCTCTTCTTCCATCTGGAGTATATCTGTATTCCTATCCTCTAAAGTACTAATTCTTTCCTCCATATTGTCAGCTCTGTTCTTTAAAGATTCCAGATTCTCCTTTATCTCCTCCATTGTGTTCTTCATCTCCATCAGCACTGATTGGTTTTTCTTTATGATTTCAGTCTCTTTTGTGAAGAAACTCCTAATCTCATTGAATTGTTTGTCTGTGTTGTCTCGTATTTCGTTGAGTGTTTTTATGATAGCTATTTTGAAATCTCTGTCATTTAGTTTATGAATTTCTGTGTCTTCGGGGTTGATTTCTGGGTGCTTGTCATTTTGTTTCTGGTCTGGTGATTTCATATATTTTTGCATTGTGGTTCCTGTGTTGGTTTTGATTTTCCTCATCCTGGAAGTCTCTGGTTGCAATTTCCACCTGCCGCCACTGTCTGGTGGTAAAGGGCTGTGTAGTCTAAGCCCCCTGCGCTCTGCCCCAGTTTTTCTGCTGCGATCCGCAGTTTTTTTTTTTTTTTTCCCCCGCTGCGATCCACGGGTCCAGTCCAGTTTGTTCAGGTCTGCCTCGGATCGCTAGGTCTGGTCGAGCTGCAGACTCTGGGTTGCGGGGAGGGGGGAGCTCTCTCTTTTGCCCTCTGGGTCTCTGACGTGGGAGGCTTCTCGTTTGCCCCTCTTTATCCACTCTCTGGGGTACTCAGATGTTGATGGTAGCCCTGTGGCTCCTCTGAGTCCTCTGTGCGGGAGTTTCCCACTGGCTGAGAGAGCCCGAAAAGCTACAGTTTTCCTGCCGAGAGCCGCCCCTCCCCCCTCTCTGGGAGCCGCGCGGACCGGGATCACTGATCTGATGTGGAGGGAGCAGAGTTCTCCTTACCTCTCCCCACTTCCTCCGGGGGCCCAGCATGTTCCGCTCTCAGATGTGGGGCAGTGTGGATCCCTCCGCTCTAACTTTTCACTGTCTGGGATTCCGTTGTTGGTCTGTGGCTGTTGCTTTTGTTGTATCTTGTGGGGGAAGAATTCACGGGAAAGCTCACTCCGCCATGATGCTGACGTCACTCTTCATACTGAATTTTAAAGCATTTTCTAATGAATAATCCAAAGTTACATTTTTGGTCTGTTTTTACCCTCTATTGCATCATCCCTAACTTTAGAAATGTCATAACTTTCATTTTGAACAAATCATCGTGGAGATTTAAGTGGCAGCATTAGCTATCTTTGACGCACTAAATTTCTTAACTCTAATATCTGATACACTAATATTGTACATAATTTACTAGAAGCCAAATATTTCCATATTGTTCTTTTATTAAGCCAATTCTTTTTGATATTTGAGTGACATTTTTGCAATAAAGTCTTATTTGCCCTCATTTAAAAACGTCTGCTTTTGTTTTTCTTCGACTTCTCAGGGCAAACAGCGCTTGAAAATAAGTCTGTGCTTCAAAGGGTTGAAATACCTCCTGGTACTTACTACTTCCTAAATTAATAGAGAAATTTAGGATGTGTCAGTTATTTACCTTCCTTTCTACATGTGTAAATTAAAGTTTAGTTTATAATTCGTATTTAACATCAAATGATATTAATTGTATCTAGAAAAGCGCTAGGCAGGTAGTAAGTGCTTAGTAGACATTTATTAGATGAAGAAATGAATTAAATAATTAAATTTAACATTTTCCTATTTAGCTGCTTCTATTTTGTTTTCAATTTGCTTGAATATATAGATCTGGCCTATTTCCAGGGAAGTTTATTCCTAGGTGTTCATTTATCAAAGTCTCCTATAACAGGGCAATCCGATTGAGTACATGAAGTATCACTGTTATACAACTTCACAATCAGAGAACCAGTTTGGCTTATGTCTAGCTCAGAGTTTGGACCCATATGAGTTTCACGCTTCCTTTTGACCTGGGCTCCAGGACTAAGTCCACAAAGACTGAGTTAAATATAGCTTCCACTTTGTAATATATAAGAGAGATGAAAGATTGAGGTTCTTAATATATAAAGTCATTTAAAAATCAATATAAAGGACATTTCTGGTCAAGATGGAGTAGCAGGTGATGGATTTACCCTCCAGCCTGAAACAACCAAAACACTGGAAAAAATACGAAGCAAAGCTTTTTAAGATTTTAGATATCAGGCAACCAAGTAAAGTGAGCCTTGAGAAATGGGAAACTAATGAGGTGAGGCCTATGGTTACCCCAGCTTACTGCTTAGATAGAGGTTACAGGAAGCAGCACAGGAAAGGAAACTAAGGCAGAGCCCAGAGGTCTGCTTGAGTTGACGAACCAGAGATAGGAGCCTGGGGTGACCAAGGTGGCTAGAGTTTGCTGAGCAGAGTACCAGAAATGAGAGAGCACCACAGAGAGAGAGCTCTGGAGATCTACAGATGGTCCCCCTTGAGTCCTCAGCTGAGGAACGATCATGACCAGGAAAAGAACCACTGACGAGATATAGAGGAAACACTGGCCTGTTCTCATATAGCCAGGAATAGTTCATGTTCCAACAAGCCAAGGTGGAAAACCTCATAATTCATGGAGTATTAGGTAGAGTGCTCAGAAGGTGTTTGCCTCAGTGAAATGACTGTGGTAAGATGAGCCCTCAGTAGTAGCAGGAAATTAGGGGCAGATCAAACACTATTCTGGATCTACCTATCAAAACTCAAAAGCAAGATCTGAAAGGATTAAAAACTATTGTCAAGTACCTTAACTGTCTTCCAGACAAAAGCTCAAGAATATTTATAGGAATACAAAAATATCTAGCACCCAATAAGTTAAAAATCATAATGTTGGGCATTCAATTAAGGCATGCTAATAAGTGGGAAAATATGCCCCTAATGATAAAAGAAATATTTGTATCCACCCAGAAATGACCAGATAATAGAGTTGTTATGATTGTATTTCGTATGTTCAAGAAGCTAAAAAGATTGCACCTGGAAGATATAAAGGTATAAGGTATAAAATAGACACAAATAAAACTTCTAGAAATGAAAACTACACCTGAGATAAAAAACATACTAGATGGGATTAATAACAAATTAAATATTGCCCAAAAAACTCAGTGCCACGGATTGTGGCCCCTAAAATTCATATGTTGAAGCCCTAACAATGTGATGGTACTTGGAGATGGGGCCTTTGGGAGGTAATTAGGGCTAAGTGAGGTCATGAGAGTGGGGCCCTCATGATGAGATTATCAGCTTTATACAAAGAGGAAAAGAGAGGGATCTCTCTCTCTCTCCATCACGTGAGCACACAGCGAGAAGGTGGCCTTCTGCAAGCCAAGAAGAGAGCTCACATCAGGAACTGAATCGACTTCCCAGCCTCCAGAATTGTGAGAAATAAATGTCTGTTGTTTAAGGCACTCAGTCTATGATATTTTATGGCAGCCCGAGCTAAGGCAATTGGTGAACTGGACATAGCAAAGAAACTATCTGAAATGAAACACAGAGAAAAGAATTTTTTAAAGATGAAAAGAGAGCATCAGTGAAATGTGGGACACATCTAAGTGGAGACATATATACATATAATTGGAGTTTGTGAAGGAGAAGGAGAGAGCACGGAAAAAATATTTGAAAAATAATGACTGGAAATTTGATATGAACTATAAACCCACATAGTCAAGAAGCTCAACAAACTCCCAGCACAAGAACATGAAGAAAAATACAAGGTAAATCATAACTATATTTTTGAAAAACAGTGATCAAGATAAATCTTAGAAGTGCCAAAGGAAAAAAAGATACCTAAGACACAGAGGAACAAGGAGAAGGATGATGGAAGATTTCTCACCAGGAGCAATTCAGGTCAGAAGACAGTGTATTATTGTGTTTAATGTGCTGAAAGAAAAAGCCAATCTGTCAACCTAGAATTTTATACCCAGTGAAATTATCTTTCAAAAACCAAGGCAAAACAAAAACATTTTGAGATACACAAAAACTGAAAGAAATCATCACTATCAGACCAACACTATAAGAAATGTTGAAGCAAGTCCTCCAGGCAGAAGGAAAGTGATACCAGATGGAAATCTGGATCTAAACAAAGGAATCCAAAGAAAGAACACTAGAAACAGTAACAAAATAACACTGGAATGTATGTATGTGGGTAAAAACAAAAGACATTTTCTTTCTATCATTGAAGTCTTTCTAAAAGATCATTGTTTAAAGCAAAAGTAATAATACTGTATGTGAGTTTATGACACACACAGAAGCTAAATGTATGATAAAAATGACAGAAAGGCCAGGAAGACAGAAATTTAAGGTTTTTATACTATATATGAAATGGTATAATACCACTTGAAAGTAGACTATGAGAAGTAAAGGATGTATATTATAAATCTTAAAACAATGACTATAGTAACACAATAGACAGCACTAATAAGCCAATAAAGAAGTCTAAATAGAATCATAAGAAATAGTACAATAGAAGAAAGAAAAATAGGAGAAAGGAAACAAAGAAGAGAAAGGAGAAGTTGAAAACAAAAGCAAGACAGTAGATTTAAACCCCAACTATATCAATAATAATGTTAAATGTAAATGGTCTAGCCCTCCAATTAAAAGGCAGAGATTGTCAGATTGGATTAAAAAGTGAGACCCAACTATATGTGCCTACAAGAAATACACTTTAAATATAAAGACACAAACAGGTTAAAAGTAAAAAGATGGAAAAAGATACAATGTCAGATATAGATACTCTAAATACTCAACAGTAGCAGATTGGTTAAACAAATTATAGAATATTTATAAAATGGAATATTCTGCAGTTATTAACATTGTTGATGGAGAAGTATATTTACTGACTTTGAGAGATAATCATGATCTATTAAGTGAATTGTATGATATAGGAAACAATTTAGGAAAGTTTCTGCCCCCCAATATTAGTATGATTATCTGCAGGTGACATGACTTTGGTGACATGATTTTACTGACTTTGTATGATGTACTACTCATCATTAATCATCAATTTTGAAAATTACTTGCCAGACTGACAATTAGGCTATGTATTTTCCTTTGACTATATCCGGAGTTACAAATGCAGAAGGTGAATCATGGTTTAGTGGTTCCCATTGACCTTTGGAAACTTTTTAGTTTTTTAAAAAATAAACTTTGAAATGGTCAAAGTATTTCTTCTCTTTCATCTGACATCTTCACACTTGGACTATGATTATGTTTCCTAATTTAATGTAGACCAATGGTTCTCAATCTATTTGTGGTGAAAGACTTTTAAAAAAAGTTCCAATTTATCTTTGATTATTTTAGTCTATTTGTAATTGAACAACATTCTCCTATTTAGAGCCTATGCTTAGATCTTACAGCAATATTAAATTGCTATAAGCATTTCTTGATGCTTACTCTTAGTTTCCGTACTAAGACTGGTAACAAAAGGTTTGCAGGGCTGGCCCCATGGCTTAGCGGTTAAGTGCACGTGCTCCGCTACTGGCGGCCCGGGTTCAGATCCTGGGCGCGCACCAATGCACCCCTTCTCTGGCCATGCTGAGGCTGCATCCCACATACAGCAACTAGAAGGATGTGCAACTATGACATACAACTATCTACTGGGGTTTGGGGTGAAAAAAAGGAGAGGATTGGCAATAGATGTTAGCTCAGAGCCAGTCTTCCTCAGCAAAAAGAGGAGGATTAGCATGGATGTTAGCTCAGGGCTGATCTTCCTCATAAAAAAAAAAAAAAAAGGTTTGCAGACCACACCTTAATGTAGCACTGGTATAAACAATCATCATTCAACAGTGGATCCTTCACTTAGTGCTATTAACTGGTCCTAAACAATTTTGTGATCACCGAGCACTAAATTCTATGCAAGCTGAGTTGATAGAGATTAGTAAATGGCAGCAAGCTTAAAAACAGTCATAGAGTAGAAACTTGAATTGGGCAAACTTGTGTCCATGGGAATTAGGATCACATTATTAAGCCTCAGATGCTTGCAAATGCCCCATCCTAATTCCTTACACCCCCACACAGTGGCTCCACATTTCTATAATTTTCACTTTTGGCGTATGTATTTTTGCATTAATATGAATAACATAGCCAATTTACTTTAAATGTATGCTCTAGAGATGTGTTGCATTCTTGGGTTCAATTTTTATTTCCTTTTGGAAGTCATTTTTGTTTTGAAGCAGTAGAATGTATTCATTCCATTTTAAGAAGAAAGTCAGTGGGAAAAAGTTTGCTATATAAAACTTTGCTTCACAGTTAACTTCCATATCTGTTCCACATATTGAGGATTTTTTAAATGTATTCTTCTTCCAAGTCCTCTACAGATTTGCAAAACGTTGAAGGTAGAAGAAAGGGAATATGCATTCTCTCTGGTGAAGCAATTTAATGTCTCTGTTTTCAATTATTTTCATAGGATTTCCATAAAATAGTTGAATAAGAAATGTTTTTGCCAATTTTGGTGTCCAATCTTACTAAGTAATATCAACATAGTTGGGCTAAATCTTATTTTTCCAGGATATGTAACGAATTCTCATTGCTGTTTCTATTGGCAGATGTTTTGCTCTTAATCTGACTCTACATTTTATCTTCAAAGAATGAACCATTTTTCTGTCTACTAAGAACACTGTGAGACAGAAAAGTATTTTTTAAAAATTTTCCTTTCCTTATAGTCAAAGCTAGAACCTCTCAGACTGTCAAAATAGTTTGTCTTTTTCCTAAATTAATTTTGTTAAAGTGTAGTACATTGGGCTTGTAGTTTTTCTTAAAAGTTTGGATAGCTAATTTAGGATTCATGAATCAATCAAGTATTAAGTGCTAGGAATATTAATAGATAGCTAAAGGTGTAACATAGTCTTATAGCTGAAAGTGAGGTCAAAGTTTTGAAAGATGTTGAAACTGCTTATTGGGAAACAAGACATTTCTGAACTTTTGCTAAGGCAGCCCCGCCCCCAATTTAATCTAGGAAAAACATTTATAAAATCAAGGTCAAGAGATATTTCAGTTTCTGAGGGTCAGGCTTACAATGCTGGCACCCTTTGCTATAGCGGATTATTGCAAAGATTTATGTTGCCTTATTAAGACCAAGGATGTAAATGTGTCTCTACTGTATCCTGGCAATGATTTAGGTTATCAGAGCCTTTTGTGGCTTTCTGGTGCCTAACTTGGTTCCTAAGCCTTTTGCAATTTGTTTTTCATTACAAATTATACATTTTTCTTTCATTACAAAAAATTTTAATTATGAGTTTAAATATTTTTCCTCCTTATCTTTTTCTTTCCTGCTTTCCCCAATCGTAGACTAAAACATCCTTGTAAGTGTTCCCTTTGCCAGCTTTCTATTTATTATATTTTTCTCCAGTAAGATTCCCTCCAATGGCCAATTATGGAGTTGCTGACTCAAGGTATTTTTTTTTTTTTTTTGGTGAGGAAGATCAGCCCTGAGCTAACATCCGTGCTAATCCTCCTCTTTTTTTGCTGAGGAAGACCAGCTCTGAGCTAACATCTATTGCCAATCCTCCTCCTTTTTGTCCCCCAAAGCCCCAGTAGATAGTTGTATGTCATAGTTGCACATCCTTCTAGTTGCTGTATGTGGGACGCAGCCTCAGTGTGGCCAGAGAAGTGGTGCGTCGGTGCGCGCCCGGGATCCGAACCGGGGCCGCCAGTAGCGGAGTGCTCGCACTTAACCGCTAAGCCACAGGGCTGGCCCACAAGGCATTTTTACAAATAATTTTTAGTGGTGTTTGACTATAGTTTGGATGTGGGGTGCAATTATAGTATTTGGAATTTTTGCTAACATTGATTTTCTCCTATGTGCACTCAGGGATGTATCCTGACGTTTGAAAAATGGAAAATTATGAGGTGTGGAGAGGAGGAGGTGGAGGAGAAGGAGTGGAAAACGTGGTAGAAGATTTCCTTCTTGACTGTGTCCATGAGTTATGAGCACGTTTCCCAACCCCATCTGCCTTCAGATAACTTTTAGCGACTAAGACCTGAAGATATAGTTAATTAGCCCCTTTTTTTTTCACACCCAGAGGCACTATTTAATTCAAGTCATCATCATTCTCACCCGAATTCCTGCAACACCCTGCTAATTGGTATTCTTGCCCTATGTCTTGCCTGCAGCAAACCATCTCTCATCTGTTACCAGAAGGATTTTACTTGTAGCAAATTTGATCATATCCATCCCCTTGTTGAAAACTTCTTCAGGGATGGATCTCACATTCCACCCTCACTCACTGTGATAAAGACCAATCTATTTTACATGCTGAAGTGTCCAAGAAATTTGCATGGAGAAGATACAGCCACTTATTAAAAATCCTCAGCCAGGAAGCAACTCATTACTTCTGATCACATGTCATTGGCTAGAACTTAATCACGTGGTTACACTTATTTGCAAAGGAGGCTGGGAAATGTAGTTTACTAATGTGCCCAGGCAAAGAAGATGAGAATGGATTTTAGGGGAGAGCTAGTCTTCTCTGTCACAGTATATTATTTTTAACAACTCTTAGCAATCACAATAAATATCCTTTAATTCAGAATTTCTCTCATTAGCAGAAAAAAGAGAACTGACATTTATTGAAAGTTTACCAAGTGCTTAGCTTAGTTTTTGTAGGAGAGAGATTTGGTCTTATGCATCTTTCTATCCCCTGAACTTAACAGACTGTCTAGTACACAAAAAAATCTTTGCTGAACTGAATTTTATAAAAATACGGAATTAAAAAAGATATAAATTGGGGCCAGCCTGGTGGCATAGCAGTTAAGTTCATGGGCTCCTGTTCAGTGGCCTGGGGTTCATGGCTTTGGATCCCAGGCGAGGACCTACACCACTCGTCAACCATGCCATGGCAGTGTCCCACATAAAAAATAGAGGAAGATTGGCACAGATGTTAGCTCAGGGCTAATCTTCCTCAAGCAAAAAGAGGAAGATTGACAACAGACATTAGCTTAGGGCCAGTCTTCCTCACCAAAACACAAAAAACAAACAGAATATGAATTATAATATCAGGCTTTCATAATCCTGTTCATTTTTTCTTTTTTTCTGCTTTATCCATCCACACCTATACTGTTATTTTTTTTCCTTTTATTTTTTCTAACATTAGCCTTGATTAATACTCTTCTGCTCTGACACTAATTAAAACAAGCTCTTCAAGCTATCTTGAACTCTTCAACGGCTGCCTCAAACTGACTTCTGGTTGGTCCTGTCCTTATCAGAAAAGTGATTCAGACAAGTTCATGCTTTTCACACATTCGATTGCTGACGACTAAGGGTGTTTTTTTCTGGGTTATTTCTTAAGAAGAGTTTTTAGAAGGAAAGGAAGAACTAAAGCCCAAGTCATCAGCCCTCTAGGCAAGGAAATTTCTTTCAAATTCCAGGGAACATGTGCCCACTCACTCCTCCTCCTTGTTGTAAAAATAAATCATAGCCATTTAGAGTTGAAATGTGGCTCAAACAAAGGCCCAGGGTGATCTTGGTGCCTTTTCTATAGAAGTGGGAGTGGGGAGCAGGGGAAGACAGTCTCATAGCCTGGGAAGTTTAGAAAAGAAGTTGTATCTGGAGGCAACAATGGGTTACAGAAGAGAGAATGCTGGTTTGGGAAGGAAAGAGCCTCCTCTTAGCCAGCCAGGTGAGCCAGATCAGCCCTGATGATCAATGAAGACACAGCTGTTGAAGCCAAGTCAACTTCACATCCAGAAGGAAAGTGGGATTCTTCTGTTTCATTGAGTAACAGCCACTTGGCAGCTATAGGGCTAACCACGGTTTTACCAGAAAGATTGCCAAGATCTCACATCTCGTTCCTTTCGCACATTTCCCCTCATCAGTGAAATGCCAAGGCCACTTGTAATCTTGTCCAGTGTTGTCTAGGTTAGGTTAGGAGGGGGCAGATTCCCAGGTTTACCAGGCTGAGGGGTCCCAAGACTCCCACAGGCCTTTCTCTATCCCTGCATAGTGTGGTTTGTCCTCCTCATCCTCATGCTGTTGGGGTTGTGAGTGGTACCTCCATGGACTGCTAAGGGCTCTCCAGTCCCGTGAGTGGGCAAAGCCAGCCAGAATTTGCTTTCAACAAAGCTGAGATTCTTGAACCTGGGATACATACACCAATAATTATGGCCAGAGGTGCTGGCCTTGACCTCACTTCTCTAGATAGAAGCTGGCAGATTTCACGAGACTGAAATCTCATGATAGGAAACTCATCTCTCTGAAATAGACTTAATCTATGGCCAGTGTCATTTCCAAAATAAGTTCTGGAACTATCTCTAACTTCAAACTTTGATTTTGAATGTCTATTTCCTTATCTTCTAAGAATGACTTAGCAACGCCTCAAGTGATTTATCAACAAGATGCCAACATTTCTCTCATTTTCTCTCATCTTAGAGGCAAGAATCTTATAGAAGAGCAGATCTGTGTAAATCTGGTTTGAGCTTTTTATCTGTCTACCCCTCATCTGGAGAGCGGGGGGGGGGGGGGGGCGGTAGGGGGGGTTTGCTTCCTCTGGTTGAGACTCATTGAGAAAAGCCAAAACAGGGAAGTGGGAAGCACTGAACTCTCAACCCGATTCAGGGAACCAAGTGACAATTTTAGAAGTCTCAACTTCTGCAGAAATTCTGAACAATTTGCTTTAAAGACCTCAGAGTAAGAACTAGCTGTCAATTCATTATTTTCTCTCACGTTTCCAGTCACAGATTTTTTTCGCCACCTGTAAATGTTCCTTATGACTCCGCAACCAATTAGTTGTATCTCCAAGCTTTGCAGTAAATGTTCATCAGGCAGACAGGTCACATATTGCTCCAACGGTAGGATCTGGCCACGGAATTGAAGCGTTTCTGTTGTCACGATTTCGGACATTCCCGGAGTGACCCTAACCACCTTGTAAAGTTGGATAAACTGTCTAGATTTGAAGTGGTTGGTGATAAAATCGGTCAAGGAATAATTAGGATGATATCATGTCCGGGAAATCTCTTGCAAAAGAAAGTACTTTTAGAGGAAACACAAAAAGGGAATTTTCATACTGCTTGACTCGTACCACCATGGAAATTTTTTTAGCTAGCAGGAAACGCATCTGAAAGTTGTTTACTCTAATTGTCCCAGACGGCATGTGGGATGAATGAGTCCTGCTGTTCTGCAGAATTACCTCATGGATACTGGCATGGGTGCCCACAGCAGCAGAGCCCTGCACATGTGTCTGGTGTGGGTTGCTGTTACTCCCCTCCCTCAGGCCTGACCTGGAGCAAAGTCCTTTCTCAAATTTGTAAACCCTGGAGTCATTGCATCACTTGTGTTTAGCATTTCTGCTGCCTTTTTTCCCTGCAGACTAGTCTTTCTGTCTTTGGTTTAACAAAGACCATTCCAGGGAAGACCATGAACAAAGTGTGAGGTATTCATTCACGTGGTGTTAAATAAGCTTTCTTTCCCTGCCTTTGAGAACAAAACCCCAAAGAACAAAAACCAGTTCAGTACTTTTTTACTTTCAAATTACAAAGATGAGGTTATCCAAGATGGAAGTGATCTGTTATAGTGGAAAAATCACAGCCAGTCATGGACACCAGGAGGTTAGGGCTCAATTCTGGGCTTTCTCTCTCACTAGTCGTGTGAATTTGGGCATGCTGCTTGTCCTCTCTGAGTCTTGGTTTCCTTATCAATAAACTCAGAGGCTCTTAGGGGGCTGGCCCAGTGGCATAGTTGTTAAGTTCATGAACTCTGTTTTGGTGTCCCAGGGTTCCTGGGTTCGGATCCGGGGCGCGGACTTACACATCGCTCATCAAGCCATGCTGTGGACACTGCTCATCAAGCCATGCTGTGGCGGCATCCCACATGCAAAAATTAGAGGAAGACTGGCATAGATGTTAGCTCAAGGACAATCTTCCTCACCAAAAAAAAAAACCAAAAAACCCAAAGGCTGCTAATACCTATCCCACAATGTTAAGGTGGAGATTAAATGAGATAATGCACCTGTCACAGTGTCCAATCAATGTCATTTTCTGTGTCCCTTCATTCTAGATTCTAAAATTCATCTTTCACAGCTATTCCTGAAACTATGTGAATTCTCCTTCTCCTTCTCCAAATATTCATCTTGAGTTGTGGATAAAGGCAAGTAAATATCTGAGCAGAGTAATGATATACACTTTAAAAATGAAGAGCTAAGCTTCTTTTATATATTCTTTTAACTATGAGATGTGATTCCATGGAAAAACTACACTTTAAGGGCTATAAATCTGCCTCATAATTACTGAAGTTTCTCGAACTAGCTTCAAAAATATAATTTATTTTTCCTCTATACATCTAAGCATTATTGACTTGCATAATTTTTCTCCTCCACATTTTTGAGTCTTTTTTTCTCTGCATGGTTGAAATCTTTGATCAAGCAGATGCCAAATTGTCACAAGTCTAATAAATTTATCATTAATATATCTCACTTTTATCGAGAATTTGGCTTCATCCAGCAGAGCAATCCCATCACCAGTCAACCACCAGACCTCGGGGAAGTCATTGTTAGAGACGATCTGCTTCCTCCTTCTTCTCCCAACAAAGAGTATGTGTAAGTAGCTAAATCTGATGTCCAAGGAGGGCTTAAAACCTTTCACAGCAATATTCCATCCTGGATTCCAATAAGACTTCCTGGGCTCCATAGGTAAGCAGTATGGAAAAAGATAATATGATTATAGAGTTTTGCTTACAAAAAACATGAGTTGGAATGCCTTCTTGTGGTAAATTGATCAAGAAATGTCAGTTCTCCAGCCTTCCTTGAATCTCCACCCTTTGCAGTGTGACTTTGCCACTTTTCCCCCCAAAAATGTCAGCTATTTTCCTGTCCCTTGAATCTGAGCTGCTCTTTTCTCTTACTTTGGTTAATAGAATGGGGCCTCACCTCTGAACCCAGGCCTCATGAGGTCTTGCACACGTCTACTCTCTCTTGCCTGCACCATGAGAACAAGCCTGTGATAGCTTCCTGGAGGAAGAGAGACCACGTGGAGCAAAGCCAGTCATCCCAGCCAAGACCATGCTACATTAACTAAAAATCAGCTGACTGCCAGATATGTAAGTGACCCCCAGCCAACACAAGAAGAACTGCTTAGTCAAGCCAGCCAAGATCAGCAGAACTACTCAGCCAACTGAGTCATGAGTGAAAATAAATGTTTATATTTTATGCCACTGAGGTTGTGTGGGTTTTTTATGCATCATAATCACAGCAATAGATAACTATACATTAACTGCCAAAGAAATGGTGTGAACTCCTGAAGAGGTCAGGGAGATCTGTAGAGGGGCTGCCTTCAGATGGGAAAGGAGAGATCCTGGTTTTTGTCTGCACTGGACTCTACTAGACTTTCATTTATTCTTAGTATGCCTGGAACAAGTCCTGTGGCCAAGACTCATTGAGGATGTATGTTAAGCTTTTTATCCAGAGGGCTACTCCCATGCTACAAGAGGGCAATTAAGACTCTGAGGCTGGATTCTCAAACTGGGGCACAAATGAGCCAGGTGTGTAACTGCGATGCCAGGGGTCAGACAAAGCTACACAACATGCATGGTGTATCTTACTGGATCGTGAATTTTTTTGAGGACTCGGGTGATAAAAGTAACACAGTTTTTCAATCAAAATAAAAAGAAATATATTATAGAAAGGAATGTAAAGTTCAAATACATGTAATAATAGAACACAACATCCATTTCTCTCTTCTCTCCCAGCCAGGGGTTCGCTCTCCTCTGACTTCAAATTTATATTCTTTGAAAAGTTTAAAAAACACTACTCTGGGCAGTGGTTTCCAAATTTTTTTTTGTGCTTACTATTCTCCCATCATCAAAAGCCTTACTATGCCCCTTGCCATGTCAAAAAGCCATTTTAAAGCTTTTTAACACAATCTATGCTTGACGATTATCAAACTTTAGAGATCAGGGGATATTTAGAATTAAATTTCTAATAAAGTGTTATGTTTGCTTTCATAATCTCTCTAGATTCCTTATGGTCTAATCTACTCCCAATGAGAAAAAACAGGTAACCACTCATCTAATGAGAAAACTGATGATTCACATTCAAAGTTGGAGGGACGTTGGACCCAGTTTACATCAGACCCTGCATTCATTCATTCATTTCTCACCCCGACCATCAGCGAAGCCCTACTATTCTGCTGTTTGGGGAACTCAATTTTGTCCTTTGGCCCCTCAGTGTTGATGACTTCAACCACCATTACAAACATATCCTCACCTGTTATGGGCTGAGTTATGTCCTGCCAAAATTTATATGCTGAAGCCCTAACCCCCAGTATCTCAGAATGTGACCATATTCGGAGACAGGGCCTTTGAAGAAGTGATTAAGTTAAAATAAGGCCTTTAGGGTGGTCCCTAATGTGACACTTGTCTTTATAAGAAGAAGAAATTTGGATACACGGAGAGACACCACGGATGTGTGTGCATTGAGGAAAGACCATGTGAAGACGCAGCAAGAAGACAGCAGTTGGCAAGTCAATGAGAGAAGCCTCAGGAGAAATCAGCCCTGCAGACACCTTGATCTTGGACTTCTAGCTTCCAGAGCTGCAAGAAAATAAATTTCTGCTGTTTGAGTCACACCGTCTGTGGTATTTTGTTACAGCAGCCCTAGAAAACCAATATATCACTCTAGAAAGCCAACTTTAGTTCTTCAACTGTCTATAATTTTTGGTTTTCTTAGGTGCTAAGAAACAGAAAAGTGTCTCTTTTGTTCCTCCTTGAAAACTTTCTCTTACCTCCATCTATTAGTTATAGTCTTCAGAATGACCCATTGTTGGCAAGTGTTTGTGATCATCTTATTTGTCAATCATATTGCTATTGGGTGGAGGATCGTCTTGTTCTCCGAGTCAATAATATGGGGAGAGAGAGTCAAGGACTAAGTGTACCCAAGCACACTTAGCATGTTAGCCCTGCAGTGTTTAGGAAATAATGACTGGCTGCTTAATCTAGGTGTGTGTGTGTGTTTCCTCACAAACTTCCAGAGGCATTGCCTTGGAGATAG
Organism: Diceros bicornis minor; assembly: GCF_020826845.1. Lineage (NCBI taxonomy): Eukaryota > Metazoa > Chordata > Mammalia > Perissodactyla > Rhinocerotidae > Diceros > Diceros bicornis. The sequence continues at coordinate 13,801,814 of NC_080776.1, read as the reverse complement.
AATAGTCTCAATACTCTGATATTTCAGCGTGTTCTGAAGTGGGCTGAGGGAGGACAGAGCCATTGGTAAGAAGGGCTAGCTAATGACTATTGAAAGAGGAGATAGGAAGGGGCTTGCTTGTCAGAGATAGATGGGAAAGGAGCCGTTGGCCAAAGGCCCACCACCTCTTCCTTCCCGCTCCCCAGCCTTGCCAGGAGCCTCTGAGTCAGGCTGGAAATCCTGGAGCAACAGGTCTGGGGAATTTACTTGGAAGGTGGTAGAAGACAAGAAGAGTGACCCCTGCAAGAATTACTCTCAAGTTGGTTAGTGGTAGCAGCACTTTATTTCAGGGGTTCTAGCCTCACAATAATCTTCTTTTTAGTATAAGTATGTCCCATGCTGTATACGAGATATACTTCCACTAAAATTATTTGCTGTTTTTCTGAAATTCAAATATAACTGGGCATCTGTGTTTTATCTAGCAACCTTATCCAAGAGTCCCTTTTCCATATAGCCAGAGAGATCTTTGCAAAATGTAAACTAGACCACGCTACTTCTCTGAGCCAAAGCTTCTGTCTCCCTCAAACAAGAGTTCCAAGTCCTTGCCATGGCCTACAAGGCTGCCATACTCATCTCTCTAACCTCACCTCCTACTACCCTCCGCCTTGCCCATTATAGTCTTTGTTCAAAAGTCATCTCCTCAGAGAGGCCTTCCCTGGTGACTCTAAAATAGCTGACCCTATCTGATAATATCTATCCCCTTATTCGAAGCATGTATGAATCCTGAAATATGATGTATCCATTTGTTATTGAATATCTTGCTTATTAGAATGTAGGCTCTGCAGGCTCAAGTCTGTATTCATCTTTTTCACTCCTGTATCCTCAGCACCTAGAAATCTACTTAGAATATGATAGGTGCTCAAGAAATAGTTGTGGAAAAAATAAATGAACTTAGATATTATAGTCAATATACTGCAAAACTTAGTTCATTAGTGTCAACTAGCAGTTGGTAAACAGGGGTCTGCCTATAATACTTAAGTGGAGTAATTAAAAATAATTTTGAAGATTGTTAATGTTTATCGTCCTCTTGGAGAATCAACAAAGACTAGAGTTAAGAAATTAGTAATGAGGACTGAACAGCATATTACATTGGTGATACTCAACCACTCTGTGTTGAATGCGTATAAGAATTTCTTATTTAAGTGTGCTTGCACTAAAAAAAAAAAAAAAAAAAAAAAAAAACCTATACCCTTGCTTGTGTCTTCATTAAGCTAATTTGTTGCAACTCCATATTTTATAATAGGGTTTTCTTACACTTCCAAAAAATGGGATAAATATAAACAGTATATCTCTTATATTTCCATGTGGGTAGCTCAAAGTTTACTTTTCTCACACAGTCCAATTTTTCTGAGCTTATACATCCTTCATTGTACTTCTTCCTCCTTCCCTGGGCTAGGAAGACACTTCATTTTAACTTTTACCAGTTAGAAGAAATTCATAAAAGTGATACCAGCTCAAGACAACGTTGACATAAGGGAAGCCATATTGTAGAAAATAAAAACCCTATTGTAACTTTGAATGACCTCTGACAAACTAACCCAGCTGGATCTGCACCCTCCAGGAGATCTAACTGCTCTGTAGATTTTACGACCCCTGCTTGTGCGTGTACCTCCCAGCTGCGAGAAGATGATAACTTTGCTTTCTGAGTTCCTTAGGAATGTGATGACCCCGGAACAGAGAATCTATGCTGATAGCCATCATCAATGAAAACTGAAAGATCTGGTGTGGCACTCTCAGTCTGTAACACCAAAAGTCAACATTTCTAACCCCCTCCCCTATCACCCACCAGCCTATATAACTACTGTAAGATTTCGTGCCCCCCCCCTTTTTTTAAAGATTTTATTTATTTTTTTTCTACCCAAAGCCCCAGTAGATAGTTGTATGTCATAGCTGCACATCCTTCTAGTTGCTGTATGTGGGACGCAGCCTCAGCATGGCCGGAGAAGCGGTGCATCGGTGCGCGCCAGGGATCCAAACCTGGGCCACCAGCAGCGGAGTGCATGCACTTAACCGCTAAGCCACAGGGCCGGCCCCTCGTGCCCCCTTAAGATGGTTCTTTTGGACATGAATCGGCCATCTTCCCTCTTGCTATCAAGCTGTAATAAAAAGTCCATTTTCTCCTACCATCTTGCCTCTTGACTATTGGCATGTCTTGTGGCGAGCAGAAGGCCCCACGTTGGGAGGTAACAAAAGTAACTAAGATTTCAATGGGAAGTGAAAATATAAGAAATATTAAAATCTATAATTTGCGAAGTAACAGTAACTCTCGTCTTTAAATGAAAGGAGAAATTAAAAGGCCCAGTCAAAGCAAAATTGAACAGAGAGTCCTTTGGGCAAGACATGGCAGGAGAGCCTACAGAACTGAAATCAAGGTGAACGTTCATAATGCAGGAAGTCTGAGCTGATCCATTTTGCCTTCTTGTCTTCCAGCAATTGACTGTAACCTTCAAATTATAGTGAATGAATTGTGTTGCATCACAGAGGGTGTGGGAGCAGAGGAAGGTGGGAAGATTTAGGGGAAATGTCAGACTTGAGTGGGAGCAAAGAGCCTGTGATTGCAACCAAATGGAACTGAGATAAACTGAAAGAAACAGGGAATTATATACTTTTTTCTTAATTAAATGCTTCTTGTGTTTTCATTCCTGGCCTTCACTGGTATTTATTTTTCTCTACTTGTAGCAAAGCAGCGTGTCATTCTCAATGGGGAGAAAAACGAAATTTCTTATGATTATAATGGAAATATTTACTGGCAGCAGACAAGAATATGTTCCTCTAAGGGGAAGGGTGCATTTGTCAAAGATTTGCTCGGATTCTGCCTTCCTTGCCAGAATAGTTATTTAATCTTAATTAGCCCTAAATACAGTTGAGCAGAGAAAGGGCCTTATTTTAAAACTGTCATTGCTGTTTTAAATCTGACTGCAATAGAAAAGAATGATTGACAGTGATTAAAAGGGCAGCTGATGGGCACATATTAGAAATCATTGTCAATAATAAAATCTGACGACAAGAACAACATGTATTTTATGTTCCCATAAACATAGATTTAGTGCAAGTAAGCCCACATAATAGTACTTGTGGCATGGGCTGAATTGCTCTGAATTTAGTTTAGAACAACATAAAAGAGCCAGTATCAGCTGCTGGGCACTAGCCTCAGTTTCAGCTTGGGGGCAGCATCTGTTATGAGAACTAAAGCAATTTCTGAAGTTGTACTGCATCCTTTTCATTCAGGAAGAACCTCGTAAATATCTGGGATGCTCTGAGGGTGAGTTCACCTTTCCAGAGTGTCAGATAGTGCAGTCAATCTTCTCAGATGCCCCATGGCTCTCTCTTGATCACCCTCTCTCAGTAACACAGACACACACACACAACTTCATGGCTAATTGAATCTCTTTTTATTATGTCTTGCCTGTCAACTTAGTACAAGTGAATTATCCTGAACATTCTTCCCCTTAGGCTACTTTGGGGAACAGGGAAGGAAATACTTCCAGTGGTGATGGGAGGAGCCGAGTGATGGCGGTCTCCATCTCTGCACTCCTGTCTTGAGATCCCTGGATCACCTCACTGCGGTGTCTCTGTGTGGGTGGCGGAGGAAGTCGTTCCCTTATTGCTACCCTCATCTATGATTGCTTCCCACCACCTTGGGCCTGAGCCAGCATTGTAGTGTTTTACTTCTTAACTTTTAAAAACCTACATGCCCCTTCACCTCCGTTTTCCCCAAGGCACATCTCCAACAGGTTGGGATCACAGCCACACGTCAAAACTATTACCCCATCTCGTGACCTCTTGCCCTGGGCTAACTCTCCCTTTCAATCCCAAGGGATGCCCACATTTCCTATTCCAGGATAAGTGACATTTCTTTTAATGGAAACAACCGCCACCACCCCCGCCCGCAGGCTTCTTATAAATGCAAACCTCCCCCTTGCAGTTTCTGGCAGTCTTGATCTAAGGGGAGCAAATGAATCACTATTATTTAAATCCACCATTATTTAAATTAGATCTTATTCAGGAAAGCTGATCTCATCCTCCAAAACCTAGCCTGCCTGGAGGAAGGGAGCGGAGCATTCTGGTGCTCCTCAGCAATTTGCCAGCCAGAGTCTCCGGAACACAGTTTTCCTGGGCTGGCTCCTGGCATAAAGTCTCTGATCCCACCAGGGTGGAGACCAGCATTTGCTAGGCTGGGTTTTCATACTTAGATGAAGTGTGAGTGGAAAGAAGGTCATTCTTCTTATTTTAGGAGGAATTAAAAAGTAGAATTTCTTTCTCAGAGATATTTTGCAAACACTGGTTATTTCCATATGTGACTCTTGATGGTTGACTTTTAAGCCTTAGAGAAAAAAAGGAGCTGACCAACCGGGTGTCGCAAATGTATCTTAGTTAAACAGAATAAGCAAAAAACTCTGAAATCTCGGATGGGAATGTTTTTATCATAACAATTGTTAGAGGCCTGCTCTTTGCTACTTGCAGCCCCAAATCCCTACCCCCAGGAAGTATATGTGGAGATTTAAGTCAAACTTGCAACTCAAAGCAAAAATAACCCCAGGCCATGCTTTTCCAAGAAAATACAGGGATGACAAACAAAATACAATTGCTATTTTGTAGAACACCTTCCCTAAGTCTCTCTTGGCCCTGGAGAAATGAGCAAGAGCTTCTTTGTGAAGTTCATACTGATTCAACCAAATGTGGCCAAAGGAAATCTTACGTCTCTTCCATCTTTCTGTGCCTAATCTCCAGTGGCTAAGACAGGACTGCAAATGGCCTGAAAAATACAATCACTATAATTTCAGGAAGTAAAATGTCTGAAATAGCCCTTTGGGGAAATTACAAGTCGAAATATGTGACTTAAGTGAAAAGCCAAGTCAGTAGAGCAAAGGGCTGTTTGGCAACTACCAATTTGTAAATTTCTGTAAAGAAATTTACAGAACTCAGCTACCTGATCTTGGTATGCAGAGTGGTCGGCAGGGTGAGGTCTCAACGGACTTCCCAGGGCTTTAGTCGAAATAGGTCCAGCTGCTCATTCCTGAGAAAGTAAATTGGCCTAACTTCTGGAGCTCTCCAAATCGTCAGGCTTGAAATCCAAGATGTTTAGTTCCCGAATGTTCATGACGGTAATGTAATGGAGCAATGCTCTAGATTAGAAACTTCAACGCTCTAAATTCCCATGCAAAGGCCTGTGATTTGGGGTGGTACCCATTCTTGCTGACAGCTGGAGAGCTCCCCTGAAATTTCTTTTCCATTTATGTATTCAACAAATGTTATTTGAGTTAACTACGTACCAGGCACTGTTCTAGGTGCTGGAGAGACATCAATGAACTAAAGAAGAAAAAATTCCTGCGCTCATGGAGCTTACATTTTAGTTGGGGGAGAAAGACGATCATGAAGTAAACATGTAGCATGTCGTAAGTTGATCACTGTGATGGTGGATAAATAAAGCAGAGAAAAGAGATACAGAGTGGTAGGGGTCAGGTGAATAGAGACGTGAATCAAGCAAGGAAAACAGCAATGAGGAAGAGGGTCTAGAAATAAGCATAAAATAATATTAACGACATCTTTAGGATATCTCTCGTCTCCACACTGTTACAACAAAAGGAGGGGCTTAGAAACTCCCTCATAATAATAATAAGCAACACTTATTGAGCCCTTAATATGTGCTAAGCATTCTGCTAAGCATTTCCCATTCATTTTCCCAATCGACCCATTCATTAGTACAATAACATAGGATAAGAGAGGTCCAGAGAAGGTAGGTGATTGGCAGGAGGTCACACAGACAAGACTTGAACCCAGGTTGACCACGTTTCCAATTAACACCAAGCCTGATGGAAATAAGAACAGCTACGTGCAAGGTGCTTTGCATATATTGAATAGATGTCGGGGTTTATAAAGGAAATCTACATCACACAGATGCCCACTACCCCAGAGGTTTCTCTGATTCTGATAACACCCTCTCTACCTTCGCATATGCTTCTAACAAGACTGCACCTTTCACTAGAATTCTCTCAGCCTTGTCATGCAAGCTGCCCAATCAACCAGCAATGTCATGCTCTACCTCTCTGGCCTCATCTCCTACCACCTTCCTCCTTGCTCACACCACTGTAGCTGCACAGGCCTCCTTTAGCTTCCTTGAATACGCCAAACACATCAGCCTCAACGTCCTTGAACCTGCTGTTCTTTTTGCCTAGAACACTCTTCCTTAGATACCCGCATGGCTACTCCTTCACATCATTCAGATCTCTACTCAAATGTCATCTTAAGGGGATGCACTCCCTGACCAGCAGATAGAAAACAGCTCAGGGCCCTGTAACTTGTCCATCACTTTCCATTTCCCTCACCCTGCTGCATTTTTCTTCACAGCTCTTATCATCTCCTGACACATTTTATGTTTGTTTTTTATTGTCTGCCTTTCTTTATTAGAAACTCGGTTTTGTTTACCAGTTTCCTCAGCAACTAGAACCATGCCTGGCATATGAGAGACATTCAACACATATTTTTAATAAATTATTAAATTGCAGAGACTGTACCTTATTAACAAGATCTGTGCATCTTGAAGACTATTGTTAGCTTAAAGGAGAAAAAGATGCAACTCTTTCCATATCCGTCGTATTTTTCTAGGCAAGGTTAATGTTCTTCACTGATAGTACAGTATAATTCCTTGGAGACAACTATAACAGGGAGCCGTTTCTTTGGGCTCCTGTCATCAGAGTGATTGCAAGGTAGAAGCTGATGGTGCACCCAGGCCAGGAGCTTTCACTTCAACATAGTCCCAGGTGTTTTTTCTAGATGACATTTGAAGGATGAGTGATTAAATGGTATGAAAAACTTAAATGTCCACAAAAGTAATTGTTCCCCATGCCGTCTACAAGTTAGGAGGCTACACAATAATCCAGGGAAAAGATGTTAGTGTTTTGGATTAAGGTGATTATGGAACAGAGAAGGAGAAATAGATGAATTTGAGATGTATTTTGTAGACGGAACCAATAGGACTGAAGGACTGAAGGAGTAGACTTGAGGGAAATGGAAAATACAAGAATGATTCTTAGGATTTGGGCTTGATGACAATATTTCCCTAAATAGGGAGGGCTAGAGGAGGGCAGGGAAAATCAAGAGTTACGTTTTTGGACTTGGCGAGCTTGAAAAGCCTATCAAACATCCAAGTTGAGATGTCAAAGCTTGGGGTAATGCTTTGGAACTGGAATAAGTCTTAGAGCCATCAGCATAAATATGATATTTAAACCCTGTGAATGGATAGTTTTGTCCTGTGAAAAAGTTTAACATGGGAGAGAAATCCCAAGGTAGAGCCTTCATGTGTAGTCTTCCAAAGGTAGGTCATAAAACGCTTTACCTTGGGTTAGTCTCAATCTCTCTCTGTCTTGCTCTTTCTCTCTTGATGCTTGCCCCCAGAACCCACCCATCATGTTTTGAGGAAGCCCAGTCTTCTGAGCATCTACCGCTAGACGTGTGAATGAGTGAGCCTTCAGATGATTCTAGCTCCCAGCCTCAAGCACCATAGCCGCTACTGAGTGGAGCAGAGGTAGAAATGCCGGGCAGGGTTGAAGCCACAATGGAGGTTGACTCACTCAGCCATTCAGTTGGCAATGTGGAAAAAGCTAACAATTTGGTAAAACCAGGTTGTCCAGGGGTTCCCCTAGAAGGTACATCAGAGAGAGGGCATCAAATCTAAGAGTGTTTGTAAGGTAGTAATTATAATAGTGGATCATGGTGCAGACAGTAGGAAGGGCAGACAAAACAGTGAGAAAGTGCTGTCTCTGTGTTGGTGGTCTCAATGAGGCTGAAAATATGTTGTAGCAGAAGTTCTAGAAGGTCTAGAAAAACCTGACCCTTATAGTTTGATGTAAGATTTAGGCATAATGGGTTGGAAGAATGGAAAGGGTTAGCTGAAGAGTTCGGGGTATTGTGTAGGGCAGCTACTGAGGATGACAGAGTCCAGAGACTATTGCTAATGAAGAAAGTCTAAGTACTAAGAAGTCAACCAATTGGCACCAACGACCGGAGACAAAGACTTTTCACTCTATTTTGAGAACAGATTGTATTACTCCAAATGTAAAACTTTCCTATAAGAAAAATGGACCTGAAAAATCCTTTGAAAAGATCCTCCCAAGAATTTTCTTTTCCAAGTACTATAAAAAATGACTGTATTGTTTCTTATATTAAGGTTGATAGTGGTGTTAAATGTAGAAATAAATGAAGACCTGGTGGAAGTCTCCGAGACGAAACTAATACACCTGTGGCTGGTGTACGTAATGAATCTCACTTTGTTTCTTGGTATTTGGCCTCAGATAAATTGCTGATCTTAGCCCACACTCCATTGCTTTCTACTTGCTGAGTCTTTGCCAGTACAGCTTGATGAATCTTGGGGAGACAAATATAATGCCTGCCACTACCCTAACTGAGCTGGGGCTGGGAGTACTAACTTCAGCACTGAACACACTTTCTCCTTGGGTTTTTTCTGTCATTCTTTTGGTTTCTTTGTTTTGGAGGAGTTGGAGGTCATGAATTTACAAGTATCCTTATTGATACATTTCCTGCATTTGGGAGATGAACTGAAATATAGTTGTTCTGTTGAGATATACTCTGGAAGAGCCACATGCTCATATCCGTTTATTAGTAAATGTGATTGTTGAACAGTGTGCCTTAGAATGTTTCCAGAAGACTCAGCAAAATGAAAAAGACTAACATTACCAGGTGACAGTTTATAAATATTATTTATGTCTAAACCAGAGGTAAAAGGTGATTATAGAACTCATCTTTCCTTCTGCTTCCTCTCCCCCTCTCTTTCCATCCTATCATGCCAACACTCATATAATTAAACCACAGAGAATTTACTTCTCCCAACCTTCAAGATTAATAAATTACCCAATCTCTAGAATCTAGAGTTAGCCACTGTCCAATAGAACTTTATGTGATGATGGAAGTGCTCTATATCTGTGCTGTCTAACATGGCGGCCACTGGTCATATGTGCTTATTGAAAACTTGAAATAAAATTTTGTCTTAATTTATTCTAATTAATTTAAATTTAAATACTCACATGTGGTTAATGGATACCTTATTGGGCAGTGCAGCTAGATAATAAGTTCCATTTATTGAGTACCTACTCTGTGCAAAGGAGAGGAAAAGAAGACACAAACGAAATGGAGCTTTTCTGCTGAGGAGATGTCCTAGGTGCTGGTCCACCGGGCAAAATTCCTAAAGTGGACAAGCTCCTTGGAACAGTACAAGAAGGGCAGCTTATCTCCCAGTCATCATACAAATGAAAAATCTGACCCTTACACTTTTAATATAAGATTTAGGCAAAATGAGTGTGAAACATAACCAAGCCACTGCACCTATGCTTGAAAAATAGGACACGATTATCGGAAATGTTGCTGAAAATGTTCAAAAACTGTCTTAGCCATGTTTCTATGGCATAACAAACAACCCCAAAATCTCTGTGGTTTCCAGTAACTTACATTTATTATTCTCACCCACAAGTCTGCAGATTAGCTGGGGTAGTCCTATTTTGGGACCTGTATTTTCCAGTCAAAACCTCAACTGGACAGGGATGTGCGAGCAAGTTCAAGGAGCTGCTTGAAAAACAATGTGAATGGAACAGAGGGAGATGGGGAGAGTAGGAAATAATTAGGCTGGAGAGAGATTGGGATCCAGATTTTGTAGGACTTTGTAGGCTGGGAAGTAAATGGAACATTGTGAGCAGAGGAATGACATGAATATAACCCTGGAGTGAGGAGGTGTGCCATTCTGGAGCACTGGGTGTGGTGTCTGCCTATTTCTGTGTCTGTTCTATGGGAGGTGGACTCCAGCTGTGTACTTGTTTCCTCTTTGCTCCTCATTTCTTATACTTCTAGGAATGTATATATTCTGTGGTCTCCCTTCTTAAACTCACGTATCTTTCAATATGTCCTCTGAATTCACTGGCCACTTTATTTCTGTTAACTCAACCTAATGCATTTCCCATCATCAATTCATTAAGATGGAAGTCTGATTAAAACCAGCAAACATATACCATTCATTGCACATATGTTTATTGTACACTTGCTGTGTGCAAGGTTCTGAAGGAGGAACAAAGAAGGCTCAAATGCGAATTGAAATGGACCTTGCAGTTCAAGAATTTACTGCCTAATATTGAGTTTCCCAATTGTTTCAAGTATGCAGACTTCTATTACAATAAAAATTCTCAATCTCCCGTCTAATAATACTTCGGTATATTTAATAATAATTCATTGAGAAACTATGTGATGACAAGAAGCTATTATACATTCAATAACACTTTTTATGCATTTCTTTTTTATTAATACAATGACCTCTACATAATATTACTACGTAATAGTAAATGCGTGTCTGAAACACATTACCTCTTCAGTACAACGTGAGAAGTAAGAACAGATTTGCCATCTCTTTGTGATAATTGCATCTCCATGTTACACCCTGGGTCTGAGGAGAAGCACAGAACTGGACTAGAACCAACTGATCCCCAGCTCCTCTACTCTGACCACAGATAAAAGCACCATGTACAGAAATATGTTTGTAACTTCTGTTACAAAAGCTCAGACTTTAAGGATGTCCCCAAATAAATGCAAATTACTCCTATGAGCCCACATGATAGAGGCCTATGGGTGGCTGGGCTCTTGAATTAATTCTAAAAAGTTAGGATAGGGCCAGCTACATAATTTGCAAGGCCCCTTGTTCAAAAATTTGTTAAGAATTTTGAGATGGTGACAGCCGAGCATTAAGCCAAGTGTAGGGACCTTCTGGGTGTGGGGCCCTATTCGACTTGTGAAACCAGCGCTGAATGGGGGCCTGGTGTACATCAAGATATCTGTGCAGACAGTGGGCCTTTATGCCAGCCCAGCACAATCTACAGCCATTGAGCGAGGCAGATATAACAGAGGCACCTACTACATGCCAGGCATTCCTCTAAGAGTTTTGTGTGTAACATCACAGTTAACTGATGAAACAGGGGTGTTGTTATGCCCATTTTGCAGATAAGAAAACCAAGGCCCAGACTGGTTTAGTAACTTGCCAAGGCTGTGCAGCTAGTAAGAGGGAGAGCCAGGATTCAATGCCATGTAGTCTGACTTCAGAATGCAAGCCCTTAACTCCTAATGTGGTTCTTTTCCCCTAATACTGTTACCTTGTTTCGAGGATTAGATGAGAAAATGTAGGCAAAACACTTGTTGATTTCAGAGTATACATATTGAGCACCTACTACGTGCCAGGCATTGTTCTAGGCAGATGTTAGCTTATTTAATCTTTGAGACTGCCAGATGGATGTATATTAACTGCATTTAACATTGAGGAAATTAAGGAACAGAGACATTGGAATTAGCCTAAGGACACACAGCAAGTGAGAGACTGAGCCGGGATTTCAACAGAGGGAGTGAGTAGAAAGAAAGAAACAAAAAATGGGAGCATTGATTGTTATACAGTTTATATATATATATAATTTAACTATTATATAGTCATAAAAATATTTTGTGGTTCCTTGTAGGAGGGTTCTGAAGGCATTATCTTTAAAACACTTCTTTTATAATGGAAAAGAAATGAAAGATTATAGTTAGAATTGGAAGACGTAACACAAGTAGGCTATTGCTTAAGTGGTATCCACATTTTACAGGAAAAAAAGGGGGCTCTTATCTTTTCTGGGTCTGCAATTCATATCTTATTATTATTATTATTTTTTTTTTTGAAATTGATTCTCCAGTATGATGTAAATAAGGAAGCCTCTGTTTTTTCCCAGTGTTCGTCTATTTTCATCCTAATTAAACTTGTCATAAGGGTAATCATTAATTTTCCTTGGCCACCAACTACCCTCCCCTATCCATGCTTTGAGGGTTTCTCACACTGTGCCAACACCATCTTGCAAAGCCAACTCCAGGGCTAAGAGTGGTTTGTTTGCAGGCAAAGAAATCAAGAGTAGCACCGTGTGAAAACGAGCTACACAAACTCTTCCTGTCTCCCGCCATGAAGTGTGAGTTATTCAATTTACCAAGACACGGGCCAGAAACCAAACCCCCAATGGATGTTTTCACTTTTACTGCCCATTAGAGACCATTGACGAGCTGTTGAACAGTAGCTGTTAGAGATAATGGAATTACCTTCTTCTAATACCAGGAGCTGATATCATCCTGTTCTTTATGCGACTTCCAGCTTTCCCTAAAACCCCACAAGAGTGTTTGTGTTCATTCAGCAAATGATGATTGAGAACCTCTTAATGCTTTGTGGGAGAAACAGAGGACTCAAACCTTCAGGTTCTTTGAAGTCTAGTGACGGACAAAAGACACTCACCCTCAGGCATCTGATGAATACATGAGAGTTACAAAGACAGTACCCTAGGCATGTAGCGGGGAGAGAAATCCTTTTACCAGAGGTTTCAAAATGGAGGGAATCCGTGAGCTGATTGGCGCAGCAGCTAGGAAACTTAATGCCTTACGTGCCTTCTGCACTTTTATTAAATTTCCCAGATCTTTCTCAGTCTGAGGCTTATCTAAGCACTTTCAAATCAGATTCCATCCATGCTCAAGAATCACTCATAATACGAAGGTATTTTACCTAACTTCTCCATGAGTCAGCTTGTAGGAAGAGAAGAAGAAACCAAAGATCATAGGTTTAGCATTTTTATTATTTTTATTGTTATTATTATTATTGTTGCTGAGGAAGATTCACCCTGAGCTAACATCCACTGCCAATCTTCCTCTTTTTGTACGTAAACTGCCACCACAGCATAGCCACTGACAGACGAGTGGTGTAGGCCCACGCCTGGGAACTGAAACCTGGGCCGCCAAAGCAGAGCGTGCCGATCTTAACCACTAGGCCACCTCAGCTGGCCCAGAGAGGTTTAGCACATTTAATTGCCAGGTCTCAGACTCTCTAACGTTTAAACTCTCATGGTGACTGTAGTAGCTTGCCTCCAAGATGGCTGCCATTGATGACTTTTCTCCATGTGGCTCACAAAATTCCCCCATGGAGAAGTTGAGTCTATTTCTCCCCTCCTCTTGAATTTGGGCTGGCTTTAGTAAATTGTTTGAACAATAAAATATGGCGGAAGTTGTATTCTGGGACTTTAAGCCTAGTTCAAAAGAAGCCTTGCATCTCTCGCCTGGGTCTCTTGGAACACTCTGTGCTCCATATGTGCTGAGCTACCATATAAGAAGTCCAACTACCGTGAGACTGCCATGCTGGAAAGGCCACCTCTAGGCACTCCAATGACTGTTCCAGCCGAGCCCAGCCTCCCAGGCACCCCAACCAATACCCAGACATGGGATGTATATCTTGGTACTTCTAGTACCAAGCCCATCTGCCAGTTGAAGATGACTGAATGACCTTAGTCAACACCACATGGAGTAGAAGATATGCCCTATGAAGCCTCATTTGAGTTCTTGATTGACAAAATCATGAGATATAATAAAGTCATTGTTGTTTTAAGTCACTAAGCTTTGGTTTAAATAATCACAAAACAGTAAAAACAGTTACCATTTTTTTTTTTTCTGAGGAGGAGTCACCCTGAGCTAACATCTGGCCAATCTTTCTCTATTTTGTATGTGGGTCGCTGCCACAGCATGGCCACCAATGAGTAGTGTAGGTCCATGCCTGGGAACCAAACCTGGGCTGCTGAAGTGGGACGTGCTGAACTTAACCACCAGGCAACAGGGGGGGCCCCAACAGTTACTGTTTTTACTGGAACAGTGATCAATCAGATCTCTTTAAAAAATTTGGTTTCACTTTGTGTTTATAACACAGAATAGACTTTATGTGACATGTAATTGATGCCCACATTTTACGGATGAGAAAACTGAAGTGTGAAGAGTGAAATAGCCATCCAGGGTTTTCCCTTTCATGTTTTCTCCTTCATCACTCTCTTCTTTCATTAATCTTGACTGTTCTCAGAATAAATTAGAAAAGTTATTAATAGTATTTTCGAACCCATCAATAATGTGAACAAGTCTGAAATGTCTGGGAAGAGCAAATGTGGGGGAGTGGAGAAGCTCTGCCTAACTTATCTCATAGGCCCAGTGCCTGGTATAGTGCACCACACAATTTTAGGCACTCGGTGAATTATTGTTAAACAAAGGAATGAAGGACTGACTGACTGAATGAATGAATGAAGCATCCTCTCTGTGTGAATGGAGAATTCTGCAACGAGGCAGCTCAACGTGTGCTTCCCTTCATCTACTTTATTTTTCATAATGAATTCATCTGACCCACTGCATTTTGACAGATGACCCCCAGGATGCCAACTAAAAAACTGGTATTTGTGTCAGAACCTATGACTCTGGCATGACTTTCTGGAGGCCAGAGGGCCTGTCCCTTCCAGGACTCCAGCTCCTACAGAGAAAATAGCTTTTCTTGGAGGCCACACATCTCCATACCATGCGTCACATTTGCTTTCAATGTTACCTCTTGTTTGGAGGCCCTGCTGGTCATAATTCAGACAGCAGTGACTCATGTTTTTCCTGTGAGTGAATTCATTCTTCATGGATATTTTGTACCACCTTGGAATCCAGTTATTTGGATTGAAGAGCTGAAGGTGACCCAATGAGGGATGAAGTCCTGCCTAGCAACTCCGTAAGTGTGCAGTATTTGTTGGTGTCATATTTGTGTGGTGACACAACACAGAGGCCTGGAGATGACAGGGATCCTGCTCATAGGCAACTTAGGTTCCTGGTGAGGAACAAACTAATTTTGGGTTCTGTTTCTCCAAGACAATAGGTCCTTTGGAGGCTGAGCAGCACATATTGAAGGAAGCACAAAAGTCACTGGTCACTAAGCTAGGAGGGCCCCTCTCCCAAGTCCCCCTCAGAGAAAAGAGAGCTCAAAGCTCATGTCCATTTATGCCTCAAATCATACCTCAGTAAAACCTTGGAAGCAGCAGCGCCTGTCCATAGCCTAAGGCAGGAAGCTGGGTTTAGGAGTTGGGAAGGGAACGGTTCTTTGGCTGGGTTTCATTGGTTGAGGTATCCTTCCGCAGAAAGAGACCCTTGACCTTTTGACCTTTGGCGCCCCTGGGAGCACTGAGTCTGCAGCTGTTGCATCTCCTGGGCTCTCCCCCAAGAACCAGAGTTCTGAAGGCCCGTTGTGAATAGACAACGTGCTCTTATCCAAGACGGATGAGATTGCCTCTTCTCAGGGAAACTATCCAGGGCCCCGGTCTTTCACGAAAATTACTGAATCACAGCCAAACCACAAAAATCAGCTACTAAAATAGCCTCAAATTTTTCTTTAAGGAATAAGTAAATTCATTAAAGGGACATTGGAGATTTTAGAGCCCAGCTTCTAGCCCTGACAGCACCCCCACTGCCAGTGGGAGGCCAGGAGTGCCGGTCCTGTGACTCCGAAGTGATGTGGCTCACCAGCTGGGCCAGGGTCTCAGCCAGCTGCAGCCCCTCTCCCAGTGCCAACCAGCGAAGACCACACTTTTCATCTGTTAGGCAGGTATTTACTGAAATCAGGACTAAATTCCAGACACTGTGCTATGTGGTGGGAGAAACAGTTTGCATGAAGAACAAACATGGTTCCTGCCCTCATAGAACTTACAGTCTTGTGGAGGAAAGAGATGTTACCCAAATAATCCCATGAACAATATAAAATTGTAACTGCGATACGTGTTAGAAAGGTACTCAATGCTCATCCATAGGAAGGGGATTGACCCTGTTAGGGAGGTCAGGTGAGTCTATTTGGAGGAAGAGAAATTTGAGCTGAGCTTTCAGAAAATCTTAGTGGGAGTTAGCTAAGGAGTAGTATTCCAGCCAGAACAAGCAGTATATGCAAAGGTCCTGTTACAGACAGAACATGGTAAGTTTAAGGGATTAAGGGAAGATGGCCAGAGAAGGTGGAGTGGAGTGGTAGGCAGGGGGATGACCATATAGAACCCTGTAAAGCACACTGACAAGTTCTATCTTTGTGACTTGAAGCTGGGAAGAGGAGCGTATGTGACATAAGCAGATTGTGCTTCGAAAAAACCAAGCGACTTGCTCATTGGCATCAGCTGCTACCATGCCCAGTGGAGCAGCTAGTGTCAGTTGACCATGAGGAAGTTGAGCCCCATGCCTTGACCACGGGCATCATTTCCTGGCCACACTGAGCCTCGTTAGATCTAAGTACCCAGGGTGCCTCTCCCATCTTCCATCACCTCCTGCCCCGTCTATCACTTCTCCACTCCCAAACCCTTCCACATGAGCAAATGTGCTGATCAGCCAACTCCTTCTAACCCCGACCTCTTCCCCAAAGTTGCCCTCAAGCTTGTCGCCTTTGAGTGAAACCTGGCTGTCCTTTGAGGACACAGCTTCCCATGTGGCTTCCTCAAGCTGATGTTTTTATTTCTTCCAGCCCCGTGGATCTTAAGTCCAGGAAGTGGGGTGGAAATCGTCCTTAACCCCAAACACTACTTCCAGGCAATTGTTACCCATCCCTTCTTGTCCAATACCCTGTTCCTTTAAAATGCAAGCCATCTTGCTTCAGCATCCTCTCCCTTCCCTACTGAGTCATCTACCAACCTCCAGGTCCCTCCTTCTCCCTCACTAAGGGTTTACTCCTGCTTACTCTTCTCTTACCTCCAACATCCTCTTGGAAGAACCACCCAACACACTTGTCCTCATCCACATCAGTGATCTTTTTCACTCTCTACCTCAGCCATTTACTCTAGTAAGTTCTATATCCTTATATTCAACTGCCTACTCTACATCCTGTGGGCTGGCTCACCAACACATCCTGCTCCACATTTTCAAAACTGATCCTATCACCCTCCCAGAAACCTGCTCCTCCTCCAGTGGTTCTCCTTTCAGTAAATGACAGCCTGCATCAACCCTTGCAGTTACGGCAGGAGAAGCTGTACCACCAAGTCAATGATGCTCACATCACAGCTTCCTCTTTCATCCTGCCCATCCTAGTGGTCATCAAGACCTGTTTATTTGGTTCCTAAACATAACACAAGTCCATCCACTTCTTCCCATCTCTGCTGCCGCCAGCCTAGTCCAAACTACCATTATTTTTCACGTGATCCATTGCACGGCAGCCAGAGCTTTTAGGAAGCTAACACACACATAATGTGTGATGAGATCTTTTCCTTTGTTGCACAGTGGGGTGGGGGCAGGAGATGAGACAATGTCTCTAGCTATCCTTTGGGGAGAGGAGACATTTGGGGTGTAAATTAATGGTTCTTCCAGCCAGGTACCATCTATAGGTACCTTTGTCCATAATATAGCCCATGATAAAGATGTCTCTTGTACTTGCCAATCACTATTCCCTTCTCTGGTCCAGATGTTCCATCGGCCTCTGTTCTAGAGGCAAACACACACAGCAACCCTGGAAAAGCCAAAGCCACTCTTTGCACAGAGTTTGGTAATAAATGTGAATATAGTCGACACTGGGGAAGGATGTAATGCTGAGAATCCTGACTTAACCTCCTACTCCAGGCACCTCACCCCTGTTGCCTAATCATAGAGCAAGGTCACACCCTGCCCAGACCTTCAGGGTGTTGCCTGCATACATGCTCTAACACTGTCATTTTCCCCTCTTCATCTGTCTCTTTGCTTTTACCTTTCTTTCTCCCTGAAATCTCTGCCTCCTCATTTTCCTGGGCACACTGCCCTCCTTCAGAAGTCAGCAAGTCCCATGTCCCTCCTTGAGTCTATTTTTGAAGACTTCCAGGGTCTTAGGTGAATGAACGCCATTGTTCTTCTCTGCTTCTGGGTAGAGGGAGGAGTCAGCTTCAGATGCTCAGAGTTGAGAAAGAAGAACATCTGTGTTGCATTTTGTAGTTTTCTCCATGAAACCAAAAATAAGCAAAAGAAAAATTTTTCTCCCAAAAGATTCATGTCCTCCCAAAAACGTTATTGACTCTTCTTTATTTATATTTCACCACTGCACTCAAATTTGAGCCTATTTTACTATAATACTTTGCCCCCATCCTGATCTTGGGCTGCCAGACAAAGCTTCTTCCCTTAACCGGACAAGGCATCCCCCAGATTCATCCCGCAGGCAGAGGGTGGTCCTTCCACCTGACCATGCCTCTCTCCTGCTGTCACATTGCTACCGTTTTCTCTTATGTGCCCCAAATCCTTCTGCACAGGCCCATCCTTCTCCTTGAGGGAATCTTCTCCCTCTTCTTCAAGCCTCAGTCTAAAATCTCTTCTTTGGGGACATCTCCCCTGTCCCCCCGGGTTCCCTTATTGACCACATTCACAGCATTCTGTAAGGCATTTGTCTTTCACAACACAAGTGAAAAATTCTAAGGAAATAATTATTGAGCAACTGGTTAACATATGTCTCCTCCGTTAGATTGTAAGTCCCATGAGGGCAGAGCTTCTGTCTTCCTCTGTGCCGCATTCTCTTGTTAGCACGTAACAATCTCGGTTGACTATTGAATGCTAATTAGGTACCAGGCCTTTTATATAAACTAGCTCATTTATTCCTCAAAACATTTCTGTAAGGTAGGTACATCATAGAGGAAGGAAAGTGAGGCACAGAGATAGAAACTCACCCAAGATTACACAACCATTATTGTGGAGCCAAGATTGAACTCAGGAAGCCTGGCCAAAAAGACATAGATTATATGATGAAATGCACATACACATCAGTTTTAAAACTTCAGTTTCTTAATATTAAAATAAAATCGATCTTAGGGAGACCTCAGAGTTAAGAAATCCAATTATAGAATTTTTAAGTGGGTTGCTGAACTTGGAAATTTTCCCACCGCTGATTTCTAGATAAATTGCAGGATTCTGAAACCAGTCTTCCCTTAAAATATGGCTCTCTCACTTTCTTGCCCTCCTCTTTGTTTTTTATTTGCTGATGTGTCCCGTTACTTTGGAAACAAGCTAACTTAATAATTTGCTGAAGTAAAAACTTATCTCCATATGGGACAAAGATGGGCTTTTCTTGGTGGTGATATGGGCAATATTTTAAACTCTTAATTGAAATCATCTTCTTATAGTTCAAAGTGTGTGTCATTTTCCAGTATGAATCAGCGTACCAGCTACCAGGAACTTAGGAATTTAAGACTTGGCTTGGTCACTGGCCTCCAGGACACCCTTAGTGGGGTTACTTAGCCTCTACAAGCTCTGGGCTGGACAGTGAGAACTCAGCAACCTCAGCAAGTTATTTTCACAATAATGAAGAGATTCTTCTCTTCTATTGAGAGATTCACTCTCATAGAAATAGATGATAAGAACATGTGCTGGGCCAGATTGCCAAGGGGATTCAGTGTCTGCCATTTCCTAAGGGGCTGCAAGTCCCTTAGCCCCTTTAGACTAAGAAATGCATTCAAGTCATAAACATATAATTGACCATAGAAGCTCAATACCACTTCAGCACTGTCTTTGTTTCCTTTATTCAAGGCAAGAAGCCAAAGAGTAGTAAATTCATCCTCAGTGAATTTAAATCTCACAGGGAAATTCAGACCATACTTTGATGTCAGGAGAACACTGTTCCGAATAATTTTGTAAGAAGGCAGTGCTGATGTGTTTTGTGAAAATGACGACTCTGGGGAGGAAGTTAGTGAGATGTGGAAGCCAGCCCTTACTTGAAGTAAAATGACACATATTAAAGAAAAGACAAGAACACTGGCACTCTGAAGCAAGGACACGCCACGTGCTTAGTGCAGGCCCCGGGAAATGAAGGAGGCAGATCAAGGGCCAGGGTATTGAGGAGAGATTATTTTTAGGAGCAAGACTTGTGTAGAGAGGACTCCCGTGGAGCCCTCCCACGGGGTCTTTTGCCACTGGAAAGAGAAGTAGAAAAAAAAAAATCTATTGTGGAAAATCAAGCTACTAGCTGCACTCCAGAGCCCCTAAAGATATTTTAGGGTCAATAATACAGCATTCTGGGGATCTCTGTCACAGCTCCTCTCCTTCACATCATTTTTGCTTTCCATCTGTCATCCTCTGATCAAGCGTGTTAGAGCTAAGTCGTTAGAATGGCCAATGGGTGTAATCATAAAATAAATCCATTGTTATATGAATAATCTGGGTGTTAGTCCCATTGTGTGGTATTTATGAAAGAATTAAATGTCTCTTGAGATGCAGCCTCAGAACCACTGCTTCACCTCACTGAAAGAGATGGAGAAGGATACTTGTTCCGAACGCAGATTACTCAAAGCTATCTATAATTTACTGGATTAGAATCCCTTGGGATGCCACATGGGAATCTGCATTTTAACAATTTAAACTCCTCAGGCGATGCTTATGCACACTCACTTTTTTCACTTACTTTTTTTTCCAGTGAGGAAGGTTAGCCCTGAGCTAACATCTGTTGCCAATCTTCCTCTTTTTGCTGAGGAAGATTGGCCCTGGGCTAACATCCGTGCCCATCTTCCTCTGCTTTATACGTGGGACGCCTGCCATGGCATGGCTTGATGAGCAGTACCTATGTCTGTGCCTGGGATCTGACCCCAGGAACCCTGGGCTGCCGAAGTGGAGCACGCGGACTCAACCACTACGTCACCAGGCTGGCCCCTGCACACCTACTTTTGAGATTGGAAAGCGATGACAGGTGCTCTCTTTAGTGATAAAATTAGCAATTTGGGGGCTGGCCCGGTAGCATAGTGGTTAAGTTCACACACTGTGCTTCAGCATGGTCCAGGGTTTGCAGGTTTGGATCCTGGGCGCCGACCTACATACCGCTCATCAAGCCAGGCTGTGGTGGCATCCCACATACAAAATAGAGGAAGATTGGCAACACATGTTAGCTCAGGGCTACTCTTCCTCACACACACCCACACAAAATTAGCAATTTGACTCACTATCATCAAACCATGGGTTACCCCTCGTTTTTCATGATAAATATCCTCAGATCAGGTTTGCGTTGTCTCCAATGGTTTCCATCTGCTGGGCATGGAATACAGCTCACACTCAAATACTCCAAGCCCTCTTTAACCTTCTCTCCTAAACAACTGAGCTTCTTCCATCCCAGGCAAATTTGTTCATAAGCCCAATGGGCTGAAATGCAGTTTACACAATGTATTTTACATTATTGATGCCAGAATCCCACCAATCGTGACTATGAAATTATTAAAATCATCCCACACTTTAAATCTCATTATAACTCTTTAGTAGTTTCAATATAGTAAAATAATTCTGTTACCTTTAAAAATCATGAAATTTAAAAATTCTTCCTTAGTCTTTCTTCAGCATATTTGGTATGCTTGGGGATTAAAATATATGACCTGAATAAAAGATAAGGTCAAAATAAATGCTAAACCCCATCAGAGACAGTCATAACTTCAAGGAAACGAATTTAGATGAAAAGCTGCAATCTGGGCATTTTTTAACAGTTATCACAAATATGTACTTGGTCCTTTAAAAAAATTTTTTTTTTTTTATTTCTACCTCCCCCTGGCCTTCTCTTCCTTTGCTGAGCAAATTTACTTTCTCACCGTTTGGTATGAGATGTGTACAACTTTCCTTTTTTTGAACAATCAAAGCAATCTCTGCCATTTTAAAGCAACCTCTCAGATGGAAATCTGGCTTTGGTTTCCAGAAGACATTGTTAATTAGCTTTCAAAGATTGCTTAGAGTAAAACCAGGTGTAGAGTTTGTGCTTTATCTGGTTTCCTTGGGTGAGTCAGACAATATTTGAAATGATGTTGTTATATGTTTTAAAATGTATCTGATACACTCTGTCCATTACAACACTACGCAGATGTATTCTGGGAAATGACTAATAATGATGACAGATGAAGGATAGGGAATTCAAATACCCTCTACAATCGATCATGCTATGAGGAAATGAGTATCACCCAATAGAACCCAAATCCTTCAGGGCCCATCTTGGCACCCAACAGAGCACTGATAAGCAGATAACATGATAATGTTACCAAACAAAATTGAGGTTCTCTTGCCCAATGCACGTAAACGGCCAATTAATTATGAGAAAAGAGATCAGCTTTATTCTGCAAGATCAACCTGCAGGGAGGGGGCGTGTGCCCTCAGATCTGTCTCCTTGATTCAGGATTTGGGGCAAAATTTAAGAGGTTGGGGAGAACAGGAAGGTACATGGAAATGTTGGTAGGACAGGTTTTGATTGGTGGGCTTCAAGCATTTATGGTAAGGTTTTAAACATCTACTACAGGGTTCTAAGCATTTTCGATGAGGTGGGGAAGGAATTTTAACACCAGATCTTCCTAAATGAGGGACCCGTCGCTTCTGGTAAGAGTCTGACTTTCAAGTTCCGGTCATGTCCTGATCCTCGGGTTCCGTGGAAAGAAGGATCTTCGAATCTGTGGTCATTTCAGGTCAAGATTTCCTCTTCTGCACACACTCTGGCTATGTGACTTTGCAGATCTTCTGAAAGACAATTCTTAGTCACTCTGTTGATAAGAGATGGGGTCAGTTGAACTGGTCCTGGAGGGCCCACGGTTACAATAACATCTTTAAAGACATCTTTCAAAGAGATGCCAGGGAAAATCCTACCCAGCACACAGGGAAAAACTTCTTCAAAGTCATCTCCACATTTCTCTCATGTCCAAGCAGCTGCCCCTAATCTCCTCTTCCATCTCTCAAAACACCCATTACTGCCTTCTCCCAAATCCCAAGCCATAGTGACTTTTGTATCTTGCTCCTTTCTCTCACCATTCCAGGTATCTTCTTTCCTCTCACAAGTAACTCTCTGCCCTTTCTGATGGAACCCAAGCTATGAGCATGATGACGAACTTTGGTAGAATTCAGTAGTTTGTATTTAGATCAAAGGCTATGCTGAATTTTAAGAATGTGATTAGAATTTTAAAATGTAAAATAAAGGAGTTTATGGGATATTGTGAGAATAAATCCTAGCTTATGAAAACCTGGCCTCTTGCACTGAGAGAGAAGAGGATTCCTGGTTATTCCTGGCAAAGGTCAATGGATGAGCTAGGGTGACCAACCGTCACAGGTACTGTACCGAATCCAGGAACATCTCATTCCCAGCAAACTGGGACAGTAAGTCACCCTAGAAGGAGTCCTTTAAGTTCTCTCTGGGGCAGCCTGACGTAATGAGACCCCAAAGAGTAACCCAAAGATGAAATCAGTGCCTCCTCTTTAATTGAACAAGGCAAATTCATTGCTCCTAGGGGACCCATGGGTTGCTCAGATAATTCCTTTTCCTTGTCCCAACACTCTTCGCCTTGGTACAGCATTCAATGTAGCCTGCCTGTGGTAGTGGCTAAGCCAGAGACCCTTGCCTTCCTCCCAGACATGGTCTAAGGTAACTGAGTGAGTAATAAAGCTTCATTTTGGTTTACTCAGATCCGCCGAGTCTTACCCTTATTTTCAACAGCTTAGCCTTATTTTCATCTTTAGGACTAGAAAATTAGTCATTAACAAGATTAAAACCATCGTCTCTACGTGGCTACTTCCCAGCATGGATGAATGAATTAGCTTTGAAGTAATTAATTTTAGTCCTGAAGCAATTTAACTATCTCCATCCTTATGAAAGACACAAACACAGAAGCAGATTTTGTAGGGTTTTTTTCCTTTTTTCTTTTTTGGTAATTCTAATGACATTATAGTGATAGCTGTTTTTAATGTTAAAAATTCTATTTAGGAAAAAGCCACCCATGCCATACCCTTTCAAAATTCAAACTGATAGCGTTTGCGGACAGTCAATAATTTCTATTTCATCTGCCCAACTGTATGGGGCAGATGCGCTTAAGGGATGGTCCAGCTCGGCTTCTACACACTCCCTCTCCAGCTCCCACTGATGGGCTCATTCTGATGCTGTCTCTTTCCCCAGCGCATGTCCTTAGGGCATTTCCCTCACTGGTAACTTGGTATTGCTAATTAGGCCTCCTGCGGGCTGAGATCATTTGTCCTTTTGGTGGCCAGAAGGTTCCTGACTCAAGGGAGACTCTGCAAAGAAGAGAAGCAAAAGCCTTACAAAAGCAAATCTCGCTGCTATTGCAAATACATTTCTTAGTTTCAAAAGAC
This sequence comes from Diceros bicornis minor, assembly GCF_020826845.1. Classification (NCBI taxonomy): domain Eukaryota; kingdom Metazoa; phylum Chordata; class Mammalia; order Perissodactyla; family Rhinocerotidae; genus Diceros; species Diceros bicornis. Next base: position 13,777,868 of record NC_080776.1, on the reverse strand, counting down.
AAAAGTACATGAGGATAAGTTAACAATGGGCATCAATTGAAAATGCATCTTTAATAGTTTTTTTAGAGACAGTATAATGGATGGTACTAGGTTTCTTAACAATTACTCTGTTAACACTTTGCTCTACCTTTGCATAATACATCTGATATAGAGTATGAACTAAAGGAATTCAGATGAACTGGAACCGAAATAAGGGGGTCATGGGGTCACTGTTCCATATTTGATTCATTAGGAAAACTTCATCATAACCGTAATCAAACTAAACCTTCAGAACGAGTGGTCCAAAGACCACATGGCAATAGAGAAAGACTTCCTAGGATAGAAATTCCAAATCCAGGATTAAGAATGGTCTCTGTCACCCTGAAAAGCTTAGGTAGAACAGCCTTATGAGCATTTTATGGAAAGCTAGCCATCAACCTAAACCTCTTGGTAATCACTCAGCCCAAGAGGTCTGGGAATGTTGCTTCGCTCCCTGTTACATGGGCTTCACCTTCCTTGTCCTCTTCTAAGCAAAGTCAAGCTGTTTGGGGGCATCTCTTGTCTCTCTTGGCTCCTTCTTTTATCCTTTTGCATCAGTCAAGACACTTCAGGTCTGACTTCATCCCAGTTCACACTGGCTGAAGCAAAAAAGGAGTTTATTGCAAGAATGATGGGGATAGAACTCCAAATGCAAACAAGAGCTGAGAACCTGTGGAATGAATCCTGAGGACCTCTGGATCTGGATCCAGCATACACTACTGCATTCTCCTTTCCTACAAGGCTTCACCCTCCACAATCACAGACAGGCCTTCTCCATGTGCGAGGGGCATGGCAACTGTCCACCCCAAGGGTACGTTGGTCCAAGGTCCAAAAGGAGAGCTCAGCTACAATGAGAAAACCCAGGTAAGGACTCTGGGCCATTTGTGTCACAGGCCATCCCTGAGCCAGTTACTGAGGTCCGTGGGATGGAGGTGACACCTTAGGTAATCCTATGGTCTCGCCTAACCCCTGTCCCTCCTCCTTCAAAGTCTATTGCCAAGAAAGGGAGCGGGAAGGGTGCTGAATGGACCAATGGTAATGGCTAACATACTGTGTCCTCAGTATGTTCTAGATATCGTAATGTTTGTTTGGGATATACAAATCTTGCCTCAAGGCTAAGCTGTAGGTTCCATTATTATCACCATTATCCAGAAGAGGAGGGAGTTAGAACAGTCAGTTAGCCTGCCTGAGATCACATAATTGGTGAATAGTAGAGGCAGGATTTGAACCCTGACTGGCTGACCCCAGATCTAGCCACCTAACTGCCCACCCATGATATCTGCCAAATTCTCTCTCTCCCCTCTTTTCTCCCTTTCCTCTTCCTCCTTCATCTGTAGGATGACTGACAGATGGAAGGGCTTGGTGAAGGTCAGACACTGAGGTCCGAGGGAAATTCTCTGAAACCCCTTTGGCCTGGGCTACAAGTCCAAAGTGCTTCCTCTGGTCTTTCTCCACCTCTTCTAGCAGTTTCTCTTGCTATTCCTATTCTATTCACCCGCCATCTCAAACCAGAACCAAAAACTAGACTCAGATTTCCTGATGTAGACAGCAGGCAGTGCCTAATATTCTTCACTAAGGCAGACAGCAAATATCCACTAAACACCAGAAGACGATTTTACACAAAAACATGTGGGGGGAAAATAAAGAAGGAAAAAGCCATAATATACAGAAATCTATTCAAAATGATGAATCACTCATGTTTTATCAGATCACTGTCACATCTCAGGGCTAAATATCCACTAAAATAGGGGTCGGCCCAGTGGCGCAAGTGGCTAAGTGCGCGAATTCCACTGTGGTGGCCTGGGGTTCGCCGGTTCGGATCCCGGGTGTGCACTGACACACCGCTTGTTAAGCCATGCTGTGGCGGCGTCCCATATAAAGTAGAGGAAGATGGGCACGGATGTTAGCCCAGGGCCAGTCTTCCTCAGCAAAAAAGAGGAGGATAGGCATTGGATGTTAGCTCAGGGCTGGTCTCCCTCACACACACACAAAAATATCCACTAAAATATAATTTAACACTTGATTGTAAACTGTCTTCTCTGCTTCTTTCTTGATTACACATCTATGAAACAGTCTTTGAGACTCAGTTCAAATGTCATCTCCTCTATGTGGCTCCCCTGGCTGCTTCCCCCTCAGGCAGATACTCTGTTCCCTTCTTTGTGTTCTCAAAGCCTTTGATACATATATATCCCATTGTTCCATCACAACTTGTTTTCATATGTTTTTCTCCCATGAACAATTGTGATTTTTTTAAAGAATAATAACTGTGGCTTGTGGATCTCTATTTTTCCATCCTCCCTAATAATGCCTTGTACAAAGTAGCTCAATAAATATTAATTCACCAATCCCACTGGTCTCCCTTCAGCTCTTCTACTACACTCTGCATTTTCCTACCTTAAGGCTTATGGGCTTATTCTAACTGGTTGAGTGAACATGTTGGACTCAGTGGGGAGCTTTCTGTTAAAAGCAACTCAACTCTGTGCTTCTGCTCTCTCTTCAAACCCGTTGTTCAGAACCATTCTGAACAACACCGAGACGAAATCTCAGGCAAGTCTTGCAGTTTTTCTGTTCAGTCTCAGGTAATAGATGGATTGTCTCTTTCAGAGGCAGGAGGAAGTTAAATGACTTGGTCAAAATCACAGAGCTAGTAAGTGATGGAGCCAGAACCAGTGTCCAGCTGTCCAGGCTCCGGGCTATTTCTCCTTCCAGCTTCCAAAGCCCTTTGTTGCAAAAATCCCATGTCTTAGGAGGGAGCTGCCTGAAACATCAATGCATTGAGAGAAGGCTTTAGATTCTAAACAAACAAGAAGCTGCTCTGCAGAGCCCTCTAGGGCACCTGTGTCCTTTGTCCTCCACTTCACACCAGCAGCAGACAAAATGTCGGCCAGGTAAAACGTTCTCTCTGATCCTCGGTCGCCCCCCAGACATACCGCGCCGTTCCGTGGTTTTGCATTTGTGTATGTTACTCCTTCTGCTGGCAATGCCCTTGCATAAGTTAGTGCCAACATCTCCCCTCTCTGAAGCTTTGCAATAACGTTTGGGGGCTCTTTCCACTATGCTTTCATTGCACCTCTGTTATATCTTTACCACATTGTGTGTGTGTGTGTATGTATGTATGTGTGTGTCTCCTAGAGACTCCGAGTTTCTGAAGAGCAAGGATCATGCTCTCTTCTATGTAGAGCCCTAATAACTAATCCAGGGCCTGCCATTCACATATAAGTCTTATTGAGCACCTACGACATACAAAGTCCTCTGCTATACACTATGGATATAAAGTAATAGTCTCTGCCCTCAAAAACTTTCAGTAATGATAATAATTGCTGCAAGTTCCCCCAACCCATCCCCTCTGCCCCCTCCATGATTGCATCTAAGTTCTTGGGGTCCTATGTTGTGCTGAGGTATGGGATTGTTAGGCAGGAGGGTCTCATCTTCAGTTACTGTTCCTACAGGGCCCCAGCAGGTTGCTCCTGGGAGCCTTGTCTGGAAGGCCCCTTGGAGTCAGACTTTCTGTGTCTTCAAATCTTGTGCTTGGCATAAAGACTCGTTTTTCTCTCTCCACCCCACCTACTGGCCACAGGAAACTCTGAGAGACTGATCGAGACCTTGTCTACTTCCAGGCCCTTTAGGGCACATGGTATCTGCTCTTAAGTCTCCCTAAATCATGCACCACGTCCTCTAGACTGTCCCCTCCCTCCATCCCAAGGCACAAGGATCCTCCTTTCTCAGTCTCCCAGACCAGCTTTGCCACCGCTTCCCCACACCGAGGGAAAAGTTTCCAGTCTCAGAAGGTAGAAGGCAGTTCCAACTCACCGTTAAGTTCTTTCTGCCTCTGCTTTTGAATGTGACTCCAAAGCCTTTCCCACTTCCTTCTGCTGCAGCAACTTTTCCCCAAAGCAGTGGTTCATAATGGTGATGGCCCAAATAGGAAAAGAAGGAGAGAACCAGAAAAACCAAGAAAATAACTTTCAGAAATATTATTGAAACACAGTAATAGCAGTAGCAGCTACTCACTTCTTAGCTCTTAGAATGCGCTGGGAATTACAATAAGTAATTCGTATGCCTTACATAGATTTACTATCACGAAAACCCACGAGGTAAGTTAAATTGTTATCCCTGTATTACAAATGAGGCCCAGGCAAGGTTGCCTGTAGCCATAGAGTTGTCAGAGTCTGCTGGGGACCCAGGCCATTTGGCCCCAGAATCTACTTTTTTTTTTTTTTTTTGACGAGGAAGATTGACTCTGAGCTAACATGTGTTGCCAATCTTCCTCTTTTTGCTTGAGGAAAACTGTCGCTGAGCTAACATCTGCGCCAAACTTCCTCTATTTTATATGTGGGACGCCACCACAGTGTGGCTTGATGAGCAGTGTGTAGGTCCACGCCCAGGATCCGAGCCCGGGAACCCCGGGCCACCGAAGTGGAATGTGTGAACTTAACCACTATGCCACCGGGCCAACTCCCCTAGAATCCACTGTTAGCCACCATCCCTATTGCCTCCCTACATCTTGTGGCTCACCCTAGACCTAAAGTGGCTGACAACAGTGTGGCGTGGTAGAGTCATATCACAAACCAGCACAGAGCAGGCACCCAATAAATATTTGCTGAAAGAAGGCAAGCAAATAAAAGCCAAAACATGATTTATAAAACCACACACAGAGGCAATTCATCAGGGAAATGATTTGGGGGGCTGTTCACCATATTCTCCAGTCAAATAAAAATGTTGTATATTGGAAAACTTTGCATATTCTAAAGGGAACAATGACCGTTCTGAGCACAGAGCTCTAAATCCTTCTGTGTCCAGACATGCTATGGACCAGAGCCAAAAGCCAACATGAATCTGAAAAGAACTCCCTAGAATGAATATATTTACATTTATTCCCTAAACTGGTGCTTCCTTTCCAAGCAATGACATCCATCAGCCACTCTTCAAAGTCACTCTTGCTGGGCGAAGAAAGCGGTCATGCTGGGGCTCTATTTTCAGCTGGCCTGTGGGTTGGGGCTCCAAAACTTACACATTCTGTTTGGTCCTGATGTTTTTCTTTTTCTTCCCTTAGTCTTAGAGCCCATGTTTACTTCATTAGCAGTTAGAACTGAAAATCTCGAGAGCCTCCAGCAGGGCAAATCAGTTTCAAGTGTTTTTAAAGCTTAGTTCTTGATAGCATTGGTGCTGGCTCATCAAGAGCAAAATTAAGGTAATACTAGAGGTTTTCAAGAGACCTCAAAGTGTGTTTTAACTGCATAAAAACTGGTTTTAAAGAGCAGTGAGCCATGGAAAGTTCAAGCTGGAAGAAATCCCTGGATTTTTTTTTAATCAATGTTCCTGCTTTAATACAGCAGGAATATTCAAGCTATGATAACTTTATATAACGTTTTACTGATCTGTGATTAGCCCTGTGCCAGGTCTGGGGGAGAAAGTGCCGTTAGTAAGCATATGGACTTCTTGAAGGGGCAAGATATCACGCGTGGAAAGCAAAACACTTCAAGAGCCAAATGAAACGGAAATGATTGAGAGACAAATCTCACAGACAGTGAGTGCTTGGTGATTCCAGGAGGGCGAGGTCTCCGGTTATGAGCTGAATTGTGTCCCTTTCCCCACCTAAAAATATTCATGTGTTGAAGTCTTAAATCCCTGTACCTCAAAATGTGACCGTATTTGGAGATGGAGTCTTTAAAGAGGTGAATAAGTTAAAATGAGGTCATTAAGGTTGCTCTAATCCAACATGACTGGTGGTCTTATAAGAAGAGGAAATTACGACACACACACACAGACATAGAGGAAAGACCATGTGAAGACACAGGGAGAAGATGGCCAGTTACAAGCCAAGGAGACAGAGAAGTCTCAGAAGAACCAGCTCTGCCGACTCCTTGATCTCAGCCTTCTAGCCTCCAGAACTGTGAGAAAGCAAATTTCTGTTGTTTAAGCCGCCCAGTTAGTGGCACTTTGCTATGGCAGCCCTAGCAAACGAACACATCTCTGTGAGCTGGAGTGGTGCAGGAAGACCTTGTGGAGGACAGAGAATACAAATAGTCTTGTAGGACAGGATGAGATCTGTGGATGGGGGCAAGCATTTCTGGCAAAAGGCAGGGAATATTCATTTGAACCAAATGAAATTGCTTATAGCTGACTAGCTTTTTTGGCCCATAAAAATAGCAATTTCATATGGTTCAGCCCAATATAAGCAAAGGGCCTGGGGCAAGAGTGTGGCTGCCTGGCATACTGGTGACTGGTGACATATTGCAGTCACGTAGTGCCCACTCTACTTAGTGACTGGGCCAAGTTTCTTCTTGGACCCTCATCTTCCTTTTCTGTAAAATGAAGACGAAACTTACACCTGCCTCACAGGGTTGTTGGGAGCCTTGAAGTAGATGATGCCTATCAGTGCACAGGGCTGGGACACATTTAAGATCTTAGTAAATGTTAGGATAGCTTTTAGGACTCCCTGTGACGCAGGTAATAAGAGCTAAATCGAAATAACTTAAGGGAAAAAAGGGATTATTAGAAAAACAAAGATGCCGCACAGAACACAAGGAAGGAACTCAGCCCAGTGGTTCTCCACTGGGGGTGATTTTGCCCTCCAGGGAATATTTGGCAATGTCTAGAGATATTTTCGGTTGTCACAACTAGGGAGGTGCTACTGGCATCTAGTGGGTAGAAGCCAGAGATGCTACTCAATGTCCTACAAAATGCAGGAGAGCCCCCACAACAAAGAATTTTCTCACCCCAAATGTCAACGGTCTTGCTATTGAGAAGCCGAGGCCAGGACTTTGAGAGTCACCTGGACCCCCAAAGCCACACCTGTCAGTGTGTCCTGGCCATTAAGCTTTTGTCTCTTAGTGCCAGACACACTCTTCTCTCCTCTTCTTTGTGGTGTTGGAGCTGAGTCTTTACAAACCGCATTCCTGGCTTTGCTAACTGGTTCCGTGTCAGGCTCTGTCAAGGGCAAGGGATGCCAGAGGGAGTCTGCACGGCTGGGGGAGGGGAAGGGACTTGCTCCTGCCAGTTGGCTTACGGTTCCTGGCTGTGTCAACTAGTGACAGGTCTTCACCCCAGCACCCAACTGGTTCCAGTAGTGATTGATTCCAGTTTCCAGCTTTGTTCTGCACACCCATAACCCACCTCATGGTGACCCTTCAGAGATATCAGCTCCAGCCGGCCCTAGCACCCTGTCCCTGAGGTCAGTCCACGGAAACTTACTGTGAGTTCCAGAGGCACCAATACGAGGGGGACAGTGCCCCTTTTTCAGAAGTCTGAGTCCCAGCTCTGCACACCCCTCTTGCAAACTGCCAGGTTCTGATAACTCCAAATTCTTCCCTTTGTTCCTCCAGCCCTAGGGATGTTAACTACTTCCTGACATTACTCTCTCTGTCTAACTTCAGTGTTCCCTTTCGCCTCTATTGCCCTCCACTACCTTTTAGCCAATTCCCATTGTTAAATCTTCTGTTAAAATATCTGGTGTGGTTTGTTTTCCTGACTGAACTTGACTGTTATACAGAGGACACTGGATTCATTCCCCTTTTTCTACAGAGTGGCTTCACTGCTCCTCTGGGCCCTACCCCATGGCTCCAGAGCTGAGATACCTCAAGTACAGCCACGGGACAAGAGTGAATCTCTTTTAGTCCCTGTTATGGATTCCTGAGAAAAGAAGTCTAATTGGCCCAGCCTGAGTCGTGTGGCCACCCTTGTCCAATCAACTGTGGCAGAGGGCGGGACCAGGCTGTACAAAATGGCAGCTGTTTCTCCTCAATTCAGGTCAAAGGTTTAGTAGGGCGTTACTTTTCAGCTCTTCAACGCTCCAAAGTTTGTCGGCTTAATATAGTCAGTGGTGGCTGTAGTTGTAAAGTCCAAGGGGGTGCCCTCCAAATGGTTCTCAGTTAATCAGTGTTTATATTGGGCTTTTGCATTTTCCTATTCAATCTTAGCAGAAAGCAGGGAGGTGCTGTCTTTCAGGAAAGAGGAGGCAAACTCGTAGATCCCCCAAAAAATATGGCCCCTGAGATTTACCTTGGAGCCTTCATCTTCCTTTCCAAATCAAACCAGATCCTAAGGCTAATATAAATACAGATTTGAAAAAGAACTAAATAAATCTGGTTTCTGAGAGACTAAAAAGTCACAAATATTGAGTTTTTAAAATAGTTCAAAATCTCGAAAAGAGTTGGGTAAGTGATGAATCCTGTTGTGGAAGTTTCCCCTGGCCTTGAGGGTTTATAGAAAGAGCTCTGACTGAGAGGCTGAGCCATAGGTTTGAATCTCATCTCCAAAGCCTGTGCCTCAAGCAACCTCTGAGCATTTGTTTTCTCAGCCATAAAATAATGGGGATTTTATGCTCAACCTCACAGGGTTTGTGTCATAATTAAGTAAAGTAATACACGTGAAAGCTCCTAATAGAATGTCTAGAACCAGGGCCTGAGTAACTGTGAATTATGTTCTTTCTATGTCCTGCAGCATGTTCCTGAACTAAAGTGTTTGAATGCAAGTCAAGACTTTGTCATAATACTGAAACATAGACCTGTCACTCCAAAAAGAGGCAAACTGTCCCATGAACATGGCCTCACTCAGTCTCCAGTCCCTATATTCAAAATAGCAACAGTGGCACAGACTTCTTGGCAGCTGGGCAGACAAGTGCCCGGAGACACAATAGTGTCTGGCTAAGAACTCAGACTCTGGAGTGAGAATGACCTAGTTTCAAACCCACTGTTGCTATACACTAGCTGTAGGACTTTGGGCAAATTATTTCTACTTCATCCATAAAACGAGGCTGATCATGACAGCAGCCGTCTGATACTCTTGTGAAGAATGAATGAGACAATGACAGTAGCCGTCTAATATGCTTGTTGTGAGAAATGAATGAGATAAACCATTTAAAAGCACTTAGCTCTGTGAATGTCTGTTACTTAGGAAACATTCAGTAGCAGTTGGGTTAGCTTAGCTTTTATTATTTTCTGTCAGTAAGCCTTTGGGGATTAGCTTGAGAATTTTGTAAAGCCTAAAGGCAAAGCCATTCCCATTAGATGAAGAAACTAGGAGGATTTAGAAGGCATATAGAATTCTTTAATTTCAGATTGCATTCCATTTGTTAACACCTTTCTCTTGTACCTGAAAAATCTTTCCACTTTTCTCCAACTAGCTGCGCTGTACTCCATGACCGCTCTTTCAATGGGGTCAAAGCTTGACATTAACTTAGAGGGTAGGTTCCTCCCTTGGCACCGTGCATTTCTCTTAGGTTTGGGTATTGTTAATAGGTAAGTCAGTGCCTACTTGGGGCCATGTGACCATAGCCCACAGGCCAGAAAGAGTCCTCCATGAGACCAGCCACTTTGAACATACTACATAACAACTCCACCAGGACTGTCTTAGGTTTGCAGACTTATCCTAAAACCGCCCCAGTGAGACAGGGTTTAAAAAATTATTTAAAGGAGAAATGGTGTTTAAAAATTATGCAACTTTTTTGTATTAATTTGCAAAGCTACACATGTCCAATGGAAAAAAAAAAGTCTCTGCATATCTAGGACACAAATGACTTGCCCATGTCTACCAAGAGAAGAGAAGATAGATTGTAACATTTTCATAAATGGAAAAATATACAGCACTAAAAATGAATGAGCAATGGGTTCATTTTGAATATGGATGACTCTTAGAAACACAAAATTGGGTGAACAAAGGAAGTTGCAAAAGAATTTAATTCTTATAAAATAGTATGATACAATTTTCTAAAGTTCACAAGCAAACAAAACTAAATAATGTATTGTTTAAGCAAGCATTCATATGCAATATATCTATAAAGAAAGTAAAAAGATAATTTTTTCCAATTTGAGAAATCTTTACTTAAAAAAGAGATGAGGTGAGATATTCGTACAATGGAATATAATTCAGGAAGAGAAAAGAACAAATTACTGATGCATGCAACAATGTGGATGAATCTCACAGACATTGTTCTGAGAAAGAAGCAAGACACAAGGAGTACACACTGTATAATTCTGTTTATATGAAGCTTAAGAACAGGTAAAACTACTCTACAGGGATAGAGGGACTGATTGCCTCGCTAGGGAGGGTTGGGTGGGAAGTGAGGGTTTGAGGTGTTAACTGGGAAATTCACTCAGAAAGGGACTGAGGGAACCTCTGAGGTGATTCCACTTCTTGACCTGGGTAATTGTTACATGAATGTTTATATTCGTAAAATTTCATCAAATTGAACAATTAAGATGTGTGCATTTTACTATATGTAAGTTATTTGCTGTTGTTAGTACCACGGAGTGGATTCTGATGCCTTGTGACCCTGAGTACAGCAGAGCAGATCCCTGCCCAGTCTTTTTGCTCTATCCTCTCACCTTCCGAAATTACATCAGATAATGCTCTGCTGCTACTCACAGGGTTTTCATGGCCAAGTTTTTGAAAGTGAGTGGCCAGTTCCTTTTTTCCAGTCTGTCTTAGTCTGGAAGCTCTGCTGAAACCTGTACACCATGGGTGACCCTGCTGGTATTTGAAATACTGGTGGCATAGCTTTCAGCATCACAGCAACACACAGCTGCCACAGTATGACAACCGGCAGAGGAGTGGTGTGGTTCCCAGACTGGGAAACGAATCCAGGCCATGATGTGAGAACGCCAGATCTCAACCACTAGACCATCAGGGCTGGCTTTGTAAGTTCTACCTCAATTCTAAAAAATAATTAAAATAATTATAATAGTAGACGATGATATATATTTTTAAATTTAAAGACTTTTGGGGTAACATAAAAAGTAGGCAACCTCTCATAGTCACCAGAATTTTATTTGGACATTATGTTGGTCCATGAAATGACCTACAGAACCTCTGCTCTAATCTGGTGAATTTTTATAGCACTTAATCCGTCCTCCCTTATTTATATGACATCTCTCCTCTATCAGACTATAAAGACCAGGAGAAGAGAAACCATGTCCCCATGGTTCCCAAACTGTGCACCAAGGCACCCTGTGCTGTGGAATATTTTAAGTTTTTGAGAGAAACACAGCAACATCTCATCAGATACCACAAGAATGTCTAGCTTGAAGTAGTTCAGCTTCACATTTAGATTATGCTGCATTCCTTCTCATAATGTCATATTTTTGGCAAAGTTGAGTTTAGTGGTCAGTGTCATAAAAAGCAAGTAAGCACAAAATCAATATGAGATGGAAAATCAGATCAGTGTCTGATTTGATTCCAAAGACTGAGAATTTGCACAGTGCCCAACAGGCACATACATCACATGAGTAAGTAATTGTGGTTATTTAGAAATGAAATAAAAATATTACTTTTCTTTCAATTTATGTGTAGCTCAAATGACTACTAAATTGTTAATCCATAAGTATGTATTAAGTTGTTTTAACCTGACTATTAAAAGAAAAAAAAAGAACTGAACTGTTAGTTATGACTTTCAGAGACACTAAGGGTGCCATGACCAAGAAAGTTTGAGAACCTCTACCGTGATTCTATGATGCACACATAAACATAATCACATACAAACACACACAAATTACCCAGCATGTTGTCTGATGTATAATAACTTCTCAACAAATGTATTGAGGAATAAATGAATGAATGAATGAGGAAGCAGGCTTCTCTGGCTTATCTTCTCATGCTTGGAAGTGTGTCCAAGTTCCTCATCTCAGCGTGGAGCCCCGTTAGTTAACTTAATTCCAACCTTTCAATAGACAGTCTGGGGACAAGAGAATGGAACCCAAGTGAGGTTCTGAGATGATGGTGGCACCACTAGACAGGCGCATAGGAAGCTTCACAAAAGAAGTGAACATTGCAGAGATTAAGGTGTAAGACTGAGGGAGACGCTGGCGTCTGAGATGGAAAGTGTTTCTGGCATAGAGGCTGTCATGACTGGAAGCACACGAGAAAGCCTGAGAACAAAAATACAAGGGCAGCTGTGAGGGAGCAGAGTGAGGGACTGAACAAAAGAGGAGGGAGGTGTGAGACAGAGCAAGAATAGGAGGCACAGGCTGGCATAACATGAAAGTGAGACATGGAAGAATCAGGAGGTCAAATCCCTGAATTTGAATTTATTTAGAATTTATTGAAGAAAAAGAGCAGGTCAGGTATTTAAAGAAGGGGTGATATGGTCAGAGACTCAGAAAAGAAATGTAATTTTAGCACCAACGCCTACAATGAGGTAGCGAGGGTACCAAAGCCCACCAGGTTGACCTGTAGCTTGGAGAGCCCCCAGATGGGCTCTGAGGCGGGTTTGAAAAGTATTCAGAAGCGTGAGGGAGCGTGCAAAATAGAACCCAGCGTAGATTCATCTGGGTGAATAATCTGCTATGTTGGAGCGGTTGCAAATGAAGAAAAATGATTTATGTTTTCTCTTTAGGCTGCAAAGTTCCACGCTGAACACACTCCTACAAATGCGGCTAGCAAACGTGGTCTAGTTAAACTTCACCTTTAGGCTACCCGTGGAGGCGAGTGCGACGTGGCTCGAATATCAACATCGGATTGCACACGGATTTTGTCCTCCAAACAAAGGATCCGGATGGCTCACCAGGCTGGCAGTGGACTCTGCCTGCAAGGCTCGTACCGAGTTTTGTCCCATTCTGTCTTTAAGAGGGCTCATTCATTTTGCATGACAGCTCAAGTTTTAATGTAGATCTCGCTTCAGTGTTATCCCTACACCATCCTACCATTTAAATAAAGTATTTGCATCTGCTTGAACTTGGAATGTTTTATACCTTCACGTCAGAACTTTATTCTTAGTGGAACCATTCTTCTTTTGGCATATGAGATACATTTGTCCTAAAGCACCAGTTACATTTTTACTAATCCTTTGAGGTTGTGTTGTTTTGTGGTCTTTTGGTGCCCTTGTTGAAGCAGTGGCGTCTATATAGTCAGTATCCTAGAGAAATGCCTGGGAGGCAGCCAAGTTTTATGGAAAGTCATTTGACTGGGAAACTTGGCATCAAATCCCAAGTCTATCACACATTTGCTGTGACTTTGGCTCAGTCAGGTTACCTCTCTGAACATCTGCTTCCCCATCCATCGAATGACAAGAGGCAGTATGTCACCGTGGGCAGAGCATGAGCTTCCGGCTATGAGCTGTGGTCTGAATTCTGGGTCCACCATTTATGAACATTCTGAACCCAAAGAAGTTACTCACCCTGAGTCCTCCAAATTTTATTGTGTGTAAAATACAAATAATGATATTTTCCTCATGTGGTTGTTGAAAGAAATGAAGGCAATTATGAGTAGAGCTGCCAAATATTTTGTTTTGAACCTCACCGTCTGGTATTTGAGCCTTCCACTGGAGGGGGATTTTTTTTTAATGGGGTATTTATAGTGATATATACTGTAATGGTAAGTGTTATAGTTATCTTGTCATGATTTAGGTGCAAATATTCTTGCTTACTCTCTAGGCTTATGCCTCATTATGCTGATTTGCAAATGAGATGGGAAGTGTGGGACTCAACTCCTCGTAAATTCTGGTGCGCAAGGCAGAATGGCTCTATGAAGTGAAGCACACTTCAGACCTGCGAGCAGGCAGGTAGCAATTATGAAATAGTACTGAACGCTTTTATTTTATAAACATACAGTGCAAGTCAGTCTTGGATCTGCTTCCATCTCTCATTTATTCAGCACTTTTATTTTCTTGATTTTTTGTTCTTAAACTTCCTTTGTTATTATAAAAATAACATATATTTATTGAAAAGTATTTTAAAAATATAGACGATTTTTATTATTTATTTATTTTTTTTGTCATGATGATCAGCCCTGAGCTAACATCCATGCTAATCCTCCTCTTTTTGCTGAGGAAGACCGGCTCTGAGCTAACATCTATTGCCAATCCTCCTCCTTTTTTTTCCCCAAAGCCCCAGTAGATAGTTGTATGTCACAGTTGCACATCCTTCTAGTTGCTGTATGTGGGACATGGCCTCAGCATGGCCGGAGAAGCCGTGTGTCGGTGCGCGCCCAGGATCTGAACCTGGAGCGGAGTAGCGGAGCAAGCGCACTTAACCGCTAAGCCACAGGGTCGGCCCCTAGATGGTTTTTAAAAAACACTTGTGATACCATATTCAGAAATAACTACCACTAATATTTTGGTGTATAAATTCCTGTGTGTGTGTGTGTGTGTGTGTGTGTGTGTAGATAGATATAGATGACTGTAAATAAAATTTTACTGTAAACACAATTTTGCAATTTACTTTTTTTCAGATAATTTTTTTACTGTAGTGAAATACACATAACATAAAATTTACCATTTTAACACTTTAAAGTGTAGAATTCAGTGGCACGGAGCACATTCACAATGTTTTGCAACCATTACCACTATCTAATCCCAGAACTTTTTGAAAACCCCAAAAGGAAACTCCATACCCATTAAGCAATCACTCCCCATTCCTCACTTCTCTCAGCCCATGGCAATCACTAATCCACTTTCTGTCTCTGTGGATTTATCTATTCTAGATATTTAATATAAAAAGAATCATAAATATTTGATTTTTATGTCTGCATCTTTCACTTAGCAAAATTTTTTCGAAGTTCATCCATGTTGTAGCATGTATCAGTACTTAATTCTTTTTTATGACTGAATAATATTCCATTTGTGTATATACCACATATAGATCTGCCTAGGGGACGATATTTTTAATAACTCTAATTCTCACAACAATCTTGAAAGATGTATAATGTCATTCCCATTTTACAGATGAGAAAACTGAGACACAGAGAGACTTATACAAGTGCACATAGTACTAATGCTGAGCCAGGGTCAGAACCAAGGTCTGTCTGTTTCCAAAGCCTGCACACTTTCCATTTAAGTTCCACTTACAGGACTATTGCCTTAGGATAAAGTCCTAGAAGTGGGATTTGTAAATCACAGAACATGCAAAACTTTAAATTATTTATTGCAGAATGTTTTAAAGGCAAGACACTTGTGGTAACTTCATCAAGCTAGAATCAAGAATTTTAACGATTTAATTTGAAGTGCCTTTCAAACATTGATGGCACAATTTTTTGGCATCAAGGCCATATTCAAATTGCAGGAAAATGAGTTTCTTGTTTACACAGATCATAAATTGACTGCCAAGGCGCAAATGTGAATTTAGGAAGTCTCGAGTTCTAGAAGGAGTAGTTAGAATTCACGATATGCTCTGAGTCTTTTGGATTTGGCTAACCGTGATCAATCTTTCCATGAGTAATTCAAATCTGGAGGTTGTCAATGCGAAAAAAGAGGCTCCCTCCAAATTCTCTTTAGGAGGAAAGTCGTTTTTGGGGACATGATGTTCAAATCCCTTGAGAAAACATCATTTCTTGATAGGTGGAAATGTGTTTTCCACAGGGAACCTGCTGCTCTATGTAAAAATCAGTTTAATAACTGCTCTAACTTCTGTACTAGATACCAGATTGAAAATAATTTTTCACGCTATGAATAATCTTGGTTTAATGGCTATAACAGAACCTGAGTCAGAAAAGCCAAAGTTTATGGTTTGTTGGAGATTTTTAAAATACTTTTATCTATTTGGTAAGAAAAAGAATATAATGTAGATTGTCAGCATTAAACGTTCCATATTATAAATAATTTTTACCTGATAAATTGTTTCCACCTAGTACTTTTCTTCAAACCATCTGACAACCCAAGATTAGTGTTCAAGTACAATGCCTGGCCACTTAGAAATTATTAGTTTCATTACCTGCATTGATTTAGAAAAATAGTGATAAAATTAAAATATATTTACTAATGCAACAAGTATTTATTAGCACCTACTCTGTTAAACCATGCCAGATATATCAATGAACAAAACAAACAACTTTCTACCCTCATGGAAGTTAATATCTAGACCAGGTAGTGGGGATGGTTGGAAGATACAAACCAGACAAACAAAATACTATGTGACTGATGGTGATAAGTAAAGAAAAAACAAGATAAGAGGTAGAATGTGACATCAAGGGTAAATTTTGAGCAGAGACCTGCAGTGAGAGGACAAGCTATACAGGTATATGGAAGGAAAAACAGTTAAGGCGAGAAGATCAGTAAGAGTAAAGACCCCGGAGAAAGATTTCAGTTGGAGGAGTTGGGAACAGCAAGGGCCCACAGGACCAGAGCAGAGTGACTTGAGGGGAGGGTGGGTCAGTTACAAGGTTACAGAGGTCTAGGGCTATCGCGACCTTTGAAAGAATTTTGGCTTCCCCTCTGAGTGGGAAGAGATTGCTAGCTTTGAGTAGATGTGATGTACTTATTAAAAGGTTCACTCTGGTTGCTTTGTGGGAAAAAGACCATAACGAGACAATAGTAGAAACAGGAAGAACTTTTAGAAATCTAGTGCAATAATCCAGGCTAAGATGGTGGTGGCTTGGGTTCCAGGGAGAGAAATGATTGGATTCTAGATATATTCTGAAGGTAGACACATTAGGATTTGCTTACGGATTGAATGTGGGGAATGAAAGAAAAGAGACCTCAGGAATGATTTTCAGGTGTTTAGCCTGAAAAAAATGAAGTTGCCATTTATTGAAAGGGGAACGTTTCAAGAAGAACACGTTTTTAAAGTTATTTCTATGTTATTATTTTTGCTCTTGAGGTAATGTATGAGTTTGATTTGGGACAAATGTTGAGCTCAAGATAGCAACTGTAGTCCAACTGGAAATGTCCAACCTGTCCTGGAGCCAGGTGGATGTACAAACGCGAGCAGGAGATACACATTTGGGAATCATCAATGTTAGATGGTGTTTAAAGGCAAAGTCATGTCAGAGGTAAATATAGATGAAGAAGAGAAGAAATCTAAGGACTGAGCCCTGAGGGGCCCCAAGGGTTAGAGGAAAGGGAGATGAACAGAAATCAGCAAATGAGACTGACAAAGAATAGCTAGTCATATGGAAGAAGAACCAAAATAGAATAGAGTCCCAAAGTTAAGAGAGGAAAGTATGTCCAGAGGGAGAGATAGATCAACTGTCAAATGATGCTGTAGGTCAGATTTTGTCTTAGAGCTCAGGTTGCTATAACAAAATACCTAGACTGGGTGACTCAAACAATAGACATTTATTTCTCAGAGTTCTGGAGGCTGGGAAGTGCAAGATCCAGTGCTGACAGATTCAGTTCCTGTTAAGAACCCACTTCCCGGCTTGGAGATGGTCACTTTCTTGCTGGGTCCTCACGGGACAGAAAGGAAGCTCTGGCAGCTCTTTCCCTTCTTGTAAGGACACTGATCCCATCATGGGGGTTCCACTCTCCCGACCTCCTCTAAACCTAATTACCTCCCAAAAGCCCCAACTCCTAACACCATCGCATTGAGGGCTTAGGGCTTCAACACACGGGTTTTAGAGGGACACAAGCATTCAGTCCATAACATTATAATGAGCAACTGAGCATTGGGTTTGGCAACATGAAAGTCACTGCTGACATTGAAAAGGGTAGTTTTAGTGACGTGGTGGGACATACTCAGAGAGCGTGGGAGAAAGCGCCACCATGAAGAGGTTATAGGTTGTAATTTGCACAAAGGCATTCAGCTTAGGGACAAGTGGGGATCAAATCTATCCAGTTGGAGCTTCACTGCCAAAGTCTCCACCCTGGATGGGCTGTGTCAGCCCAGAAGAAAGGATGATTTTTTTGGTAATTTATCTACTTGGAGTAGGAAGAATTCTAAGATAGCCCTCAAGAATCTGGCCCATGGTATACGCATACCTTCTTCCAGTTATTCAATCAAACACTAATCTAAATACTAAGGTACTGCTGTGAAATTTGTAGCTATAATTAAGTTCTCATATTAGTTGACCTTTAGAGAGATTATTTGGGTGGACTTGGCTTAATCCCATGGGCCCTTTAAAAGTGAGAGTTTTCTCCTGTTAGTCAGAAAACAAAAAGTCAGAGAGAGACACTCCAATTGGCCTGCAAGAAGCAAACATCCAGATTGTGAACTGCTCATGGGGGGCACAGGGAAGGAACTGTGTGTGCCTCTAGGAACTGAAAGAGGTCCCCAAACAATGGCTAGAAGGAAAACAAGGACCTCAGTCCTGTGACCACAAGAAACTGAATCCTGACAACAACCGGTGAGCTTGGAAGAGGACCCTAAACCCAGATGAAACCACAATCCCTGCCAACACCTTGACGTCACCCCAGTGACACCCTGAGCAGAGAATCCAGCCATGCTGTGCCTGAACTTCTGACCTACAGAAACTGTGGGATAAATAATTTACATTGTTTTAAGCCACTAAATTTGTGGTACTTTGTTACACAGCAATAGCTGATCAATACAAAGCCTTTAAAAATTCACACCATGCCCCATAAGTAATAGTAGCAGCCTTGAAGGAGAGGAAGTAGAGACAGTATAGACAGATCTTTCAATGAGTTTTGCTAGAGGGAGAACAGAGAAATTGTGACGTATGGAGGAGGTGGTCTAAATGGTGCTATTTTTGTTTTAAGTTGGGAAATATTACAGTACTGCATACTGACGAGAATGATACAGTAGCACAGGGGAAATGAAGGTGCATGCTAGAGGGAGAACAAGTCCTCCTGCAACATCCTGAAGAGAGGGGCTGGGATCCAGGGACTAGTAGGAGGGGTGACTTCGTCTTCCACAGAAACAAAGTCATTCTTCCATAGTACTGGAGGGAAAGCAAAATATCCTCTATGTGGACAGAGAGGGGCCAGTTGATCTCTGACTGGTGGGAGATTCCTGACTGCTTTCATCTTTCAATGAAATAAGAATCAAGAACATCAACCCAAAACAGTAGGGGTGGGGAGTGTAATAATCATCTATGAGTGTGAGTAAGTGAACAGACCAGGGACATATGGTGGGCTTGCTTGGGTCACATGAAGTTAGTGGTCAGGAATTTAAAATGAAACTGTCCACATAGATATGTGTTTTTCTCCAGCCATGTCCAGCTCCCTGGTGCAGGCTTTCAAAATTCAGAAAGTTGCATTTAACCAAATGGGGATTCTTTAGACTAGTACAACAGCTGAGGGAGATAGAACAGCCACAACTCAAGAGAGCTGCAGGAAATGTAGTGCCCTCAGGAGGATCTAGGATTCAGAGAGGGTAAGAAGGTGAGGGAATATTCGAGTAAAAGGATATAGGAAATTTTGCTGTTGACTAATGTTGAGTTCCAGAGGGTCCTATGGAAACGTTTTGCTCTGGGGGCAGGAGTGGGAGAAGGGGTCGTTATAGGAGATGTATAGTGCTGGATGTGGGTGAAAGTCTAGAACATGAGAGAAGACCTGGGGAGGTCCCAGCTTCCTAATAGTGGCTGAGGAAGAGATTTGTCCCAATGGCCTCTCGGGAGATGGAGGTAAAGAGGTTGTAAGGATTGAGAGGTGGGTGGGTATCATGTTATAGGCACCCAAGAAAGCTCTTCATGCTTTCACTCTCTCCATGCCTATTCATGGCAAAGAAGTGGAGGGGTGCTGTATGTGAACATACTTTGAGAAGGATGGAGCGTGATATAAAGGGAAAGGTTTGATTACAAGTTCATCTGATAAAAAGTGATGTATGAGGGAAAAAAACCCTCTTGCCCTGATTTGTTTTCATCACAGCACTATCAGGGAAACACCCCAGGACTCTGCAATGGCTGTCAGGCCTCCAACAACTCCCACTGCAAGCTGAAGTCTGACCCAATGAGAAGTTAGAACATCATCTTTCACAACCCACGTCTCTGTCTGGCCAACACCAGGAAGGTCCAAGAACAGACTGAGCTCCTGTCTTATGATCAGGGGATTAAACTTAAACTTTGTAAATTTGGTGTTTTGGGCACGTTTCCAATATGCTCCTAAAACAGCAGCTTTATTAGAAACACAGAGGCCCAAGCAAAGAGTGGGTCACAGGGGAAAAAATCTAGTACCTTGTGATTTACGGGAATGTTTGGATAAAAATAAAAATCTGCATGGCGGGACCAACCTTTCAAAGAGTAAGTGTCACAGTAAATACATGCTGGCAGTCAAAGTTGAGTCAGAGGGAGAGTGAGTTTCCAGAGGACTTTGAGCCATTATGTGATGTCCAGGTTACAATAGCCAAACAGAGAAAAGGCTGTGGACGTACAGAGATTGGAGAGCCTGCTGGGGCAAGAATTGAAGGTGCAACTTACTGTTGTCTAATGTTCCCCAAGAGGTCTACCTAACAATGTGTGTGAACTTGCTCTGATTCCTGCAGTTGTCCCCCCACTAGCAGGATGAGTATGAGTTGGCCGTGCTCACCACGTCAAGGCTAAAATACTCTATCCTATGTCTGGTCTTCATCTAGGGTGGTGTATCCTGAACAAATGGCTGTGGGAGCAACTGGTCTCCTGGGAACTAAGGACATTTTCCATAAATGGAGCATTGAACATCTCCTGTTGGGAACACCAGTAGGTTCCTTGATTCAATTTTGCTAATTACTGAAAGGCACAGGAAGAAGGCTCTGGAGGACAACCAGCATCAGCTCTTCTCCATTTGCTTTGAAAGTGTTTAACCTCTCTCTCCAGCCCTCAACACGCAGTGATTATTACAACTACCTCTTTCTCCTGTGAGCTGGCAGGGGTGCTCAGAGATGGCAAACCAATTTTGCTATCGGCCAAAGAAAAAGACACTTTGTCAAGTCCCCACTGACTTTAGCACTCTGCAATCATAAAGCAAACCTCCTGGCACCCCAGTCATAGTGTGTGTCCTTAAATTAAGTCGAATCTGACTTTGAATGACCCATCTCACAGCTTCCTCTCTGAATGGGAATAATCAGGAGGACGCTCTGCTCATCTTTCCGCCATCCTTGAAAGTGCATGCGGTAACAGTCGACTGCCACGTTGCTTGAATAGAGCACAATATGCAACTACTTTATTCAAAAATGGTTCAATAATAGATTCAGGGTGACACTGAATTTGTCCCAGTCTACACTTTCATCTTTAGTCACCAATAGCTAGACTTCAAAAATACCAACCGTCTGTGTTGTAGGCATTTCACTTCTTGATTCTTTTTAAGGGAATTATGAGTTTGTTAGCATATGGCCTCTTACTAACATCCTACAACCTACCTGTAAGGACACAGAGTGGGTGAAAGAAAGCCCAGGAAATGTGGCACTCTCCAGGGAGTTGAAGTCACCAATACCTCAAAGGGCATCCACTCGCTGGCTTGCTTTGCAAGTGACTGCTCTCCTGGCCTAAGTGAACATGAGGATATTTGAATTTGAGGTGAGTCTGGGGGCGAAGAAGGTGGAGGGATGAGGAAGAGACGTTACCTGTAAAGCGCACGGTTGGGAAGGGTTGCAGGACGCAGCATTTGGAGCATCTGTGGGACTGAATGAGAGTCCTGGGTACCTCTTTAGAGGAAAGCAAAGATGAAGGAAGACTAAGACCAACTTCACCTACTTTTCTATGTTTTCCTAATTCAGCACAGTTGCTTCCTTATTATACAAGAGGAATAACTTTTTAAGAAAACCCTGGAAGCATTTTAAGGAATGCTTGGTTTTCAGGTCTGTTGAAATAATTACATCTTCAGCCACCAAACAGGATGGAGTTTCCCTCAACCCATCTCATTGGCTTTACACAGGGGTGGTGTTTTTCTGAATCATGAAGGATTTGCAGACGCTGGAGGCCTTTGCATCTGAGAAGGAGATTTCTGAGGCTTCTCCCTACCCCAATCCCCTCCTATGCTCAGCCTGAGCTGCAGATCATGGTCACCAAAGCCATCAGAATTAGAGTCTCCTTGGCTTGGGGCCTGGAATCTGTATTTTCAAAATTTCCCTAAGCATTCAGATTTGGGAAGCACTGGAAATCCCCAAGAATGACATAAAAGATGGAAGGGAAGAGGTGAGGGGACCAGGGGACAGGGGTCAAGGGGGAGAAGGGGCCTGGCTGTCTCTCTATGTCCTTCTACAGCAGGAAGCTGGCACTTCACATCTTCTGCTTCTCCTTGTCTGCAAAGAGTGAGCGGAAGCTGAGTGGAAAGGCCCTTGGCTTCCCCGCACTAAGGATATCTGCCTTTGGGGTCAGATCCAGTGGGGTCAGACTGCTTGGCTATTTGTGACCCGTATGAACTATCTAAATTCACTGAGCCTCAATTTCCTCATCAATAGCACCCATTAAATGTCTGCCACTGTCAGCTCATAGGCCCGGGCCAACCCAGAGTAGGCCATGACTTATAGCCTCCAAACAAGTCCTGGCATGGTAGCTCTGGCATTTCCAGGCACCAAAGATATTCCAGGGAGGAATCAAGGTGATTTTCAGTGCACACTGGCTCTGATAGAGCCCTGAGTCAAATTGGGGAGTGGACTAAGTCTTTCCCCAGACCTTCTCACACAGCCCTCCTCCCAGCCCTGCAGACTCTGAATTGCCAAGTCCCATTCAAGCCTGTCTTCTCTCAAATGAACCACCATCTTTTTCTCCCCACCATCGCCTTCTTGCAAATTCCATTCTTTTGAAGCTGGCTACTGCTAATGATTGGTCTGATTAAAGCAATTATCACTCAACTATGGATGATTGGTGCATTTGCAAATTTTCAGAGAGTATTTGTTAATTCAAATACATCTCTGAGTGGTAAAATGGATTTAGGAGATGGATCATTATGGTCTGGAGGGCCTTCTGGGCTCCCTGACTATTCTAGAAAACTCCTCACCCTAAAACTGAGCTGTCAACCTCATGATGGCCATCCCATCCCCTTACTTGGTCAGTTCTGCCTGTAGCTCTACACCACACCAGACTGAGTTAAATACCTAGACATCCAAGGGAGGAGACCGTTGACCAGAGTAAAGACTGTGTGACCCCACCAGAAGCCATGAGAGGATTCACAAGCATTACTTTTCTCCAAAATGCCAAAGAATGTTCCTGTGGTATTCATCTGTTGTCTATTCCTAAGCTCACTCTGCCTGTATAAATGCCTCCTCTTCCACAAATCCTGAATGAGTAAAATCTTAATAAATAAAAAATATTATGCCTTTAAGTCCATGAGTATAGTTGTGTTGTCAGACATTGAGAAGCTCAAAATCCCTTGGGGATGTTGTATAAACTACCAATATTTCTTAGGAGTAGGTTTGGCTACACATGACAAAAAATAGCCTAAACAAGATAGAACTATATTTCTCTCTCGTAGAAAAGTCTAAAGTAAGTGGCCCAAGGCTAGTACGGAGCTGCAACTGTCATCGACCCTGACTCTTTCTGTTTCATTACTCTTCCCTGAGTGGCCTGCATGCATGGTTAGCTCATGGTCTAAGATGGTGGCTCCAGTTCCAGTCAACATGTCCATACTCCTGCCAGAAGAAAGGAGGAAGGAGGAAGAGCACACCGTCCATTTAAGGACACTTTACATAAATGCGACACAATTTCCACTGAAGTCCTGCTGACCAGAATATAATCACATGACCACACAAGGAAGGTTGTGAAGTGCAGCCTTTTATCCAGGTGTATTTTCACTTCTAGGTTATTGTGAATTTTCCTCAGCCTTGATTTCCATGTACCATGGTCCTGGCGGCCTCCACATGCTTCTCACTGTCCAGAGATGCTGCCTCCTGAGGCATAATGCTTCTTTCTTGCCTCGGCTGTTATAGCACCTGCAAAGTCATGTCCTGTGCAGTCCTGGATGCTGATCTGAGATTGGGTCCCTGAGAATATTCACTTTTTATCAATTCCCCTCAGGCATGGGAGAGGACATTGTCTCTTCTGACACTGCAGTATAAAGTGAGAAAAAGCCTCTCAGGCAGTTCATTTCATTAATCAGCAAAGATGTTAAAGAGTCTTCTGATGTGCCAAGTACTGGTCAAGGTGTTGAGGATTCAGTGACAAAAGGCCCAGTCTCTGCCCTCAAGGAGCTCAGAGGCCCCTAGGGAGACAGGAGTGAGTGCAATGTCAGAGTTACACGGAAGGTTATAGGTGCTCCGGGCGAGGATGCCTGGACTGTCAAGGCATATGGAGGTGGTCTGGTAAGCCACCCTGGAACAGATTAGCCTGAGATGAGCTTTAGAAGATGAGCAAAGATTAGTTGGGCAGAATGGAAATGTGTATTTCGTGAAGAAGGTTTAGCGTTACCAAAAGTAAGGAGACAGAAAAAAGTGTAGTGTGTTCATGCAAGTACGTGCTATTCAGCATTACTGGAAATACAAGAGAGACAGGAAGGCAGGCACCAACTCCCAGACCATCTTGTATGTGATGTGATACACTCTAGATTAAAGACAATGGGGAAGCCAGCAAAAGCTTTCAGTCCATGACACAGTCAAATTTGTGTTTGCAGATAGAGCATTCTGGTAGCTCTGTGACTGAAAGTTTTAAAGAGAAGTGGAAAGATCAGATAGTAGGCTATCGAAGCAATCAAGAGAGAAATAATGATAGCCTTGACCAAGCATAGCATAAGGGAGATGGAGAAAAAGGGATCATTAAATATCAAAAATATCAAACCAGCAGGTCTGATGTTTGACTGGATGGGAAGATGAGGGAAAGAAAGCCATCACAGATGACACCTTGCTTTCTAGCATGGGCCTGGGTAGATAGTGTTGCCAACCAATGAGATGGCAAATGTGTATGAGAAGCAGATTTAGGGAGGAGGGTGATGTGTCATGTTGTAGACAATCGAAGGTGCTGAGTCTAGGGATATCTAGGTGGAGAAGTCAGATAGACTGTTGACTACAGGAATCTGAAGCTCCCAGGAGAGGTCTGGCCTGGGAGATCTAGGTGGCCATCATAAACATATAAGTCACTGTTTAAACCATGAGAGTGCACTGGATCACTCATATGGAGCTCATAGAGGGAAAAGAGCAGTGACCCAAAAGCAAAGCATTAAGGGGCTTTCAGAAGGAGCAGTTAGAAGAAGGAGAGCCAGATGGAGGGATGTCGTGAAAGCCAAAGGCTGAGGGAGCTCAGTAAAGAGACTGTGGTCCATGACGTCCTGTTGGGTGTAACAGAGGGGCACTAGATGATCAGAGTTGGAAACAGCTTTTCCAGTAAAATAGGGATATTGTTGGTGACTTCACCAAGAGTCATATCAGAATAGCAGGAAATGAACCAGATTTCAGAGTAAATGGGATGTGAAGAAGGAGAAAGGCTGGGCTGGACTTCTGTGTGGAATTTGGGTAACAAAGGAAGTAAAAATGTCAGACAGTTCCTAGAGGTTTTAGAATGTAAAGGAAGGTTTTATTGTTTTTTGTTTAGTATCAAAGAGATTTGCACACTTCTGTTGGCTGCAGAAAGGGCCAGTAAAAAAAGAACATTGATTTCAAACTTTCCAATCAAGTAAGAGGCAGGGAATCTTCTGTGACTCAGGAAATGGAAGTGAGCAGTGACCTTTGAAATTGTTTTTGAGGGGAACAGAATGGGGGATGACCAAGAACCAGTAAAAGACTGAATGGAACTCTCTCTGGGATCAGAATCCTGTTTTGATACCCTAAGTATGGGGCTGGAACCTGATAGTCCATTATAGGCTTTCTGGATTTTAGTCTTTTTCCTTAATCTTCAAATATAGCCTGCTTGTGGATCCCCGTCACTGGGCTCCATCCATTTGTAGGCACTGTTTTGTACACTGTGTGGCCCCCTCCACATCTTGTTGACAATTTTCTACAACTGACACTGTTACCTATTGTCATTTTCTCCAGATACTTTGTACTATCTGCCAAACTGGAATTTTCTCTGCATCCTGCAAACAAGCTCTCTCCACCCTCAACCTCGACCCGACAGTCAGTGCTTAAGTTCCCAGTCTTCACTTCACCTGGTCTACTCTAACCTAATTTAATAGAGCAAGTTAGTTCTGCAGACAGAAAAAAGTCTAAGCATTGTAGAGGTGAAGAAAGATGTGGTAGGTAGTTTTCAAGAAGACACGTAATGATCCTCGCCTCTTGGTATTTACACCCTAGTGTAGTTCACTCCCATACTATACTAGGGTTGGTCTTTGTGGCCATAGAATATGGCAGAAGTGATGGTATATCACTTTCGAGGCTAGGTCATAAAAGACTTTGTGCTTCTGGCTCTCTCTCTGTATCATAGGCTTAAAGGAAGCCAGCTGCCATGTTGTTAGGACACTTACATAGCCTTAGGGTAAGGTCTGTTCAGGGAAGAACTGAGGCCTCCTGCCAACAGCCATGTGAGTGAACCCTCCTGGAAGCAGATTCTCCATCTCCATTAAGCCTTTAGATGGCTGCAGCTCCGGCCAACATCTTGACTGTAACCTCGTGAAAGACCCAGAACAAGAACCATCCAGCTGAGCCAGTTCTGAATTTCTGACCACAGAAACTGAGATAATAAATGTTCCTTGTTTTAAGCAATTACGTTTTGGGGTAATTTGCTATGTACAATAGATAACTGATACAAAAAGGCTTCCCACCTTCTTCCTCACTCCTCTCCTAGAAGAGGTAATATTGAGCTGATTGGCTAGATTTCAAGACATTGGTTGGGTTATGTTTACTGGTGAATGGAGTCACTGGCAACTGGTCAACCAGTGCTTGCTGGGTTTCTACCATATTTTAGGTGCTGGAGACACAGTGATGAATAGACAGTGCCTCTGACATTCTAATGGGAGGAGACAGTCAATGAGCACACACGCTTTGTGGATAAGTGCTCATATCAAGATAACTGTCATATCAGGAATGCTAAATAGGCTCATCTGTGGAGAGGGCCAGGAATGATGCTTTGGCTAGGATGGGTGAGGAGGA
The DNA here is from genome assembly GCF_020826845.1 of Diceros bicornis minor. Lineage (NCBI taxonomy): Eukaryota > Metazoa > Chordata > Mammalia > Perissodactyla > Rhinocerotidae > Diceros > Diceros bicornis. The sequence goes on along the minus strand of NC_080776.1, from coordinate 13,751,316 downwards.
TCTCTCAGAGGAGGTGACGTCTAAGTTATGACCTGAAATTGAGGAGGAAGTGACTTTCTTGGGGAAGAACATTACTAACAAATGCAAGGTCCAGAGAGAGAAAAGAACTTGGTGTACTTTAAGGATAGAAAGAAGACCAGTAGTGAAAAAGTAGGGGGGTGGAGGGAGACGCATCACAAAATTGTGTACCCCGCATTTCCTTTCTTTGTGCAGCTGGCTGGCTCTGAGGAGGCAGAGCCTGAGTCTTTATAGACCGTGCCATCTTGTTCTCTGGTCTCTCCTCTTCTCCACACAGGCACACTCAGTCCTGAGATGGAGAGGGGAGGGCTTCGAAGCTTTTCCAGAGTGCTTCACTGTGGAGAAATTGGGCCATGGGACAATTTGTAATAAATTGGTAAATGGGTCCTCATCTTTCTTGTTCCATTGAGAACCCCATGGAAGGAAGCATGCTTGAGGAGCAGACAGAATTCAGCTATTCCCAGATTCTTCAAACACTATCAAGTACCCACCACCGATGACTGCCATGTGAAGTTGGCAAATGGTTGAGAAAATGTTTGTATCAAAATGAGCACCATAAGCTTAGAACAAGGGGGATAAAGGGTAACAGAGGAGTATGATCTAATTCCTACCATTCCATGACACTTGAGTGTGTTGTGAAGAAACTTCCTGAGCTTGCATTACATGCTCATACATGGGAATTAAATTCTTAACAGCTTTTTTACATGTCTACAAAAATAATTTCCAGAATGTTCCTTTTTAAAATGTATAGTGGGAGGCTATTGATAAGACATGGTGTAACCATCTCATTTATAACTCTTCAGATTTTCCTGGGGAAGGTGGGGATGGAAAGCGGTATTAAAGATCACATCATCCATCAATTTGCTTTTAGGAGAGAGGAGCCAAAATCCTCCTGTTCAGGCGAACGGGCAAATATCAGAAAACAAGTCAGGAATTCCAAACTGAATAACGTTGTGAAGATGCAAGACATCACAGAAAATAGCAAGAAGTGAAGAATACAAAAGTAACTTAGCAGATGTTCCTAAGAGCTACAGCGGTGGGACCAGAGCATTATTCTTTGGCATTCACCAGATAGGCCAAAAATAGCACTAAATTCCTGCAAAGGCTCTGGGTGGGTGGCAGAACTTCGGGATAAAATGAGGTGAGAAGAGGCTTCTGTGATCCCTGTCTACCAAATCGCTTTGAAGGCAGAAAGTCAGAAAACCCTGTAGATTAGAAATGGAATAAAAATTACTTACGGTAGAGTGAATGAAGAAATAGCCGGCTCTCAGAAGATTTCTAAGCCACATGAAAATGGATGGGATTTAAAGTTCAATGATTTTTTTAAAACCAAAAATGAATCAGCCTGGTCAAATGAGCAGAAATCCACTGCTTAAAGAAAATAAAGGACTTGCTTAAGAAAGATTTCGTATGTTCTGTGGTCTTCTTCTTGTTTTCCTTACAGTGCTTTGATTTGCTTGGGAATCTGACTCACAATGGGACTTTGATTATATTTGGTCCCCAAATGAGTATCACTTTAGTCTGCTGATAAGGGAGTGGTTCGGCTAGGGAGGGGGCAGAATAGCAAGGAGGGAAGAGAGTTGGGTTTGACTCAAGCCCCTTATTGTACACCACAGACATTTCTGCCAGACCAAGTGAATACTAATGGAATTTTAGCCATCTAAAAATCAAGACCATGCAAAAGAGAAAGTCCTAATGATTAAAATCAGTGAATAATTTTATTTTTCCTTTTTATTTCAACCTCCCTTTCTTCACCCTTAGTCTAACTCAAAGTCCTGCCAACTTAAAAAGCAAATTTGCTTGTTATTTTATCTCATAATGACTCTATCCGGGATTAGCCAAAAGAATTAGAATTCAGGTTGTGCATGCTATGGCAAACCATAGGCAACTCCAGAGAAGAAAGGAAAGGAGCTGCTTTTATAGAGAAAAAGAGGAAGTAGGGAGGGGCTGTTCTAAACAAAAATCCATTGGGGGAAGATAATAGTTCAGGGTGGCAACAGCTTCTCATTGGCTGAACAGCGGCATTTCTCAATGGCTGGGCTGTTGCTCCGTGAGGAGAGAAATCTAGTAGTAGTAAAGTAGTTTTATCTCCTGTTGAAGATGCAAGCATATGTCTCTTCCTGTTTGGTGTAATTGATGATGTATGATAGGGCGTGAGAGCGCCCCCTCCAGGCCTTCCTGACTCCTATTTAGTTGAGGTTTTGTTTATTAATTTCCACAGTCCCTTTATTTGTTCATCCACAGCTAATGTAGGATAAGCCCCATTCTGGCCATGGAACTTTCACTGTTGCTTGCTGTGGTCCTGAGGGCAGGCCTCCAGGGCTGGCCTTCTGCCAGGGTTGGGAAGACAGTCACTTTTAATGCTGACCAGGGCTATACTGGAAGCTCCTTGTGGCAGGCAGAATCCTAAGAATGACCTCTAAAAGATCATTGTCCTTATCACCTTCCCTTGAGTCTGGATGGAACCTGTGATTATAATGAGATATACTCCATGACTGTTACATTACACACCCAAGAAAGATTGTCCAGTGGGCCTGACCCAGTCATGCGAGCCCTTTAAAAGCAGAGCTTTCTCCAGCTGTTCACAGAAGGGGAAGTTAGAGATTTGAAGCACAAAAAGAATTTGATGCACCGGTAAAGACGGAGGGGTACACGTGGCAAGGAATGTGGGTGACTTCTAGGATATGGGAGCACCCCCTGACTCAGAGCCAGCAGAGAAATGGGGATCTCAGTTCCCAAAGAACTGAATCCAGCCAACAAACTGTGTGAACTGGGGATTGATTCTTTCTCAGAGCCTCTGGATGGAAGGGCAGCCTGGACAGCACCTTGATATCAGCTTTGTGGAACCCTAAGCAGAGAACCAGGACTGTGAGCCGGTAAATGGGTGTTGTTTTAAGTTGCCTAGTGTGTGGTTATTTATTACTCAGCAATAGCACACGAATACACATCTCTGCCTGCAATTCCTTCCCATGTGTCATCCCTTGCAGGATATATTAGTTTCCTATTGTTGCTGTAACAGATTACCACAAATTTCACGTCTTAAACCAAACAAATTTATAATCTTACAATTCTGGAGGTCAAAAGTTCAAAATCGGTCTCACTGGGCTAAAATCAAGGTGTTGGTAGGGCTGCATTCCTGCTGGAGGCTCTAACTGAGAATTTGTTTCCTGCTTTTTCCAGCTTCTAGAGGCTGCCCACATTCCTTGGCTCATGTCCCCCTTCCAGCAATTGCATTGTTTTGACCTCTGCTTCCATCATCACATCTCCTTCTCTGATTCTGACCCTCCTGCCTCCCTCTCTTACTTACAAGGCCCCATGTGATTACATCACATGATGCAGATAATCTAGGACAATCTCCTCATATCAAGAAACTTAATTTAAAAAAAGTCAAACTCATAGAAACAGAGTAGAACAGTGGTTGCCTGGGGCTAAGTGTGGAGGAAATATGGAGAGTTTTGTAAAAGGGTACAAACTTTCAGTTATAAGATGAATGAGGTCTGAAGATCTAATGTATAACGTGGTGACTACAGTTGATAACACTGTATTGTATGATTAAAATCTCCTAAGGGAATAGAACTTAAATGTTCTCAACAACAACAACAAAAAGATGGATGTGTTAGTTAACTCAGTGGGGGCAATCCTTTCACAGTGTATACATATCTTCACGATGAACTCTTAAATATCTTACAATTTTATATGTCAATTATATCTCAATAAAGCTGAAATTAAAAAAAAAATCCTTAATCACATCTGCAAAGTTACTTTTGCTGTGTAAGGTATTCACCGTTTTTGAGGATTAGGACATGGACATCTTTGGGGGAGATTTTTCAGTCTACCATAAGAGATTTCCCTAACTTTGGTCTGTTTTTAATTTTAACATTTTTGGCGTTAAGAGGGAGTAAAATGTTTTAGGAAGACTTTATTTCCCAATCACCCATTCATTTACTCAACATTTTTTAGATGCCATTTTGCAAGACCACCACATTGCACAAATCAACTATCTATGTAAATGACATTCCTGCCTGACGTTGCTCAGTCTATACGACTATACTAGACCACTCTGTTGATGCATGTTACACACTGAGCAAGAGACGTAATGCCAAACAAGATGACAAATCCTTGCCCTTATTTATTGAACACTGCAGGAGGTCTAGGATGGTCTAGGTATGTGTGTTTTCTAAAATTCCCCAAGTGATTTTGATGTGCGTTGAAATGTGAGGACCACTGAAGCCCTCATGGCTGGCACCACCTAGACTTAATTAGAATTTTCATGGGTGGGTAGGAGCAACTGTATTTTGAAAATCTGACTTGTGTGATTCTGATATGTACAAAACATTGAGTTTGCCTGCTTGAGACATCACAGTCCACAAATTGGTGCTGGAGCGGATTGGATATGGGAAGTTATGTTGGACAGTCTGGAGAAGAGAAAGGTCAGAGCGTGGCAAGCAAGGGTCCATGGGAAATCAGAGCGAGGAACCTATCCTCAACACCTGGATATGGTAAGAAGGGGCAGCATAGAGAAAAACAAATCCCGTCCTCTGCACTAGGAAGTGGGGTGTCTAGGGCACAAGGCTAGATTTTGGAGATGTATGTAGCCACTGGTGAGTGTGGACTCTTTAGTATTCTTAACAGTTTAAGGGGCCATGAGTGAGGCATCTCAAGGCCAGATGGAATATATCTTCAGAAGGTTAAAGAGAGACATGTCAGGAGAGGCTATCCAGATGGGCTGTTTATACCTGTCATGGCTGTAAAGAGCTAAGAAAGGATTTTTAGAAAACTATTTTGACAGAAAATAAAATAAGAAGATGGAAAGTCTATTCACCATCATTAAGAGTAAAAATACCTCCTAGAAGCATCTTAGGGCAAGGGTTGGGGTGGGAAGGAGAAGGCAGGAATTGTTTTAAAGGCCGAGTTGGGAGGGCATCCACACTGTGGGAGAGAGACAGCTGTGGGCTCAGGGGCCCAGAGCAAATGCAAAATCCTTTTGAGGCCATGAGTGGGAAGAACCTTGACTCTGGTGCCAAGAGGAAACTAAAGGCCGGAGCACTGTCCTGGGACAGAAGGACTGTCTGTGCTTTGGCTCAAATCTCCTGGGCCAGGCAGGAAAATCTGGGGGTCTGGTGAATGTTGTCTCATTGGCTGCATGGTGAATGCATTTGTTGTTTATTGTCAAGACGACTTTACAACAACATTGAAAGAATTTTTAAAGAAAATATTTGCCCATAACACCATCCACCTAGTCTAACAGCTTAATGAAGTCTTTGAGAATGACTCTTTTGAGGACCAACATTCACGTTCATAGGCATCAAACTTTCATTCTGATTCAGAAATTAGTTATTTCTTTAAAATATCTCACTTTCCACATCTAATGTTAAGTTGCTAGCAAATAATTGAACATTAGACCATGGAGAAATATATAAATTAAAAGTCAATCAAATAATGCAGAGAAACTCAGTTACATTTTTAAATACTCCACTATTTTCTTTTCTCTTGATAAAGTAATACATGTCTCTCATAGGGAAAAAGTTAAATTTGGATAGGTGAAAAAAAATAGACATAATTCAATTTCACCTCTGAGGAACAACATTAATATTGTGTATATGTATATATTTACATTTACTTTTCTTGATAATGGGATCATACTATATATATCTTTTGTTAACCTATTTGTGTTTGTGTGTGTGTGTGTAAATACCACTCTATATAGTTGGAATATCTTTCTATGTCATTATATGTTATTCTCCTGCCACATTATTTGAATGCCTATTTAGCAATTCATTACATGGCTGTTGCATTTCTCCAGTTCTCTGTAAGCAGGCAATGCATTTAAGAGTGTTGCAGCTGGGGGCCTCAGTCAACTATGCTCCCAGAAGTCAGAGAACTGAGAGGTTCCTCCTCAATGTTGCCAAAGATGTAGTAACATTTACGTAACTCTAACGTGTTACAGATATTAAGGTGGTCCTATTGTTTGCTATTTTAGAAAATGCTGCAAATATCTTTGTAGTCAAATTTATTTTCTTTTCACATCTCAGAATATCTTTTTAAATTAAATTCCTGGAAGTAAAAAGCTAAGTCAGAGGTTATGTATGTTAGATAGATACTGAAAATTTGCCGTACAGAGCAGTTGACCAATTTATACTTCTACCAATAACATGGGAGAGGGCCTGTTTCTTGCAGCCTCATCAATACTGGACATGGTCATTTAAAAATCATTGCCAATTTGAGAAGTGAGAAATGCTATCTTATTTTAAATCACATTTCTTTGATTACTCATTAACTTCATCATCTTCTTATGTTTTTGGTCCATTTATATTTTTTCTTTGTGAATTACCTATTCATAATGTCCTATGCCTATTTTTCTGGCAGAGATATTAAACTTTTATTTATTGATTTATATTTATTGATATATAAGATTTTTTATTGTATAATAATATAAGTATAAAGAGTATCATATATTTTTTATACATGAAGTACATTACCCTTGGTCTGCCTTAGATGTTGCAAATATTTTTCATAGTTTACCATTTATTTTCCAATTTTGCTTAGAGGGGGTTTGTTTTTGTTTAGCTTTGCTTTGAGGCCCAGAAGTTTTCAATTTTTAATATAATCGAGTCTATCCATTTTCCTTTCCCTTTGAGCTTTCCCTCTTTTTTTTTTTTTAGAAAGGCCCTTTCTATCAAGAGATTATTTAAAATATTCACTTATATGTTCTTCTAGAATTGTGATGGTTCTTAATGCAGTTGGATTTCATTTTGGCATAGAATATAAAGAAAGGTCAAATGTTTGTTCCCAGATACCTAGTCAGCTGTCACAACATCTTTTATCAAATAAATCATTATGTTCTCTTGTTTAAAATGCTACCTTTTCCGTGCAATAATGATAGTTCACCCTTATTGAATGATAACTGTATTCCAGGAACTATGCTAAGTGCTTTTCACGTATGAACCCACTTCATCCTCACCCCATGAGTTGCTATTGTCATCTTTTTACTGAGGAGGAGATAGGTACAGAAGAGTTTGGTGATCACACAGTCAGGAAGTGGCAAGCCGGGAATCAACCCCAATGAGGCTAGCTCCAAGCCCACGCTCTTTAAGTACCTCATGGAGACCTCTAATTTTTTTATATATCCTTCAGTTTATTTCTGGACTTGATATTCTGTTTATTAGTTTTTTCCTTAACTATGTCATATTGCTCTTACACCTTTATAATATATTTTACTATCTGGTTGGGTGAGTCCCTATGAGTCAGAGCCTGTGCTTAGGGTTCCTTTCCTTATTCTGTATACCAAGGATGCCATCAACAGGTGCACCACAACCACATTCTCTGTGCTGGAACTAGAAGCCCCTTCTCTAATGCTACTTTAGATGCTTTAAGTTGGAAGCATTAGGGGCATTCTGCTGAGTGTCGCTTCCACTTACTTTCCAGAAGGGCTTTTAAATTCAGTTTGCCAGTGCTTGCTCAGTGAGGTCCCTACTCTTCTCCATCTGCATAAAATTTCTCTCACCTTTTGGGGATGCACATACCCACTTCCCTTGCTCTGATACAGTCATTTCAATGGTAATTTGGGAAGCAAATGTATTGGCTCAGAGCAGAGTCTTGAGCTGGACTGCAGTTATAATTTTTGAAGTCTAAAAATATATTTAAGTGTTGCCTCTACCTACTCCATTCTGAAACTTCTCTTGTTTAAGGAAATCCCCTTTCAACTTCACCTCAGATGCCTCTTGGTGCCCTGTTTGCTCCACTCCAGCTCATTCTGGCTGTGGTCAATACTCTTCTCTTCTACTCACTTCCATTGGCCTTCCAGAATTACATCCTACCCTTCACGGAGACCTTGACTCACCCACTCATATCTCTGACCACTCACCCATAGAGCTCTTATACAGCTTCTGGTAACCTTCTGAAGATCAAAATGAAAGAGCATATTCCAATAGAGAGCAAATGGATTTCTGGCCAAACCAAGTTCTCATGGGCCATGTGCTTTTTAAAACATCCTACCATGTTACCAAAGCAGGATGTGATTCATTCCCAAAGAAGAGAGCTCTCAGTTATACACACTAATAAAGGAAAGCTTGGGCCAGATACAACAAATTGCAAACAACCACACAAAGGGCGTATTTTTCCATGGAATATGCCTATGCAGAGATGTAGCCCTCTACCTCCATTTTGCTTAAGTCTATGGTAAAATTAGCTTCTATTTTTTGAATTCATGACAGGTTGCAATGCTATGAGTGCTTGGAGGTGAGCTGGGTAGTGATGAAGATGTTGGTCTAGGATTTTACATTTCTTACAAAGTGTTAGTCACCATCACAAGATGATGAGCAAAGAAGAAAATTAATGGTTAAAAGGAGAAAATTGCCAGAATTCAAGGAGCAGCGCTTTCCAGGGATTATCAACTCTGCCAAAAACAAACAAATGAACACCCCCTACCACTGACCATAGCGCCTGGAACACAGTGGGCTCTCATTAAATATTTCTTTAATATGGAGAAAGAATATATTTTATAAATACAAAGGAAGTGATATGGACCATGTAAAGTTAATGGTTAAAGACCCAACATCTCAGGCCTGATGACTTTTGAAAGAAAAAAAAAATCGGCTTTTAATGAAACTCCTTGGAAAACTTGGGGCTTTCTTGGGCTTTGTACTATGTTTTAGGGAAGGAAATAAATAAAGAGAGAAATCCAAGTGCATGTCTTGAGATTCATGTAATTTGTCATTTACATAATAACTTTTTAAAAAGTAATTTTTATTTTAAATGTCATTTAAATTAAATTAAAAATAAAAATTAAATCAATTTTATTTTTTTTAAATGTCGTGTCTTGCAAGACCTCAAAGGCTCTGTGCCTATGTGCAAGTCCATTTCTTTCTATTATTTTCGATAATACAGGTTGATTAAATTGGGCTGTTTCGCCCATACCTCACTTTCCATCGACATTCCTCTACCACCAAAACACGTGCACACTCAGACACACACACCCAACATACCTACGTTTGTCGCAGGACATTTTCATAAAAATATTTGATTGGATTCAACTGGATTTTCTTCTTTTCACAACTCAGTTTGAGGCTCTAGATGCAGCCAAGCTCAAATCCACTCTCATTTGCATTTATACCTCTTACGTTATTTATTAGATAATGGATTGTTGTTCACTCTTTCAATCCTGGGTGAGAATTGTTGTCACTGCCAGCATAAATAGAGGAGAAACCACAACATTCTCGAGTGAAGTTCATTTAATATCACATTTTTAATAGAATTTATACCTAGGTTTTAGGAAGTTTTCTCTCTCTTTTTTTTAATTGACGATTATCAGAGAAGGACAATATCACCTACACAGACAATATCCCAAGGGCTTTAACCACCTAATTTCAAAGGACTCTTGTTGGCAAGTGGTCTTTCAAAGGAAAATCTGTTCTATTTAAACTTATTCTGGTTACAAGAGCCTTGATGTAATGCCTCAAATTTGTTTTTTCTGTATTTTAAGCATTGTTTAACATCAATAGAGTCAAGTATCAGACTTATGTTCTCTTTTTTCACTCTATGGAATTGTACAGGTTCTGATGATTTCTGAGGTTTTTCCCAGTGTTATGAGGTGTGTCTCTTACAAAGCAATCTTTAAAAGCCTTGACCCTGAGTCTTTCTTATATGCTCAATCTAAATTTACTTCTGTAGAACAGCCCTCTTTTAAGGCAATAAGCAAGGCATTCAGTAATTCCTTGAATTTAAACCCTAAAAAATTCATAACTGGGGTCTTATAATAGAGTTGCTTTGCCATTGTCTTACTACCTTTAGAATATTTTGTTAAGATTTTAATATTTTCAAATTCAGGGACATAAAATCTCAAAAAAAATATTGTGGCAATATGTTTAGATATAAACCTTACTCAGCAGACTATTCTTAATACATTTCTTAACTGAAATACACATCATTTTCATTGACCCCACCCCCCCAGCACATGTGCTACCATCCTGGTCTGGTCACAGGATGGCGGGTTAGTGTTAGGACACATAATTGCCTGTTTGGAGGACTCAAATGCTGAGTAGTTCCAGAAACATCCAGGTGAGGCTGTACCCAGAAGACTTGGAAATTACTTGTGATGTGGTTTCTAGATGGGTGGTGATTCTTAGACTGGCTTGAGGAACAAAAGTACAAGGATGTATTACTAGGCAGTGTGGCTCCATTGATTGGTGAGCTTCTGGCTGTGGTTTTGGTTCTGTTGGTTAAGTTCACTGGCATCCATAATCCCCAAAATTAGTGTTAAAAGGAGCACAAAAGGAAATCTTCGTGGGAGAGTGCAAGATGAAACCCAATACAGTACAAATATTTATGAAGACGAATGACAAGATATTGCTTCTGGAATTCATATAGTCCAATATTCTTGATATTTAGTCTCCTCCTGCCCCAGAAGAAGAAAAGGTATACTTGTCGCTTTGAAGTATCTGTCAAGATCATTACCTGTTTTCCCTTCATTTACACATACAGCAAACAAGAGATAGGAGAAAATGAAGTCCTTAAGTTACAAAAATTTTCCATCTGATCCAATGAAACAATTTTGTTTTAATTTTTCTTTTAAAGTCCAAATATATTTATTATTGTTTTTGCACCTTTGTTATTCTCCAGAAGTTATTTAGTCTTGAATTTTCTGTCACATTTACTGGTCAGAAATGGGCTCAGAAGTGTGGGAATTTCAGTAGATATCTCTCATTATTTTCTTTCCCTTGAACTGACGTGTATATATTAAGAATTGTTTTTGTAAATTATTTCCTGCAGTCTTGGGTCTCACTTTTAGCTAAAGTCTTTCTCTCTCTTATACACTTCCCAAGATAACAGTATTTACTTTTGTGCAACTCAGATTTTATGGTTCAGCAACATTTTTTCTAATTATAAATCTCCTGTGTCCTTTATGCAGTGAGTCAATGACACATTTGGAGTAATTTGATTAATACGACATTTTTTTTAACAGTCAACAAAATTCCAATTATGTTTCATAGCTCCAATTCAACATGAAAATTTTACATGCTTCAACTATTATGGAAACCTTAATTTAAGTCATATTTTAAGTATTTCAGTACATTTGTCTCCATAGTCAATGTCTAGTTTTATTACTTCCCTTATTTTGTTTTGCTTGTCATTTTTTCTCCCTCCTATTACTTTTGGACCATTTATAAGAACAGTTTCTACGTCAAATTTAGTACCTTGAGGTTCGAGGTTACATTATTCAAGATGACTCATATGAGGGAAAGAAGATCCAGAAATAATCAGCCTTGTTGCCCTGGGCAAGTCACTTAATCTTTGTGAAACTTGGAAAAACAAGATTGAGGATCTCTAATGTTGGTTCAAAAACATAAGCTGCATAATCCTCTTGCCAGAAATGCAGGTCCTTAGGGAAGGCATGGGGTGACATACTTTTCTTGGATACAATTATCACGTAAGATGCTAGTTAAATTTCTAGTATCCAGACCCACAGGCTGGAACGAGGGTTGCCACATAAAATACAGGACCCAATGAATGCATAGATTAGGCTTATACTAAAAACTTATTCGCTATTTATCTGAAATTCAAATTTAACTGGGTGCCTTGTATATTTACTTGCCACCTAGCTGGAACTCTAACCAGAACCAATTCTTCAGTCTTCAGGCAGGCTAGCACCATTGCATTAGACAGAAGTTTTATCATTACTTCCTCCATTAACATTATGCATTCGACAATAGGTAAATAACATTACCTAAAGCCTTGTAATCTCCAACAGTCTTGAAAGCCCAGAACAAGTCTTTCCTACAGTTATTGAAAATCCTTTAATGGGCACTATTTTTACACAAGAGCCTTCTCTTAGCTACATCCACACAGCAACCTCACTCACTCTGCAGTCTCCATGGCTGGACATCGTAGCTATGCTCTGTGGGCAACTTGGCCAAGCTGGTATGTTTCTTAGTCATTGAGGTTCTCCTGAAAATTAACAAGGAGACTTTGGAGTGGTCCATTCCAATCTGGCCGATGATTACAGTTTGTAGTGGAGTATATGTTTTGAGCAATGAGGTACCTTTTAGCAGTCCACTTGCTTTTGAATGCCAGAAGTTGGTTCATCTTCAAAAGAGGATCTAGGTATAGAATCTCATCTCTTTCATCTTACAAATTGGAGCTCTATTTCTGCATGTGCAGCAGGGAAGCCAACAACACGGAATATAACCGAACCACTACTTCTAATCCTATTATCCTTTTAGCCTCTGGATCGTTGTTTTTCAAACTGATGTGCATGCTAAGCATCTGAGGATTTTGTCAAAATGCAGATTGTTGTTTAGTTTGCAGTGGGGTCCAGACGCTGTATTTATAACAAAGTTCCAGGAGCTGCTGCTGCTGCTGGTGTGTGACCACTCAGAATAGCAAGGCTAACCAACAGCATTCACTGGGCAATTCCTCACTTGTTCAGGGGTGGACAAGACACCTAGTTGTTCCAGTAATCCATGAGGTATAGTCAAATCATTTAGGGATATCCATGAAAATCTCTGCTTCATATCATCTTTTTCCCTCAATCCAGGTGCAATTGCTTGCTTAGTAGCTCTCACATGTAGCCCAAGGGCCAATTTCAATTCCCCTAAACCAGTCCTGAAGTAGATTAATCTCATAATTCCTGACTAGTTAACGCTACACTTATTTACTATGTAAAAAAAAATCATTATCTGAAAGATCAGCTGGGGAAAAAGACAACACTATTAATTTAAATGGCTTTACTTACTAGGCTTTTACACTTTTCCCATTGATATTCTAAGATTCTCTCACTAGTAATTTCATAATTTTCTTAATTATTCAGAAGAATGTCGAGGCTACCATATTAATCAACCATGTTTTGAGTGCCCATTATGGCCAAGCCGCTGTGCTAGGTCAATGATGAACCAAAAAGCAGAAAATACTGTTCTTTTCCTGCAACATAGGCAGAAGTTGAATGCCCACCATGCGCCAAGCATTTTTCTTGACACTCTATATATTTTACCTCTTTGGATTTTTACAATAACCTTCTGGAGTGCTTATGATTATAATCTCCATTTTAAAGTTGAAGAATGACATCAAACTAAAAACCTTCTGCACAGCAAAGGAAACCATCAACAAAATGAAAAGGCAACCTATGGAATGGGAGAAAATATTTGCAAACCACATGTCCAGTAAAGGATTAATATCCAAACTATACAAAGAACTCATACGACTCAATAGCAAAAAAACAAATAACATAATTAAGACAGGGCAAAGGGCCTGAATAGACCAAAGAAGACACACAAATGGCCAACAGTTACATAAAAAGGTGCACATCACTAATCATCAGGGAAAAGCAAATCAAAACCACAATGAGATATCACCTCATACCTGTTAGAATGGCTCTTACCAAAAAGACAAGAGATAACAAATGCTGGTGAGGATGCGGAGAAAAGGGAAACTTGTGCACTGTTGGTAGGAATGTAAACTGGTACAGCCACTATGGAAAATAGTATGGAAGTTCCTCAAGAAATTAAAAATAGAACTACCATATGATCCAGCAATCCCACATCTGGGTATATATCCAAAGGAAAAGAAATCACTATCTTAAAAAGATATACGTAGTCTCACGCTCATTGCAGCATAATTTACGATAGCCGAGGTACAGAAACAACTTAAATGTCTGTCAACAGATGAATTGATAAAGAAAATGTAGTATAGATATATGAATATTATTCATCCTTTAAAAAGTAGGAAACTTTGGGGCTGGCCCGGTGGCATAGCGGGTAAGTTTGCACATTCTGCTTTGGTGTCCTGGGGTTCTCAGTTTCTAATCCTTGGTGCAGACCGACACACCGCTCATCAAGCCATGCTGTGGCAGCGTCCCACATACAAAATAGAGGAAGATGGGCACAGATGTTAGCTCAGGGACAACCTTCCTCAGAAAAAGAAAAGTGAAATAAGCCAGACAGAGAAAGACAAATACTGCATGGTATCACTTATATGTAGAATCTAAAACAAAACAAAACAAAACAGAAGTCAAACTCAGAAACAGAGAGTAGACTGGTGGTTGCCAGAGTCTTGTCGGGGAGGGAATAGGAAGAGGCTGGTAAAAGGGTACAAACTTGCAGCTATAAGTTGATAATAATAATGTGTTGTATAATTGAAACCTGCTGAGAGAGCAGAACATAACTGTTCTCACATACACACAAAAAAGGTAAATGTGTGAGGTTATGGATATGTTAATTAACTTCATGGTGGAAATCCTTTCATAATATGTACATATATCACATCACCACAATGTACACTTTAAATATTTTAGAATTTTACTTATCAATTATACCTCAATAAGTCTGGGATAGATAGCTAGTAAATGGTGGATCAGCAGTTGAAATGGAAAAGTCAAGCTTTCGTGCCTGGATCTTCAAACAGTATGTTCTACTGTGTGTATGTCTCATTGGCACGACTGTAGATCTACCTAATTCTTGGAAAGGATTTTGACAAGTGGAGCTGTGGGCTGGAGAATAGCTTGCCATGCGAGCAAAGATACTGGTGTTTACGTTCCAGGGCCAGGGGTATGAGGGGATGACATGGGACACACTGAGCAAACAGGTCTGGTCCGGCCCTGGGGCTGGCACTTCCTGGCTGTGTGATCTTGATCTCTGTGTAATCGACTTCTTTAAGCTTTAGTTTCCCTTCTGTAAAAGGGCATGAAAATAATAGTACCCACCTTATACACATGTTATTATAGGTAAATAAAAGAATACAGGTGCAGAATCAACCCTCCGAAATCTTAACTGGTAGTTAATGTTAAATGAGGGTCAAAATTCAGGTGGCAGCATGGAAATGAGCGAGGGGAATGAAGAGACCTCTTGCTGGCACAATCCATACACAGATTGGTGGCTAGATGTAGAGGGCCAAAGAGAAAGAAGAGGGAAAATTCCTGAGGTTCAAACCTCATGACCAGGAGAATGGGGGTACCATCAATGTACACAGGGACGTCAGGAGGAAGGGTGAGTTATGATAGAGCACATAATTCATTTTATTTAGCATTTACTCTGTGCCACTGTTTCTGCTAGGTGCTTTATAGCCATTGTCTTATTCAGTCCTCAACATTAGAAGTGGATATTATTATTATCATTATTATTATTACAGTCGTGTGTCACATAAGGACGTCAGTCAACGACAGACCGCATATAGGATGGTAGTCCCATAAGATTACTACCATACAGCTTAGGTGTCTAGGTTTGTGTAAGTACACTCTACGATGTTCACACAATGACAAAATCACCTAACAACGCATTTCTCAGAAAGTGTCTCCATCATCAAGTGATGCATGACTGTATTATTATTATCTCCATTTTACACATGGGAAAGCTGAGACTTAAAGAGAGTAAATAATCTACCCAAGGTGACCCAGCCAAGTCAATGAAAGAGTTGAGAGCTGAACCCACCTGTCTGATTCAAAGCCATGCTCTAAAGCACTCTGCTGGCTGAGACTTTGGATGAAGCCAAAACCAGTTTCTCTCTTCTCTACATTCCGATTACTTTTTTTCTGAATATTTCATTTCCCCTTCTGGATTATAAACTCTCTGAAAGCAGACTCTGAAATTCTTGAATTCTCAGTGCCTTGGACGTAGGAGGTGCTCTCCTATCTAGTGAATGAATGAATGAATGAAGAAATGAATAAAAAACCACGAAGAGTCATCAGAACTAGACAGAAAGATTTTGAAGCTATTTGTGCAAATATAACGTTTCACATCTTCGTAAAAAGAAAACTGAAATAAGATAGCAAATAGTATCAGAATAGCTTAAGGAAAAAAAAAAACATTCAGACTGAGACGCATCCCTGTGGACTGGAACCATCTCTTATTATTTTCCCAGACTCCTTAACTTTTCACAATTGTATTAAATCTCTCTGTGCTTATCATTGAGTCCTATGAAGATCAAGTTTATGGGAAACGTCTGCCATTTGTCAAGACTCCTTTTATTGCAACCATTCTTTTTATTTCTCTCTTTTTCTATTATATGTGCTTTGTGCTCCCATCCAGGAAAGTTAAAACAGTGTTTTTTTCTGTGATATTTGAACTTTTACATGACTGTTGGCATCACCCTTCATCCATTTATGACAGTTATCTTCCTAATGAGAATTATAGTTGATGAAAAACTTGAATCCATTTTTAGCACGATCAAGACTACTTGGAAACAAAGTAAAAACCATACTATATAATGGGAAAGTAGGCCTTTTATTCACACAATAGTAATCTGTAGATTCTTCAGAGACATCTCAGCTCAAACAGCCTCTTGTATTTAACACCAGGAGGTGGGGAGAAGATTGTGTGCTGGGAACATTCCTCAGTGGGACTCTCACTCAAAGTCCAGCGTGTCCACTTGCCTGAGAATGGCCGATCATCTTGCACAGATATGGACCAAGCTTCCAACTCAAATCAGGGCAGAGGGGCCTTGCCTTCAAGAGCAATGACTCTGACCCAGATAATGAAAGATAAATGTGATCTTTCACAGCACCCAGGCCATTTACTGGCAAATCGGGCACTTACCTGCAAAGAACTGAAAGCTCCAGAAGGCCCTGCCTTTCCAGACACCTTCCTCAGAAGCCTGACCTGGAGCTGCTGTCCACTGACATGGAGCTGCCTGGAAATCCTAAGTTAGAGTCACTCCTTTGGACCAGGGGAAGGATGCTATGCCTTTAATAGGTTACAGCATTAACTGACATAAGCCACCCGGATGGGAAGGAGGATTTTCTTTCCATTCTTCCTCCTGGATTAAATAAAGAAATATTTTCTATTATTGGACATAGTCTCATGAGAGGCAGGACCTTGTCTGTCATGTTCACCTCGAATTCCCAGCTCTTATCGCAGCGTCTGTTAGAGAAAAGGTGCTCGAGGAATATTGTTCGATCAGTGCATGTGGAATGAACAAATGAATGAAAGAGATAATGCGTTGAGCATCTAGTGTATACCATCTAGTATAAACCTTCCGTGACTGATATTATTAATTGCAAGACAACATTCTGTAAAGGGCACTGCTAACCTGTTTTTGCCCCCCTCTGGATGCTAGAATCTGACTCTAATAGCTCAAGTCAGGTCCACCCACCCTAGATATCCACTTGTGAGCACATCTGAAGGGTTCTTAATTTGAGATTTGTGACAAAGATAAAAGCCATTGGATGAGGATTGAGGATGAGCTATCCCGTGCTCCTAATGAGAACAAGTTCCAGGGCCTTAAATATAGTCACTCATGAGAAACTGTGACGGAGAGACCATGGGTTTTGTATTGGTTTTTAGTTCCTTTTCACCAAAAAGCTAGTATCTAACTTAACCAGTGTGGCTAAGGACTCTGCAAGGGTCCCATCTCTCTCCTTTCTTGAGGGTTCCATGTTGCTCTTGTCTTCCAAACTCCCCTTCTTGCTTGAGAGTCCTTAGTATGATCACAGAGAGTCTTCAGTCTTTGTCAACCTGCACTCTTTGCCTTGAAATCCTGTCTGCACTTTCTCTGCCACCCACGGTCTGATGAGGGAGAAGCTTTATGGGGTACTGGATGATGGGAAAAATTTGTAAGCCCCTTTACAGGAAGACGGGGGGAATCACTTCCTGCTCAAAGTCCGTCAAGATGGCATCCCCAGTTTGTCGACACCATGACATATCCTAAGTATCCCCATTAAACATCCTCTACACGAAAGCTGCTGAGACATTGCTTTTTAAGCCTTCCATGCCCAGAATCCTTGCTCACACTTTCACATATCACTTCATTTAATTCCTATAACTATCCTGGGGTCAACTATCATTATCCCATTTTTCAGAATTTGCTAAGGGCAGATTTTCCCCAGGTGCACCCCGTAAAACATTAGTGACCCAGATGCTTCATTTTGAAAAAAGTATTCTGTGATCAAACATGTTTGAAAAAAGATGCATAGATCCCCTTCTTGAATATTCCCAGTGTGTATGTATCCTGCAATAAAGAAACTTGTTTAACTTTCACCCAGAATTTGACCTCTCTTTTCCTATATAACGCCTTTGGAAATGCTGACCTAAATCACAGAAGAAGAACAGGAGAGAGAGGAGAGATGGGAATCTGTAGCCTATTGATTTTCACACAGCATACCTCACAGGATACCTTCTTTTACTAGTTCATTAACATATATGTTTTTCATAATATACATAAGTTTATCACAATAGTCATAATATACCGCACAGCATACCACAGCTGCCTTCTTTCTTTTTACTAGTTCATTGATACACATAAGTTTATCTGAATATTTAGGCAGAATACTGAAGGGAGAAACTGTGAACCTCAGGAAAAAATATACAGAACCATTTTGGGAAGAAGGGAGGATAGGGACAAACACACAGGACCTAGAGAGATTATGTCCAGGTTAAGCGTCTCAGTGGTGACTCAGAATAAATAGGAGAAAGTTGAGGAAGCAGCCCAGCAGGTTCCAGGCTTTGGGCATCACCGTTAACAATATCCTTCACATTTGCATGGCACGCTACAGTTTGCAAAGCACCTATAAATGTACTATGACATTTGATTCTCATAGCCAACACGGCTGGTAGGTGTAAGGATTCTGCTTTTATGAATGAAGGAAAAGTCTAGGAAAGAACTTCCCCATTGTTCATATAGTTTGTAATATAGTTGGGAATCGAACCCAAATCTTATTATTTTAAACACAGGGTCTTTCCAGGGCAAGGCTGTGTGATTGATGAGGAATGAGGCTAAAATGGATAGGAAATAAAATTTGGAGACACATTAAGATGTGAGGAAAAGCAGAAGGTCATTCATTTTACAACTTACCCTGGAACTGGCCACACTTTGCCAGCCCATCTGGGGAGTCCCACACAAAGAGCTGGCATCTTGTTCCAACACAGAAAGCACATTCCTCAACTCTGCCCCTGAGAGGTGTTGCCTCGCCTTTAGCCGAGGCTGGTGAGACATTTGGGGATGTTGAGAATTAAATGAGTTTGAAGCAAGAATTTTCACAGCTTGGAATCCCTTCCCAAAGAGCGGGCACAGGAACGTGGGAGAAATTGAAATTGGAGATGCTGGCGGATCAAGACGGGGTTAGAGACCCTGGGCTCAGAAGAGGGAGGGTTTGAGGTAATCCTGTAGTAAGAGGAGAGGCAGCTTGGCAAGTGGTAAAAATAGGAGGCAGTATGCAAAAGAAAAATTCTTCAAAAGAGTGAAAAGGGAGCGTTCAGACATCCCAGAAGGAGAAACTTCAAGGGACCCTTAATTAAATCATGATGATTGAGTCATGAATAACTTCCACAGTGAAATACAATGCATTTCCTTCCCCCATGCATCATTTTCTCAGAATTTCTTTTGTGTGCATTTTCCTAAAACACCAAGCATTGTGGTAAGATTAAAAGGTGGCTGGTTCCGTTGTTACATTAATGAAGCGTAATCACTGAACCTCACTCTGAAGGGGAAAAAAGTGGTGATGGGTACCTTCCTGGGCTCCTGTCTCCTAATGTGCCATCCAAATACTCCAAAATAATTTTTTCCTAGAAAATGAAAGATGAGTTTCTAAAATCCTGGCTATGGAAGTAGAAATAAATCTTTCCCTTTATTAACCTGATCTAGAATTTTTCCTTCACCTCTGCAGAGAGCTAAGGCAACAGCTCCCCCATCTTTTCCGGGACTCCCACTTCTCCTGGCAACTTACTTCCAGGACTAGCAGGACTAGGAATTTCCATACCTCCTCCAGTATCCTGTGACGTAAGTTAAGATCTACACACCCATCTGAGCATGGCGCATGTCGGCTCACGCCTCCATCCTTTCTAAAGTACTTCAATGGTTTCTCCATTGAAGGATAGGGTCAGAACTTTTTAGCACATCATGCAAGGCCTTCATGATGTGCCCTAAATCTACATGTCTAGTCTCAGCTGTCAAATCTTGACTCCCCATGTCTCGCCCTGTACCTTGGACTCACTGGGCTTTTTGCCTTTACTCACACAGGTCAGTCATGTTCTCTCTCACTTCCAAAGTTTGGCTTGAGACATTGCTCCTACCTGGAATGCTGTCACCACAAGCTCCCACCCCTGTGTTCTTTGTTGGGCCACCTCCTCACAATCTAGGACTTAAGTCAAGTGTCTTTTCCAGAAGTTTTTCCTTTACTCTATCCACCCCAAAACCCAACCTGCATTAGATGAACACCAGGGTTTATGCTGCCACGACACTAAATATTGTAATCATCTTCTGACTTGTCTCCCCACTCTACGTATATTACACAATTTTTTTTGAGTGCTTGCTAGATATTGAATATTCAATGGTGAGCAAAATGCACATCCAGCTTACAGTCTAGTGAGAAAAACCAACAATGAAGACATTACATAAAAATAAAAGCATTGACTGAGGTTGGCCCACTGGTGCAGTGGTTAAGTTAGCACACTCCACTTTGGCGGCCCTGGGGTTCGTGGGTTTGGATCCCGGATGTGGACCTACACACCACTCATAAAGCCATGCTGTGGCAGTGTCCCGGATAGAAAAAATAGAGGAAGATTGGCACAGATGTTAGCTCAGGGACAATCTTCCTCACTAATAATAATAATAATAATAATAATAATAAATAAAAGCATTGACTGTAAGTGCTATTGAGGAAAAGAAAAGGTTTCTGTGAGTGCAAAAATTATAGGCTGGGGAAGGATTCTTTGAGGAAGTGATAACTGGGCTGAAAGCTAAAATACGAATAAGAGTTAACCAAGTGAGGAGAGGAAGAAGCATTCCAAATACAACAGGAAGCCCTGCCTTTATTTATCTCCAAGCTCTGACAAATAGAGGCATGAATCTGTTTGTTGGGAGATTGAAGGCATAAATGAATGAATGAGGAATTTAATGAATAAGTGATACCAGAGACACCGGAGTTCTGAGAATTGCCTCCTGCCTCTACGTTATCAGCCAAAGAACTTAATCTGAAAGTCACTGAATCTGCCTGATGAGTCTGGTGTCCCGCCTCTATCTATCATTCTAGGATAAGAAAAGCTGTTGCCACGGTCAATCCCAAAGGATCACCTGTCACCAAAAGACGGTCAAGAGGAAGTCAGTGAGAAAACAGCCTCTTGGAAGTGGAGACCAAAAGTCTGGGGCCAAATTATCTGAAAAACAAGGGCAATGTTGGGAAAGAGAAGAGGAAATGAAGACGAAAGAAGAGAGTAGGAATCAGGCAAAGATAGCGCTGGTCCTAGACAAAGCAGCAGTTGAATTCTTTAGTTTGGTCAGAAGCCAGGCATAATTATTCAGAGTAAAATCTTATTCTAGAAATGGTGAGAGGAAATCTGAACCTCTGGGCTCTACATAAGTACTTTTGTTTGTTTTCCCACCCCAAAGTGTGTGTTTGCTCCCAAGCCTTAGGGCTATTTGTCCCTCTTAGACCCCTGGGGGCTGAGGGAAGAGTTTCCATGGGTCTCAGTGCTGGGAGTCTATGTGGAGTCAAGCTGGGACCAGTTCTATGTGAAGAGTCTCCTCCAAGACAAATTTAGGAAACGTTTGTTTATATTTTTGATAATAAAAAATGGTGTTATTGTTACCCTGATCTCACTAAGTCATTTTCTCTTTCACTTTTCTAACTCACTGTGCAGGAAGTTTAGTAATTAATTTTCTTTCTCTCTTCAACCTCTAAAGTGATGCCAGGAACAGATACACAACCATTCCTCTCAGGAGGGAGTGTTGCCTTTCAATCTGGAAAAGCATGAAAGAGTTTGTCTCTACCGATTTTTGGTCAAAGCCATTGCCATTAGCGTAGTCATAGGCGGCTGTCCCATGGAGCCATTTGTCCAAATGTCTGCTCTTTCATGCTGCTCTGGACTAAAGTACTACTTTGCAAACTCAGATTTGGCTTTCGAAAGGGATCCCACCCCCAATGCCTTCTAGAAACAAGGGTATGTACCACTCATTGGCGTGTGCTATAAAGCGTCTCCGACTAGAACTCAGCCACCCGAAACCTCAACTTTATAAGAAAGATTTAAAAAACAAAGAAAAAGGAAAAAGTGAGAACCAGGAAGTAAAAGTCCCATAAGCAGCCAGGAACCATGACGTAAGTTTCGTGAATGGAATTTTACACGTGACTTGGAGGAACACATTTCCAGATCTTCACAGAAGCAAAATGATGGTAAGAAAAGAGTACCAACGCTGAAGCCAGGCAGATCTCCGTCCAGTCCTGTCCCTTCCACTGATGAAACATGTGAACTTGAACAAATTTTGATAAGAGGTCGCTCCCTAATTCTCATTTTCTCCACTCATAAAAGAGCAATATGAAACTTAGCTTAAAAGATTGTTGATATGATTAGATATTAGAAAATAAGATTTCAAAGTTAACTCTTACTTATGTAGTCTTATTTCCAACACCAATACAGTAGGTTATCTTCTATGGATTTTCCCAAGTCCACCACTGAATAAGTCAAGAATTTGAAGCAGGAAGAAGTTCCTGGAGGTAGTGGTGACAAATGACCCCTGGTTGGCTGATATCATATAAAAAGCAGACACTAGAACTCAAATAGTACATCTATGTGGAGTCTTGTGTCCCAGATTAGGATAAAATAGTCCTACCCTCCTCAGTAGGCCCTAAGAGCAATATAAAAACTTGGCAAAATAAGAGTGGCTCAACATGACAACCTCTGCCCCCCAAGTTTACATTCTATCCAGAATATTGTAGCGAAAAAGGCAGGAAGGAAGAAAGATTTTGGAAAAATTTCCATCCATGATTTTTCAAGTTTCATTCATTCAACATCCACCAAATCTTTGTTGAGCACCCATCACATTCCAGACACCGTTCTGTACTTGGAATAATCAGTAAGCAAAACAGACAGAAATCTCTGTTCTTGGGATCTTAAATTTTTGCAGAGAGAAGCAGGCAATAACCAATGAATACAGCAAAGAAGTAAGCAATACAGTATGTTAAAAGGTGCAGAGTGTGAAGACGGAAATATAGGGCAGGGGTGATGGAAGTCAGGAGAGGTGGGGGAGGAGAGAGACAGGTTACAATGTTAAATAGAGTAGTCAGGGAGGACTCAAAAGCAGTTTTGTGCTAAATGGAAAAACTCTCTGATGTTCGAAAACCCCAAAAGAAGGCTGGTTCTGGGAAAGCTAGGAAACCAGAACTCTTTTTCTGTTATTGAATTCCTAAATTGAAATTTAACTTTATATTTCACTGTCCAAGTAGACTTAAATTCTTTGAGAATGACCTCAGAGGTGTTCCCCACAGTGCCTAGGACATTAACAGACATTTACATGCTCAAGCTATTTTGATGGATGAATGAATGATGAATAAATGAAACACTCTCCTCTGAGAAATCACGGCTTAAATAGCTCTAACAAATTGAGCGCCTACCATCTTCCAAGTGGTTTGGCCATCTTGTTCCCCTGAGCAAGCATATCTCTTGCTCCCTGCTTCTCTCCCTGGTGAATTTCCCATTCACTGTCCCTAAGAGAGAAGATCTATTTGAGCCAATATGGCACCTTTCACTGTGGAACTCTACTTTTAGGCAGCAGCACACCAAGCTACCTCATTGTTGAATTTCCTTATGGTTCCTTGCTGTTCTGATGAAGACCAGAGGGGCAGTCTGTTGTGGTCAGGGTGACAGGGTCCCTGGCAGTATGCAAGAGAAACTACAGATTGAATCTCCCAAGACACATCCTTCAGAGGGAAGCTGCTAGAAGGGCAGGCACATACAGTTTTCTGAACCAGCAGGTATAAACGGTCTCAAGAACAAATTAGAAAATAGAGAGAACGCAGCTGAGGTTATTAGATGAGCCCCTGACTTGCTATGTGGATCTCTGTGGTTTTAATATTGATTCATTTCACTGCAAGCTACAGTAATAACTTGAATAGGTTCAGGCAGCTAAACAAAAGCTGGCCCCTAGCCAAGAAACAGCTAAGATACTACATTCTCAAATGTAGAAATGCTTTGTCTTATATACATTTAACATACAACAGTGCTTCTCTTACATAGACGTATCACTTTCCTATGCCGTACCGCCCATCTGCAAAACCTCAAAAGGGAAGAGTCAGTATTATTAATAAGTACTGGACAAAAGCCATACTTAAGGAAACTTGTCCAAACAAAAACCAAAACCCCGGGATCCGAGTTTCACGGCAATGTTCACTGACCCACAAGGTTGGGCCCGAATCAATTCTCAAACATCTGAACTCTATCCACCTTCTAAAGCCTTTGTGTGGAGGTCCCTCATGGGCCAAACAGACATCTGTTTCCTCTTTGTGACCAACTCAGGGCCCCAGACAAGCCCTTGGGCAGAGCAGTAGCCTGATAGAAATATGCTGAGATGTGCTCTAGTTACAGAAGGGAATGACTAGTAGGGTGGCCTGGTGAAAATCAACCTGGTTTAAAGAGGAGATAAACACTAGTGTCATTCAGGTTTCATTTTTAAGGCGTGGTGGCAGTGTAGACTATGTGTCGGATAACTGCCCTGCTCCTTCACTAGAGAGAGCAAGCAGGAGACGTTATTTGCAGTGGGCGTGGATTGACATTAACCAAGAACACCCTTCCCTGACGATGAGACTTGCCTGGTGCTCCCCTACGGAGATCTTTCTAAACACATCTCTTGCTCAAATGTCTGGGACTGTGTCAGACTACTCATCAGCAGGGGCAAACTTCTGGCCCACGGGTAGCACGCACGTCACAGGCACATTTTGTTGGGCCTGCACAGAATTTTTCAAAAAATTTTAAGACAGTTTCCAGTATTTGAAAACTGGGAGGTTTTATACAAAAATCTCGATATCCAATTTCTCTTGATAAATTAGAATTTCTGGCAATACTGACAAGAAGGGGGTAGATTTGAGCAGCGGCTGCCTGTTCGGGCTGGTCACGCACTCTCCAATTCTCTGCCTGATTTCACTCATGGGCCTTACCTGTCTCACCTTTGAAAGCATTCACACTGGTGACAAACGGTTCTGACCATTTTGACAACTAGCTCAAAGCAGAGAATAACAGCCATCATTTATCCAGTGCTTACAATGGCCCAGACAGCTTTCTGAGCTCTTTTCATGTATTAACTCATCTAACCCTCCAGCAACTCTGTGAGGTGTATCCTATCAGTATCCACAGATTACAAAAGGGGAAACTGAGGCAAGAGACGTTCAGTGATTTGCCAGAAGTCACACAACTATAGGTGGCAGAAATCCAAGGAAAACTAAGGAAAGTTGACACTGGAATCCTGATGCCTGACTTCTAATCTACCCTGCCTTTAAGATTGACCAGATGCACTCTCTCTTTAGAACGTTTCTAATTTTGTGATCCCTTTTCTGGTTGATTACCTGGTTCCGTTCTAGCCTCACCAATTTCCCTCTCCATAGGTACGTGCACATTGCACCTACAGGTCAACATTATAAGTAATGAATTTTATATTTATAATATATTGTATAAGCCACGTTTATGTCCATTAGCAACTATATATATATATATATATATATCCATATCTCCCAATGATCAGATTAAATATTTTCTCATCTGTTCAAACTCTGAGGGTCTTAAAGGAGCAGAAAAACTAAGCTACAGACATTGGCAGCCGTTTGGTGGAAGTGAGCCGTGACCTGTTCCACGAGTAAGCGGCTACAAAGGGCGTAGAGACAGATGGAGCGGCTGTCAGGAGGACTGCGAGCTTCTAAACCTCCCGGCTTTTTGGACATGACTTGCGCTCTGGCCCAAACCACACACTAAGGCAAGCTTCTCAGATTCATCTCAGAGCTTCTTTCTCTGCTCAGGTTCCTGGCGGCATTTCAAGCCAGTCCCTCCCAGACTATCCTCTCAAGCCGCTGCTTCATCCAAATTTGGATTCGCCCCAGACGGCAGCCCCCTTGGGGTCATCGTGTCCTTCCTGCTCCCTCTGCAATATCTTTTCTCTTTTCTGACAGCTCCTTTATTCACAAGGCCTAAAGGCTGAAACCATTTTTTGCTCTTTTTTAACAAAATAAACTACTTCCGTGTTGTTTATTTTATTTCATTTCTGAATACTCCCATTTTAGGGGTGATTTTGTTGTTGTTTTCTGAGGTCTTTTTGGTTATTGTTTGTTTAATAAAGCCCAGGCTGAAGACACTGTGGTGTTCCCAAGGCACAGCCTCTGGGCTCTGGAATTTTCCTTCAGCCCTAGCCAGCCACGCCCTCAGCTTCCTGTGGGTCCTGGCTGGAGAGAGGCCCGCAGCTGGCTGGCCCAGGGCTGCCTCCTCTCCAAGCCTCCTGCTCCGCCTCTCTGGGAACCTTGAATACCCAAATTCTCATGCTCCTCCCCAGAGCTCTCAGATCCCCAGGCCCCTTGGAGAGCATTTCCTATCTTCACTTTCCAGCACTTCATAATTTAAATAGTTTATTTTTCAGGGGAGATGAAATTGATATCTTCTGAAATCAAAACCTTCTGGGGAAAGTCTATAAAATGAGCACGCTTATAACATGGTGCTTACCTCACCTTCTCCCTAATTTTTATTTTTTCCTTTAAGTACAAGGTACTGTTACTAACACTGAAAATGCTTAAAATTGGAGGAATCCTTTGGATTTCAATTTGCTAGGATTAACCTCTACAAAAGCAGGGCCCTGTGTTTTGTATGCTGATATATCCCAAGTGCTTTTAGCACTTGATAGGCACTCAGGAAAAAGTTTACTGAAGGAAGGGTAGGCCTCTTATTTAAGAACCGTTAATATAGACTAGGAAATATATGAGAGACCCACGGAGATGGCTCATTAAGTATGAACATCGAAATGGTTTAATCCATACCGATGCCCTTGCCAAGAAATAAAATTTTCTCTTCACTCTGCAGTCCCACCGTGAATTCAGGTTATTTTAAGATCTACCTCACTCCTTATTTTACTGAATTTCACATAACCAAGATACCCCTATAAAGAAAAAAACCCACAAGAATACACATTTTTTTTTTCCATGGGGAAGATTAGATCTGAGCTAACATCTGTTGCCAATCCTCCTCTCTTTGCTGAGGAAGATTGGCCCTGGGCTAAGATCCATGCCCATCTTCCTCTACTTTATATGTGGGATGCCTGCCACAGCACGGCTTAATAAGAGGGGCATGGGTCCACGCCAAGGGTCCGGATCTGCAAACCCCAGGCCGCCAAAGCAGAGTGCAGGAGCTTAACCACCATGCCACCGGGCCAGCCCCAGAATACAAATTTTAAGGGTGCTAATTTTGAATCTAAACATTAAATTCGCTTTTTTTGTACTCCTATAGTGCAAAAGTTACCTGATTTTTCAAGATTTTTCAAGACACCTGATTTTTCAAATGTTTGTAAGAAATCTTTTGTTAGTGTTTAGGTCAAATGTATATGTAATAAAATACAATATTTGCTTAATGTCACTAATTCTAAGTCACTCCTGGAAAGTTTTCTGGCAATAAAGAAAACTTTCTCCTTCTCTTTCTTCTGGTAAACCCAATGTTTAAGCAAAAAGGCTGTGTTTAATATCTTTATGTTTGTCGAGCCTGGTACATAATAGATGCTCAATAAATGTTTGCTGACGAAATGAATTTAGCGATACTTTGTCATTGGGTTAATAGTACCATATTTTGAAGGTTAAATTTGACCAAATGGCCAGTAACATTGGCATACAAACTCCACAGAGCTATAATCTATCCCTGAGCATCCTGTATTTTGAAAGAAAAACTAAAAAGTTCAGCCTAGTTCAAATAAATTCTAATAATTAATAAGTTCCTTATTTTATTTTGCAGAAAATGGGTCATGAGAGGTCTTCATCTACTTCATCAGTCTCAGAGAGGGCAGAGGGTATGGATAAGATAGAGTAGACTAGAAAGTTCCCTAGGATCTCTGAGAGCACTGGACGGGGGTGGTATTGAATGGGATTCACAAGCTTGTTTGGTCTTAAGACGGACAATGGTATCTGGGCAGGGCCTAGGAATCTGTGTTTTTAAACACAGTGTGCTCTGAGGTAGACATTTTACCCCAGTTACAGCCAGCCACCCATCAGACATGTGAGTGAGACCATGCAAATCTACCTGAGAGCTGACTGCAGACGCACAAGTGAGCCTACACAAGATCAGGTGAGCCCAGCTGACTGGCAGAACCACACTGTTAGCCCACAGATTTGCGGGCAATAATAGATGGCTGTGTTAAGCAATTGAGTTTTGGGGTGTTTTTGTTTTTCTTTTTTTGCTGGGAAAGATTCACCCTGAGCTAACATCTGTTGCCAATCTTCCTCTTTTTTTTTTTTCCTCCCCAAAGCCCCAGTACATAGTTTGTATATTCTAGTTTTAAGTCCTTCTAGTTCTCTTCTACGTGAGCTACCACCATAGCATGGCTACTGACAAACGAGGGCTGTGGTTCTGAGACCAGGAAGTGGACCCGGGTCACTGAAGCAGTGACAGCATTGAACTTGAACCACTAGGCCGTCAAGGTTGGCTCTAAGCAATTGAGTTTTGGGGTCGCTAACAAATGCACACATTAAATGATTTCTATAATCAAGCTAGCTTAGGAAACGTTAGTCTAGAAGATATCTGCAGCTTTCTTGGAATGAAGAGAGAAGTCTGAATGCCAACCTCTATAAATCCCTTGGTATTCCGCTCTTCTGCCCCATTAATTGAACACAAATGAAAATATAATTAGGAAAAGCTTTTATTAACTTAAAAAATCCACTGAAAACTGTCAAAAATAACCAAGAATTATGACCTCCTGGGGAGGCTTGGGATTAGGTTATGAAAATAACCACTAGTACTCAGGTGTATGATCTATGATCATCACAAACTCTCCAAAAACTATATTTTAGTTTTCTCCTCCCCAGAAATGAAGGGCAGAATTGATATAACACTTCATTGTGTTAATCCTAGAATAGCAGTAATGATTTCCAAATGCATAATTTAGGGAGCTGGAAATAATGAATTTT
Source organism: Diceros bicornis minor (assembly GCF_020826845.1). Taxonomy (NCBI): domain Eukaryota; kingdom Metazoa; phylum Chordata; class Mammalia; order Perissodactyla; family Rhinocerotidae; genus Diceros; species Diceros bicornis. Next base: position 13,722,467 of record NC_080776.1, on the reverse strand, counting down.
TTGTTTTCTAGCAATGGACACATTCTGCACTCCTTCTAATCCCTTGCCTAATAACAACAATAGGTTTCAGTATTGATGATTAATGCCTGTTGCTGATAGATGCAGATTAATGGCTTGATGACTGGGCAGGAAATCCTGTGCATGTCCACAGGCAGGTTGGCTTAGCTAATTATTAATCACCAGAAAGTGAACTGCACTGAGTCACAGTAGCAAAAGAGAGAGAGAATAAAAGCTTAGTTTTTCTAATTTGCCTTTAGGTCAGCTGGAATGCATAGGGCAAGGCATTATAGGAAAGTTACGTCTAGTAAGAAAACCAGAAGTCAAGTTGCCCGAGCAATCTCACATTTTCTTCTTCTGAGGGTATCACAACATGATCCTAACTATCTGACAACAACAAGGAAAACAAACGACTTTTTCAATTAGCAGAATGATTAAAGATTTCACAAGTACTTTTATTTTCCTTTTATCAACTAATATGTTTTCTTAAAACAAAAAAGCAGCATGACATGATCTCGCTTATTATAATATTTCACTAAGACCCATAACACTTTGAAATAATAATAATAAAAAAATAGCACCATAAAGGTGATCCAAAACGTGACCCCTTTTTGAACAAATTTTTTTGGCCATTAAAAAAATCATATCGTGTTTTGCTTAGTATCAAATAGGTTTAGAAGAGAATGAGTCTATATTCTTTGACAAATCTCCTTGATGAGCTGGGTTATGAGATGAAATAACCATATCTCAAATGGGAGAAGACTGAGAAAAGAAAAGAAACCCTAGCTGTGTGTAGCTTTTGTGCTTCGTAAAGCTCTTTTGCATGCATATGATAATTTCCTTTGATCCCATCCAGGAAGTAGATAGGGCATGCTTTATTACACCCATTGTACAGATGAAGAAATTGAGGTTCGGTGATGTCAACTTGCTAAACATATAGGCTATTGCACGTGCTAGAACCAATAGTCAAGCATATTTTAAACAAGTAGGTAACTTCCAGTTCAAAGTGGTGAATTAGAAATATACATCTATCTCCTCTCCTGCCTGTGCCTCCACTAATTTATTGCAAGGGAATAATAATAATGATCAAAGGTGTAAACTCATAACAAAGAAGAGAAAGAGGGGACCATCAGTGGCTTCAAGATTTCAATAAATTTCCAGAAAAATGGAAAGCAGATGCAGGAGTTGTGGATGATCCAAGTGGAGGAAATTGTGGTCGAAAATAGGTAGAGATGGATGAACATCTGAGAAGGAAGATGATCTGCCCTGATTTCAAGAACCACGGGAAGCTTGAATTTGGGAATTCCAGGTACAACGGAGGGTCAGGGTGGGTCCTGTCCTCCACAGACAGGAGGACAATTGAAGTCTCTAGATCAATAGGCCAAGCCAACCTTCACCCCAGGAGCAGATGCCACAGTAGACAGGCATTTACCCTTTCAGTGAGGAGAGTTATCTTCTTAAAAATTAAATAGAAGACTCGAGAGAACTAAGACCTTTGTTGTGAGAGAGAGTACCCCAAAGAAATATTCTGTACTTTCTAACACTAGAATTTTCAAAACAAAAGAGCTGGATCACCACTCTCTCACCCTAAATTAGACAGTAACCTTGAGCTTCCCCTTCTCCATAGAGCTGCTTTCCTTAAAACTCTTCTGGGACATTTGACTTTTTAACTACACATATTTATTGTTTTTTAACTTTTAAAAATTGTTTTCATAAATTTGGAAATTAAAAACTAAAGTAACTTGCTTATTAAATTCTATGTCATTTTAGAGCTCACTTCCCATTTATGTTTCTAATTTCATATGAATTATAAATCATAACATTTATCATTTTTTCTGGCTTTAAAAAAAACACATATCCTAAGTAACTTTTTAAGGATGCAAATTAGTTACCAGATTGATCTCCACAGCATTAATATTATAGCAAAGAAAAACTGAGAAAAATGACAGTATGGAAATGATTAAATAAATCACTGGTGTAAAATGAAATGCTATACAGCTAGTCAAAGTTTTAGAATAAAATTTATTTTCATAAAAATATGTTTAGCCTATAATATTGAGTGAAAATGTAAGTTACAAAATATAAGGCATTACTAGAGTTTTTATTTAAAAGTTATACTTAAATATGTATATATGTATTGAGAAAAGTCTAAAAAGATATTCAACAAAATGGTAACAGTGGTTGGCCTTGTGCATAGTTTATATTGTCTTTCTTTTTTTTTAATATGTTTTCTAAATTTTCTATATGAACATGTTATATTTAAGTAATTTTACAGTTTTTTTCCTTGAAGCAATTTTATATTTTTTTCCTGTTTTTCCACTATTTAAGATCATAATATAAGTTAGTAAAAGTTTTTTTATGGTAAATGCTTTTAGTAAAAATGTTTTGTCTAATGCACTTAGATTCTTCTTTTTGAAGACTTTGTACATACTATTATATATTGTATATTATTATTTTATTATATACAATATATATATTATATTATTATATATATTACTACACCATAATTTACTTAAACATTTCCCTATTGTTGGATATTTTTGGAATTATTAATGATGCTAAAAGAAAAATCCTTATCCAAAAATCTTTATTTCATTTAGGAAATAAAGACAATGTTTTCCTAGAAGTGGAATTACTTGATCTAGGAATATGAATTTTCTTTTCTTTCTTTTTTTTTTCTGTGAGGAAGATCAGCCCTGAGTTAACATCCATGCCAATCCTCCTCCTTTTGCTGAGGAAGACCGACCCTGAGCTAACATCTATTGCCAATCCTCCTCCTTTTTTTCCCCCAAAGCCCCATAGATAGTTGTATGTCATAGTTGCACATCCTTCTAGTTGCTGTATGTGGGACGCCACCTCAGCATGGCCAGAGAAGCGGTGTGTGGGTGCGCGCCCGGGATTCGAACCCAGGCCACCAGTAGCAGAGCACGTGCACTTAACAGCTAAGCCATGGGGCCAACCCTCCTGAATTTTCTTAAGGCTCATATTATATGCCACCATATGACACCACATATGTCACTTGCAAATCATTCTCCATCTCTGTTTTTTTCATAATTTCATTTCTTAGATTTAACTCTTTAACATTTTTGTCATTGCTATAAGATTGTAAATTTAATTTTCATCTCAGATATTTAGTCGATTTTCCCAACAATGTTATTGAAAACCATTCCTTTATATTAGATGCAATATCTATATATACACATGCTCAGTTGGTTACAGAACTACTTTTTCTTTTCTGGTGATTTTTTTACATCACCTTTCAGTGTTAAGAATGACACTGTTTTGATTATCAAAGTTGTAAAGTGAATTTTAATCCTTTCTTAATACTCTTCTTTTTCAAAACTCTTTAAGCGGTTCTTACTGTGTTAATTTTCTATTGCTGTGCAATAGATTAAATTACCACATACTTAGTGGCTTAAAACAACACAAATTTATTACCTAACAGTTTTGGGGGGTCAGAATTTTACAAGACTGAAAGGGTTCTGTAGTGTCAGTATGAATGTGATGCTCCTCTGAGGTTTGGAATCCCCTTCTAAGTTCACTGGCTGTTACAGAATTTGATTCCTTGTGGTTGTATGACTCTATTCCCAGTAGTAAAGAGAACACTAATTGTCCACGATGTGATCTGGCAGTAGGGATATGCAAAATATCACCATTTAATACTTCTAATCAACGACATACAAGGCGCAAGGACCTGAGGGACTGTGGAGTGTCACTCAAACATTTTTGTACTTTCAAACACTCGAACATTTTCGAATACTTTTGAACATTTTTGGCAAAGTGACAGATATAGTGAGATTGGCTGGTTGCTCCTCATTTTGATGGATGAAGTGAGGAAAGAAAAGGATGAGCTCAGGGATTTGAATTTCCAGCTGAAGTGGCGCATAAATGATCTGAAAGCATCTATAGGCGCCCTGAAGACCCTAATTGGCAGCCACAGGGCTGAGACTGTTAGAGTGGATTTGTTGAGACCTATTCAACCACACTGGGGTGGTCCGGAAGACACATCTTTCACCACTACTGTGAAAAATAAATTCATGTGGGGAGTTCCGCCATCCTTGAAGGGCTCTGTGATCACCTCTTCTCTGTAGTCCAGACCTTATAGTGGGAACTTAGGTCACTGAAGTGGGAAACCTAAATGCAGTGGGGGGGTAATTGGAAGCCTGGGATGGCAGGATCAAGTGGAACAGTTGACTGACAAGGGCAAGGCGGGCGTGGTTACTGTAATGGACAAGAGTCAAACAGCAGTCGGAATAGTCTGACTCGTGCAGACCTACAGTGTTGGCTAGTTGATGGTGGTGTTCCCAGAAACGAAATAGATGGGAAACCTACCAAATTCTTACTTGATCTGTATAAGAAGAAAATTTCTGGGAAAAGTTCTGGGTTAAGTGAGCAAAAGTCTAACTTGAATCATAAAAACATAGAGCCAAGTCTCTCATTCAGTTCCCAGACTTGAGCCAGTTTACAGACCCAGAACCCCTTGAAGGAAGGCAGGGGGCCCTTGGAGAAAGACTGATACACTGCCAGACATTTATACTGTTAATTTCTCTCCAGCCTCCTCAAAAGGGACCTACAACCTTTTACCAGGGTAATTGTACGTTGGGGAAAAGGAAATAATCCAATCTTTTGGGGACTACTAGACACTGGCTCTGAACCCACACTGATTCCAGGAGACCCAAAGTGTCACTGTGGTCCACAAGTTAGAGTAGGGGCTTAAGGAGGTCAGGTGATCATAGAGTTTTAGTTCAGGTCCATTTCGCAGTGGGGCCAGTGCATTCCTGAACCCATCCTGTGGTTATATCCCCAGTTCAGTGTGTAATTGGAAAAGACATACTCAGCAGCTGGCAGAATCCCTACATTGGTTCCCTGACCTATGGAGTGAGGGCTATTATGGTGGGAAAGGCCAAGTGAAGCCACTAGAACTTTCTCTACAAAGGAAAATAGTAAACCAAAAGTAATACTGCATTCCTGGGGAGATTGCAAGGACTTGAAAGATGCAGGGATGGTGATCCCACTCCATCACCATTCAGCTCCATGTGGCCTGTGCAGAAGACAGATGGATCTCGGAGAATGACAGTGGATTATCATTAGCTTAACCAGGTGGTGACTCCAACTGCAGCTGCTGTAACGCATGTGGTTTCACTGCTTGAGCAAATTAACACATGCCCTGGTACCTGGTATGCAGCTATCAATCTGGCAAATGTCTTTCTCCCCATCCCTGTCCATAACGCCCACCAGAAATGCTTTGCTTTCAGCTGGCAAGGCCAGCAATACACCTTCACTGTCCCACCTCAGGGGTTTATCAACTCTTGAGCCTTATGTCATAATTTACTTCGCAGGGATCTTGATCACCTTTCCCACCACCAAGATATCACACTGGTCCATAACGTTGATGATGCTATGCTGACCTAGCAAACAAGAAGTAGCAACTACGCTAGACTTATTGGTAAGACGTTTGCATGTCAAAGGGTGGGAAACAAATCCAACTAAAATTCAGGAGCCTTCTATCTCAGTGAAATTTCTAGGGGACCAGTGGGGAGGAGCATGTCGAGATATCCCTTCGAAGGTGAAGAATAAGTTGTTGCCTCTGGCCCTTCCTACAAGCAAAAAAGAAGTACAATACTTAGTGGGCCTTTTTGGATTTTAGCGGCAATATATTCCTCACTTGGGTGTGTTTGGAGGCCCAGTTACTGAGTGACTCAAAAGCTGCTAGTTTGGGGTGGGGCCCAGAACAAGAGAAGCCTTCACAACAGATCCAGGCTGTTGTGCAAACTGCACTGCCACTTGGGCCGTGTGATCCAGCAGATCCGATGGTGCTTGAAGTATCAGTGACAGATAGGGATGCTGTTTGGAATCCTAGGCAGGCCCCTATAGGTGAATCACAGTGCAGGCCCATAGGGTTTGGAGCAAAGCCCTGACATCCTCTGCAGATAACTACTCTCCTCTTGAGAAATGGCTCGTGCCCTGCTATTGGGGCTTTGCAGAGACTGAACACTTAACCATAGGCCACCAAGTTACCATGTGACCTGAGCTGCCCATCATGAGCTGGGTATTATCTGACCCACTAAGCCATAAAGTTGGGTGTGCACAGCAGCGTTGTAGCATCAAATGGAAGTGGTATATACATGATGGGGCCTGAGTGGGCCCTGAAGGCATAAATAAGCTACGTGAAGAAATGGCCCAAATTCCCATGGCCTGCACTTCTGCTACGCTACCTTCTCTCTCCCGTTCTGCACCTCATGGGGAATTCTCCATGGTGAGTTGACAGAGGAATAGAAGATTCAGGCCTATTTTACAGATGGTTCTGCACAATATGCAAGCATCACCCAAAAGTGGACAGTTGTGCATTATAGCCCCTTTCTGGGACGTCCATGAAGGACAGTGGTGAAGCGAAATCCTCCCAGTGGTTAGAACTTTGAGCAGTGCGCTTGGTTGTCCACTTTGCTTGGAAGGAGAAATGGACAGATGTGTGATTATATTCTGGTTCATGGGCTGTAGGCATTGATTTAGCTGGAACATGGGAAGGAACGTGATTGGTGACAAGGAAATTTGTGGAAGAGGTCTGTGGACAGACCTCTTTGAATGGGCAAAGAACATGAAGATATTTGTGTCCCGTGTGAATGTTCTCCAAAGGGTGATCTCAGCAGAAGAGGATTTAATAATGATAAAGTGGACAAGATGACCCATTCTGCGGATGCCAGTCAGCCTCTTTCCCCAGCCATCTCTGTCATGACTTAATTGGCTCATGAGCAAAGTGGTCGTGGTGGCAGAGATGGAGGTTGTGCATGGGCTTCAGAATATGGACTTTCGCTCACCAAGGCCAACCAGGCTATGGCCACTGCTGAGTGCCCAATATGCTAGCAGCAGAGAAAAGTACTATGTCCCAATATGGCACCATTACCCCAGGATGATCAGCTTACTACCTGGTAACAGGTTGATTACACTGGACCACTTCCATCATGGAGGGGGATGTTGTTTTGTTCTTAATGGAATAGATCTTACCCTGGATTCAGATTTGCCCTTCCTACATGCAATGCTCCTGCCAAAACTACCATCTGTGGACTTACAGAATGCCTTTTCCACTGTCGTGATATTCCACATACCATTGCTTCTGATCAAGAAACTCACTGCACAGCAAATGAAGTGCAGCAATGGGCCCATGCTCAAGGAATTCACCCGTCTTACCACGTTGCCCACCATCATGAAGCAGCTGGCTTGATGGAACAGTAGTATGGCCTTTTGAAGACACACTTACAGCACTAGCTGTATACAGTGTGGCAATACCTTGCAGGGCTAAGGCAAAGTTCTCCAGAAGGCTATATATGTTCTGAATCAGCATCCAGTGTACAGTGCTATATCTCCCATAGCCAGGATTCAAAGTCGGGAATCAATGGATGAAGATGCAAATGGCACCGCTCACTGTTACCCCTGGTGACCCACTAGCAAAATTTTTGCTTCCTGTTCCTGTGACCTTACGCTCTGCTGGCCTAGAGGTCTTAGTTCCAAAGGGAGAAACGCTTCCAGCAGGAGACACAAGAATGATTCTATTGAACTGGAAGTTAGACTGCCTCCCTGCCACTTTGGGCTCCTCGTGCTTCTGAATCATCAGGCAAAGAAGGGAGTTACTGTGTTGGCTGGCATGATTGAGCCTGACTACCCAGAGGAAACTGGACTGCAAATCCACAGTAGAGGTAAGGAAGAGTATGTCAGGAATACAAGAGATCACTTAGAGTGTCTCTTAGTATTACCATGCCACGTGATTAATGTCAATGGGAAACTACAACAACCCAATCCAAATAGGACTACTGATGGTCCAGACTCTTCAGGAATGAGGAGTTGGGTCATCTCACCAGGTAAAGAACCATGACCAGCTGATATGTCTGTTGAGGCAAAGGGAATACAGAATGGATAGTAGAAGAAATAGTTATAAATACCAGCTACAATCACATGACCAGTTACAGAAATGAGGACTGTAATTGTCATGAGTATTTTCTGCTTGTTTTCTTATGAATATGTCTATGTGTATATTAATATATATACATCAGATATCTTTTTCTTCCCTCTCTTATTCCCTTATCATATGACATAAGATGTATTGACTCTATATCACAATACTTAAGTATTGTTAATTTTACATCATAGTATCTAAATTATAGGATATCAAGGAGAAAAGCAAACCTCACTCAAGCACTATGCCTCTCCTTCTGGGGAAGGGGTTAGTGTATTTTGGTTGTACACAGGATAGTTGTATCATGTCAAGTGGAATTACGATCCTGTTTTTGTCTTTACTTGGAGGTTAAGTATGGTTTAAGGAGATGTGTATGGGAGCCAAGTTGATAAAGGGTAGACTTCTGATGGTTAATTTTATATATCAACTCGAGTGGGCCACAGGGTGCCCACATATTTGGTCAAACATTATTCTGAGTATATCTGCGAGGGTGTTTCTGGATGAGATTAACATTTGAATTAGTAGACTTGAGTAAAGTAGATTGTCCTCCCTATACAGGTGGGCCTCATCCAATCAGTCGAAGGCCTAAATAGAACAAAAAGGCTGAGTAAGAGTGAGCTGCATTGCCTGACTGCCTTTGAGCTGGGACATGGTTTTCTTCACGCCTTTGGACTCAGACTGAAGCATCAGCTCTTCCTTGGTCTCAACCTGTTGACTTTCAGATTGGAACTAGACCACTGGCTCTCCTGGGTCTCCAGCTGGCCAAATGCAGATCTTGGGACTTGCCAGCCTCCATAATCACAGGAGTCAATTCCTTACAATAAATAATATATATATATATATATGTTCTGTTTCTCTGTAGAACCTTGACTAATACACACACTTATCATTAAAATTTTCTAAATAAACTTCAGACAAGTTTGGTCAAGTTCCAAAACAAAATCCCATGGAAATGTTTCTTTACTTGTAGATAATGTAAACATCTTATTAATGTATAGCATACATATAGAAAAGTACACAACTCACTTCGTACGCTTGAATTTTCACAAAATTAATATTTCCCCAACTGGTTCCCAAATCAAGAGGCTGTAATACTCCTAGTCTTTATCCCCCAAAGGCAGCCACCATCCTGACCTCCAACACCATAGATTGGTTTTGCCTGCTTTTGAACTTTATATAAATGGAGTCACAGTATGTACTATTTTGTGTCTGGCTTATTTTACACAACATTATGTTTGCAAAATTCATCCATGTTGTACACTGTAGTTGTTCATTCTTGTTGCTGTATAGTATTCCATTGTGTGAATCCACAACAATTTATTTACACATTCTGCTGGATTATTTCCAGTTTTCATCTATAATGAGTTGTGCTGCTACAATCATTCTTGAACACGTGTTTTGGAGAACATATACCAATGGAGATTCTAATTAGGATTTTTATTAACTCCATAGATAACTTTGGCAAGAATTGAATACTTACCTCTTTGATCCAGGAACATGATAAATCTCTCCATTTATGAAAAATTCAGATCTCTTTGAGTAATGCTTCTCCCATACTCACCCAGGTTGATGTTCATGGACTCTGGTCAAAGAGATGGAAAGAAGACAGGACCAAGGAAATTCTAACCTCTTTGACCTGCTAATGTTGTACCATCTTGCCAAAACATTGCTCTGGGCCATTTTTCTCATATTCTGTTCTGAGAATAGATAGCATGTTTTTGTTTCGATGTTTTTGTTTCCTTCCCTTTTCACAAGTGTTAACTGAACCCATTCATTAGCCTTCACAATACACTCTTCTGCTTTTCATTCTTTATTATCTCTTGTTCATTCAATTTTTTTGTACTTGACCTTTTAAACTGTACCCTCACTTTAAAAGAGAACTCCCTGGGGGACTATCTGGGTTGTTTTAGAGACTTCCTTTTCTTCCCCATGCACTTTTAAAAATGCCCTTCCCTCTTGAGTTATAATTCTGTTTAGAATCTTTTCTTCACATTTAAGAAATGTCTGCTTTAGTAAAATCTTGGACACATGTCATACTATGTCTAGAATTCCTTTCAAACAATGAAATGGTCATCAAGGCATGCCAGGAAGTGACCAGACATCATGCTTTAGACAAATAAAGCTTCGGCTGATGGCGTAGTGCTGAAAGCTCCTGTCACAATCATGACTTACTTCTGAGCTGAGCTGGTTTTATAAATCTTCATTAGCAAAGCATCTGCTAGACCAAGTAGTCTGCAAATGATGGTGTCCCAACATAGACCATGGGCATGTGTTTTGGGACACTGAGTCCGTTCCAACATTCTCCAGGTAGGCATCACCTCCTTTGTCACCTGGTCAGGACTACAACTCTGTGCTCTCCTTGAACTGCTATGCTCCTTGACCTGGAGCAAGAGGAACTCCTGAGCTCCTCTTCCAGGCACATAAGGGCCACAGGAAATACTAGTCATCCCAATACACCAGACCACAGTCCGTACCCACACTTTGGGCACCATCTACTCCAGTAAGCTTCCCACCTTCAGATAATTCCAGGTAAGAAGCACTTAACACTTTCTGTGTTTGTTGATGAGCCCAGACCCCGAGAACACTTATTAAACTCTTATAGTAACTCCCTCCCTGCACTCCATTCCACTAAGATAGCTGCCCCAGGGTAAACCTGCCCATTCTGCAGCCAGTCGATCATCTATTCAGGAAGCAGATGCCAGACTCCCCTCAGTCAATACCCTCAACTCTAGGAACAGCCTCTTGGAGATTCCAGGGTCACTTGGCTGGGCAGGATGGTGGTGGGGCTGGAGGAAGTAACCTCCCACCATTATGCAAGGCCAATGGTCCCGACTCCCTATCTCTCTCTCCCTCTCCCCTTCCTTTTCCAGAAGCTCCCCACAATCTGTGGAGGGTAAGAGGGCCATTTTTGTAGCTATTTAGTTAGACCCAGGGGAGGCGCCTGGCCCTGATTTTTTACAGCAACTTTTAGAATTCAGGGGTATATAAAAACTTACTTGTTCTCAACTTTGAACTTAAGTCAGCTACTTAAAAATAGTATAAAATGTCTCAGTCAACAACAGCTTAGAAAAGAAAATATATAACACAATGATGTCAGATAGTTATAAGTGCCCTGAAGAAAATAAAATAGGAGAACGTGATCAACAGCAACAGGGATCCACTTTAGACATGAGGGTCAAATATAGCCTCTGGAGGAGGTGGCATCTGAGCACCCAGTGGAATGATGGGAATAGCCAAGCCCTTTGGAGATTGGGAGACGCTTTCAGGCAAAGGGAACAGCATGTGCAAAGACTCTGAGGTAGGAGTAAGCTTGAAAATTTTGAGAAACAGAGAGAAAGCCAATGTTCCTTACATGCATTTTGCCTGGGCACAGGCAAGACTACACCCCCATCCTCAGTCTCCCACCCAAATGACACTATTCATCTTTCAAGGAGAGTACATCGCAGAGCCTCTCCTCACCAGGAAGACAGGGGATAGGGAATGCTCAGTGAAACCATTCTTAGAAAGAACAACCTACAAGCGAGTTTGACATATACACATAATTAAATCTTGGACCCATAGATATCACTAATGTAAAAATCACTCTTGTCTACTTTTATGTGATTTATATACTACTGGAAACACAACATGATGTAATTATCTTCTCTTGGTGCCTGGACATCCTTTAAAAGGAAGGAACTAATTGAAGTTTTCATAAAGGTTCCTGGTACCCAGGAGGCAGCAGTCTACAAATCTGAGTAATATAATCAGGAAGGCTTTAAACAGTTGGATGAATCAGACAAAGAAAAATGTTTCATGGTATGCATGTTATTAGCAACAAATTATGACCATCTATCAACAAATTATTATCAACCATTATCAACAAATAATGATTTGTGACCATTTCATTGCAATTTCTAGGAAAGGAAATAATAAAAATATTTCTGGAAATAAGAGGTGGTAAAATACAAATTAATTTCATGATTTCCATTCTGAGCTAGGATTATAAAATGCCATTGATAATTTTTTTAATAAAATTTTCATTTTCACAAAAAAGTTTTTAAACAGCCACTCAAACTTGTCTCCCCAATGCAGAGCTAAGACCAGGATTCATTGCCCAGACCCCTCACTCTCCTGCTGTTATAAAGGCCTGGAGCTCTGGCCACTTCTACACTGGAGGCCAAAGCTGAAATAGGTGTGGAGAGGTGTGGGCTATGCTGGCAGGGAGGTTGAGCCCTCCACACTCTGTTACTGAGATCTTAAAGCAGTACTTATAGAATCAGTGTCTTCCTGATTCCCTGAACTCAGTAGTTTAGCTTCTCACTCGTGTTCTTTCTCTGTAGAGCCTCACAGTCTATTCATGGTGGTGGTGGGAATGTACAGGTTGAGTCACTCTCTTCCTCTCTTCCCTCACTCTTGGACACCCACCAACAAAAACAAAACAGAACAGAAGCTCTTCTCTCTCCTCCTTCAGTCAAAAAACAAGTCTCGATGCATATCGACCCAAGTAGTCAAGTCATACTCAAGCAGAGTCCGAGTAGACATTTGCTTCCTTCTCTGGCCCCCGTGCTCCACAAAGAGCCAAGTCCTTCAAAACACTAGTAATTATCAAGTTGTGGTACTGCCTCCAACCATTCTAAGATGGTCACCAAGATCCTCCCCTCAGAGTACTGTATTGCAATGATCTACCAAGTGGTGTACAATCAGCCTCTTCTGAGCCCAACTTCTTGCACTCTCTCCCTGGCCCATTGCACTCCAGATCCACTGGTATCCTGGCTGTTTCTCAAACTGTCCAAGCATATTCTTGTCTCCAGGATGTTGCCTTTGCTTTTTTGTCTGCCTGGAAAGCATTCTCCAGTTATCCACAAGGTTCTTTCCCTCACTTCTTTTAGCTCTCAGATCAAATATCAGTGAAGCATGTCTTGACTATCCTACATAAAATAGCAACCTCTGTCATCCCACTGCTGTGGACTGAATTGTGTCCCCCCAGGATTCATATGCTGAAGACCTAACCCCCGATATAACTGTGTTTGGAGTAAGGAAATAATTAATGTTAAATGAGGTCATAAGAATAGGACCTAATCTGATTAGTGTCCTTTTAAGTGCACTCTCTCTCTCTCTCTCTCTCTCTCTACCATGTGAAGGAGGTAGCTGTCTGCAAGCCAGGAAGAGAATCCTCGCCAGGAACTGAATCAGCCAGTATCCTGATCTTGGACTTCCCAGTCGCCAGATCTATGAGAAAATAAATTTCTGTCTATGGTACTCACTCAGTCTATGGTATTTGTTATGGCAGCCTGAGCTAAGACACCCGCCGACCTCTGCCCACTTACCCTGCCTGGTTTTTCTTCATAGCCCTGTATTACCATCTGGACAGTTATACATTTATTTGTTATTTGTATGTTGCCAATCTCTCCCCACCAGACCACATGCTCCACGAGGAGAAACTTTGTCTGTTATGGTCACTGCCCTCCGTCCAATACCTGAAAGAGGGCTGCACAAAGAAGCTATTGATAATCATCAGCTGAAAAATTTGAATGAGTGAATAAATAGGGATTTTTTAGCCTTAATAAGAGTGGAAACAGCACTGTTTCTTCACTAGCTGAAAGCATAACATTTCTCCCCTTTACCAGCAAGAGCAGATGTTTTCAAAAGGTAGCAGAGATGAAATACTGCAGGAATAACACCTTGTTTAAACCCCATGAGAACAGAGTGGAGCAGGAAATAAAATGATGTGATAACGGTAGGTGACTTTGGACAGTGCACAGTCCGGAATCTCTAATATGCTGGACGTAGTTCATTTTCATACCTATTCATATCTGTGTAGTGTATTCGAGTGCCTCTCACCCATGGGAACCTGTTAGTGTAGCATTGGTTAGGTAGATCTATCCATTGGGAAAAAGGGATTCAGTTCATTACAGACCCATGATGTGTGTTTTGAATCTGTGGCAACACTAAAGGTATATCTCAGAGCATCTTCTAAGAGCTCTGGGGGTTGGTTTCCATAGCAGGCTTGCTGCTGGTGCCCACTGAGACATCGCATCATGAGTCTGTGCTGGAACATTCTGATGCCAGAACATTAACCCTTTATGGGGGATCATCACTAATTCTTTAACACCAAAGGATGAGTCTGCAACTACCTCTGGGACAGGAGAACTGGGAAGCAGCCATGACACCTGCTTCTTGGGCTTAGGATATCTCTTGTCTGCAGTATTTCTTTTTTCTTCTTCTTCTTCTTCTTTTTTTTTTTTTTTGTTAGGAAGATCGGCCCTGAGCTAACATCTGCCAGTCCTCCTCTCTTTTTGCTGAGGAAGACTGGCCCTGGGCTAACATCCACGCCCATCTTCCTCCACTTTATATGGGACGCCGCCACAGCATGGCTTGACAAGTGGTGCGTCGGTGCGCGCCCAGGATCCGAGCCGGTGAACCCCCGGCCACTGCAGCGGAGCGCACGCACTTAACCACTTGCGCCACTGGGCTGGCCCCTGCAGTGTTTCTTAAATGCAGACTACTCAGTCTTTCTGGCCAATGGCTGAATAAAGCAGCTGATGGTGCAGTCCTGGTTTACCGACCAAGAAACTGATATTGGATGAATTGTTTAAGGTTAGGTCACAGAAGGAATTAAATAAGAATCAAGACAGGGAGTTGAGGAATTCAAACTAATGGTTTGTTTTTTAGAGTCAGTTTAGACAATTCCACAGTGAGAACATAAAAGCTGCCACCTAAGAGGCCACATTCAGGGACACATTTCTAGCTCCCAAACCAGAATATCCAGCTCAATTTCCCCATGATCAGACCATTTCTCTGAAGATGAAACCCTGAGAGAAACCTGAGAGTTATAGGAAGCAGGCACACAGAAAGAAATTTGATAGGCACCCTGTGTTAGTTACGTAGGGCTGCCATACAAATTATCTTGAACTCAGTAGCTTAAAACACAGAAATTTATTCTCTCATAGTTCTGGAGGCCAGAAGTCTGAAATCAAGGCATCAGCAAGGTTGGTTCCTTCTGGAAGCTCCAAGGCAACATCCATTCTATTCCTCTCTCCTGGCTTCTGGTGGCTCTGGCAATCCTTGGTATGCCTTGGCTTATGGACGAATCACTCCAATATCTGCCTCTGTCTTCACATGGCTTTCCCCTCCAGGTCTCTCTGTCTTCTTTTCTGTCTCTTATAGGACACTGATCATTGGGCTTAATGATCTCATCTGGAGATTCTTACCTTGTTACATCTGCAAAGACCCTTATTCCAAATAAGATCACATTCCAAGGTATCAGAGGTTAGAACTTAAACATATTTTGGGGAGGACACTATTCAACCCACTACACACTCTTAACCTAAGCTCTCAGTGGGCTCCCAGCCTCCTGGGCACAAATATTTGCATTATTTGGTTTTAAAGCACAGATAGGATGGATGGTATTAAGCCGTTTCTATCTGTAATGCCCCCTCCCCTCTCTATACCCCTATTTCATTCTTTCTTCAAATCTCTTCTTGATTTATGTCTTCCCAAACACAATCCAATGATTTCTATAGATTCCAGCCACCCGTCCCAAAACCCACTTGTTCCTCGGATATCTCCATTTTTACAAATTCATATCTGTAAGTTACAGAGTACATTGAAAAGCATATGGGCTTTAGATCCTGACCCTGTCACTTATAACTTTGTCATGTCACCTTGGACGAGGTACCCACCCGCTCAGGGGTTCAGTCCCCTTATCTATAAAACAAGGTTTGCCAGAAGAATAACGACATTGTATATAAAGGAGCCAGTTCAGCACCTTGCTCGTATATAGCAAGGGCTCGGTCAATGCTAGCCAGTATTATTGTCCTTCCAGGGGATATATTACGTCTGTGTGTATTGAGTGCCTACTCTAGGTACAGGACAGTTCAGCAGACGTTGTGGGAGTTTTTCTGAGGCCAGAGAAGAAACATCATTGCCCTTAGGGAACTCACAAATGGATTTTTCCATGTTCTGAAATTCTTAGAGGAAGAAGGTTTAGTAATGCCCTTGAATCAGAACGAAACCTGCGTGGATCATGGGTCTTCCCGTTTCCAGGAAGGCAAGCACTTTCACCGTCACTGATGACGGATATTTATCCTAATTTAAAGCCTCTTCCAAAAAGATATTACCTCTCAATAACAACCACTCCTCTTCTGAAAACCTGCTTTCTGTGTCAGCTTCCCGGCAATTCTTACAAACTAAATAAGCCCATCTCCTTCTAATTTTCCATGTGATCACTGATTTTCAACCACTCAGTCACTTTTTAGCAATCTTCTTTTGTTTTAAGTTGTGGGGTTTTGATTTGCCAGCAAACCCTATAGGTCTAACCTCGCCACAGCAAACTCTTTATTAGCACTTGTACTACCAAATGAAAAATCACTGCTTGTGACTCCCTTTGAGCTTCCCCGGCACAATGAGACTGCTGACAAACATGATGCCCCAGAAACATTGCTGGCCTCCTCTAGTGTCTTCTGAATCATTAAAAGAATTGATAATGATCAGTAAGGTTTGGATGCTAAATATACTTCCCTCTCTGCCAATTTCATGGAAATGGGAAATCTGCATATTGCTTGTAAGATAAGGCTCATGAATGGTAATCACAAATCATAAGTCGTGATGTTGATAAGCCAATTACTCAGGTCCCTAATCTTACTAGTTAGGAGAACGCCACTCTTTTCTAGGATCATTCCAGCTGCTATTACTTAAATCTTGCCTGCCCTTTTAAGGTGAAGGCAGGGATTACACACTGACATTCCGTATAACTAATTCAGTCCCCCAATGAATTTTGTTTGGAAGATGTAATATAAAACCTTTTTCTTTTTGTTTTTAGAGATCAAGCGCTCCCCATTTCAACATGGTCCCTACCACTCTCTACTGCATTTTTATTTATTTTTGCTATTGCCTGAAGGCATTTGAATTGGTGAGTCCTGGAGAGATGTAGCAATTTCACTGGAAGATGTGTAGTAGTGTTGGTTAATAGGTCCACTTAGGGTTACTAATAACTCCTAGTCTGCTAGGCACACCCATGCAGAGCTAGCTCCGTCATCCTGACTCATGGGTTCATATTTCAAGCTTACTCACACAGTTAATTGTCGGATTGTTTGATTCCAAGAACCACATGCTAAATTTCATTCAATGATGGCACTTTGGTATTTCCTAAGTTGTGCTGTAAAAATACCAGAAACAATATGCTTGAAATTCTCCCTCAGTAGAATATTTAATTTAGCATTTTAAATAAAATCTAAGCTGGCCCAATAAAACCCAGAATAAAATTAAAAATGTACCCAAGAGCTTGAGTTTATGTGGCAGAACAGACATCAAACAGACATATCAGTCTTTCCCATATGGAAAACTTGGTCTACTCAAGTTGGTGGGTGTCCCCAGAATAAGGATTCCTTGGTCAAATATATTGGGAAAACTCTCTGATAAATATAAATAAATAATCTTTTTTTTTTTTTTTACTATAGGATCTGGGTCACTAGTATCCTCCAAGAAGAGCTGCAGTACATATTATTTCTCAAATTCATTTGTCTAGCAAAATCAGGGCACAGAACATCTGTTTACCAGTATCCCAAAGCACATACTTTAAGACTAATGTAGGCTGGTGGGCAGAATTTGTCACAAATACTTAATGTTTCAGTATATCCTGGTGACTGAGTCACCCTTAAAAACTATTAGCCCTTTATGAGACCTTGAGCAAGTCTCAGAACTGCAGAGAGTCCCTCTTTCTTCATCTAGAAAGATAATAGGTTAAGTTCTCTTCCAGTTCAAATAGTTTCTGATTTGCCCTAGAGCTTTATAACATCCTATTTGGTAATTTTTCACTAAATGACTAAAGGGGAAGAAAAAAAGGAGTACTACTCTGTAAAACAGGGTTCCAGGACTTCCGAAGCCCACCTAACTTTGCAGAAATACAGTTAAGATTCCAAGGCAAACAGTTACTATTTTCCCAGAGACTTATTGCATTTTCTTTAAGTGACGTTTCAAGCCTTTGAGTGTTAAGACCACTAAAAATGTCTGCTGTTGGCTGCTTCACCAATCCAAGATTTTTTTGGAATTATCACCAGAACCATGAGACAGTCTCACTTCTTTGAGGAAACCAAGAAAGACTAAAGGACTTCATTGTTCGCTTTCTTTACCTTGATAGTAGTAGATCTGAAGTTAGGACCTCTCTAGGGTTTCCAGTTTATCCACGTGTTGAGTTTTCTTTCTTTACTGTGGTGAACGAGGATGGAAAAGGAGGTCGTGAGCACATCTCCTCATCTTCTGAGTCTTCACTTCCTGGGGTTTAAATCTAATGACTCATCTTCAGGATTGGCTTAAGTGGCCTACCAACAACCTCACTATTTTCAACAATGATTTGTCTTTTGATGGTTCAGGAAGAGGTAGAAGCAGTTTGTACAAGTCACGAATACAGGCCACCAACCTCTCCAATTTATGACTCTTCTTTTTAAATCCAAGAAATAGAAAAAATATTTCTGCTTGTTTCTTAACCTAAGAAAAAATAGGTTTTTGGGTTATGAATGAGAACAGAGCTTTGTGTGAAAATAATACCTCCAATTAGGTAATAAGGTTGTAGTAAAGTACATTCAAAAGGAAAATTAATTCCCATTAAGCAACTTATTCTTAGCACTCTTTGTTCTTATCAAAGACTTAAGCATACACTTTGACTTTTCTTCTGGATGATAATCTGTACTTGAAGAATTAAAAATCTGTTATAAATTTGAGTGTGTCCAGGAAAACTACCTAACTGTCCTACATGAGAACTTGCCATTGTTTGGTGGTGGATGGAAAGTTTACATGAATTTATATCTAATTTTTCTCACAAGGATTGGTGAAAATGGAAAAAAGCATATATTTTTTAGAAGTTGCCTTAATCCATATCTATTGGTTGCAAGAGATGGAAATCCAGCTCCAACTAGCACTTAAGTGAAAAAGACAATGTGTTGGCTGGGGAGTCTGAGACGTGAGTGTTGTTTCAGGTATGGTGAGATCAAGGGCCCAATTTGTGCTGCCTGGACTCTCTCCCCCCTCCCTCTCTCTATCTTCAACTCTCCACTCACTCCTGTTGGTTTTTAATTTCAGGCTCTTTCTCCATCTGGCAGCAAGATGTCTGCTCACAGTCCCAAGCCCACTTTGTCCTCATAGCTCCTGATCCTAGAAGAAGAGGAAGACTCTCTTCCAGCTTTACATACGAAATCTCATGAAAGGGCTCTGGTGGGCCTTGCTTGAGTCATGTGGTCATGGTGAACCAATCACCATGGCCAGAGTAATGGCCTATTCTGATTGGTCAATCTTAGGTCATGTGCCCACCCTAGAGTCAAAGCAAAGAGGCCATGTCCCTCCATGGTGGGAGGGACAGTTTTCCAAATGAAGAGAGGCTGGCAGGCAGACACAAGGGATGGCCAGTACAAAAGACACTGAGTTCCTGACTATCACAGCACTGGAGAGCTGAAGGTAATCTCAGAGCTCAGCTAGCCTTCTCTTTCCTACACAAGATACTCCTGAGGACTCCTAACAGTTGTGGTAACCCACAGCACATTTGCAAAACCTCTTTTCCCCCCACCCCCCGACTATTACCCCTCTGTGAGATGCCTGCTGATAGGAGACTTGAAACCCAGACACTCAAAAATGGAACAAGAACCGAAAGATTCTTGAGACAAAGTGCCTAGAATTCAAAGAAAACATTTTTTTATTTGCTTATTGAGAAATTAATTTTCACTTAGACTTCAGGAATTTCCTTTTTTCCCCTTTAGCTTACAATTGCTTAAAATAAGGTTAAAGAAAACACTTTAAAAATACTATCCTACTATGCTACTCAAATGTCTCCCAGCCCAGGAACTAGTTAACCGGTATGGGAACTACAAAACACCTTATGCGTGAACACACAATGCTTGAAAACATTTGCTGAAGGCTCAGGTTAGAATCAATGATTGATAGTTTAACATTATTCTTAAAATTCTGGCTTGCCCTCTGAGTCATGGTTTTCACGCCTGCTGTTCCCCTGCCTGGAGCACCAGTCTCTCTGTCCACCTGTGGCTGGCTCCTTCTCTCCTCCACTTTCACCTCCGCAGAGAAGCTCTCCCGCCCCACCTATAATAATAGGTCATTCATCAGTTATTCTCTATCGCAGAGTTCCAATTGCTTCCCTCATGGAGCTCATCACAGCTGATTACAGGTTTATTTGTTGATTTGCCTGTATCCTCTTGGTCCTCGATTATAAGCTCAAGGAAGGTAGGGGTGTGCTTTTTTTTTTTACCAAGGCCCATCCAGCAACTAGCATAATGCCTGGCACATTGTAGAGATCAAAAAATGACTGAATAAAGCATACAACAAGAAAGAAGTAACTTAGGACTTCTTGATTGTTGGCCAGGCTGAGAAAAGCAGGGGGAGGCTAAGCAACTAGGCATGGATCATTTCTTTCCGGCAGAAATTAGGAAGGTGATGGGATGGAGTAGGGGGAGGGGAGCAGAGCCTCTGTCTTACCCATCATCTGTGCTTCCTCTCATCCTCCAGTTCCCATTTCAGTATATATTCTCCACTCTCTGCCCTAGCAAAATTTGCTCTTAGGAAGGAGCAAACAAACTCCTTCACTGTGTTGTATGTGATTAAAAACAACTTAACGTGATGATCTTTTACTACAAACCAAAGCCAAACTCTTATCAATAGATTTCAGCCATGGAGGCTAGGGAGGATAGGTGATATGTGGGGTATCTTGAGAGTCTGGAAAAAAGATAAATACACAAAACGTTGTCTACAATATCCTCAATTTATAAAGAAATAATATTATCTGGGTTTCTACTCTTACTAGACATCCCATATTTTCTATTTGCATACATATTTCCTATAATATATTATGTATATGAAGGAAAGGCAATCTTTAAAACTCACACTTTTAGAAAGTTCTGGGGCTGAGAAAAAATGGGGTCTTCTTGACTAGAAGTAAAGAAGGGGCAAGGCAAAAAGTCTAGCACCTTGAAGAAATTTTCCTAAAAGACTGTTTTGTTTGGGAGAGAACAAAGGAGTGGGAAGACATAGACAAAGGGGAAGGAGGAAGAGGACGAATGGACTCTTGATGAGTTCTAACAGTGAGGTTGGAAAGAAATATTTTCGCCTGGGGCAGATTAACCAGAGTTTAAAGTGTGTTTACTTACATGTAGGAACATTTTTTTTCCTTTGTTCTTATTGAGACTTGAAGCTGAGGTCTGAATAAATCCATCCTTAAGCACTGGCTCAAAGAGCTATCCAGCCAATATTGATGGAATTCGGGTTTCTAAAGAAGTCTGTTCCTTCTGGGACACACGCTGTTGGTTTACAGGTTTTTAATTTCTCTTAAAATGCAGAAATGCACTTAATCTCTGGGTGTGGGTCCAAGAAGGCCTTGTCATAGTGCAGTATTAATAAAGGCACTAGGTCATCCATGGTCACAAGGATAAAGTGTTTACACAGTAGCCTGGCTGCTTTGTGTAGAGGCTCTCATTTCCGGACCAGCCATTCTCAGCCGATGTGGTCTTTTGAGTCCTTGTAGCTGAACTCGCTTCCAACCTATTATCAACTTCCCCAACTCAGCAGTTCAGTGCTATGAATAGTATTTACGCCACGACGTCAACTAAGTACTTGATTCCAACTTACTTAGGAGAATAGAAATAATGCTACTAACAATTACAGGTGCTGGGATTTTTTTTTTGTTTTTTCCTTCTGGAAGCCACCACTAGAGATTTAAGGGTGATGAAATGAATAGCTGGGTACCAGCAAACATCTCAATGTCAGAAAAGACTTGCTGATACCACAGACACCAAGAGAATCAGACACAACTTCCTTTTACTGTGGTCTTGATGAAAATGGCATCAACCATACAGAGAGACCTGAGCCCAGTGTTCCACTGGTAGCCCATGGCTGGTCATGTGTTTCCATGAACCCTGATAACCATTTTTCTGTGGTCAAAGAACAAATATAATGATAATTTTATGCCTTTGTCCCCACCAGCGAGCTTGTTAAGGGGACTTCTCAACTTCTCAATACTTCTTAGCATGAAAGAATAAGCTGATACCTCAGTAAATAGTGCCATTTCTTCAAGCATTTGAAGTATTTTGAGCAGGCCACAAAAGCCTTGAGTTTCCTGGATCATTTATAACCATCTCAAAGGGACCCTAATGCTTAATTTAACTTGTATTGGGGAGTTCTACCCTGATTGACCATATTCTGTCTGTAAAGTGGTTTTGCAAATCATGAACATGGGAATTTAATTACATGGACATGTTTTTCCAAGAAGGGCTTGTTCAGTTTTGGCCATAGATATGCCTTGGGTCAAAATAAGCTGCTCTATGAAAAAGAAGGTGTATAAACTAGTTAGAAAGAGAAACTCCTGAGGTGAGGCTACAGTGTGAGCCAACACAAAACTCCACAATGCACACAGATTTAGTTCTAGTCACATAACTCTGGAGTTAGAATGAACCTCTTCTAATCTCTCATTTTGCAGATGAGGCCCAGAGAGGTCGACAGTATTGTCCAAAGTCATGGAGCTGGTAAATGGCAGAGCTAAGACCGAGCTCTATACCTTGACTTTAAAATGAAGCATTGCCTTTGCCTTGTGGTGCTTCTCAAGCCAAATCTGTTCATTATGATTTACTCAATCAACATGAATTTATTGACTGATCCAGAGGTACCAGGCACTGAGATTTGGCTGTGAAATAACACTAAGTTGGTCCCTGTCCTCATGGAGCCTACATTCAAGTGGGTGAAATAGATGAACTAATAAATAAAATGATTACAAATTGGTGGGGCCAGCCCAGTGGCAGTGTGTTTAAGTTTGCGTACTCTGCTTCAGCAGCCCAGGGTTTGTGAGGTTGGAGCCCCGGTGCGAACCTACACACTGCTCATCAAGCCATGCTGAGGCAGCGTCCCACATACAAAATAGAGGAAGACTGGCACAGGTGTTAGCTCAGTCAGGGAAAATCTTCCTCAAGAAAAAAGAAGAAGATTGGCAACAGATGTTATCTCAGGGCTGATCTTCTTCACAAAAAAAAAAGAAGAAGATTACAAATTGGGAGATGTGCTATAAAGGAAACAATTGCGGGGCTGAGAGAAAATGACAGGAAGTATCCACTTTATATACAGCAAGTATCTATCAAATGATAGCTCCCACTTTTTGATGGAAGGAGCATTTAGGCTCAGAGATCTGAAGGATGAAAAGAGATAGCCATGGAAGAGTTTGGAGGGGCATGAGAAGAAGATGCCAGGCATACAGAGGTGCCTTCAATGTTTTTGAGCATGAGGCCAGTCTAGACTGTTCTCTGATAAAGGACACATGATGGCCAAAGATGAACCATGCCTGACTCCCACTAATACCTGGTTCAACTCTTCATTTAACACAAGACAATGCTTCTTGTATTCATAAGCAGGGGTTTCCTCCTGTTATGTAGAACAAGACCTACAGTCTTATCCATTGTCTCCTTCATTCCATCCATCTACCAAAAACAACATAAGGAAAGAGGCTGAGGTTGCTCAGGTTCCCACTCCTCGTCCCCTCAAGGAAGCTTGACTCCTTCCTGATTCAATTGAGGACAGAGCTTCCTAGCAGGGGAAAAAAATGATAAAACAGAGGACTTAGGAAGTTATTCAAATAGTTCATGTGTGGATGAGAATTCCACCTGCCCTCATCAGTTATATTTATAGCATAATGAGCTTGATTCTCCATATTTTACATATCAAACAGATATGTAACAGAAAAATGATGCTCAGAAAGTACAGTTGCATTGGACCTGCTGATTTGATGACCTAGAAGGTCCTGATCACATCTGAATGCATTGACTGTCTTCAAATCTGTCCCATTAAAATATCCCAGAGCCACTAATGTTCATCTTTATTTTTTTAAAAATGTTTTATTCTCCCTTTTGGACATAAATAGAAATACTTTCTCAAAATTTCAGCCAACCCCCACTAGACTCCCTAGTATCAAACCTCACACATTATGATATAAATATTTTGTAGATAACGTGAATGTAAATCCACCTTATCTGTCTGACTTAGTAAATAACTTGACCTCTTGGATAATCTTGGATTTGACTGCTGCAGCCTGTCTGAAGTCTGGTTGTTCTCCAGCCAGTTGATTCAGCTGGAGTGGTACTAATGAAGCTGGAGCTACAGATTCAGTTCCCCTGGGGACCAATTAGCTTCACACAGAGAAAAACTTCTTCCAAATTTCCTTCATAACCCCAGCCATCTATTTTGGAAGTGCACTCACTGGGGAAGGAAGGGTATTCTAATTCACTCTCCCCAAATCTACAGAATCCCTCTTCTTCTCGACAAAGTTTCTTGCAAGAGAGGTTTAGACTCATTTATTCAGCCTCCTTACTTCAGAGTTACTTTTTAAATGTCTAGATTCCTCTCTCCTCCCAAGACTCCATTGAAATAATTCTTGCTAAAACTACCAACAATCTGCTAACAGCCCTGGATCATGACCATTCGGGGCCAATCCATTTCTCCAGGGAGGTAAAACAATGGCAAACAGTCCGACTCATGGAAGATAAATGAGTCCTAGTGGATGCTGTGCTTCCAGATCCTTCCCCAGCTGCTGGGCGGTTGGAGGCTGAAGGCTCTCAGCTGAGTTGCTCTTTGGGAATCCATGTCAGCTGAAGGAAGCTGTGTCTCCCAAAGTCTTGTGCCTTTCTGAGGATAGTCAAAATCCAATGACTGGTTGGTGACAGAGTGAGTATAAAGATTCATCCCTCTTGCCTTAAATCAAGGGGACCCTGAGGGGCCATCCTTTTTCCCAAGCTCCTTGTAGGATCGACTGAAGCCTTTGTTGCAACTGCTGTAATATAACACCATCCATTGATGAAGACTACATTGGACTCTTTCCACCATGAAAGGGACAATGATTGATTCTGACAGACATATAAACACATTTTGGAGGGTCTGGGTTTCCCTTTCCTTCCCAGAGGGCCTCAGCCAGCAACACTATCCAAGGGCTTACAAAGCATCAGATCCACTGACATGGATCTTACATAACATCCTATTGGACCAAAGAACACACTTTACAGCAAAGAGGCGTGGCAGCAGTCACCTGACCAGGGATCTACTGGTCCCATTACTTATTGCACCACCCAGAAGCTGCTGGCCTGATAGAGCAATGGAATGGACTTTTGAAGGTGCAATTGAGGTACCAGATTGGAGATGATACCCTGCAAGCGTGCTCCCCTCTGCTCCCCAGGATTCAGCATATACTCTAAATCAGTCAACATTATATGGTGTTGGGTCCACAGAATGTAGAATACATGTATCCAGAACCAAGGGATGGAAGTAGGAGAGGTCCCATCCACCATCATGCCCAGTGATGTGCTTTTGATCCCAATAACTGTAGTTTCTATGAATTTCAAGGTCCTCGTTCCTGGAGTGGAAATACTTGCATCAAGTGTCAAAGCAAATGTCTCATTAAACTTGAAGCTGCTGGGCTATGCCCTGTCACTACAGTCTTCTCATGCCAAGAGACAAGAAGGCAAAGCAAGTTGTCTCCACCCTAATAGGAGTGATTTATTCTGATCATCGGGAGGAAGTAAGGCTGTTGTTACACAACAGGGAGAGGGAAGACTATGTTTGGCACCCAGGAAACCCACTTGAGCTTCTCTTGGTACTCCCTTGTCCAATTTTGATAGAGAGTGGATAAATGTAGCAGCCTCAGGCTGAGAAGGGTATATTGACCAGTGTTCAGACTCCTCAGGGTTGAGGTTCTGGGTTATCCCACCAAGGAAACCACCTGAACCAGCAGAAGTGACAGCTGAGGCTGGGATAAATCCAGAATGGGCAGATCAGTCACAGCTTTGAGACCAGCTACAGTGGTGGGGCCTGTAGTTCATCCTACTAACCTTTTTCTTATAAGTTTACCCAGGGAAAGAGCTAAAGCAGAATCCTAGGGGGATGGTTCCCAGAAAGTATTATATGAAAAAATTGGATCCAAGCAGTGTAAAGGGTAGACAGTAGTACATGTTTCAGCGTACCACCCAGATCCCTCCTCTCAATTAAAG
This sequence comes from Diceros bicornis minor, assembly GCF_020826845.1. NCBI lineage: Eukaryota > Metazoa > Chordata > Mammalia > Perissodactyla > Rhinocerotidae > Diceros > Diceros bicornis. Next base: position 13,696,526 of record NC_080776.1, on the reverse strand, counting down.
CACCCATTCCACCTGCTGCTGGGAGTGTTGACAGCAGACTTGCACACGAGTTTCCCTGCAGAAATTGCCCTACATTAAGTAGAGCCACCTCACACAACGTCATGCTTTCTTCTCACTAGCAGCGCATATCCAATGACTGGACAATCCTGGGAGGGTATAGAAACCAACCTCTTTGCCTCAAAGCAGGACAACTCGGAAGGGCCATTCCAGTTTCTGAGCTTCTCACAGAATAGGATGAGACCTTTGCAACCGTATCATAGTCCATCTCCTCCCTCTGACCAACCCTGTTTTCATCAATCTTCCATGATTATTGATATTAGTAACACTCTCCAGTAAACTTTCTACACACCACTCTGCACCTCATCATCTGTTTCCTGGGGAATCTAAGACAGGAGCCTTAATGTAGGAAGAAGGTATTACGTAGCATTTAAGGGCATGGATTTTGAAGTCCCACAGAGCTAGCTCGAATCCCAGCTTTCCACGTACCACCAGCTGTGAACTCTTAAGCAAGATGCTGACTGGGGCTGGCCCCGTGGCTTAGCGGTTAAGTGCACACCTGCTCCACTGCTGGCGACCCGGGTTCAGATCCCAGGCGCGCACCGATGCACTGCTCTTCGGGCCATGCTGAGGCAGCATCCCACATGCAGCAGCTAGAAGGATGTGCAACTATAACATACAACTATCTACTGGGGCTTTGGGGAAAAAGAGGAGGAGGATTGGCAATGGATGTTAGCTCAGGGCTGACCTTCCTCACACACACAAAAAAAAGACGCTGACATTCTCTGAGCTTCTGTTTCTGCATCTGTAAAATGATAATAATGTGGCACTCAAATGGCTATTGTTGATGAGTAAATTAGATATGATAAAGTTCTTTGCAAAATGTTTGGCATCATAAGTACTCAATAAAGGGAAGCACATATATTTAAGTGTGTCTTCTGTTGGGTTCCTCCTGAAGTGGACCTGGAGCCAAGTATTGGGGTGCAGGTGGTTTATTAAGGAGGTGATCCCAGGAAGCACTGACACGGGAGAAGGAAGTGTGATGGAGAAAGGAAGGAAGTCAATACTGGGTATGCTAATGAGAAAGTTACTGCTGTGGGCAGTTAGGACTCAGTCCCACCAGAGACCTCTGAAAAACTGGGTAGAACCCCTCATCAGACAGGTAAGGAAGATGGAGTGTTTACCCCCAAATCATATCCATCATCAGTTGAAAGCTTTTCCCCGGAGCATTAATTCCTTGGTATTTTCAGTCTGCCTCTCCTGCTCTTGGACCAAACACAATCCAGCAACTAGAGAAAACCCTTAGGCAGAGAATGAGAGGCGCTTGCAGGTAGGTCCATTGGTGTGCTGGAATGGCGACTGCCTGGGGATATGGACAGGGCAATGACAGCATTTGCTGCGGCACGTGTTTGCGCCTATAATACAACACCAGCAATCTGTTACACATTTCCACTTTATTCATACACTTTCCTTTTCTCTTGATTCTCTCACTTTTGTATTTTGGGGACAGTAGTGGGTTGAATGGTGTCCCCCCAAAACATGTCCACATCCTAACCCCTGGAAGCTGTGAATGTGACCTTACTCAGAGAAAGGGTCTTTGCAGATGTAATTAAGAATCTTGAGATAAGATCAGCCAAAATCCAATGACAAGTGTCCTTATAAGAAAGAGGCAGGGTTTTGAGGTAGAGGAAGAAGAGGCAATGTGACAACAGGGTCAAAGATTAGAGTTATGCTGGAGCATCATCAGAGCCACCAGAGGATGGAAGAGGCTAGGAAGGACCCTCTCTGAAAAACTGGAGGGGGCGCTGCCCTCCTGACACCTTGGTTTTGGGCTTCTGGCCTCTGGAACTATGCAAGAAACAATTTCTGCTGTTTCAAGCCACTCAGTTTGAGGTAATTTGTTACAGCAGGCCTAGGAAATGAACAGAGAGTTCCCATGAATTTGTTTCTGACCCTTTTTCAGAGAATGCCAGCAGCCGTTACAGTAATTTAGCTTTTTACTAAAGAAGAGAGAGGCTTACACACAGACCGGTCTTCCAGACATCACCAAATTCTTGCTTGGAGGACTGTATTTCCCAGGCTGGCACAGGTGCTCAGGCCTTAAGACCTAGGTTCTGGTCCCCTCTAGCCCTCTGCCTCCAGACTACAAGCATAACCCCTCTCTGAGGTTCTCCGGCCATTTCAGAGAAGCCACAGGACATGCAATCTCATCTGTACTCACACAGGGAGCCTGAAAAAATGAGTTAAATTCAAGCTAATTGATGAAGCTGATCACTCTATTAGAAACAATTCAAAATGCTTTCTGCAAATTAATGCACAAGTTGGATATTTTTTCCACAAACATTTATGAGCTTCTCTGGTGTGCCAGGAATTTTTCTGGGTGCTAACTTCTCAGAGGCAGGAATCCCTGAGGAAAAATAATGGTTGTTTTTTAAATGCACATGTATTGAGGTCCACATTCCTACTCCAGACAAGGGCTGTATGTGTGATGTGTCAAGGTAGAGAAGAACCACCTTGACCCTGTTCAGACTTCTGCCCCTCTTACTTGGGGACTGATGCTCATCCTGCAATCCATTTGGTTCTGAATGCACTGCCTAGGCATGATGTGCTAGGGGAGACTGTCCCCAGGGGACATTGGATGCAGAGGCTGCAATGCCCCGCAGAGCTCCATTCACACTTTAGAGAACATCTGCGGGCTTGAAAGAGGAAGAAAACATGATGCTTCACACTCATCCTTCCTGGACCAGTTAGTCCAACCTCCTCCCAAATGCTTCCCAGACATTTCTGGCCCAAGTAATCCATCCACCTATGGTGCTATGGGCTGAACCACCCATGCTGACCCAATCATTTATATTGTTACTTACCTGTTTTGTTAAGTGTTATCTTCCCCAGATAGTGGATGAGCACCTGGAAAGCAGGAACAGGATCCAAACATGGTCCTAGATCAGTAAATCTAGTAGGTATTCAATAATTTGTTTGAATGAGTATTGAATGAAATTCATTCAACAGTTGAAAAAAGTGAATAAATCTTGACATTTCTCTGCTCAAAGCTTCCTATTGGCATCCCGTCACACTCAAAGGAAAAGCCCAAGTCCTTACAAAGGCTCACAGGCCCTCTATATTCCAACCATCTACCACCTCTAGGACCTCATCTCCTATCAGTCTTCCCCTTGCTCACATCCCTGGCCTTCTTGTTGTTCCTTGAACACAGCAAGCTTACTCTTCCTCAAGACCTGGCAAGGGTTGCCAGATTCAGCATATAAACGAACAGCATGTCCAGCTCAAGTTGAATTTTAGATAAATTATTTTTTTTAGTATAACTATGTGCCATGCAGTATGTGGGTTATACTTAAACAGTCATGCATCACTTAATGATGGGGATACGTACTGAGAAATGTGTCGTTAGGCGATTCTGTCATTGTGCGAACATCACAGAGTGAATTTACACAAACCTAGATGGTACAGCCTACTACACACCCAGGCTATACAATACTAACCTAATGGGACCACTGTCTTATATGCGGTCCGTCATTGACCAAAACATCATTATGTGGCACACAACTATACTAAAAAATATTTGTTTTGGGGGCTGGCCCTGTGGCATAGTGGTTGGGTTCGCGTGCTCCACTTCGGTGGCCCAGGTTCACAGGTTTGGATCCCAGGCGCGGACCTGCACCACTCCTCAAGCCACGCTGTGGAGGCAACCCACACACAAGGTGGAGGAGGATTGGCATGGATGTTGGCTCAGGGCCAATCGTCCTCACCCTAAAAAAAAAAAATTGTTTTTTATCTGAAATTCAACTTGAACTGGGCGTCCTGTATTTTATCTGGCAACACTATGTGCTGATCCTTCTGCACAAACCACTCTTTCTCTAGGTGTCTACATGGCTCAGTCCCTCATTTCCCTCAGGCATCAGCTCATTAGAGAGGCCTGCCCTTAGCACTCTGTCTAAAAGAGCACAATACCATCATCAACTCCATCCCTCTCTATCCCCCTTTCTGGACTAATTCCTCTCATAATTCCTATACTGATAGAGTATATTTTTACAGGCTATTGTCCAAAACTTCCCCCACTGGCACATCAACCCCATATGAGCAGGGACTTGTTTCATTTACTGATATATTTCTCATTCCCGTGACAGAGTCTGGTACAGGCTAGGCCCTTAGTAACTACTTCTTGAATAAATAAATTTGAATGGTATATAATTTGCTTTAAATTGTTGGTTTCTATAGAGGCTATTTGCAGTAAATATCCAAGTTTTAAATTTTAATATCTCCCTCCTTCAAGAGTAATTCTGTCATTGTGCGACTCCCTCTCACCCTCCCCTTCACCCATCATGACAGACCCTCTCGATATGAAAACATCTCAAACCGGAAGGGAATTTACCTCGACTCGGGCTTTTTCAGTTCAATCTTTTCCCTCCTTTGTTCTATGTTGAGTCCCAGCTTGGAGACATAGATGTATTTATTTAGAAGTCACAGAAAAACATTTAAGTTCTCGTCCTTTAGTTGCAGAAAAGTACCACATTAGAAGTCCCACTGATACTTGAATCAGAGGACTTGTTTGACCTTGAGTTTTCCCTGAAATGGGGTGTGGGCCAATTGATCCGTAATTAACAATCTGAGGAAGGCAAAAATGAACACTCGTAATTGCCGGGATGACCCGTGCTATTCCATCCCTAGTTCCACTTTTGTATTTGTTCCTTGCCCAGGGATAGGGAGAGAAATTGCCTTCTGCTTTATTATAGAGTTCAGAAAATTGTCGCTGTTGGACAAGCTGCCAGGTGAGGCATACTGTTCTCGTTTCTACTTCTCGAGCACCTGAAGGACGAGGCATTGTTTGTCAGCATCTACTAGGCAACACTGCGGTTTCTGTGAAATTGACAACAAGGAAAGGCCATCTCAGCTCACCCATCTAGTATCCAACAGGACAACTGTTGCTTTCTGAATATTTGCCCAAAGCAGATATTTGAGCCAGTAGAGCACTGGTCAGTCTAGACGAAATGGGGCTCAGAAGAACCTACAGCTCTCCAAAGCCCCAAGAGTGAAGAGTCTCTGTGACTTTCTCTGCCCCTACTACTGCCACCACATTAGCCCAGTTCTGTCACCATGTGCCTGACTCCCTACTGACCGACACTTGATTCCAGGCTCTGTCTCAGGAATCTGGAGGTCCCTGCCAGGCACTAATATTCATGATTTCTTTCATTGTTCAAAAATTGTTAGTGATGCTCTAGCTTCTGCCATCTAAGTCTTCTGCCTGGCTTTCAAACCCTCCATCATCTACTTTCTCCCTACCTGATCAACCGCCACCCCCACCCCCATGTCTCTAATTTCAACCTTCTTTTCTGGTCTACAGCCACCGGCAGGCATTCTTGCAGAGTGTTTCCTTTGCCATCTCTATACCCTGAAACTTGCCTCACCTTCAACATCCACTTCAGCCTTATCAATCTCTCCTTGAAGGCCCTAAAACTCCAAATTTAGCATTTGATTATACACTTGCTGCATTTTTAAGTTTTCTGTTGTCTTTTCTCTCCAACTATATGTAAATGCCTTGAGGTCTGGAATAACAAGATGGAAAATAAAAACTACATCTGATGATCAATTTATTTTTGAGTGGCCCCATTGGCACGGTACCTAACACCTAACACTAACACCTGAGTTGGTAGCTATACCTTTGCTTCTCTCCCACAAGCAATAAGAAAAAGAGAGGTCTTTGTTGGTTCAACAGCTTCCTGACACTGAACTTTAGACAAGCTTATTAGACCAAATTTAGGGCAATCTCCAGTATCTTGACACTGGCTCAATAAAGGCTGGTCTATAGCCTCTTTGTGAGGAGTCAAAAATAAACATTTACATGCTTAACACTGATTAGACATTGTCTTTAAACCTTATAACAAATTTATGCAAAAGGATCATTACCCTCATGTTAAGACTTTTAAAAAGCTTAGTCAAGTAAGAAATGTGCCCAAGTTCACATAATTAGTAGAGAGTGAAGTCAGGATTTGGATATAGACTGGGCTAACTTTCAACCCTCGAATTTTGGCTTCCAGGACATTTCCCATTTATTCTCTATTATAGGTCCCAAGCATCAACACCATTTGGATAGAAATGGGTGAACTAAAGAGTGTGGGCTTGGAGGATCTATCTGTCCAATGTTCAAATAAACAGGCAGCATTGTACACCTAGGAATTAGTCAATGCATTATTTCTTTACATTTCCACGGATATTTGAAAAATCTAAAACCACAAGGTTTTCAGAGATCACTACATTTGCTCAAAATTTTGACATGCTGAACCTGATAGTACTCAGGAAATATTAAACTTCTGACATGATTGATTGTCCTCCTTAGGGAGGAAAAATCAATGTTGTACTTTTCCTCTAGCTTGGTAGAGCTTTTTTTTTTTTTTTTTTTTTTTAAAGGTTTTCCTTTAGAAATCTAAATGCTTAATCCAAATAAGTCCTGGGACTCCACATAGCTCCATCTTACACAGTTGCATTGAAAAATGAGTGGCTCAATAGCCAAAAAAGTAACTTAAGGGAAATTCCATTCTTTATTTGCATCTCTTATAGAATATCAAAGGGATCAAATTCCTAAACTGTGGGAACACATATCCAAACCCTATTTCCTCTCACACCCATCTCTCTTCTATATGGAAGTTGTTTTAAAGCCTCTCATTTGCCCAATCCCCAAAATTCTTTCTGACATTCAATCCACATGAACTCTCTCTTCCACTTTTCTCCTCTTTGGTCCACTATTCCTCTCCACCCATTCTTCTCATTTGACATCACACACACACACACAAAAACAACCCAGACTAGCAGACTTGCAACATTCCTAAGCGTGAAAAATTCAAGACGGCCACAACTTTTCATGCACCTCTAGATCCATACTTTTTGCAATGTGATTTTGTAGCTCCTCCTCTTGAGGCTGTGACTCTGTGCCAGGTCTGAGCTTAGATTTCAAAAAATGCCTCACCTGTCCCCTCTCTCTCTCAGAACCCTGCCATGGCTATGTGAACAAGCATAGACTAGCCTACTGGAAGATGAGTAGAAGAGAGCCTCATTGTTCCAGCTGAGAACATCCTAGACTGGCTTGCAGCCAACCAACCACAAAATGTGTGAAAGTATGACCAAGATCAGCAAAGCCAGCCAGCAGCTAGCCCACCAACTCATCAGAGAGGCATGAGTAAGCCCAGTTAAGATCAGAAGAACCACCCAGCCAACCCACTAACTGATGAGCTAATTAATGTTTGCTGTTTTAAGCCCCTACCTTTTGGAGGGGTTTGTTACACAGCACTAGCTAACTGATACATTAGTGAAAGTGGGAAAATCAGAGCTGAAAGAAGAGGGGAAATAGAAAATACTCACTTATAAATAAATTTTGTTTCCTTTTGTTAGAAGCTGATGTTTATCAGTGCGAGTTTCTAACAGTCACCAATACTGGGGTTCAGTGTTATTATTTCCTTCTTCTTTTGGTCTGATCTACCAAAATAACTTGGGCCAAAATAAAAAAAAACTACCCATGGACTTCCTATTACAAATGTAGAAATCTTTTCCAGCCCCTGCTTGATCATAACAATTTAATCTGCAACCACCCCTATAATCCAAAGCAAAGGTCTTTTTCCACCACCCACATGGCTTCTGGTCGGAGTCCACTGCTTGAGGGTTTTGCTAAGAGCAGTGCCTACGTATCAGAGAACCGTTTATCACAATCTCTGAAAGGTTTATGTGTGAGCAACAGCAATGTGTAAGTCACTGGCTCCTGACAAGGGCTGTAATAAAATCTACGTATTGGCTGCATCCACTTAGGATATATTCCCCTTCTGAAGATATTTATTTGCTTTCAGACATTTTGGACATAAATTGTCTTGAAGTTAGGGTATATACCTCTGAGATATTGCCAAAGAGGTGCTTTCATCACATCCAAATTCTATCCCCACAAGATATGTATTCTATAGTGGGTTTTTTAAAAAGCACACAGCTGTAACATAATAATGATGATAAAGCATTTCCTCCAGATTTAACAAACACACACATTTTGAGATAAATTGAATTAGGAAATAATATGTTATGTCACCATCTGGTGACTCCCCCAAAATGTTACAACAAGCTCCATGCCAATAATCAATATTTTAGTAATGCCTTAAAGCAAGAAAAGATAATTTTTAAAAGGACGTATGGTAATTGTTTTGTAGTGTTTGATAATCTCATAAAGAACAGTGTATCAAAGTGTCTTTGGGTGTTCTTTGTTTACAACACAGAAATCAACCATTAACTACATTAAGCAAAAAGGAACATATTGGGAAGGATATGGGGTGGCTCTCATAATCAAAAGAAAAGCATAAAAAAAAAAAAAAAAAAAGACTCCAGAAAAGACAGGCAACAGAGTAGCTCCAAGTATGATGTGTCAGGAACTATTTAATGTGTCACCTCTTCAAATTGCCATTGTCATGATGAACAATCACCAGCTGCTTTCAGTCTTTTTGTGCCATTTTGCTTATGATTCCAATTCCAGGAAGACAGTATCTACTTGGCCTAACTTGTGTCACCTACTCAGTCTTGCCCAAGGGAGGACTGGGCAGCCTCAATGGAGGGAAAGGAGGTAGTTCTCCAAAGCAACATCAGAGTTCCATAACTTGAAGAATGAGAAATGGGTGCTGGGAAATCAAACAGCAGAAGTCCATGCTCAAAAGACTTTGGGAAGCTGAACAAAACCTAAAGAAAAGACCCCTTCCCCCATTCCTCTATCATCCTCAGCTCTATGTAGAGGCTTGTAAATATCCTTAAAAACACTCCATGAGGGGCCGGCCCCATGGAGTAGTGGTTAAGTTCAGTGCATTCTGCTTCAGGGGCCCAGGTTCGCGGGTTTGGATCCCAGGCGCAGACCTACACCACTGTCAGCCACACTGTGGTGGTGACCCACATATAAAGTAGAGGAATATTGGCACAGATGTCAGCTCAGGGCTGATCCTCCTCAAGCAAAAACAAACAAACAAACAAAAACTGAGGAAGACTGGCAATGGATGTTAGCTCAGGGCTAATCTTCCTCAGCCAAAAAAAAACACTCCATGGATAAGGCCTGGGGTGAAGGTGGGAGATAAAGCATTTTAAGGACAATTTGAAAGGAGAGAGGGTATTAACTTTCAGCTTAGTTGGGCATAAAGAAGATCCTGTTATAGTCACGAAGGCAAGATGAAAAAAGCAGTTGAGGATATGAAGTGAAGACATACACAGACAATGAAAAGCAAAGGAGAAGGAAATAAATCCATTATCAGGAAAAAATGCCATGATAACTGTTACTTCCCTATGAAACCATAGAGACTAAACAGACCCAGAGTGAGGCTTGCCTATGCTAACATCGCGACATTCTACATCCTAAATGCGACTTCAAGGATACCTAGATAATTCCAGTTTTTGTGTTTTCTAAGCTGATTTTACTAGAATGATCTCTGTTCTCTTTTCCTTGCACCTAAACTGACTTAATCCTCTTCTAATTAATTTAATTTAATCTTGTACTATTATTAGTGATGGTAGAGAATAACATGCCATTACCCTTCCTATAAATATCTTCTCATATGCTTAACATTCTTAAACCTATCCCCAATCCTGCTATGAATCAAGCTGAGTGATCAAACAACCTTCTCCCATCAGTCCTATGTCCTCAGCCTTTAACAAGCTTTTCGGAAAGAAGAGGTGTCACCTTCACTGTGTTCCCAGAAGATGCAGAGGACTATTTGTTCTCCATTCAGAGTGGAAATGATTTTTTAAAAAGGAAGAATCATACTGAACTGACTTGGGCTTGATCCCCATCTTTCCTTTAAAATATATGCATTTGAATATCCTCTTACACAAATGCAATGGCAGTGTGTCCCTAGAGAACATTAAGGCATCTCAACCTAGAGACATGTTAGCATCTCATCATCCCAGATTGGTGGAGATGGGACAGAAGCCGTACTAAGAAGGAGCCAGGACAAGGTCAGAAGCAGCCCCAGCTGTAAGACCAGCCCCCAACCAAATCCGCCAATCATAAAATATAATAACATCAGGTAGTATTTATACGTGCCAGATCTTAGGTCAAGTGCTTTACTTGGATAATCTCACTTAATTCGCTTGTCTACACTTGCTTGAGGGTTATTTTTCTTACCTATAGATGAAGAAACTAGGGCTCAGAGGGTGAAGAAATTTATTCAAGATTGCATTTGTGGGAAGTATCAGAGCCAGAATTCAGACCAGGTAATCTGGGTCCAGGGCCCAGGCTGGAAATCTCTCTCCTCGCAAAGGTGATACCCAATGCTGGAGGCAGAGATGGAGCACCAGTTCTGGTGAGCAGCTGCCTCTGGGTTCTGGGGGAAGGTGGAAGGCCAGTGCCCCAGGAGAGGGATTTGATGAGGACTGAGTAGGATATGGGAAATCCAGTCAAGCCTGCTGGGTCCTGCCAGGGGTTGGACCTGGTCTCAAGTCTCAGCAGGAACCCATATGCTACACTGTGTCAGTGCCTGACTGCACTGTGCAGTCAGAGACCTGTTACCTGATGGGTCATTCAGGCAGAGCTCAGAGCCAATGAGAGACAAGCCTGGCAACACATCAGCAGTTGCCAAACCACTAGGGCCATGCTCAATGTCTGGCCCGGAGCCTAGATAAACAATTACCCAACAGTCCCTGAGACCAGAACCAGAACCTATGTACTCCCTAGCCCACTACAGCCCTGCTCACAACCAGTACTGTGTGTGCCCAGTTACTGTATTCATCCAGGCTCCATTTTCTGCTGGACCAGAACCTAAAAACTTGCCCAGCCCCTTCCTGCCCCCTTCTCTTTCCAGTGAGCTAGACCCTCTTCCTCAACCCAGCAGCCATTTGTCAGTAACACTGTTTCATTCCAAATACATCCTCCCTTGATTCAAAGTGCTACTATCCATTGACAACGGCTACCATGACTATTCAGAGATTTTACTACTGTATCCTCAGTGCCCAAACTGGACCACTTGGCTCCTGATGCCAGGCCAGAGTAAACCCAGTCATTTTTTTTTTCTTTTTGTGAGGAAGATCAGCCCTGAGCTAGCATCCACGCTAATCCTCCTCTTTTTGCTGAGGAAGACCGGCTCTGAGCTAACATCTATTGCCAATCCTCCTCCTTTTTTTTCCCCAAAGCCCCAGTAGATAGTTGTATGTCATAGCTGCACATCCTTCTAGTTGCTGTATGTGGGACGGGGGCGCAGCATGGCCGGAGAAGCGGTGCGTGGGTGCGTGCCCGGGATCCAAACCTGGGCCGCCAGTAGCAGAGCGCACCCACTTAACCGCTAAGCCACGGGGCGGCCCAGTAAACCCAGTCTTACCTGGTAATTAAGATGGCTGGATACCTTCCTTAGGCAGGATTTCCCAAACGATCATTCCCGGTTGTATCAGTCCCTGTGGTCCCAGCCCAGTCTGAGTCTCACTCCCAGCTTACTCCCCCTCCCTGCCAGCCTGTGGGTGGGGTCCACGCATACTTGAGGACCAAGCTTGAACACATCATAACACGGGTTGCAAAGCAGAAGCCCAGTTTTACTGACCGGCCCTACGTGGTGTGGGACGGGCTGTAATGAGCATTCATGCAGATTCACAGCACTCACCCCCAGCACAGGTCACCAGGATTAGGGCTGCAGGGAGCTGCCTGACTTCACACAAGCAGGGCTGGGGATCATGGGGACCGGCATGGCCCCACTCCCTCTTACAGGCACTCCCACATCTTGGCATCTGTACCTGTGGTTCTGCTAATTGGGAACCTGCCTCCTCTTACCTCTGCCCCAGCTTTTCCTGGATATCACTGGCTTTTCCCATTTTGAAATCGCATCTCTTCTCTGCTCACAGTTTTTGGAAAAACTAGGTATGAAAGCCCTTCCTGTGGCTGTCCCCTTGGCCCATCTCCAGAGTGGGGCCCTGCTCTATTCAGGCACCGGCTGTGGAAGCTGATAGCTTCACTCATTTTGGGCAACACTGAACCACTCCCGACAACCCCAGCAAAGAATAACCCCAGCCCGGCTGCTGCTCAATAGCTATGAGAAGCTCGATGAGAGAAGCAGCTTTCCCAGAGGTCTGCGGCTATTCCCCTAGAGCCAGGGCTGTTAACCCCAGGAATGAGAATGGGTTTCAGGAGTTTGCATATTCGTATAAAATTTTTTGAATATGCATTGTCCTGAAAGTAGGGTCCGTAGCTTCGATCAGATTCTCTCCCTCACCCAGTCTTCCTCCGTCCTATCAGTATTGTCCCTGGAATATCTCTGCACCTGCGTTTCTCCACCATCACCCTGGTCCAAGCTCTCTGAACTGCTCCAACAGCCTCCCAGTGGCCTCCTGACCATGCCTTGCCCATCCCCAACCATCAGACTCAGCTACAGCCGGAAGGACCTTTTAAAACGCAGATTTGGTGGGGACAGCCTACTCACTTGAGAGTAGTCCACCCTTCCACTTCCACTCATCCACTAAAATATGTGGCTTTTGCTGCTTGATTTCTTCCCCTTTGCTCTACCTTCTAGGGATGTTCTGCTTTTGCCAGCCCAGTTCCCATGATTGCGATCCTGAATCAAGATGAACGTGTGGAGAGCTGGTACACGGAGAGGTGGGAGACAAAGGTGGGGTCATGATAAAACAATAGCCCCGCAGGCTGGGAGCTGAGGATGAGTGAGGCTCAAAGAGAGAAGAGGGAATGAAGAGATGAGAGGTTCCAGAGCTTCCCTAGAATTGGGAAGGACAGAAACGGTAGTTTTAAGAAGAGGCACTGTGGGGCTGGCCTGGTGGCATACTGGTTAAGTTCGTGAGCTCCGCTTCCACGGCGTGGGGTTTGCAGGTTCGAATCTCGGGTGTGGACCTATGCACCACTTATCAGGTCATGTGTGGCAGTGTCCCATATACAAAACAGGGGAAGATGGGCACAGATGTTAGCTCAGAGCCAATCTTCCTCACAAAAAAAAAAAAAAAGGCAGTGCCGCTGTGTGTTATAAATTATATCCTCGATTAGTCATCGTAGTGGGTTGAAGAGTGTCCCCCCAAAATTCGTGTCCACCAGGAACCTCGGAATGTGACCTTATTTGGAAATAGGGCCTTTGCAGATGTGATTAGTTAAGATGAGGTCATAATGGATTAGAGTGGGCCCTAAATCCTGCACTGGTGTCCTTATAAGAAGGCCATCTGAAGACACAGACACACAGAGGAGAAGGCCATGTGAAGATGGATGCAGAGATTGGAGAGACGCAGCCACAAGCCAAGGAACACCAAGGATTGCCAGAACTACTGGAAGCCAGGAGGAGGCAAGGAAGGAGTCTTCCCTAGACCCTTTGAAGCAAGCACGGCCCTGCCGACGTCTTGATCTCAGACTTCTAGCCTCCAGAATTATGAGGGTATAAATTTCTGCTGCCGCTCAGTTTGTAGTAATTTGTTACAGCAGCCCCGGGAAGCTAATACAGTTAAGTTACACTGCAGTAACAAATGAACTCTGAAACCTCAAGGCCTTAAGAAGGGGATTTTATTTCTCTCTCATCCAGAGTTTGATGCAGGTCACCACCAGCCCTCCTACATCTTTTTGTGTGTGTGTGTGTGTGTGTGTGTGTGTGTGTGTGTGTGAGGAAGATTAACCCTGAGCTAACATCTGTTGCCAGTGCTCCTCTTTTTGCTGAGGAAGACTGGCCCTGGGCTAACAACCATGCCCACCTTCCTCTACTTTATATGTGGGGCGCCACCGCAGCATGGCTTGATGAGCGGTGCATAGGTCCGCACCTGGTCTCAGAACCCGCAAACCCCGGACCACCGAAGCAGAGTACGTGAACTTAACTGCTACGCCACTGGGCCAGCCCCTCTCCTACATCTTGTCATCCAGAAAGATGACCTCCAAGATCACCGTGGCAGGTGAAGCAAGGACTGGGAGGTCACACAGATGTTTTTAAGAACCAGACCTGGAAATGGCTTACATCATTACTGTCAAACCCAGTCTCACAATCCCAATCAAACTGCAAGTAAGGCTGGAAAATGGAGAAAAACACATAGTTATAGGGTGAGCTCTAATACTTTCTGCCAAAGATCCTCTTTAAGAGGTACAGGTCATGATTGGAAGGATCTCTAATTGTATTTCATTGACAGTGTTTTGCAATTTGAATGCAAGACTATGGCAAGACTGAGCCCTAAGGTACCCAGAAGGAACTAGGTAGGTTGTATAATCATATGATTCCCAGATTAGAGCTCTTCATTCTGTTCCTTTTTTCTTTTAGGAGAGAAAAAATCCTTCCTACGGTCTCCAAGACGGATCCTGTGGTCTGGACCCTACCGACCTCTTCAGTCTTAGATTTGCCACCTTCTCCCCCATCCCCCACATCTTCTTCAGGTTCCTCCAGGGCTTCATGCTGCTTCCCTCCCAGAGGCTCTGCACACGCAGTACCCCATCACTAATATCTTCCTCCTCTCACACTTGCTTTCAGACCTGAGTTCACACATCACTTGCTGAGTGAAGTTGTACATTAATACCACCCTTCCCAGTCTCAATTGTATTCTTCTGTTTTTCTCATATAGTTCCTTATACTTTCCCTTCTTCTTATTTATCATGGTTTGCTGTTATATGTGCATGTGATTTCTTGATCAATGTCTTTCTCTCTCTCTTTTGCTGCCATTTCTCAGTAAATATTTGTTAAAAATAAATGAATGAATGAATGAATGAATGAGTTCTGAAAAGGGCCTTGGGTCAAAAAAAAAGTTGATAATTGTTTTAAAATATTCTGAAGCAGGACATGTTCATTATGATGCTTTGGGCTGCAAGTAAAAGAAATATCTCAAATTGCCAAGACAACGAGGAATGTGATCTCCTCTTTCCATATGAGTCTCCATTTATCATCAAGACAATCTGTCTCAGAAGCTCTCCTGCCAGTTGACTTCCCTGCAAATCATTTTTACCTCTAAACCAAGCATTGGCAAAGAGAATGGAATCATCATGATTGGTCAAGATTAACCAGGATTTACTCCTAAGACAGGTATCAGAGAGACAGAGGGATAGATGCCTGAACAAAATTCAGATTCTGTGAGCAAGAAAGGGGGATGGCATTTACAGACAAACAACCATATCTGCTACACACTGGTTGGCAACCAGTGTGTGCAAAATATCATAACCCCGTTGCAGGTATATTGCCAGATTTTGATCTGAGTATAGAATTTATTATGTAAATGCCCATCTTGATATGTTAATAGATATCAGATAGAAATGCTATATTGTATTGCTATGGCATGGTACAGGATATACTTTTCCATGATTAAGAGGTGGGAGGCAACAAATATTACCAAGATGTGTGTACTGGAACACATGAAAACCTTTTCTCACAAGTAAATCAGAGTAAACATTCAGGACAACAGAGACATAGGGCCAAAGAGGGACCATGTGGATCATTTCAGTCCCATGGATATAATTTATGTACCAAAACTTTAGCTTTAGATCTTGATTTCTAAATGCTTTTCTCCAAAATGAAAGGAACCAGGGCTCCTTGAAGAAAGGACTGATTCTAGGACTGGTAGGGAAAAATGTAAGATGAGCCTGGAGCATCTTGTAGTTCCAGAAAGCAAGGAAGTGATCAAAAGACAAAAGGATGGGGACATGTCGTAGGAACACAGGAAGAGCTCCCAATGGCTAAATCTGAACAAATTTGAGCAACAAAATGAATAGTGTGGGATTGTATTACAACCCAAAATATAAAACAAACATACATAAGTCCATATTAATGTAAATAAATAATTGAGTTAAATAAATATATGGAGAGAAGAGACAAATCTTCCCTACAGAAGAACCCCATTAAATGTAAGTAGATATTGCCACCTCCAGAAGGTGGAGCTTGACCTCTTCGAGTATGAGCTAGACTTAGTGACTTGCAAGCAAAGAACAGAATATGGAAAAGGGAAAAATAATAACTTCACAGTGGAGAATCATGGCAAACACCAACTTAACCACATAACCAAGGTTAACTTCACCAGCGATGATATTGATAGAAGGCAGTCCTGATATGATGTGATGAGAAGGGCACTTCACCTCTGTGGTCTTCTTCCCCCAAACCCATAACTCCAGTCTAATCATGAAGAAAACATCAAATGAGCCCAAGTTGAGGGATAGTCTACAAAACACCTGGCCAGCACTCCTCGAAACTGTCAAGGTCGTGAAAAACTAGGAAAGACTGAGAAGCCATCACAGACCAGAGGAAACTAAGGGGACATGATGACTAAATGCATTTATTATCCTGGGACAGAAAGAAGTTTATTAAAAAAAAAAAAAAGTGCAGTTAGAAAAAATAGGCTGAGACCCATTGCTGTAAAATCTGTCCTTGGATTAGGCAACAATATTGAAGAGCTGGATTGTGTGGGTTCTGAAGCAAATGGTATTGCTACTCTGCCTTCACTCCCTCCATTATAGAATTTTCTGATTATCCTTTGGAATAATGCCATCAACCCATATTAAAGGATATTGCTATGGTCTGAATGCTTGTGTCTCCCCAAAATTCATATGTTGAAAACCTAATCGCTAATGTGATCGTATTAGGGGGTGAGGGTCTTTGGAGGTGATTAGATCATGAGGGTGGAGGCTTCATGAATGGGATTAGGGCTCTTACAAAAGAGGCTTCACAGAGCTACCTAGCCCCTTCCACCTTGTGATGACACAGCAAGAAATCTGTGACTTGTAAGGAGGCCCTTACCCGACCATGCTGGCCCTCTAATCTTGGACTTCCAGCCTCCAGAACTGTGAGGAATAAATTTCTATTGTTTATAAGCCATTCAATCTGTAGTATTTTGCTATAGCAGCCTGAACGAACTAAGACAGATATAATATTATAATACATAAAATTGATTGACTTATTGTTCATGCATGGCATAGTGTCATCTCCACGAAGATCCACAAGAGATACTTTTTAAACTCAGTGAAAGATAGTCACATTTCTCCTAAACAACTATCTTAAAGTCCCCAGTGGCTAGGAAGCTTAGAGCCAGATCTGCCACCACCTCCAGGAGTTTTAGGACTTTAGACCTAAACCTTGTGGACCCCCCTCACTCTTAGCTTCATGTTACCAGCTTACCTTTATTTGCCCTTCACTCAAATCTCTGTATATAGGAATCGGGCCCTTCATCTCCAGACCCACAAGCATCCAGCCCAGTGCCTGGCTCATAGCCGCAACAACTCACACAGAGCTCATTCTGTGCCAGGCACTCTTCAAACTCTTTACAAACATTAACTTGTGTAAACTTTCTAATAATCATGAAGTAGCTACCATTATCAACCCCATTGTATGGGTAAAGAAACCGAGGCACAGGGAGGTTAAACAACTCATCGAGTCACAGAAACGGTAAATGGCAGAGTTTGGATTTGAACCCAGGAAGTCTGACTGACTCCAAAGTCCATGTTCTTAGCCTTATAATGCCAAATGGCTGGTAAAACGAGAGGCAGAGAGGGAGAAAGGAAAAGGAGGGAGGGAGGGATAGAGAGAGGGCAGATCGCTAAAGACCGTTTTAATCAAAGGCGATGCTGGCTGCAGCTCATAGGAGTGGGAAAAGGATCCCATTGTCACTCTACTCAAAAATATCTGCCCCACTGAGTGATAGATTACTCACCATTTAGGGTTAAGTCAAGAAAAGATCTCATTAAAATGCAACTATTATTTGAAAGGAGGTGAAGCGAGTGTTAAATTTGATTTATCACCTTAGGGCTGGCCAGTGCTCTAGAATGAGGCACAGGGCAGGTGACTTTTGATGTGTGGAGTGAAGGCCTCAAACTTATAGGGCTTCCCAGGAGGCAGGAAGAGGAGGAGCCCCAATTAGGAAGGCTATAAGGAGCCTGTGTGAGAACTCTGGGGACGGAGGAGAGGATGCCGAGAGTGGCAAGGATAGAAGGGAGAAGCAACGAAAGCCGAGGAAAAGCCCGAGCGGAGACCTCATCCACCTGGGTGTGTCTCCAGGCGCTGGTCGGCTCTGCAGGTTATCACGGACAAGCCAAGCCAGGAGGAGTCAGGGGGCAGGAGTCCGAGAAATCTCACGGCTGCACCACACTCTGTTTACTTTCCTCTGGAGGGCCCCCACCATTGACCTCATTCTTTCAAACCCTAGAAACTAAATTAGATATAATAGCCTCAAAAAGACCAAATTCATCTAAAGCATTATTTGCTGTTTCTTGCACGCAACATGGGATGCCTAGGAGGCAGCACAGAATCGGGAAATCTAAGTTAGAATAATGATCATAAGAGATGTTTATTGAGAGCTTCCCAGGTGCTTTTTACATGCTGTTCATTTTATCTTCTCAACAAGCCTACGAGGTAGTATTACTACTTCTTGCACAACAAAAAATTTGAGGCTTACAGATATTCAGGGACTTACCTAAGACTTTAGGCTAGCAAAGAAGAGAGCCCGGATTTGAACACTGGTCTATCTGACTCCTATCATGGGCTCTTGTCTAGTTATCCACATGGCCTCCTGGTTTATTTATGGGATCTTGGGCAAGTCATTTGGGTTCTTGGACCCCGGCTGCCTTTATATTAGATAAGTGGCCTAGATCAGTCTTTTTAAACTTTAATGTTCATATGACTCAAGTGGGGATCATGTTAAAATGTAGATTCTGATTCAGCAGGTTTGGCAGGGCCTGAGATTCTGCATCTCTAGCAAGCTCCTGGGTGATGTTGATACTACCAGTCTAAGAACTTCATCTTCAGAAGTAAGGGCTTGCCATGAACAGATGAATGGATAAAGAAGATGTAGTATATACATATATAATGGAATACTACTCAGCCATAAAAAAGATGAAATTATGCCAATTGCTACAACATGGATGGACCTTGAGGGTATTATGCTAAGCAAAATAAGCCAGATAGGGGAAGGCAAATATTGTATCACTTCACTCACATGTGGAAGATAAACAAACAAACAGATAGATATGGAGAACAGATTAGTGGTTACCAGAAGGGAAGGGGGTGGAAGGAGGGCAAAAAGAGTAAAGTGGCACATATGGTGACAGAGGGAAACTGGATTTTTGGTGATGAACACAATGCATTCTACACAGAAGCCGAAATATGATGTGCTCCTGAAATTTACGTAATGTTATAAACCAATCTGACCTCAATAAAATAAATTTTTTTAAAAAAGAAGCGAGAGCCTGGACTATATCAGTGTTTAGATGCACGTGTATGTGATATCTGGCCGGCTCATTTGAAAAAATTCAGATCCAGATGGATACCAAATGAGTAGATTTTGGGATGGATTCTGAGGTGAATTTTTAACAGGAATCTCAAAGATGATCTTACAGGCTATCTTTTGATTTTAAGAAATGCTGGGCTGTTGATCTCCTGTAAGGTCCCTTCCTCACTCTAGAAATCTTTAAAGAGATGTTCAGTGCTAATATGTACAGACATCAGCATCAAGTGCTCACACATACAGTTAGTCAAACCTCACACTTACAGTCTTCCCCACTGTGGAGTTGGTTGCTCCTAGATCCTTCAGGGTAGATGTCTACAAAATATAGACTGGAGAGGCTGAAGAGGGTCCTCCAGTGGTACTTTATGGAATTATTGCTTAAAAAGTGACAATGGAGCTTTAGGTTTGGTACAACTAAGTAATTTCAGGAAGTTTTCCTAAGCTGGCATGAAGTTAGGAACCTAAGAGAATAAATCCTTTCCTTCTATTTAGAACAGGACATCTTGATCACTTGTCTCCACTTTCCACTCCCCCACCATCTGTCAATAGGTCATTTATTGATATCTATGATGTCACAGGCACTATGGAAGGCATTCCAGAAGGGTTGGTATAGAGCAGAATCAGCAAGGAACCAAGCTAGACCAATGAAGATCACCTGTGTGCTTCAGAATTAACAATAGCAATGTTATGGACTGAGTGTTTGTGTCCCCCCAAAATTCATCTGTTGTAGCCCTAACCCCACATGTGACAGACTTAGGAGACAGTACCATTATGGAAGTAATTAAGGTTAAATGAGGTCATGAAGGTGGAGCCCTGATCCAATATAATTAGTGTCCTTATAAGAAGAGACAGCAGGCTCTCTCTCGCATAGGTTTTGGTATGTTGTGTTTTCATTTTCATTTGTCTCCAGTATTTTCTTATTTCTCCTTTGATTTTTTCGTTGATCTGACAGTTGTTCAGTGGAGCATTCTCTCTTTCTCTCTCTCTCTCTCTCTCTTTTCTCTCTCTCTCCCCCTGCTCCCCAAAATGTTCACAAAGAAGAGGGGATGTGAGCACACAGTGAGAAGGGGGCCATATGCAACCCAAGGGGAGAGCCTCACCAGACACTAACCATGCTGGCACCCTGATCTTGGACTTCCAGCCTCCAGAACTGTGACATAATAAATTTCTACTGTTTAAGCCAACCAGTCTATAGTATTTTGTTATGGCGGCCCAACCAGACTAATACAAGTAACAATATCTGTGAAGCCCTCTGGATTTCACCAAGTGCGTTCACCTAAATTATCATATTCCTTTCTCACAACAACCCTATAAAAAAGGTATTGCTATTCTTCTTTCAGACATGAGGAAACTGAGGCCCAGAGAAATCAGATGACTTGCCCACGATCACAATTAAGAGGTGGCAGAAATGAGGCAGGAACCCAGGCCTCCTGGCTCCCGGTGTACAGTCTTCTGTGTTCTTCCCACATGCAACGGCCTAGAGAGCTGGAAAAGGTGGAGAACTGGGGACATATAAGAATCAGCGAAAGCATGCAAACTGCCCAGGTGCCACACCTAGCTTGGTCTTCGAGTGGCTGTCACTTTTTGGAACAGTATATAAAATTAATTGCATTTTTCATTCATTCAACAAACATTTTTTATGGCCTTCTTTGTGCAAGGTACCGTGTGAAAACCTGAAGATACAAAAAAAAAAAAAAAAAAAAAATGACCATTGCCTTGAGATTAAAGCCTAAACCAAATGCTTACATCCAAGGCAGGATGTGGTCATATGAAATAAGCAACCCATACTTAGAGCCACAAGAGTGCTGAGCGAGGAGATACCAACGTTGGCCTGGCTGAGACGGGAAAGTTGTGAAGGACGAAAATTATTTTAGTGGCAGAGAAGGGTGGTGGATTATGTCCAAAAATGGACGTAGTAATCCCTTCCATCTGTATGCCCGTTTGCAATGTGATTTTTCCACTCATCTTGTTATAGACTGAATTGTGTCCCTCCAAAATTCATATGTTGAAGCCCTAACCCCTAATGAGACCGTATTTGGAAACAGAGATTTTAAGAAAGTAATTAAGGCTAAATGGGGACATAAGTATGCGACTCTAATCCAATAGGACTTGTGTCCTTATAAGAAGAGGAAGAGACACCACAGATCTCTCTCTCTCATACTGTACTCTTCAAAAGGCCATGTGAGGACACAGTGAGAAAGTGGCCTTCTATAAGCCAGGAAGAGAGGCTCCATCAGAAGCCACCCCAATGGTACCTTGATCTTGGATTTCTACCCTCCAGAACTGTGAGAATAAATGTCTATTGTTTAATCCACCCAGTCTGTGGCACCTTGTTATGGCAGCTCAAGGTGACTACTACCTCTCTCCTCAAGAGGTAGAGTCTGCTTCTCCTACCTGAACCTGAGACGGCCCTGTAACTTGCTTTGAGTGCAGCAGAAATGATCTTGTGCCAAATCCACGGCTATTCCTTAAGAGGTCTTGCAGCTTCTGTTTTCACCCTCTCGTAGTCTTGAGCCATCAGGTAAAGAAGTCTGAGTACTGCTGGAAAACCCATGTAGAGAGAAGCCTTTCCATCCACAATATGACAAGGGGGCAAAGGCCCATGAAGATGAAAAAACTGGAGAAGAGAGAAGACTGAGAGTTCCGTCCATCCCCTCTGAGAGTCCACACATGAATGAGGCCATCTTGAATCCTGCAGCTGCATGAGTGAGGTCAGACAACCCTGGACGGATCAGAGATGAATCACCCCAGCTGAACCCCGGCCAGTCAACCCACAGAATCATAAACAAATAAAATGGTCACCTTAAGCCATTAAGATTGGGGTAGTTTATAACGCAAGACTAATAACTGATACAGGTGGAGTGAGAGAAGGCTATTTGGGACAGATAGAATGGCTTGAACAATGGCACAGTGATAGAAAAATACAATATGAGTGATTCTGATTGGCAAAACCTTTAGGAACATATCAGAGAAAGAGAAGAGAAGGCTAGCAAGGTAGGTTGGAGTTAGACTGAGGGAGTTTTCATTGTAATAATTTATTGAGCACTTACTATGTGACACTCAGCTAAACTCTTTTCATGGATTAACTACTTAATTCTCACATAACCCTATGAGTAGGTTATACTATTACTATCTGCCATTTTACAGATAAGGAAACAGGCTCAGAGGTTAAGTTACTCAAAAAAAATTACATAGTGGGGAGACTGGAATTTGAACACAGACAATCTAACTCCAGAGACTGTGACCATAACCTCTACAGAAGATTGCCGAAGCCAAGGAATTTGGACCTTAGTGATAAACATGGAATTATTTTAAGCAGGAAGGTGGTATGATTGAAGCAGTACTTTAGAAAGATTAAGCTGGCAGTGGTGGGTAGAATCTGCAAGCTGAGAGAAGAGTTAGGGTGCTATTGGAGTGATCCAGGTATGAAGCGATAAGGGTCTGGACCAGTTAAAAAAAATAGGAAAGCGGTGAATAAGATGGACTTGGGGAAGAAACAATTAATGGCACCCAGGGAATGGCTGGATATGGGATGAATGAAGGGAAGAGCAGGGTCAGAACTCATTCCCATCTTTCTGGCTTCGGTGACTGAGATGGCAGTCATTCCTGTAAAACACTTAGGGAGCACAGAAGGAAGAAAATAAATTGGCTTTAGACTTCTCAGGTGGGAGGTGATGGTGGGATATTAAGTGGAAGTGTCTGTCAGGCATTTGGAGATATGTAATTGGGAACTTGGGTCAGTGGTCAAAACCATCTGTAGATACAGGCTCGGAATTCATCCAGAACTATGCAAGGTTGCACACATCTAGGGAGTGTCAGTTAGGAGTCTCAGGTTGCAAGCAACAGAAATCGAATCTGGCTAAAAGTAGAAAAAGCTCACAGAAACAGAGTCTGCTGTGGACCTCTACTCAGAAGGGGCAGGGACCAAGGTTTCTGGGGACCCACAGGAGAAGAATTCAAACAATCTCATCAAGTTGAGATGAGTCAGTTTCAACGACTTTCCCCACTCCCTTCAGGATTCAAAGTCCTGGGAGGGGATCCAGTTAGTCTGGTCATATGCCCACCTCTTGGCTAGAGGAAGTAAGGACACCTTGCCTTCCATTCCCAACAAGGAGGCACACAAAGCAAGAGAGGTGATTCTCCAAATGAAACCAGATTCTGCTATCAAAAGACCGGGGAATAGACACTGGGTGGCCACAAAGCAATCAACATTCACTCTGCTAGGAGAGTGTTCCGAAGAGAGGAGAGAGCTGTGGGCAGACAGTTGCATAGCACCCACGTGTAGGAGGAGGAGAATTTGATGAGGGAAAGATAAAGGCCAGCTAAGGAACTGGAGGAGAGAGAACAGGCAAAGGAGTTTCAAAAACGGGCAAAACACTAGTTAAATGCAGCCAAGAGATCAAGGGTGATAAAGAATGATGAAACACGACTGGGGTTGGCATTGGAAGTTTTTGGTAACCTTTGAGAGAGAAGGGGGAGAGGTGAAGAGAGGGAGAGAGGGAGGAGACACAGAGATGCAGGTAAGAAGATAGGTGAGAGAGATGTCTGGAAGTAGGGAGGCAGCTTCTATTGTTTGGTGGTAAAAGAAAGAAGAGCTACGTTGTTGTTTGAAGGGGTCGGTATCTCAATGATCCTCAGCACCTAGGGCTTTCCATCCTATTTGGCCAAATATTAAGCAGAAAATAATATTCAGCCCAGCACCTAGTAATGTCTTTTCTCTGAAGCTCTTGGTGAAAAGTAGTGATAATGGGAAAGTGTGAATTGATGCTCTGGTTTAATCTGTTTCAGAAAGAGGAAATTAGATTTATTTGAAATCCAACTTGAAAGGGAAATAGAAAGACAAATGCCTTTTATAAACTAAAAAAAAAAAAATCATACTAATGCAACAGTTCCAGAAACTAATTGTATAAGTGAACTTTTATAAGCAGTCTGCTTTCTCCCAGTTGAAACAATCTTACATAACAGCATTTGCTTCTGTAATATTGTGTAACAAGTAGTCTTGTGGTGTAATGTGTTTTAAATAGGGGTTAGATAGGAGAGAGGCAACTATTATTATCTTATTATAACATCAGTCACTCTTCCAGACAAAACACCATCACCCACGGGGAGCGAAGGATACATTTTACTTAGATACAAGGTCATACTGTTTGGGTGTACGGGGAGCAGTGGTGGTGAGGCAGGGGATTTTCATCTTCTTCCAAAGCACTCAACACTGGACCTCTTCCAAGAGAGGAAACGAGACTAAATAGATCATTTGTTTTATTCTGTTTGGGCATTTCTTGCGTTTCTCCCAACTGCAGCTTATGGACACAAAGACAAACTCAGAGACTGGCTGGAACTGGCTAAACTCCAGGTCACTTTTAAAATTTTTTTAAGGAATAAACAATTTGAAGCTCTATCTGAGGGTTAAGGCAAGCCATACAACTGAAGGACAAAATGAAATTCTGCTGTGACTGTGAAGCGGCACAGAAAGAGGCAGGTAGGAGCAGTAAATGATTTGAATTTCTCAATAAGAGTGAGGTAGAGAGGAGGGAAATGCTGATCGAAAGTGCACATCTATGAGAAATACATTTCAAAGAGGGTCAAACACTGGAGGAATTGCTGCTCATGGGCACGAACCGAGGAAGGACACAGCTTCTTTGGGGCAGCCTCCTAATGATGGGTGTCAAAGTGCCTGGTCATTTGAATATCATGGAAAGCTTGGGAGATTGCTTCTGCTGCCTCTTGTTGGCATCAGGAAGGCTGGCCAACACCAGCCATGCACGTTCTGCAACAAGCATAGTTGGTATTCCTGGCATATCCCCCTGGCAGAACGGGTCTTTGTCTTGAATCACTTCCCTTTGGGAGACACTCATTGGCAGTCCCATCCAATGTCCAAGGAGAGAGAAAGCCACATTAGTGGTCCGGCTTAGCTTAGCATATTTGTTAACACTGCATCCTGTCTGATTTCAGAATTGACAAGTCATGTACAGTATTGCTCAAAACGTTCCTTCGACAGTACTGTGTAGAATAGGGAAGTGAATGGCAGTCATTAAAGTACAAACAAAAGAGGTAAATTCCAAAGGATTCTGACTGTCTTTTACAGATGAAGAATCCAGACTCTAATTATGCTTTAATTGAGAAAATAAAACGTTTTTCCCCCTAAAAAAAGTTGATTCCACTAAAACAACAGATTGAATCCCTTTAAAATATGTGCATTTCTTTCAAAAACTTAGAGTAACTTTACTTTTTTTAACTTTAGAGTAACTTTACTAAAAATTTAAAATTGCAACTAATTAACCAAAGTGTTTGAGATATGAATCAATGTATTGATGTTAATATCCTGATTGTGATATTATACAATAGTTTTTCAAAATGTTACCATTAGGGAAAATGGGCAAAGTATTGAAGGGACCTCTGTGTGTTATTTCTTACAACTGCACGTGAACCTACAATTTTCTCAATAAAAACTTTCAATTAAAAAAGTGATTGAGACAGAAATGGATGCCAGGAATCAGGGAGGTTCATAACCTGCCTTCACCTACACTTTTGGTTCTAGTCTGTTTCTCCACTAGGCCCCTGAATGACTCCCTTCCATCTGGAAGAGGCTACTCCCAGTTTCTCAAACACACCGCGCTCATTCCCACCTCTGGGCTTTTCTCCTCCAGCTTCCCCGACCCCACCTCATTCTTCCCAGCTCCTAGACCAAGCCACAACACTGTTCCCAGAGCAGTACTTACCATGTCAGTACAACACCTGGCACTCGTTCTCCCACCAGTCAACACAGATTTATTGAGCAAGTGCTATACGTGTAGTCTTGGCCAACCCACGTGCAGCTCTGCCCCCCTGCTGGCTGTAGGTACTAGGGATGGGGTGAGTTGGAAACCACGTTGAACTGGTTTCTCTTCCCTGCTTTCTGGGAACATGATGAGGAAGGGTGGAAGAAAACTAGACAAGAAACAACTAAAAAAAAAATTCCAAGTCATGATGAGGGCTGAGAAGAAAGTAATAGGTTGGAGAAAGGAAGAAGTGACTTTAGCTCAATTGGTCTGGGAAGGTTTCCTAGAGAAGGTGACATTTGAATTGTGACCCGAAGTATAAGGAGGCAGTCATGAGAAGGTCCTAGGAGAAAAAGCATTTCAGGCAGAGTGGATGACAGGAAAAAGGATTTCTATCCTGCCCTGTAATTGAATATGAATATTTGACATGACAGTAAAACAAGGAAACAGGTTTTCTTTTTTGTGAACTGTGTTTCCTTTTAATTTTAGGGCCAAACCTCTCATAGCTTGTTTCCTTGTAAGAGAGGCTGTGAATACCCTTAGGCTGGCCCAGATTTTACACTTTTAAAAGCAACCTCCTCACCCCAACACACGCACACACCGTCTAGCACGGCCACCTACACGCCAATTGTAGATCATCCAAGTTGCTGTAATCAGTAGATGCAACCTTAATTCGAGGCTATGTCTTAGGAGATTTACCACATTTCCTTCTCACAGTTGGGGCCACGGGCCTGCAGGTGAGCGTTCTGCACCGTCTAAGGACAACATAAATGATGTCATTAAAGTTAGGTCCCCACAAACCTAAGCGGACGCAAAGGAGGACTGAACGGGAGATCTGGGTAATACAGTTGGGAGCGGGATAGCAATTTGTCGCCGGCCTCTGGGATCTGCGCCTGTCTGTTGCGCACAGGGTCCTATCAGCTGTAGTTACCGACTGGGCAGGGCTGGATTCCCAGGACTCTGCGGGTACCTCAAGCTGTCACCGCAGCCAGGAATCCAGTTTGCTGGGTTCCCTTGTCTGCCATCTGCCTACGGCGACCAGCTGCCGCTTCTCCGTCCCCAAGGCCGGGAGAAGTCGGCTCTGGGGCACCCTGCGAAGCGCCTCGAGGGGGTGATCTGCCCCTCTCCGGCCGCGAGCTGGCACCCTTATCCCCATCACCCGGACCGGTGGGCACTGTCCCGGGGCGCCCCCCACCCCATCTCTCCCAGGGGGCAGCAAGACGACTTGCCCTCCATCCCAAAGACGCGCCGCGAGCCCTTGGGTCCCTCCCCCTCCCACACACCCCGGATCCCGGCGACCCACGTGCAGCTCAGCCCCCGCTGGCGCCGCACCTCGGGGTCGGCGCTCCTCCCGGCGCTTTCTGGGCGAAGCCCCACGACGGGGACCCCTTGGGGGCGGCCCCCGCGAGGCCGCGGCCGGGGTCGGGGCGTCCCGGGGAGCCGGCGCGGGGACGCTGCGGCCCGCCGGCACACAAAGGAGGCGGCGGGAAGGCGGGGCGGGGCGGGCCGGGGGCGGGGGCGGCAGGAAGGGGCGGGGGCGGGGCGGGCGGCGATAAAGCCCCCGCCGCCGCGGCCGCCCAGCTCGCGCCGTGGGGTTGCCGGGCTGCTCGGGCTGCGCGGCGTCCGCAGGCGCCGCCGCCTCTTCCCTGGCCTGACCCTGCTCGCCGCCGCCGCCGCCGCCGCCGCCCGCCCTCCTGCGACTCCCCCGCCCCGCCGACACCCGGCTCCGGCTCGGGCCGCGCCGCCCTCCGCGGCCGCCCCCTGGGATCGCGAGCGAGGGGCGGTGAGTACGCGCTGCGCGCCCCGCGGCCGAGCCCGGGCGCCGGGGGCGGGAGGGGCGCGGCCGGCTCTGGCCCCTGCGCGGGGACGCTCCCCGGGCTCCGCGCGCCGCCGGCTGCGCGCCGCGACCTTGCGCCCGGCCTGGGGGCTGCGGGGCGAGCGGGGCCCGGGGCGCCGGCGTCGAGGCGGAGGAACTTTCTCTGGCTGCCTCGGCCGAGGCTGTCTGCGCGCCCGGTGCCCGCGGGGACCCCGCGCAGGACCCGGGCAGGGCGAGGAGGGGCCGCGCCGGCCGTGGCGTCCAGGTGCGCCCGCAGCTGGGAGTCCGGGGACCGGCGGGGCTTCTGCCGGTCCATCCTGGCTGGCGCCCGTGACCCTGAACCTGAGGTACCCAGGTACTCGCGGGCGTCCCCTACCCGGGACTTTGCGTGTGCGCCGCCCCGATAGGGAAAGACAAACGGACTCGTACTTGTTACCACTGCCTGAGCAGGGTGGGGGTGACCAGTGGTTTGCGGGAGAGCCTTTAAATTTTCTTCTGGCGACCGATTTAACCCTGTGGAGCAGGTCTTTGCTATTTTCATCATCTGTAGAAATGGGAATTGCGATGCCGATTAGCGACTACAGGTAAGGTGCAAGTACTCAGAAATTCTGGGCGGAATTAGGTATTGAATTTGCCCACAATCTGAGCGGGGAGGGAAGGCTTCTATTACATAAGACAGCACTCCACCTTCAGGTATGATGGAAGATGCTCTTGAAGGTCTTAGTGTTTTAATCAACGAAAAAGAATCTTCGCGTGTGCCTCTCGAGAAATCTCCGATGCTGCTATGCCTTGCTTTGACTACTTTGCAGAGAACGTTCTTATATTTAGCATCCACATAAAAAGGTGTTTGAAGGTTTGACTTCCTCTTTCAATCCAGGAAGCAGTTTACTTCTCTGAACTGTTCAGAAACGATTCACGTGATAATTTTGCACTTTGGAGATTTTATATCCAAAGTTGAACACAGATAACTGGAAGAAATGTAAGCATTGCTAATTTGTCTATCTAAAGCGCACTTCCACAATTGAAGATAATTTTAACACTATCTGCATATCTAAATCAGTAATTATGTGCTGTTTGCAATATTTCAGCAAAAATTTTTTTCAGCTATGCAAAGGAAGGTGTTAGCCTAAATAATCTAAGGTTTCTTTCAACCCCCAAGTTTTGATTCTTTGTTAAAATCATGTTTGAAAATATTACACAGTGCAGGGCAATTACTGAAAGTCATAAAGAAGTCATCTGTCTTTTATTCTAAAAAAAAAATGAATCTATGCAGAAAGTCTCTGCCTCCCATGAACTTCACATATTAGTGTAATTTTAAAAGGACAGAAATGACTCAGTCTCCAAAGGACGTTAATTTTCATTTCCACATGTGAGTGGTTAAATACTAGCAGAGATTGTTTGAGTTGGTAGAATTGGAAATGAGGTGGTTGACCTAGCCAGGTCCCAGCTACACCTCTCTGTGGCCATCCTTTGCCAGCCAGTCATTCCCCGCAGCATGGGGGACTTTGGCTCATGGGTTTTCTCTCCTCCTCTAGTCCCAAAGTCCTTGTGGGGGAAGCTCTCGTTCCCACTTCCTTGCCCGTATCAAATACAGTGACCACCACTCACTCTACTGACTGAGTCCTCTAACAAAATCCGAGTCTTGCCCTTGCCCAGAGATGCTCAACTTCTGAAATCAGAAACTTCAGCATCTCAGCATCTCTGAAGTACAGGTTCCTTCGTTCTAGGTCGCAAACTGGTACTCCTATTGCAACCTCTTTTTCAACACAGGCGATCTCTTCCCTTCCCTCCTTCTAGTTTGGCGGGTGACTTCATGGCCCACTCTACCAAGAAAGTGGAGGCCGCCAGATTGAAATCTCTCCGTGTCTTGCCCAATTTCTCTCCTACAGACTCTTCCAAACTTACCCAGTCATCCAAGAAATCTTCTTAAGCATCTACTGTGTCTAGGTGCTTTGCTAGGCCCTGATGTATGGTAAATATTGCACGTCTCTGCTCTCTTGGAACTGTCATTCTTGTGGAAGGAAACAGACAAGAAGCAAATATAATTATGATATGAGAAAATGTATAAAAAATGAATAGGGTAGAATAATAGAAGAATCAAGTTGGGGTGGGGGAACGTAGAGAAGGTTCGAGAGAAGCGCCTCCCTGTAGCAGTGCCCAATGTCTCCAGCGATGCCCAGAGTCGTCCTAAGGAATCTTACTCGCTTCTCTCACTTTTATCTTGAGTCTCTCCCTATGAACTCTTTTCTTTTTTAACAGTATTTTAAAAATGCCTTAACCTCCCTTGTCCCTTTATCCCCACCTCATCTCCAGTGACCACATGTGTCCCCTGGCTTCTTAAATGACTTAACATTCCCCAGTCTTCCTTTCCTTCTGAGCTCCCTGCATGCTGGCCAGTCTCCCCACAGTAGGAGAAGACCCATGATTCCTGAACTGAGCAATCCCAAGGATGCTCTCTGGACCTCTCTGCAGCACTGGATGCAGATCTTTTCTTCCTCTCTGATGCTTTTTCCTTCCCTAGCTGCTGTCTTCTCCTGGGTTGCTTCTGCCTCCCTGGCATCTCCGCTACCTCCTGGGGTTGCTCAGGGCTCTGTTCTTACCCCTCTTCTGCTCTGTATGGAGTCTTGGGGTGAACCACGTGCCACGGCTTCAACTAGCACCAGTGCAAAGTGAGTCCCAGATTGGCAATTGGTAATTGCTAGTTACCTACAGTCTAGTGGGCTTATCCATGGCCTTTAGGCAAAAAATCCACAGTACGGCTAATACTGATTTTAGTTCTCACCGTCCACCCCATACCCATTTCATCCTTAGCCAACATTTGTCTCCTCTTTTTTTGGTGGTGGCTCCACCAGTCACCAAGGTGTTAACGCAGAAATCTCGCAGCGATGCTAGACTCTGCGGCACTCCCCACCTCCAGATGGTTGGCAAGTCCTGTTGCTTCCCTGTGCTGCACAATCCCATAAACCTCCGCTCTAGTCACGCTGGCCCTGCCCTGCTTTCGAGTCCAGAAGTGGCAAAATGGTGGCCAGTGTGCCATTTCCAGCTGACAGATGTGTCATTGGCCTGAACAAAGTATACATAAATTGAGTTACTATTTGGAAATATTAAGATGTCACGTGGATTTATAGCTTCTCTTAAAAATCAGAAGACCTGGAACGTGAGGCCTATGTTCCCGTGTGGCAACACTTGGGTGGCATGGAGTTTCCAGTGCCCGGCTACGCTGGAGGTTTCTTGCTTTTTGGTTCCCCCTGGACTTGTGGTCCTCATTTATAAGAGCCTCCTGGCCCCCCAGGGCTTCTGAGCTAGCGACCATAGGCCAGGAGACCATCGGCAGCCTGTGATTCCCTCGTGGCTTGCTGCACGCTCTCCTGCCTGGTTTCTCACACCGAGTTTTGCTCCCCTTTGAACCATCTTCTGAGTTACTCCTGGAGTGACTTTCCTCCTGCCCATCAAATCCAGATCTGCTTGTGTCCCTCCTGATAAAAAATCAGTGCCCCCCTCTTGCCTGTGGGACAAACCTCGACTCTGAAGGAGTGGCTATGTTGTATCACAGGCTAGGTGTCTCAGACTGAAAGATGAGCTCTCCACTGCCTTTGTGCGGTGTTCTATGAGTTTCGCAAAATCCTTTTGAACTTCTGTAAGGAGGGCGGTTCATGCATAATTCTAGCGTTACCTCACCTGTGTTGAGATGCGGTCTCTGCTGTTTACAAACCATTTGCATAGACTTCACCACCCTCGCACTTTCTCACAACCCCCTTGGGAGGAGATGGGGCAGGGTAGATTCCACATCCCAAGAGCAGTGAGGAGTCTGTAAATATGCAGTTGCGGGCTGTCCCAGGAGCCCTCACCCCACGGAACATGGTGGGCCCCATTTAACACATGGTCCCCAGGGTCATACAGTGTGTTCCCAAGGTCACTCCCGGCCCAGAACTCCTCAGCACTCAGCCAGGGAAATTTCCACAATGCTCCACTCTGCTCCCCAGGGACTCCCTAGGTTGTTGGCCATTTGTAATGACCTGACAAAATCTTAAGTTTTCTTCAACCCCTTCCCACCTCCCTACCTTGTGCCCTTCCCAAAACTTTATTTTCTTGCACAACTGAACTTCCTGCAGACTCCTCACACCCTGGTGCTGCCCATGCCTCCTTGCCGTTACTCCTGCTGGACCTCTCCCTGGAATTCTCTTTCTCCATCTTCTGTCTTCATTGTCTGGCTAACCTCTCCCCTTTCAAGACTCAGGTTTAGTATCACCCGTTCCAAAAAGTCTTACCTGGCAATCACTACCCCCAATCCTCTATGGCTTGCATACACACGTACACGCTTCCCTGTAGATGCCTCTCTGATGGCAGTTACTGAGTTATAGCAACATGCTTTACCCACGAGACTCTAAGCACCATGAAGACGTGTCTGTGTTTTAGTCTCATTTGCACCAGCGGTGGTGCGTGACCCAAAAGCATTCAATGGATGTCTGAACTAAACCATATTCATGTTTTTCACAAGTTTCTGCACAGTTTATGAAAGAGTGCTTGTCTTTCAGGCATAAAGGGGGGCTCTCCTCCCAGGTCTCTACGCCTGGTTCCAGTATTTCTGCATTTAATATATATCTTCACATTTAAAAAAAATCTTTGATCAACCATGTCTTTTGAGATAGATAGAATATTATTTAGAAAAAAGCAGAAGTCTAATACAGAAGTGCTTCTGTGCTTGTGTTCACTTCAGTTACCCTCATCTGAACCCTTTTTGGCTTGGTTCTGCCTTCCTTGAGGTCCTTTTGCGGGGCTGCGCTTCACATTTGATGCTTTGCACAAGGTAGGAGAATGCTTTCTGGTTTATTTCCATTAACCTTCTCAAGGATGGTGATGCGTGGACTCTTGCTGGCCTCTTCTTTTTTTTGCCATGGTGGTTTTTTGGCTAGTGTCTTCAGCCAAGTTTGGTGGAAAGAACCCTGGGTTGGGAGAGAGTTTGGTTGGTTGTGCCACCAACCATTTGTATAGGTGACCATCTAGAACTTAATTTCCTTGTCTGTACAATGTGCATGTTGAAATACTGATATCAAAGGTGTCTTATTAAAAAGACCCTATAGGGGCTTGTCTGGTGCCGTAGTGGTTAAGTTCACGTGCTCTGCTTCGACAGCCCAGGGTTCGCAGGTTCGGACCCCGGGCACGGACCTACGCACTGCTCATCAAGCCATGCTATGGTGGTGTCCCACATACAAAACAGAAGTAGATTGGCACAACTGTTAGCTCAGGGACAATCTTCCTCACCAAAAAAAAAAAAAAAAAAAAGACCCTATAACTTCTTGGCTTATTTTCCTTTCTGATTCAGCTGTCTCATAAATATCAGGTCTAGATGAAATTTTAAAAAGTGCATTGTTTTATCTTTACATGAAGTGCTTCTCTCTCTCTTTCTCTCTCTTTCAAACCTATGAAATCATTCAGCTTTCCTCTTTAGTACTCAGAAATAGCACTGAAGGCCAACATGAAGATTTAGTTGATATTCTCACTTGGAGGCATTTATTAAAATGTTAAATAAATTGGGTCCCATATACTTGGATTTTCTTGGTAAACCACTGTCTCCACCCATAAATGGAACCATCTTCTCTTTCCAAAACCAGCTTTCCTCATGAATAGATTGCATGTCTGATCTGAAAATCAATATTGGGGTTTTTTAAAAGAACACTTAGGTGTGGAGTGGAGTCAGATGCAATAAACTACGTCTTTAGGTTATTTCTTATCTATAAGTTCACAATTCGTCCAAGAACACTGAAAGCTTAGTGCGATTTTATTTCTCCTTTGAGAAATGCCGCCTTTTACCCAACAGGCCAAGTCTATTTATACAGTCAATGATTCTCCCCTTATTCTGCTGTTAGATTTCTGGTTCTGGATGTAAGCCCTGTCCAGAGAAGTTGGCGTTCCTTCTCGGGCTCTTTTTGTGCATGGAGATGGCCACCAAGCCTACGCAAGCCTCTATTTGTAATTCCATTCCTGTGTTTTGACAAACATATCCCCAGTTTCATCCTTGAATTCCTTCAAAGGTTGGAGTGGACACCCTAGTTCAAGATCAGATCAGGAACACCCCATGCTCTTGCTTCAGTTTGACCTCAGATTTTGCCCTTTGCTTCAGAATATAATTCGAGAATTAGAATCCACTGTGCCTTTCTATTTTTATCAGTTAACTCTCAGAAAGATGATAATGTGGAGGAGATTTTAAGGAAAAAAAATCCCATGAAAAGGCAGAAAGGATTTCTTGTAGTGGCTGCAAATCTTGGTAAATGTGCTTTGGTGTTATACCGCCTGTCTCTCCCACAGTGAGAACTCTGGTAACCTGGGGAATTTCTCTTAAGAGCATACCCAAAATAGCATCAGCACTTTCTCCCCCCTTTCCCTCTCCATTTAGCGCCAACTAATATAGCCATAGAAAAAATAACCACTTGTTTTTAGGCTAAGTTTTTATGGACCAAATCTTGAAAGCAGGTGTGCGTATGTGAGAGAGTTTAACACCAAATAAGAAGCCCACTCAGAAATGAATAAGGTAACTGCAAATGAAAACAGATTTTTCTCTTTTTCTTTTGAGAAAATGCTATATAAATAATGGCAGTGTTGCCTTCCTCTACTAAATTTTCTCCCCCATTTTTAAAATAAGGAATCCACTTACGAAGAAATTGTTTTTACTGAGGATTTGGTCACTGTTCGGACTGTATGAGCTATTAACTACTGCATCATCTTTTGGTTACAAGTGCAGAAACCTGAATCAAAATAACAGGCAAAAACATGGGGTGTAAAGGGGAATTTGGCTTACACTGCTGACCCTGAAGCATGGCAGAGGTGCCTCTGGCCCTGGAGGTGACTGGAACCAGAGTCTCAGGGCCTCGAGACTCTCTTCTCTCCCTCCGTGTCTCTTGTCTCTTTGCAGGTTATCTTGGTTCTCTTAGGTTATCTTCATTGTCTCAGGGATCATAACTGCAGGTGGCTCCAGGCTTATAATCAAAGAAAGAGAGGCTTCCTGCCAGTTCCAGTTGGAAAAATCCTAGGGAGGCACTCTGATTGGCTCAGTTTGGGTCATGTGCCTTTCCCTAGACCAATGGCTGTGGTCCAGGGAATGGGAGACTCTGATTGGCCAAAGTCTGAATCACATGTTCAAGCCTGTGGTCAGGAAAGGAGGGAGTCTCCAGAGGGGTGTACTAGACAGGCAAGTTACCCCAACTGCCATTAGTGTTTGTTTTCAGTTGACGGAGGCCGTCTGTTGTCCCCTTGAGCCTCATGCCTGCCTGTAGGACAGATACTAATATCAATTCCACCCATATGGTTGAGAAAGAAAAATGGGGAGCAACTGAAGTGTCCAGGTCACACATACAAGCTGTGTGTGTCAGTGCCAGACCCCAAACCCAGGTCTGTAAAAGTGTGAATGGTGAGCTGATACCGTGGATGTTTAAAGATCTGTGTCTCATCAATATTTAGAACTTCTCAAAAAGAAATTCCTGTCAAATAATGTAGCTCCTTTCGAAAGACCAGCTTCTCACTTTGCTGCATATCCTTCAGTAACACAACCAAAACACACAAGATGGAAAGATTTTATATTTTGGTGTTATGTTTGAAGTAATGTTTTTATGTTTTTGGCCCCCCAGTTCATTCCTTAGACACTTGTTTTTTTTCTGGGCCTCAAATCTAAAATTACTACTGACGCTTAGATTGAAAAGGTAGAGTGCATTTACCCAGAGTCCAAGGGAATAACTTAGGCTGAGCTGGATGAAGCATGATTTTTAAAAAATGCCTGGTTGAACTCCACGAATGTGTGGAGACTTAGCTTAGAACATTGTTTGAGATGTAACTTTTCTTTTTACAGTTCTTTTTTTTCTAGTTACCTTTATTTCAAAGTTTGTCACATCTAAATAGTGTGTGTTGTTCTCCTCCTCCTCCCCTGCCTTAGTGTAGTGTAGTAATTAAGAGTACGGAGGATTTGGAGGTCAACCGGCTTTGATCTGAATCTAGATTCTCTCAGTTACTAGCTGGAGGCCAGGAGGCTATAGCCAATTTACTACAGTTCTCCAAGCCTCAGTTTCTTCATCTGTGAGTTGGGCATGAAGGTAACAACATCTTAAGTGTTGTGAGGATGAGTGGTGAGTACAGTTGAGGTGCTGAGCACAGGGGCTGAATGGAACTGACTTCCAGGGCACAAGGTGGCGGTGGGGTTGCATTTGTCACCGTAGTCCAGGCGAGCATTACCTCCTCTGGGACTCACATTTTCATTGTGTCTTTGAATGAGTGACTTGCTCTGTGTGTTCGCTTGCTTGGTTTCCAGACTCCTTTCCTGTAACACTTTTGGTGGGCAGGACTCCCAGTGATCAGCTGGTCATCTGTCCTTCCCGCAGGCTTCCGGCTCTTCCCGTACTGGCCGTGGAGCAAAGGATGGCCGACCTGTGAAGTAAACTCCCTCTTACTCCACCTGTGTGAGCTGTGTTACCAGGAGGTCTTTCTAGGGGTGCATTGGAGGCTAGCCCTGTCAGGCTGAGTGCCCTTTTTTCGAAATGTTAGTTATAAAGAATGAATAAATGTCTGTGCTGTAGGAAACAATCTATTTGGTTTAATATTTTGGTCTTGGCAGGTGTAGCATCCAGAGTCTTCTCTTTTTGTTCTAGTTTTTCAGACTGTGAACTAGTCATTCTGCTGTATCCAGTGATGTCCAGAAATAACCGCTTAAACACATGCTGAATGTATTTGAAACATGTGGTCATTTAATTATGATTCGATTCCCTCAATTTACAAAAGAGTTCTCTGAATGTTGCATTAACCTCAGCAAACGTTCCCAGATAGGAAATGTATTTTCTGCTGCCATTACTATGATTTTTTAGGATTTTATGGGCAAATTTCATTTGGGATTTTCTACAGCACTCAGTGTATGCCCACACCTGAATTGTTCCTCGGACAGTGGCATGGGAGATGCCAGGGAGATTCTGTGTGATGACTTAATCATAAAGAGAGCTTTCTTTCTAAAGGTGTGGATTTTCTCTTTGAAATTAATTTACTGATAGACTCCTATCATTTTATGCCAAACCTGTGTTCATTTCTTAATGACTTGTTAATTAAAATAGCAATTTGGAGGATTGACCAGAGATGCCAAAGTATTCATAGTAAACCTGTTCTTGTGCAGCAAGGTGGTAAATCATGAATATCAAAGTGCTAATCATACTCATGTGAATTCATTCAGCAAGCACTGAAAACATAGCTGTTCCCATATGTGTATATCACTTATTAGCCTAACATTTCTTTGAGTAGGGTAAGTACATGTATTTTTTACATGTACAATGGCAAAATTATGCTTTTGTCTTGCTCTCTACCTTGTGTTCTACTTGTGTGTGTCTTGTCTACCCCATTAGGAGCCCTCAAGGGTTTTGTGGTCTCTCTTATCCTCTGGGCTCCTTCCACAGCACCTGCTCAACAGATCCTTGAAAGCGGGGAAGGGAATGAAAGATCATGGATCGTCCGTGTGTCAAGTACTGTTAGGCACATTTTATATATGGTCTTGTTGAATCCTAAGAGCCCTTGTAAGATAGAGATGAGTCCTAGTTTACAGGTAAGAAAACTGAGATTCAGGTGTGCAGAGCACCCTTCTGAGATTCCCCCCAGGATATTCAGTCCAGATCTGTGTGTCTTGGCAGTGGAAAATTTTGATTCTGAAACATTGTTTTCAGTGAAAGACAGAGGCGAAACAGTGGGGGCTGAGCAACAGTGGGGAATCCCACAGAGGAACGATCAGGACATTGCTGGACAGAGGATGAATTTGGGAGTCAGATGAACCTGAGTTTACAGCTGGGATCTACACTTAGTAGTTTTGTGGCTGCAAAATCCTTCTCTCTCTGTGCTCTATTTCCAAAGCTAGAGAATGGAGATGATGGGGAAGTCACCTTCCTTGCAGAGAGAGATAGTGTTGTCCCTATTTTACAGGCAGGGAAATGGGAAGTGTAGTGACGTAAGTCCCTTGGCAAGATCAGGGCCATGGCAGTTTGAGAACTCACATCTCTGCTCCTGTTGCTTGTCACCTCTCCAGATGCCAAGTCTGGGTACAATTTGGTGACAGAACTGCCGTCACCTAGTCACCCACCCTTGATTAGCTCCCACTTGCGTGCCCCATTGACTTGGGGATTGTTACCATCCATTCCTTAGAGCCACTTGGCTGATTCATGTCTCCTTTTCTCTGTGTTGTTTACTCCTATGTTCTCGAAGATTATTCCCAGAGAGTACAGAGATTCCTCAAGACTTACTCTTGAGGAATCTGCCCCACGCGGGACTTCAGAGGAATAGAAGGTGGCATCCCTATTGTATTTGGGTGGCATTCAGTTTAAGAGCTGGTATTTGAGCACTTACTCTGTCATAGGTGCTCTGAGGGACACAGAAGTATCCACAAAACAGGTTGACCTTGGAGGAGCTTATATATTTAGATAGAAAAGGCATACCCATGATACTTGAACGATCCAAGATACTTGATCTAGAACAGTGGCTCACTGTACTGGGGGGAGGCAATAAGGGGTGCATTGTCTGAAGAGGATTTAAACACAATAGTGAAATTGCCTCAGAATTGGTTTGCTTTTTATCATCATCATCCGCCATGGTGACAGACTATTCTTCCACTGGAGCGGATCCGTCACCCTGACCCTCAGTGCTGCACTGGGTCAATAATCTGCCAAAATGAGTGTTAGGAATGAGATGTTCAGGAGGTCACAGTGGAGTGGTCGGTGTGGACTGAATCATTGGGAAGGCTGCACAGAAGTCCTCTCCCCTCCCCCTGTGTCTGAAAGGACTCCAGGAGAGCAGTGTGTACCCTGATGACAGGAGCAGTCATTGGCGCCAGCATGAGCCATGGGCCATGAGCGCTTTACGTGCATTGCCTCCCTGCATCCTCTTGGCAGCCCTGAAAGGCTGGCAGCCCAAGATTGTTCCGTAGATGAGGAACCCAGAGGCTCCATGAGGGGCAGAGATGTGGGCAAGTGATGGACCATCTCCAGGTCTCGATCTCTTCCCCTGTGAAATGAGGGCTGTCATGCCCAACTCTCCAGGAGTCCAGGAGGCTCAGCAGCGCTAATGCTAAAGCCCCTTACACATAGACGTTTCTTGAATGTCAGTCTCTCCTAATGGTAGTGTGTGCAGAGGTGAGTCTGCGCAGTGTGAGTTGTTGGCACGTGGCTGATAAACACGAATGTCCAGATAGCCCTCATGGGTAACGCAGTCCTTTTTTTTCTCTTTCATGTTACTCTCCACAAAACCCTTTTTGCCCTACATTTTGTAGAATTACTATTTATTGATTTGTACCGATAATAATAGGAGTTGGCCATTTAGTCTCTGACATGCTCTCTCTGGCTAAATACAAAGAGATAACTCCTTCACGAGGAGAGATCAGATCTCTTAAAAAGAAGATGAGGTTTTAGTGGACAACTTTGGAAAGGTGTGAAACATTACTCGCACATAATTTTTACTTTCATTAAATACTCATAATTTTTACTCTCATTAAATACTACAAGACACTGGAGTGTACAAAACTGCATTAAGGTCTGCTCTCTTTTGGGTCTGGGTCGGGATATACAAGCTGAAATGTTGCCCGAGTGTTGCCTTAGTAAGTCATTAAAAGGCACTAAAATGTCGAATTTTCTCTGTGAAAAAGAGAGTGTCCTAGTTTTACAAATGTGTGCATTAATACGAAGTGAAAAATTTCCCAAAATTGTTACTCAGAGAAAGAGGGAGTTGCTGTATATTAGGGTCCTTACAGAATCTTCCATTTTACAAAGGTCCTGATAAGTTTCTTAGTCAGAGTTCACCAAAAGCACTGGATGGATGAGACTCATGAGTGACTGGTTGAGGACAGATGAGGAGGGCACATTAGCCTGAAATCCCCTTTATCAGTACTTAATATGAATGCTTATAGGGGTTGCAAGATGAAAAAGTGTTTTTAAAAAAGCATAGGAATTGAATACAGCTTTAGTAATTATTCCTGAGGTCATGACTTCACAATTGCCAAATGTTGAATGTCATATCAGGTAAGGTAATGCTAGTTGCTCTAACAAGTAAACCCAAACATGTACCATGGCTTGAACATGATGGAAGGTTATTTTCCATTTGCATAAAGCCCAAAATGGGTGTGTCTGTTTCAAACCTAGAGATTCAGGGACCCAGCCTCTTTCCATCTTATGGCTCTGCTTTATGTAACAGGCAGTTTCCAAGGGCATGGTGCTTGT
Organism: Diceros bicornis minor; assembly: GCF_020826845.1. Taxonomy (NCBI): domain Eukaryota; kingdom Metazoa; phylum Chordata; class Mammalia; order Perissodactyla; family Rhinocerotidae; genus Diceros; species Diceros bicornis. Next base: position 13,656,564 of record NC_080776.1, on the reverse strand, counting down.
CAGCCTCCAGCTGGTGGAAGCAGAAAGATCATGGAGGATTGCATATGGCAGATCTTGATGGGCCAGGCCTGAGAGTGGCATGCCTTACTTCTATTCCCATTTCATTGACTACATTGCAGTCTTATGGTCATTCCCACCTACAGCAGAGACTAGGAAATGTAGTCTAGCTCTATGTTTGGGAAGAAGAGGAAATGGATTTGCTACTCGCTGTCAAGTCAAATTTTGTCAAGACTATTAAGGGTCACTTTAAAAAGTAATACACTCAGTAACATGCTGTGGGGATCATGACTATATTTTTACCTATGAGGACAACTGTCCTGATGCTCTGTGCAGGGCTTCTTATGGCGTAGGATAGATTTTTCAGTGACAGTGTCACACAGAGATTTGAAAAGCGCTGTATCATAGGCAACTTCGAAGAAAAGGAGATGATGTGCTTGGGAAAATTGTTAGACAACTCAAAAAGTGTTGACAGGCATGTAGAAGATGTCTGGGAAAACCCTGAATTACATTGCTTCATGGAAGGTGGGTGTGGAAAGAAAAGTACTATTTCTAAATCATAATATATATTATTTCATGTATTTGTCGTAAAGTTTACTTAGTCAGGTTGACCAAAATTTGGGTAGCAGAAGGAGGAGGTATTGTGGATCTTCTCGTTGGGAAAAGAGGAGGGCTGTCTTATTCAAGCACATATGGTAATTGAAACTTAAAGAAATAAAGAACTTTATACTGGAACAAGGGGTCCCTCTTACAGTGTGGGAGAGGGTCGTCAGATGTGCTGAAAACATCATTCTGCATCTGGGAGCAAAAGGAGAGGCGAAAGCTTGGGAACGGGACTGATGCCAATCCTGAGCTCTGAGGGAATGAGAAAGGACCCGGATGGATTGGACAAGGGAGAGGCAGGCGATGGGAGCATCTCTGCCCTCTCTCTGAGAGGAGCCCCTGGCAACGTCTGTCTCGTGGTCGTGGGCATATGCATGTGGTCTCTTGCCTCTTTCTTGCTGTGTGAGATGGGCAGATGACTCAACCTCTCGGTTACCTCAACTGTACCCTGAAGGGCCCCTGTGAGATTGAGTGAGATGACATGTTCACAGGGCTGTGCGCACAGTAGGAGCTTTATCAATGCCCCCTGCTGCCACCTCCTGTGCAGCTACTCACCAGCTCCATTGTTGGTGAACATTGTCTCCCTGACTGGCTATGAGAGATCGGGGAGATGTTCTCCCCCTGTAAAATGTGACTTCATGACAAAAAGAGTCTGGGCTTCCTTCACCCCTAAAAACTCCTCTGTACAGTATCCTATAGTGGAGGTTTGGCAAAGGTGGGAAGGAGAACTTCATTAAGTCATTGATTTTTAGTTCCAGAATTCCTGTTCTTTGGCTTTAGCTTTGGATATAGGGAGGTATAAAAGGCTGGTCTTATGAGGAGGTGTTCTGTGGTGCCCAAGAGTTGTCACATCATTTCCCAGGACAGAGTCTCATGCAATCTTTATAGCAACCTTCTGAGGTACAGGATGGGGGAGAGGGGTTATTATTGATTTTATAGATGAGGAAACTGAGTCGCAGAGCAGGTATGTGATCTATCTGATGCAGGCAGGCCTGGGACTAGACAACAGGCCTATTCCACAATTATGTTCAAGTGGACACCTCCCCTCCCCTCGCCAGATCCCTGCAGAAGGCATCGGCAGGGACATCAGCAAGAGAAGTTAATCAGACTCAAGGAAGAACCTCAGTATTTGGGTGACCAAAGCCAAGTTTGGAATGTGCTTCCTGACTTCAGATGGTTCCTAAGCTTTGCAGGACTTTGCGGGCTTGATGGTTGCTTGCTGGTGGGGAAAACATACATATAAAGTGGTCATCTTTTTAAATATCCCTTTGGGATTTTATTTGTTTACAAACTCTTTGTACTCAAAGAAGCAAGCGAAGAATTGGAGGTAAAAGTCAATGAGCCCTTCTTAAAGTGGGAGTTATTAACTGTCTGTCTTCCCCATCCCTTGTTCCCTTTTCCTACTCTAGGAGTATTTCCACATCCTGTGCCTGTAGATACATACGTTTTTATTTACTAGTTTAATTTATTTTGGAAGATGTCTCTCTCATTTAATTTCCCCCCCAAAATTAAAATGAGGGATCCAGGGACTCGTGACGCACTCCCAACTTTCTCTGTTAACTGTCTTACTTCTTGTAATACATGCCAAGAACTTACGCGGAAGGATGTGGGTGGACTAGACCTGTTTGGGTCTCTTGCACCAAGTGTGGGCAGAGAGGGGACTTAGTTACGAGAACTGGAGTGGGAACCTGAGAAAGAAGAAAAGAAAGTACACCCAGGTATCACAGGATCACTTCTGTGGATGCCAAAACTTATCTCAAAGCATCCCTGGTCATCTAATGAAAAATGGGACATAATTGCTGTGTCCACGCTAGAATCCATTTTTTGCAACCTTTAATATATTTGGAGGAAGGGTAGGAAAGATGTTGGCTCCCTCTATTTTCCTGAACCATTCATTCCTGAACTGCGTAAATGAACCTACTTGGAGACGCAGGTGTGCTAGGAAGCTGCTAGGACTACATTGTACTCTTCTTTTCCCTTCTTTCTTCTCAGATTCTGTAACACACACTCGGTACTTTCCTGCCTTCCCTCCGTTTGCCCTGGAGAAAAAGATTGTCAGCAAATACTCAGTGGTGCCAAAGGGAGAAGAAAAAACACAGGATGGGTCACCAAATGGTGCTGCATTTTATTTGCATGATGTCAGAGAAGCTGACTGCTTAGGTGAGCTCTCTTGAGATGGCATCGCTTAGGGGAATCCACAGCATGAAGCACAGAAGAAAAACTAGATTTTGTCAGGACCCCCAGGGTTGTTGCAGGTCAAAAAGACTAACGGTTTCCAGACTCATAAGAGATGGAAGAATGAAAAGATGGTCACTTGGCCAATTAGCATGTTCCTCACATCAATAAAATCTTCATGGGAAGCCCACTTGTTATGGGAAGATTAATTGATAAGTACGATAGGAAAGCAAATGAGATAGTTGATGGCTCAAGCCGTAGAACCCAACCTGGGTTAGTTTCGTATGGCCTGTAGAGAAGTTCTAGTCCATCAGAGCACAGGAGGCTGAGTATTATCAAGAGTTCCACACAGTAGGTGCCTTCATCCCCAAATGTTGGGGATATCTATGTCTTAGTTACAGATAATATAAGACATTAGCCCTTGGTGACAGGTTATTGAAATAGATCATTTCTGAGTCCTTTCATTATTTCTAATTCTATTTCTTAATTTGTGGAACAAAAGCTAAGGGTTAAAAGTTTGCATACCTAAGGAATAACCCTAAGTTGTGAGTAGCACTTTTATTCATTCAATAAATGTGTATCAGTTGTCCACTGTGTTATTTGACTTTAAATTCTGGTGCTTTTAATTCTTTGCTAGATTCAAAATAGTTTATCACTTGTCAGTTGCCGCCTTTGCTGGTCGCTCTCTTGTCTTGGCTTTTAGGGTAGATTATGGCTGCTCTTCTGATTTTCCCCTCTTCTTACTAATTTGCTGTGTGGAGGGACGCTGATGATCAAATTTAATGTTATTGCGTGTAACGTAAAGGCAGGTTGATACTTTCCTCGTTTGCCTGGAACTCTTAAGACTCTTATCGTGTCCTACCTTGTTTCTTGGTCCTTTAAATACTTCTGTCTTCTGTTAGTCTCTAGCTCTTAAGGTCAGGCTGTGCTTTCGCTTCATCTTTGTAGTTTCTGCCATTGTGCTTGAGTTGTGGCGTAGGACCTCAGGAACTGTTTCCTTAACTAGGAAGGCACAGGAGTATTTGTGCAACCTCAAAAGCTCTGTTAGAAATGGAAGATGGGGGCCGGCCCTGTGGCTTAGCGGTTAAGTGCGCGCTCTCTGCTGCTGGCGGCCCGGGTTCGGATCCCGGGCGCGCACTGGCGCACCGCTTCTCCGGCCATGCTGAGGCCACGTCCCACATACAGCAACTAGAAGGATGTGCAGCTATGATGTACAACTATCTACTGGGGCTTTGGGTGGAAAAAAAAAAAGAAAGAAAGAAATGGAAGATGGTCATGAATCTTGTAACTCTCCTTTTTGAGGACCCCAGGAGTCGGGGCACTCCTTCTTTGGCACCTGTCACTTTGACAGCCCCTTTCTTCATTGCCACAGACTCTCCCAGCTACCATTTGCTCAAGCATCAAGAACACTGAAGCATCCTTTCTAACTCCAGGGCAGTGCTGTGGACACATAGGAGATCACAGCTCAGACTCGCGAGTGAAGGATGGTATACGCAGTCCCTTCCTCCTGCAGGCATCCTGCTGCTGTTTTGGAGATTTTCTCTGGGCCACAGAGGTTTGAATCAGTCAAGTCTAGGAGTGTTTGTTTTCTTGGGAAACGCAGCCCTATTAAAGCCATTGTTTTAAAAGTCACTCGGAGCATTGAAAACCTCAGCTCATCAATTCGTAGTGTGAAAATTTAGGAGTGTTTGGGGCTTCGGGCAAGCAATATTGACTTAACCGTGCAGAGCGCTTTAAGACAACACTTGATTGTACATTTTAAAATAGGGAATGCAAATGGAAATTCCTCCTGGGTGCTTTAAATCATGCATTATATGTGCAGTATTTTCAATTAGCTGCAGAAGAAAATATGTTCCGTGTGGCTCTATTTTTGCAGCTGGGAATTGCTCTGAGAACACAATTGACTATTTCATACGTGTGAGATTTATTTAAATGACTCATGGGGCATTTGCGGTTTAACCAATAATTGAAAATATTGTTGCAGTGTGGCAGGTAAAAGTAGGAAGTCATTTTGCATTCCTGAAGAGGCGCTCCAAACTCAGTAACAATGTCACATGAGTCAAAGGGGCAGGCAGTGGACAGGGGGTTAGGGCGGTATTGAGAGTCCATCCTTCGCATTTCATTCCTGGGTTGTGCTACACCGTGAGAAGAAGGAGGATGATCAACTGCCTGAGGATTCTGTGGGATGGTGCTCTCAGGAAGGATCCAAAGCACTAAGGTGATATCTTGTTTCTCTCTCCTGTTTTCATATACCAGACACAGGTGGAAGGTCGGATCAGGTATGAGGAGCCCCATCCTTCCGCCAACTCTTCTCTGGCCTCCCATTCCTTCCCCACCGTCTCTGCTACCTGTTTTATATCAGACATCACCCAGAGCACAGATGCACAAGGCTAAGCAGAGTCTCAGGATGGACCAACCAACCCCTCCATGGTGGTTCATAACATTACTAGGGATTTGGATTGCATGTTCCCACTGAAATGATGGTGCAAATGGTGGGTGGTAATACTGTATTAAGATGCATTATTTCTCGTGTGATTCAGGCAAAGTATGGGTAAATTAGGCATTTTGTGTGCAGAATTAAAATCCTAACCACCCATTTCTAATTTTTCTCTGGATCAGTGGTTCTCAACCAGAGGCAATCCTCCATCTCCCAGGAACATTTGTCAGTGTCTCCAGACATTTGGTTGTCACAACTGGGTGGCGAGTGCTACTAGCATCTAGAGGGTAGAGGCCAGATACTGCTAAACATCCTACAACCTGCAACAAAGGATTATCCAGCCCAAAATGTCAGTAGTACCAACATTGTGAAACCTTGCTCTAGGATTTATTTAAAAAAAAAAAAGTGACTCCCCAAAATACTTTAGATCACAACCTGCTTGTAAGACGGCTGTTTCTGTAATCGACATTAGTACATGAAGGGAATTAAGTTGATCATGGAAGGTCGGGCTTCTTCAGCAATGCCTTGATTATGCACAGAGCACCTCGGTGTCCCATGTGCCATGTTGGACGCTGGGGAAGAGTGGTGAACAGGGCAGACAAGGTCCCTGCCCCACCTACAGGCACAAAGAGAAGGGGAGACAACAAGTGTTCCAGTCAGAGGGAACATGAGTATGGAGCCCTGAGGCTGGAAAGAGCCTGGCAGTTTCTGCGAACTGCCAGAAGGAGAGCGTATCTCTAAAAGGAAGCCAAATCCAGACCCAGCAGGCCAACTCGTGGGCTGTGGGAGGGGGGTTGCATTTCATCGTAAGAGTGTAGGGAAGCCGTTGGAGGCTTTGACGCGGGTCTTGGTGCCGAGGGTCACGGTCAGCTTTCTCTATCAGCAAGGTGACTGGGGCAGTGCAGACAGTGAGTTGGGTAGAGGAGACTAATGTCCTCTTCCAGGAATGCTCGTGGCTTGACTGAGGGCAGAGGAGCTGGAGAGAGTAGACCATCCAGGAACTGTCTCAGAGGGAGAATGATAGAGCTTGTTGATGGTTCAGACAGGGTAGGGGAAAGGATGAGGGGTGACTCCCAGCCTCTCAGCTTAGATTTTTGGATGGATGGGGTGCTGACTGATTGAGATATAGAACCTGGAGGAACAGCAAGTTTAGGGATGAGGAGTACTTTTTCCTTCTATCCTAGAATTTCTGTGAAAATGGATAAAGGGACTTCTATATATTTTTCTACTCATTTTTTTTAAAAGAAAGAGTTTTAGAGTCTGCTCTGCTTGCTAAAATGTAAGATTTCTCCTAGATTACCTCTTCTCTCTAGTTACCATCTTAATAGGCTTTCCACTGTAGCTCAGAATTATTTCTCAATGGCTTCCTTGGGCAATCATCAAGCATTTTCTGTATTAGGTATTTCCTCCATCTAAGCAAACAGAACAGTGGTGAGAGTCGGCTTACAATCCAGACTTCTACCATTGAGTCTCTTGACCACTGAGACAGGGCTTGTCTGGGTTGGCCACACTAAATTTTTTTTAATTGTTTTAGTCTAACCCCTCCTATTTCAGTTTCAGCTGGTAGGAAAACACTTCCTTATTCATGAGCCTGGCAGCTTTGGAAAGAACACCGGGAAAATTACCAGAGCTGATGCCCATTTTCTAAATCACCCAGTGAGCAGCAGTCATTTCCTGACCCATCACCAGGGCCATTCATGGAGGTTGCATGGGGACTGGCTGCTCCCTGGGAACAAAAGGCCACCTTCCGTGAGGACTTGTGACCTGAGGTGCAACTCTGATAAAGTCACATACTAGACCCCTGATTCCCTCCTACAACAGAGAAATGAAGGAAATGGCCCGCAATTGAAAAAAGCCCACAAGTAAATAGAAAAGGCGGCTTTTAAAATTCCTTTTGAATTTTAGAAATTGGAATTGGGGGATATTTTGCAGTTGAGGGAACTGTTAGGATGGGCTGGCATGTAGACATTGAGAGGCTGAGGGGAGAGACCTGAGGACTCCTTGACCCTCCATGATAATGGTAGTAAATGGGGGTAACAGCAGAATAGGCTTTGGTTGAGCCCTAAGTGTGTTAAGAACTGTCCAAAGAAGCTGAGCTATATTACCCTTTTTATTCCTCACAACAGCCCATAAGGCAGGACTACTGTTATACCCATTTTACAGATGAAGAAATTGAGATACAGTGAGGTTAAGTACTTGTCAAAAGTCATACAGTTAATTGGTAGTGGAGCCGAGATTTGAACCTGGATGGTTTGTCTCAAGAGCCTGCAGAGGCCAAGAAGTCTAAGAATTGATGCTGTCACAAATCAAAGAATTATGATAAGGTACAATTATGCAAAAACATATTTTTGGTATTTTTTAGAATATTGATATTTTTAGTATGCTTGCAGTATTGGGAAAAGAATTAAAGTAAATAATAACAAGATCTGTCTTAAGATGCATTTGTTTGCTGACTAAAATTTTAGAATAAGGTTTTTACTTTTTATTTAGAGATAGGTATAGGTTCATATGCAGTTATAAAAAATAGTACAGAGAGATCCCTTATACCCTCCACCTAGTTTCCCCAAAGGTAACATCTTGCATAACTCTAGTAAATACCACAACTAGGAAATTGACATTTGTACACTCCATCCACCTTATTCAGATGTCAGCAGTTTTACATGTCATCATTTGTGTGTGTGTGCTTACTTCTATATGACTTTGTCATGTGTAGGTTTGTGTGACCTCCACAGTCAAGATACAGAACAGTTCCATCCCAAGGACCCCTCATGTCACCCTTTTACTGTCATACCCACCCACCTCCGTCCCATCCTCCCTAACTCCTGGTAACCACTAATGTGTTCTCCATCTCTATACTTTTGTCATTTTAAGAATATTTTATAAATGGAATCATATGGTATGTAATCTTTTGGAATAGACCTTTTTTCACTCAGTGTAATTCCCTTGAGATCCATCCAAAATGCTACGTGTATCAATAGTTCATTTCTTTTTATTGCTGAGTAGTGTTTTATGGTGTGGACATGCCACAGTTAGTTTAACCATTCAGCCATTGAAGGACATCTGGGTTATTTCCAGTCTGGGGCTATTACAAATAAAGCTGCTGTGAACATTGGTGTACAGGTTTTTGGGTGAACATGAGTTTTTGTTTCTCTGAAATAAATGTCCAAGATGGCTGGATCATATGGTTAAATGCATGTTTAGTTTTGTAAGAAACTGCCAGACTGTTTTCCAGAGTGGCTGAACCATTTTACATTCCCACCAGCAATCTATGTGTTATCCAGTTTCTTTGTATCTTCTACAGCATTTGGTATTGTCACTAGTTTTTATTTTAGCCATTCTGATGGGTGTGTAGTGATAGCCCATTGTGGTTTTAATTTGCATTTCCCTAATGGCAAAAGATGTTGAACAGCTTTTCATGGACTTATTTGCCATCTGTATATCCTCTTCATGACATATCAGTCCATGTTTTTGGCCATTTTCTGATTGGATTGTTTGGGTTTTTTTTACTGTTGCATTCTGAGAGTTCTTTATGTATTCTAGGTACTAGTCCTTTGTCAGATATGTGATTTGCAAATATTTTCTCTTAGTCTTTAGCTTGTCTTGTCATCATCTTTTCAGAGTCTTTTGCAGAGCAAATATTTTTAATTTTGATGAGGTCTGGTTTATCAGTTTTTCTTTTTTGGGTCTTGCTTTTAGTATTAAGTCTAAGAAAAAATAGGGTTTCGATTCCTGCCTCTTGTAATGTGCAGTGTCTGATCATCGAGAAAGAAGGCAGTGGGACAGGATGGGCACTGGCGTGTGAATAGTTCTTCCAACTTCTGTCTAGTTGGGACTCTGCTGTGTGTCGTGATGAGCTGTTTGTCAAGATTATGGCCCCAGGATAGACCTTGTCTTACAAAGACTGTAAGGTGATCATGGTGTGAAAAGAAAAATATTTTCAGAATCTCAGTTTCCAGAAACATCCATGGTACCTCCTAACACAAGGCCTTTTTGCACTTGAAATCCTCTGTCTGGAAACCCTTCCCTGCACCCATCCCTCTCCCCCTTTGTCTGGTCATATCCAGCTCACGTCCGATGTCCATCGTCACGGCCCTTCTTCAGAGTGCCTCCTCAGCCCTGTTGACATTTGGAGCGGACAATTCCTTGTTGTGAGTGGCTGTTCTGAGCCTTGTAGGATGCTGAGCAGCATCCCTGGCCTCTGCCCACTAGATGCCAGTAGCCCCGTCCCCCCACATCCAGTTGTGACAACCAAAAATGTCTGCAGGTGTTGCCCAACGTTCCCTGAGGGACAACACTGCCCAGTGTGAGGACCACGGCTCTAGACTCAGCTCTGGGAGAGCACGTGCCGTGTCCATTTCTGTCCACGTTCTCTCAGCACCAGGCCTGGCACACTGGCGCTCCATTAAGATTTGTGAAATGGATAAATGCACAAACTGTACCCACTATCCAACAGCTCTTTACATGGCAGCCTTGGAAAAACCACCTGGATTTCAAAAGAACCAAGTGAGTTTAGTTGTGAGTTTGAGACCCAAAAATCAAGAGTCCCTGTCTACACAGTTGACTATGGGTCTCCTTGCCCTTGTCGCCAGCTGACTGACGTAAGGATGCATGAGTCTCAAGTTCCAGCCTGATAAAGCCCACATTCTCTCTTCACACTGCCAGAGCAGGGGCCCTCACGGCCTAGAAAAGCATCGCCATCGCTTGCAAGGCTGGAGGCCTCCCACTAATTTTGAAGCTCCTAAGAGAGGGAGGCATCCTAGCAGGCAGAATGGGACCTCCTGAGGGTCCCGTTTTTAGGGTAATTTGGTGCAGGGCAATATTGGAGACCCAATTCAGCATTCACCTGCCGAGTGTCCTTCCCTGTCTCGCTGGGCCCTGCTCCCTTTTCATGAGGAAAGGGAGGAAAGTAGGAGTTTGGGCTCAGTTTTGCCTAGCTAAGCACGTAACTGGATATAATTAGTTCAGAAAAATCTCAGGGTGTAAGTACAGTGATCTTAAGAATAATTTGGGGTATGTGTTAGTGTTTTAGGTTTTTCTCTGTGTACCTGGTAGTTCTGTTCCCTGAACCTGAATGATAGTGCTGGCTTTGGTTCAGGAAAAAAAAAAAAAAGAGTCTGCCAAATGGGGTGGGGGAGAGACCAAGGCAGATGGGAGGTAATGACTGGTTATGTCAGCCCCGGTTCCCTGCTGCTACTTTATGGGAAGGATGTCAGGGGTGCATAAAGGATCCACAGCATTAGGAGACTGGGGCCCATCTTCCTCCTGTGGAGGAACAGCTGCCCAATGCCTTCCCCGATGCTCCTTGCAGGGAGCTCAGTGTGACACAGGCACCCCCACCTCCAGCCACACAACTTCTTTTCAACAGCTGTAGACGAGCCTGATTTGGTAAGGTGAGCTGACAGCCCAAAGCTTTAATTACCAGTAACACAAACCTTCCCCTCTGGGACTCACAGAAGGGAATCTGCTGGATTCCTTCCTCTCCCACATAGAGAAGCCTCTGATCACAAATTCTAGGGAGAACCACAATGACAGTTGGTGCCAGCACCATTGTTGCTTTGAGAAGAAACATTCTATGACGTTAGACTGAAGCTTTGATTCTAAGTTAAGGAAAGGCAGTGGTATCATGGTGTGACACCTTGGGGGAGAGCGGGAATGTGTGCTTTCTTGTGTCCCAGCAGGGTTTCTCATCCTTGGCACTAATGTTTTGGGCCGGACAGTCCCTTGTGGTGGGGAGCTGTCTTGTGCACCATACGATATTTAGCGACATCCCTGACCTCAACTCACTGGGTGCCAATAGTATCTCCTCCCAGACATGATAACCAAAAACGTCTTCAGACACTGCCAAATGTCCCCCGGGGGGCAATGTTAACCCCCTCCCTCCCAGTTGAGAACCACTGCACTGGAGTAACAAACATTCTGTTCAATTCTTGTGCCTTGCAAAGCTGTGGTGACTTGTTTACTCAGAGTATTTGATGATTTAAGCACAGGACAGAGAGGTAGAAAGAAGGTAGTGTTTCTTCACTTTTCCTCAGTCGACCCTTTAAACTCCGTTACAAGAGGCAGCATGACATACTGGCTAAGAGTGTCAGTTTTCAGAAACCTCTTCACCTTGTACAATCTGTACGATCTGGGCAAGTTATTTAGTTTTTCGGAACTTCAGTTTTCATCATCTGTAAAATGTATATACCAATGCCTACTTCTTAAGTTGAGGATTCAGCTAGATGTTCAAATTATCTCTCCAGGTACAGTGTCTGGCATATAGTAGACATTCAATAAATGATGGCTATTACTCTGGAGTACTTAAGAATATATTCCACAAGTTTTAAGCAAATTGGAATTTTTGTTTTAAGTTAGCGATAACTGTTGCTGCTGCTACCTAGAATAGTAATGAGAACAGTTAACTTCCATTGAGCTACAATTTATTTCATAAACATTATTGAGTTCCTACGATATACCAGATACTATGCTAAATGCAGGGAATAAAAAAGTTAATCAACTATAATCTATGCCATTAAATGTCTAGTATATAGATTTAGCCACATAAATGGGTCAAATCATGTTCACCAAAATAGAGCCACCACTTACTGGAAAAAACTCAACATGAACCGTCTATGGGTTGTAATGGGGTATAACATTTATTTTAGTGTATATAAAGGGATCCCACTATGTTATTTCTTAATTCTCTCCTTTTCTGATGACTATCATTTTTTATTCAAGTTTTTATGACCCTGTAAATTACCCACTGTTCTTGTGCTTTGCAGCTTTCTCTGCTCTGCCTCACTGCACATTTCCTCTGCTCTGAGTTCCCGCTGCTATGTTTTTATAAACAGAAAAAAGATGCTTGTTTTAAGTGTAATGTGTTCATTGCAGAAATTCTGAAAAATACAGAACAGTATAAAGAATAAACTGTACTCATATTGTCACTGTCAGAAATAGTTATATAGATAATATCTTAATATCTCTTTCTAGTCTTTTTTCCTGTGCCTGTGTATAATTTTTATATAGTTAATTATACTATAGTTTTCTTTTTTCAATTAAGATATATCTGAAATATATTACCGTATCTTTAAGTTTCCTTCAAAGATAGTTTCCTAGCAGTGAATGATATGGTGTTGGTTGGATGTCATCAACTGAACCTTGTTGTTGGGTATCGTAGGTCGTGCTCTACCAGATGGGGTCCCTGAGCCGAGGATAAAGTGCAAAGGAGTCACTGAGGAAGTGCTCCCAGGTGAAACAGTAAGGGAGTAGGGGGTGGGAATTAGAAAGGGAAGCAGCCAATCAAGGGGGTGATGTCAGGTGAAGTACCTCACTCAGCCTAGTCCCATGAGGAGCTCCAGAGCCTCAATTACACCTTCATGTGGTCTGTGCCACCTCAATGCAAACGACCTGGGCTTTTGTACTCCCAGACCAGTAGTCAGTGGCTGTGGGCCTCCGGGGTGGAGGAATGGTGTGTGTAAACTCCCAGCCACTTAAAGCCCACTAAGAAAATGGGCTGCAACTCCCCATAGCAAGCCTCTGAAGGTAACAGGTGCAAACTACTAGCAACAAAGCACGCAGAAGCTAGAGGATAAGTTCACAAAGCTGATAAAAGGGCACCCACAGTGTTCCCTCCATTGGAAATTTAGGTTGCAATGATCATTGCTATTGCAATTATTTATTGCAAAGAATATTGCAATGATTTTGCTACTAGAAATAACTCCACAGTGAACATTTTTAGGCCCAAATCTTTTTATTACCTTAGGATTGATTGATAGAAAGGGTATTACTGTTCCAATAGGTATACATTTTTAAGATTATGTATATCAAAAATTGCCTTTCAGAAATATTTTTATCAATTTACACTTCCAACACTTACTGCTAATTCTTCTTTACTAGCTACAGTCTATAGAGCATCGATTTCTCACCTATGAATTGAGGACCCATAGACAACATTAGAGTTATTCTAAGGGGTCAGAAAACTCATGTTCATGGTCAAGCTTTGAGTATAGACTGAATAAATAATATCTCAAAATCTGATTTTTTTTTTTTGAAATGTATCAAGATGCTGTTACAGATAAAAAGAATTTGCATTTTATTAAAATGTTTATGAATTCATGGTAATTTTATTCTGTATTTTCGTAAATACTAAATATATAATTAATCATAAAGTATCTAATACTTTTTTATGTCTAAAATAGGTGCTACCTTGGTTTAAAGATTGAGAACTGGTGGTCAATATCACTGTAATGTCTTAGGTCATCTCTTGGCTAATGATTAGGAAATCACCCATTTGAACTGTTGCATCTTAAATATTTGTCAATAAGAAAGTCTATAGACTTGATACCATAAGTAAAACAGTTTAATGACCTAAGTCAGCAGACTGAAAAACATATCTCAGGACCATTAAAGGTTTTTTGGAACATACTCACCCACCTCCACCTCCACAATGATCTAACCCCTCCACCTCCATTCTCTTACAGAGACATCGAAACACACCAGGATTGTCTTATTCTATGTCTTAAATAGTTTAAGGAAGCTATAAAGATACAGACATGGCTTTATCAATGTGGAGGTGTTGTGTTTGACCCGTATCCTTTACTTAACCCTTGAGACATTCTAAATAGCTTTTGAAATAAAAATCAGGGACTATACAGGTCTTGAGCATTGAGGAAGACAAGGGGAAGGAAGCCAACATTTATTGAGCACCTACTCTGAGGCAGGTACTGTGCTAGTTACTGTCTTTCTGTTTATGCTTATGAAATTCCCATGACCACCCTTGAAATTTGATTTCTAACACGGTAGAGGAGAAAGCTGAGGTCGTTAGAGATTGTGACTTGCCTTGGATCTCTTAGTGGATGGTAGAATTGGGATTTGAACCTTAGATTAATTTTTCCTGGCACTTAGAGGAAAATAGAATAAATGTCCCATAATCTTGTATTTTAAAAGATAGACAACTAACAAAGCCCCAGTTGCCTTCTTCCTCATAGCCTTCCCCCTTCACCCTAAAAGAGATTACAGAATGTACAACCTGTGGATAAAAGGAACTTGGGTATCAGTTAGAGTGTACTTAACAAAATATGTGTCTCCTCATTGAAGGAACCTTTAGGACATGGTTGCCATACATTTCAGTGGCTGAAAATTTCTTTTCTGAGTATTTTTAGGTTCCTTTTTGGCTAAATTAATTGGTGTCAGAGATTGAGCACACACTTTGAAGTCTGATAAAAAAATTTTTTAAATTCGAAGAGGTCTCTAAGCCTCTCCCCAGTGACCTGAAAGAGCACATTTTAAAACCACCAGGCTGCTGTCACTCTGATCAAGTGGCATTTCCTGTTTCTTCTCTTTGGTTTTAAAGACGCTGACGACACTCTATCCACTTCCGAAAGGTATCAAGATGCTCTTAGCTTTGCTTGTTCATCTGATTTTCTCTCTTAACAGAATGTGGTAGATACTTGGAAGATGAAGGCAGGTTGGCTGGACATATTTCAGTAATGTTTGTAGAGGTTTGAGAGACCAGAGTCCTCCTCTCGCCCTTGTAGGACCCTATTTGAGGCCTAACCTCAATTATTTGTACGTGAATAACTGCTGTCACTTTGCAGATACAGCCCTAATCTCCATGGGTCAACTCCTGAAGGTCTCTAGAAGGCCTCTTGCCAAACACCCTTAAAAGGTAGACCTTTGCCTGTTGGCAAAGTATTGGTGAGAAACAATTGGCCTAACTGCTGGGCTGCACGGTCCTGCTTAAGGCCACTTAGAAGTCTCAGTGTGGCAGCCCAGCACCTTTCCTTCACATTTATTTCTTTGAAAAGCCACCTTAAGAAAACTGTTGGGAGATGTCATGATTCTAATGTAATCTAATGTGCTGTTTTTCTCTACCTGCTGTAGCTCCTCTAGAAGAAATGACTAGTCCAAAGACGGAATAGTCAATAAGGGGCCTTAGGTTCTAAGAACCAGGAACCTGGAAGCACAGAGACCAGAAGGATATCAGCACTTTCCCAGGGCTTGAGAAAATGTCAGCTTTCAGAGAGGAGGGGGCTGGTTGCTACACCTTCCCCCCTGAGATAAATTGGGGGACTCTCCTTGTCATGCTCTGTGCCAGTTTTCATTAGGTGCTCATTATTAGGATCCCACTCTTAGGATGGGCTTCATCCAGGAGACTCACTGCCTTCAATGAGGGTGATCCATTTTGATTTTCCTAGGCCAAATTTGTGTGTGTGTGAGTATGTGTGAGGAAGGTTGGCCCTGGGCTAACATCTGTTGCCAGTCTTCCTCTTTTTTGCTTGAGGAAGATGGTCCTTGAGCTAACATCTGTGCCTCTCTTCCTCTACTTTGTATTTGGGACACTGCCACAGCATGGCTCGATGAGCGGTGCGTAGGTCTACGCCCAGGATCTGAACCTGCAAACCCCGGGCTGCTGAAGTGGAGCACACGAACCTAACCACTACACCACTGGGCCAGCCCCATCCTAGCCCAACTTTTAATGCCCAGCTCACTCTCTATCTTTTCATCATCCACTGTGCCTCCCCTGGGCTGTATGGCCATAAGAAGCATACCGATTCACATGTAAGCAGTCTGTCTTTCCTAATTTGAATTTCAGTGTTCAGATATAGTCCAGCAAATGATATAAATGGGTTTTGGTCTTGCCACATCACAGTTACCCAGTATTCCCACAGTTAATTTAGAGTTTATTAGGTGAGGATACTCAGATTGTGATCTCTAAATACTGTCTCCCACTAAAAGGAACCAGAGCTCCCTAGAGAAGTGGCTGATTCCACCAGGGACAGGAAGTATGCAAAATGGGCCTGGAACATCTTGTCAAACCAGAAAACAAGGAAGCTATTGAGACTACAGGGTCGTATGAAAGGTTCAGTAGCCCTCCTGAAGAGGCTTGTTTGGAGCACCAATAAAAATAATAAAATTTCGGGGGCCAGCCTGGTGGCCAAGTGGTTAAATGCGTGCGCTCCGCTGCGGCGGCCCGGGATTCACCAGTTCAGATCCCGGGCGCGTGCCGATGCACTGCTTGGCAAGCCATGCTGTGGCAGCATTTCATATAAAGTAGAGTAAGATGTGCACAGATTTAGCCCAGGGCCAGTCTTCCTCAGGAAAAAAAAAAGAGGAGGATTGGCAGATGTTAGCACAGGGCTGATCTCCTCAAAAAATAAATAAATAAATAATAATAAAATTTCAATGGATCAAGACCCTTAAAATGTTTTGAAAAACATGTTCATAATTACACTAAGCAAACAAACAAAAAAGTCCCCTCTGGTCAACTCTAAGAATTCTAGGTGACCAACTCATTATTTTGAACATGATATAGGGAATGAAGCATTTATCCTGTGTTTGCTGTACAAACTGAACCTCAGCATAACCCAATAGTTGGTTATGAAAAATTTCTTTTTATAGAAGTATTCTAACTAGTAAATGAAGAAGGAAAGTTAGAATTACAAAAACACCATTTGGCAATCCCTAGTGAAACAGTGCACTTAGGCAATGATCATGAGTAGCTGCTAACATCACAAAAAAGAGAGATGGCCACTGTCCCCTGCTTCTAGCACCCGGTGCAATGCCTTTCTAAAATATTCTGGCAAAAAAAGAAATTTGAATCTGATCAGCCTCTAGAGCAGAGGTGACAAACTTCCTGTAAAGGGCCAGATAGCAAATGTTTCTGGCTTTGCTGGCCATATGATCTCTCTTGCAACTGGGCACCTCTGCTCAGCTCGCTGTAAAAGCTCAGATTCAACCACAGACAAAACAGAATGTGGCCAGATCTGGCCCAAGAGTTTGCAGATCCCCACGCTAGGTCTGACTACAGGAAGTACAGAAGACAGGAACTTGTTAAACAGCATCACATGAATGCAATTAGCAAAATCTAGACTGTGGGAAACTCAACAAGACAAATAACCTGATTTCTTCCACAAAAAAGTTCCAAGCAAAAAGTTAAAAATAAAGCAACGAGGGGAAGACTTTAAAAAAGACCAGAGACATGTCAACCGGTTGCAATGTGTGCAGCTTATTTAGGTCCTGATTCAAATAAACTATAGAAAAAATTAGATGGCAACCAGGAAAATTTGAACACTGACTAGATGTTTAACATGTTAAAGAGTTATTAATTTTTTTTTTTTTTTTTTTTGCTGAGGGAGATTGGCCCCGAGCTAATATCTGTTGCCAATCTTCCTGTTTTTGCTGAGGAAGATTGTTCCTGAGCTAACATCTGTGCCCATCTTCCTCTATTTTGTATGTGACACGCTGCCACAGCATGGCTTGATGAGCGATGCGTAGGTCCACGCCCAGGATCTGAACCAGTGAACCCCAGGCCGCCAAAGAGGAGTGTGCAAACTTAACCACTACGGCACCAGGCCGGCCCCAAGAGTTATTAATTTTTGAGCAGGAACATGTATACACACGTAAGGAGTATATATATATTCCTTAGGTTTAGAGTATGTGTTGAAAATATTTTGAGTAACATGTATGTTGTCTAGAATTTGGTTCAAAACAATCTTTGATTTTAGAAGAAATAAAATAAGCCGTGGTTTGATAATTATTTTATCTGGATGTTGGATACTGGGGATTTATTTTATTTTTGCATATATTTGAAGTCTTGCATGACATAAAGATTTTTAAAATACGTACATTTTATAAAATATATCACTTTAAACATTTTTTAGAGAATGAAAGGGGTGGAGTACTTTCCATTTATTAGACACTCCTGGGTCCTCCTAAAACAGATGTGAATCATCTGGCTAAGAGCTGGAGCCAGAAGAGTCTTTCCAGAGTTTTTTTCCCCTAACTGTTTACATACATCTTATTTGTTATACTAAATAGAGCCAACAGATATCATATTATTTGTCATTTGAGCTGACAGATACCATGTTATTTATCATTTGCTCATGTGTTATATGTAAAATTTATTTTATTTTATTTTGTTAAAAAGAACTTATTGGGTTAAAAATGAGCTTGATCTTTTGTGGCCGGCTGTGCTAGTCTCCCATTTTTTGGTGGATTAGCATTTGTTTGGGGCAGGGGTCTGGCCACAAGTGCTGGCACGGCCTGGAGAGGTACTGTAAGTGATGGCAGCCGGCTGGGCATGAGGCAGCAGGGGGCGGAGGCAGCTGTGGCGGATGGGAAAATACACGCCCGCTGTGCAGGACGTTTGCCGTGGGAATGAGGGCCTGTGTTACCAGAACTCCCATTCATTTTCGTTTTTCCTGAGAATAAATCTAGATTGTATGTGACATCTTCTAACTTTAAGTTGCTTAAAATATTTTTAGCATGCCCTGTATTCCAAACCAAACACTTGAGCAGCTGGATTATCCCATGGGTCAACCTCTGATTTAGTGCCTACCAATGATAAGGCCCCAAATAAATAAGACCCTGTGACCACTAGGATTCTAAAGTCCCATGCCCCTGCTTTCTGGGAGCTTCCAGTCTAATTGGGAGGACAAAACGTACTTGAAAAATAAAATGAGAGGTGCAGAGAGGAGATGCTATGAGAATTCAGAGAAGGGGGTGAATAGCCTCATCTAGGACCATCAGGGAAGGCTTCCCGCAGGCCGTGGAAGGAGTCAGGGGAAGCCTGGTGCTCCAGGCTGGTGGAGAGTGGGGGAAAGAAGCAAAGGCATGGGTAAGACCAAGGCCTACAACGGAAAGTACGACCCTTTAAGAGGAGAGTTGGTAGATTTCACAGACTAGTGGCTCTCCATAACCCATCCCTGGAGGATTTTTCAGGCCAAGATGGTGTTCTGAACAATCAAGTGAAAATCGATAGCCAACAGTTGGAAGTATGGCGCTGAAATCCAGCTGAGGATTTGAGCTGCAGATTGGAGCATCATCTGTGTAGGAGTGCGAGTTGAAGTCACGGGGTCTGTAGGGAGTGTGTTTGTCTAATGTCTGCCATTGGCAAGTGGTACATTTATATACGTAGGGATGCACTGAGTCTGGTGTTTGCAAGACTACCAACCCATTATTTACACCACCAAGTATCACTTAAAACTCAAAGCAGTATCCAATTACTTGAAAAACATTCCCCCACACTGGAAAGGAAAGGTTTGGAGTAAGAGAAACTAGAAGTAGGTGGGGAAAGAGAAACCCACATTTGGAAGGATATGCCTGTGGTGATGGCTTTATTTATAGGTTTATGATCTCCCTCCAATGATGGCCTAACCTCGAGACTTTTTTCTCTGTTATGAAAAGATTATTCAAGAAATGGAGACATTTAAACAGATTTATGATCTTCTGTATTGATGCTATGCAATACATTTGGGCAACATCTTTATTCTTTCTCTTTTATTTGAAAGTTGAAAGTGTAATTTCTCTTAAAAATAAAGATAAACAGGAGGTTACTGTGTTCTTCCCGTAATGAGAAACTGCTTGTTCTAGAGAATAAGCGTTTCAAAGCCTGATAACTCCAACAGTTATTTCATGTAAAAGATTGTCTATTTAGACATGAATATGTATCAATATTAGGAATTTATAAGCCTAAAGTAATTTATGGATGAGCACCCACTCTGCTGGCTACTGAACTTTGGGGAGAAGTGAGGGCTTAGTCTCAGACATGTACAAAAGCCAGGTGAGTTTAGATGGGTGAGCATTTAGCCTAGGAAACCAACGCCAAGAAGAAGTTATGCCCGGAACATCAATCAAAAATCACTCTGATTCCAAGTTCTGCACAGCTCTGACACCATCCCGGTGCACTGTTATGAAACTGCCCATAGACATCTCTCAAAAACCTCACAAATCTAAGAAACCAAGAAAAACACCCATGGCAGCCTTCCCCCACTTCATAATGAAACTGTTCTTTTAGTAAAAATTCATACCAAGCAAAATTCTGCTGAATAAGATAGCTATTTATTAGGGAGACTGTCTTTGCTGACTCAAGGACATTGGAGCTGTTAAATTTCTCTCCGTTAGCGATCCTTTCTACCTGTTTTACGACCTTCTACATAAATCTATAGGATTTGAGTGAATCAACTTTAAGCTATCAGAGGCAAAACCAATTTGATGTCCTTTATGCTTTATGAATGTGCAGATTCAAATATTTGCTAATCCAGGAGGATTTTTCTGGGAGGCTCGGGTTGTGTAGATTATGGCACGCAGAAGGTAGATGCCAGAATAGACTATAGAGTCAACATTCGGATGGATGAAGTTGGCGTCAGTCTTGGGATGTGACCATTTGTAGCAAAGATGGTAGGAATTGTTTTATACTTATGACGGCTTTGTGGTATATTAAATTTTAAAGAAGAAATTTATTTCCTGAAAGAAAGAAAGAAGGGAGGAAGAGAGGAAAAGAGGAAGGGAGGGCACAATGTCTAATTTTTAGATGAAATGAGTAAAGCTTCCATAGTCAGGATCTGGAAGATCTCCAATGTCCAACAAGCTCAAGAAACTCAAGGGACTGTCACGGTATTAGAGCCAGTCCTAGGTGCCAAAGTCAAAATAGGCCACCCTGGCCATAGGACAACCCCAAATAGGAGCGTATGTAGGTCACTTACACGTCTTGAATTTAGACAGGCTGTGTTTACACAGTTATTTTACAATTAAGCTCTGGAGGAACTCTGAATGTTCTGAATTTTTTTAAATGTGCTTGTTTCACAATATGTAAGAAAATTGCCACATCACCTTGAATGATGGCCTGAGCGGTTCACTTCGTGGCCCAGTGTGTGTGTGTTGCGGGGGCAGGCAGGGAACTCTGCTTTCGATGACAGTCTCTTCATACCCCAGTGAATTTCGCTCTCCATGGAAAGTGTTTGGAGCCAATAGTGAGGCACAGGACTAAATACAACTGTTTTCTTAGTCATGCTCAATAAACATTCTTTTGATGCAATGAAAAAATAATTAACATAAATAGAGAGTATATAAGGCATCAGGTTTGATCCCACACGTATTTACTGAATATCTGCTATCACCTGGGGTGGGAAGTAGGACAAGTCAATAGAAAGGAAGATGAGGACTCTGTCTGATGCCATCCTGGTGCCCTTGCTTTTCCCGGAAGCACATGCATTTCCCCTTCACTGTAGGTCACCTGTCACTTAAAAGGCCCCCCTCTTTCTTGCTCTTTGCAGAGACTCCCAACCTCCCACATGAAGTTGCACAGGACAGAAGGGCAAATTGGCTCCTGTGGAAACTTGTGCTTAGTGGGAGATCAGGTCTATAAGGAAGGAGCCAAGTCAGCCACCTCACGAAGTCTGCTTTTGTTTTCCCAGCTGCCACTTTTAAGTTCTTATTTAATGAAAGGCTTTGCTTTTCTATGAACACATGTAAATGTCCTACCTCTTACTTGTCACAGCCAAAGAAAGCTCAGTAAGTGGTAATCAAGGAAGAAAGCAGCTCTCAAACAAATCACTGTAATTGAGAATAGCAGTGTAAACAATACCAGCCTCGCAATTGATGGATTGACCCATTGTTCTGCCCTATTGTGGATCTAAGGGCATCACTTAAATTTATTTGAATGAACACTTCTCTAATTAAGAAAGTAATATGCTTACGGTAAAAAATTGAGTACATATAATTATAAGATAATCATAGCAACCCAAGGGATTCGCTGTCTTGTTTCAGACCCTCCGTTGGTTTCTTGAGACCCTTTGAATGAAATCCAAGAGCCACACTAGGCTCTGCGGGCCCTTCGGGATCTGGCCCCTCCTTCCTCTTCACCTCCTCCCCCACCTCCTCCGCATCCCTTACGTCGCAGCCACACCGGCCTCTAACACCCACCTTTATTCCCTCCTCTGCCAGGCATGCCCTTGCCCGATCAGTGCATGGCTGGCTCTTTCTTATCCTTCAGGTCGCATCATGTATGTTCACTCTGCAGAAGTGGCTTCCCCGACCACCCTATCTCATGGTACCCCACCCCTGCACGTCATTCACTCACATCACTGTGTTAATTGTCTTGGTTTATTTTCTCTCTCCCCTCTGGAGTGTAAACTCGAGGAGGGCAGGGGTCTTGCCCATCTTGTTTACAGTTTATGCCCGGCCTTTAGACAACGGCCTGGCACACAGTAGGCCCTCAGTAAATATTGGTTTAATTGAATGAAGGGTGGTTATGGGAAATAAATACCAATTAGAATAGTGTCTGGCACATAGTTGGGACCTACCAAGTGGGGGTTCCCTTCCTCTCCCTACCCAGCCCTCTAACAAAGTATAGTAGAAACTGATTTAGTCTACACTGTTCTGTCTTAAATATATCAACAAGGCATTCAGTTATACTGAGTATAGTAAATCATACCTAGTTGAGTACAATGTAGTCCCCACAAAGTGTTCATTTAAGTACAATTTAAATTTTTTTTTTTTTGATCTAATTTTTCAGGTTGTCCTTGCCAGAAGGAACCATGAGTTGGCGTTTTCCCTTCTTCCTCGTGGCCACAGTGACTTTGCCCTCCGTGTGCTCCCAGTTCAATCCTCTGTCTCTGGAGGAGCTAGGCTCCGACACAGGAATCCAGGTTTTCAATCAGATTGTCAAATCCCGGCCTCATGACAACATCGTCATTTCCCCGCATGGCATTGCGTCCGTCCTGGGGATGCTTCAGCTGGGAGCCGACGGCAGGACCAAGAAACAGCTCACCACGGTGATGAGATACGGCGTGAACGGTGCGTGCACTCGCGGCTCTGGCTGGGGGCCTTGCATCGGGAGGGTTCCTTGCTGGGTCTTTGCTTACAACCCTGAGAAGCAAGCAGAGCATCCAGGAGGAGTTTCGCTGGCGTGATTTGGGGTTTAGGGCCAGTCTCCTCTGAGGAACAGATGTTGCGGGGCTGGGAGTTAGAGAACTGGATTCTGGTCTCTGTGGGTCTCCCTGGTCTCTCTGGTAGCTGTGGGGCTGTGGATCACTCACTTGATCTCTCAATGCTGCAGTTTTCTCATCTCTAAAAAGAAAACTTCCCTTCTGCCCCCACTCTGTGGTGTCCAGGGCTAAAGAGGCATTGTGATTGTGAATGTACTTTTAAAACCTGTAAGTTGGGGGGTAGGGAGAGTGGCCATTGGAGGGCAGCACGGGGGAGCCTTGTGGTGATAGAACCATCTGTGTCTGGACTGAGGTGGTGGACACATGAATCTACACGGGGATAAAATTGCATAGGGTTACACACACGTACACACACACACACACACACGTGCACATAAATCAAGGGCAGTCTGAATGAGCCCTGTGGATTGTACCAATGGCAATTTCAGGGTTGTGGTGCTGTACTAGTCAAACAAGATAGTGCCATTGGGGGAAACTGGGTGAAGGGCACGTGAGACCATCGTCTATATTGTTTTACAACTTCCTGTGAATCTGTCATTATTTTAAAATAAAAAGGTAAAAAAAAATTTTTTTGAGTAAGGCCCGCTGGAAAAGGTTTAGTTTTCTTGAAAGAAAAGCCTGTTTTTAATGACCCATTTAAACCTAAGAGCTTACATCTCCTACCACTGTTGCTTAGCTCTAGTTCAGATTTTCTTAGAGTCACCTTCCGCCTGCCTCTTGCACAACGTGGTGTGGGAGGGAGCAGAACTGGCTTCGGAGCCCTTCTTTGGAGCCAGTGTACACCGTGACCTTGAGCAAGTCACTCTTCGCATCTAGGTCTTAGTTATTTTATTGGAAAACGAGGGAATTCTCCTACCCATGTTCTTCCACTGTTGGCCATAAAGTTCTAGGAATCTTGACTGCATTGCCGCCTCCAGCTGGGAGAGGAAGAGGAGAGAGATGGGGACTCATGTACTGCATGCCTCGCTCGTCGCGCTCGTTGGCTGTGTTCTGAGCATAGCCTTCGGAGCTGCCAGCACCAAATACCTAACCAGCCTGCTCTGTTTACGCGGCATTCAACTTTTGCATGAGTTTGCAATTTGTTCACCTGTTGGAAGCATGGAAGGACTAAATACCTTGAACACACTGTTCTGCCCCTTGCTTGGAAGTTCAGAAAGTTCTTGGTGATTTATATCTTCATAGTGAATCACTGCTGGAATTTATGGCCTTTCCCAGTGCCACCCAGGCCCTCGCGGCCAATACAATTCCAAAATAGCAACTGGATTTTTGTTGTTGGTTTTAATGCTGAGCCACATTCGTTTTAAGCAGTACCTTTGAAGTTCTGATGATATTGGCCTGTTGGCAACTTCCCCCACCCTTTCTTCCTCCAAAATCGATAGCAGAACATGCTGTAGAACGTGACTTCAGTACACATGACAAACTCTTTCGGAGGAGCCTGAGTGGTTTTTCATGCTCTAGTTGGGGCTCAGCTTCTGGAAACTCAAGATAGTGATGGTCTCGTTGAGGACAGAGGCAGGGCAGTTTGGGGCAGTGGAGGAAGGTCTGCTCTGATCTTTTCCTGGCGGGAGACCAAGGCATGTGGAGGAGGCAGTGTGGCTGAAAGGGACAGGTGCTGGGCCTTGACCTCTGAAGTCTGCTGTTCCCTTACTTATAGAATGGGCCTGCCACTCCTCCTGGGCCTGCCTCACAGACGGTATGAGGGGTGGAGTCACAAGAGGCCTAATAAAGGGCCTAAGGGTCTTCTCTTTGTGGATCATGGGAGACTTTTCCCTGCCCTTATTTAAAGGGTCTGAAGAAGAGCCACTCTCAGAGTGACAACCTGGTTCTCCAGAGACCATCAAGGTGACCCTGCAGGATGTTTTAATACAGTGACATTTTGAAAAGACCCCAGGCGAGTAAGACGGATCTATGATTCAAGCTCTCCATAGAAACACATTTCATCCTTATAACTTATTTTCCTCTTTTCCATGCTCTAAAATAAATGGAGCATGTATGAATGGCTCGTGTAAAATAAAGCTTACGTTGCCATAAAATTAATCCCCTGACTCTTTGGGCTTGATATCAAGTAAAAATCACATTGTTCTTGGAGGGTGGCACATGGCAATTTTTTATAGTCTTTCTAGTGCTTATTTTATTCATTTTTTTTTTCCAAAATAGAAAAAAAGAAATCACACTGTTAAATCTTTGGCAGGAAAGGAAATAGCGCTTAAGATTAAGAAAGAAAGAGAGAATGAATTAGGAAGTTTCCTTTGATTTATTCCCCCATGGCTACATAATTGAGGTGCTTGCCAGTATTCCTGTTGACCTGGTGCCAACAAAGTCGTCTAGGAGAACGAGGTCTGCATGGGGAGGATGCCTTGAATATATGCCTGTTTCAATGCTCAAAGCACAATTGATTTTTAAGGGCTGTTAATAGTTATACTTTACTCTCCCCACCTTCTTAACACAAGGCCGCTGAGAAAGCAAAAGACTTAGTCCCCTGCTACTCAAACTTATCTGTGTATACTATTCTTATTTGCCATCATTTGAAATATATTAAAAAAAAACTTGGGGCCAGCCCTGTTTCTTAGTGGTTGAGCTCCGTGCACTCCACTTTTGCGGCCTGGGTTCACGGGTTCGGATCCCGGGCACAGACCTCTGCCACTCATCAGCCACACTGTGGCAGCGACCCACGTACAACACGTACAAAATAGAGGAAGACTGGCACAGATGTTAGCTCAGGGCTAATCTTCCTCAAGAAAAAAAAAAAAACACTTTTCTGAATTCTTGCGGAAATATTGCTACCTTTTTCTCGTGTCTCCTTCAGGAGTCGGTAAAGTGTTAAAGAAGATCAACAAGGCTATCGTCTCCAAGAAGAATAAAGATATTGTGACAGTGGCGAATGCAGTGTTCGTGAAGAATGGCTTCAAAATGGAAGTGCCTTTTGTCACGAGGAACAAAGATGTGTTTCAGTGTGAAGTCCGGAACGTGAACTTTGAGGATCCAGCCTCCGCCTGTGATTCCATCAACATGTGGGTTAAAAATGAAACTAGGGGTGAGTGGCCACAGTTCCCTGGGGACTATTTTGTATGACTCTATACTTTTGAATGAAAGTATGTGTCGACTCTAGGATTCCACTGGTGTCTGCACGTCCAGTGGCTCTTCTGTTGGGAAAGGCCTGGACTCAAGAGGGTGGTCTGTCTTTTCTTTCTCAGCAGGCCCCACGACTCAGTCTACCTTCCTTCCCTTCTCCTGCTGCCACTGCTCATCGTGCCCCTTGGGGATTTTGCTCCCTGGGGCATGGGCAGCAGAGCAGACTACAGCCCCACCCTCTCTCCTTTCCTCGCTACGTCTCATCTCCAGAGTCCCTGCCCACAGGCCCTTGTCTGTGTTGAAACTTTTAGTGCTCATTCCTCGCTGCTTTTGTACCTGCTGTCCCCTTTGCCTGGAATGTCCTTCTCAGCCTTTAAGATTCCAGACTCTCTCCTTGCCTTCCTTGCCTCTTGCCCCCATCATCTCCAGGAAGTAGATGCCTCCTCTTGGGCTGTGATGGGCATATGATTATGCCTTTCTATGCCCTTCATTATAGCACTTTCCACACTCGAAATGATTACTTGTACACATGCGTCTCTTCTCCTAAGCGGAGGAAATGTCTAACGTCGGTGTTTTAAACCTGTTAATTTGTAAATTGGAGGTCCTGGTGAAACATTCAGGAGGAGACGTAGGGCGAGAACAACAGAGGAAGTTTAAGGCGAGAAATATAGATTTGGGAACCGTTTTTCATAGAAGGGAGAGTTAAGGTCATGAGAATGGAAGCTAGAGTCTCAACAGGGAGAAGCAGCCCAGAGACAAAATTTGGGGAAACTCTGGCTTTTCAGGTCATGTTTCTCAAAGCATGGTTGCTGAAGTGCCTGCATCAGAATTACCTGGGGTGTGTGTTTAGAGTGCAGATCACTGGATCCCAGCCCACTGAAGCAGAATCTCTGAGGGAGAGGCCTCGCATTCTGCATCAAAACAAGTTCTCCCCAACCTACTTCCACCACCTGACACCAGACTTAGACACGTGAATGTTTGAGAACCATTCAAAGGACTAGTGAAGAGGTGGACAAGGAATGCTCTGGAGGGCGGAGGAGAGCCAAGGTGGTTTTGATAAATCCAAGGCACCCCTTCTCAACAGGATCCTGGACGGTGCAATCCAGGCTCCTTTCCTGAAAGCACAAAACCATCCAGAGACCACAAATGTGAGAGGTTTAGTGGTTTTTCTGAGCCTATAGGCCTAAGAAAAGAAATGAGAAGTTGATAGCACTCAAATGCCTGTTGGCCGTGTGACTGTGACATGTCACTGTGCCCTGTCAGCCTTCTTCTTTACGTATATAATAGTAATACTAAATCACATTCATATAGCGCTTGACGGTTTGCAAAGCACTTGAACACACGTTATTGACTCAGTCACTTGCTTCCTGCATCTGGGGAAGAGAAAGTGAAGAGACTTGAGCAGTGCTTTTCAACCCTACAGACCTAAGTGCCTCTTCTTAAACAAATATTTTGAATACTCCCTTTACTATCCTGAAATGAAATTCATAGCTCATGTAACCTGTGCACACATACACAAATTTTTTAAAATTTATATAATGCCAAACTGTAATACAAGGAAAAACAAAAGTAATTTATATATGTAGTTCAGTAGGTAAACCCTTGGGTATAGCTACACCTGAATACGTAACAAAGCAGTCATATTCTTAGAATAATTGTGAAGTGACAGCTACAAAAGCCGACCAAGACAGGTGTGTGGTACTGGTGACGCAAAAACCACGACCTGCGTTTCCATCGCTGATGTCATTTTTTCTGAAACAGTGCAGAACTCGTGGTAACTTTCCAAACAAAACAAGTACAGGCTCCACTTGGTTTGCACGGTAGTCACATTCCTGGAAAATTCAGCGTGCATTGCAAGTATGCAGAATAAAAGATACTTTGTATTTATTTACTTGCCAGAAAGAGTGAGGTTCTGGGCCCGGAGGATGATAAGCAGGTTTCTCACCAAGGTGAATATCCAGTGGGGTGGTTGAAAGTTACACAGGATGCAGGGTAGTTCTTCACTCGTGTGGGAGTGTTTTGAACATTGCAGGGCTCGTAGCATCGCTGGCCACTGCTCACACAACCAAAAACACTCCCACGAATTTCCAAACTCTCCCCCCGGGGTGCCCTGCCCCATTGAGAGATACTTGCCTACCTGGTGGAGCTCAGAAGGACCCTGCAGATTGAACAGTCCACGTGCATATGACTGCCCAGTCCGTCCCGTTGATGACAGCTCCTGCCCTCAGGGGGTGCAAGAGCCCAACACGAAGGCCCTTTCCAGTGTGTAGGGATGTGGTGACGGCCCAGCCAGGGCTGCCCTGCCCATCTCTCTGCAGCCTCGGCCTCTCCTCCCCGTATTCTGTGCTCCAGCCACACGGGCTTCCTCCCAGTCCCTCATCCTCGCCATCCTCTCTCCCGTCACAGACGCCCATACTTGCATCCTGCTACCCAGCATGCTTTCCTTCCTCCTGCCCCCTTGTTAATGCCTATTTCACACTATCACATGAATGGCATCATAATTAAAAGCATAAGTTCTAGTCTGCATCCCAGTTCTGCCACTTCCTGGCTGTGTGACCTTGGGCAAGTTACTGAACCTCCCTGTGCCTCAGAGTCCTTATCTGTCCCATGGAGATTTAATAGTGCGACCTACTGGAATAGTTATAACAACAATAAGGTTGTTATGGGGATGTAAATCCTACTTATAAAGCATTTAGCAAAGTGCCTGTCACTTAGCAAATGTTCCACAAATGTGAGCTATTTTTATAGCTGTTAGCTCAAGTCATACTTTCCTAAGGAACCCATCCATCCCTGACCTCGCTGACCAGATCAGATCCCCTTCTTATTTGCCCTCACCTCTTTGAGTACTTCCACTTAGAGATATTTGTCACAGTTGCAGCTTTACACTTTTCCAAGTCATTTATGTCAACCTTCACCTCTCTCTAATCCATAGCTTTTTGAGGGTGGCGTTCATTTTTTTGTTTATTTGTTTTATTATCTAAAAGAATCCCTGGCACATGGGAGGTAGGCATCCAAAAATGGATGGGATGGGTGGTTGGGTGGATGGATAACTGGGTGGGTGGATGGATGGATGGATGGATGGATAGATGGGTGGGTGGGTGGATAGATGGGTGAGTGGATGGGTGGATGGATGGATAGATGGATGGATGGGTGGTTGGATGGATGGATGGATGGATGGATGGATGGATGGATGGATGGATGGATGGATAGGTGGATGGCTGGGTGGGTGGATGGGTGGATGGATGGATGGGTGGGTGGATGGGTGGATGGATGGATAGATGGATAGATGGGTGGGTGGATGGGTGGATGGATGGATAGATGGATAGATGGGTGGGTGGATGGGTGGGTGGATGGGTGGATGGATGGATGGGTGGGTGGATGGGTGGATGGATGGATAGATGGATGGATGGGTGGATGGATGGGTGGGTGGATGGGTGGATGGATGGATAGATGGATGGATGGGTGGATGGATGGGTGGGTGGGTGAGTGGGTGGGTGGATGGATGGGTGGGTGGGTGAATGGGGGAGTGGATGGATGGATAGATGGATGGGTGGGTGGGTGGGTGGATGGGTGGGTGTGTGGGTGGGTGGATGGGTGGATGGGTGGATGGATGAGTGGGTGGGTGGATGGGTGGATGGGTGGATGGATGGGTGGGTGGGTGATGGATGCATGTTTATGGCAGTTATTGATGGCAGTTCCCCCATGTGCCTCCTTGCCTCTAAACTATGCACTTCTTACCTTTCTCTATCCTTTCTTTTTATTTTAGTTGCTCCCTTATTTTATCTTAGTCTTCCCAGTGGCAATCAGAGGCTTTATTTACCTCAGCAAAAGAGGGATGAAGAAATTTCTTCAGACGCTCAGTGAGCACTGACTGCATGCTCAACGTAGAGCTAAGCGTGATAAAAAATTGAATGATGGGGTCCTTGCTCCTGTGCAATTCATGGTTCAGTTGGGGGAGACAGACACCTTAAATTTGGCTAGAGTAAAATACCATGGTGTAATGGTGATGCTGAGCATTGGGCTTTATGAAAAGTCCTGGGAAATCAGGAGGAGGGTCAGAGGTTTATAGGAAGAGGGGACCATTGAGCTGTGTCTCAAAGGCAGTTAGAGGTTGGACTGGGTAGTGTTTCCAGTAAAGGCAAGAAACATTCATTATTGGGGAATCAACACTAAGGAGCTTGCTATCGCTGGTGCACAGAGTTCTAACTTCCTTCCCGCAGGACAGAGTCTGTTGGCGGAGGCTGGCCTTGTATTGAATCGTGTTTATTGATAGCTATATATTTTCCTTCCAGATCTTGACATAGGGTGGCGTTGGTGCCCCCTTGTGGAAGTAACGAGCAGTGATGAAACTGTCTTACTGAGCACTCGGTGGGTCAGGGAAACCCCCAGGTGTGCGTCTTTACCATGACTTATTTAAATGTTTGTTTATTGTATATCACAATCTTCTTGAGCATCATTTAAAAGGACTTAAAGCTCTTCTGCTGAATTAGACATTCTTGCTTCTTCAGAAACCGTTAGTTTTACTCTCACCATTTAATGTATTGTAACTTGCATTTATATTATGCACTACTTTTTTATATGCTTGGGCTTTTCAAAGCTACATTGAACTAATTTTTAATAGCTTTGGGTATTAGTGATCTCTCTTACACACACACACACACGCACCTGAACCTGCAAAGACTGAACAAAAGGAACCTCAATGAAAAACCAAAGCTTCAAGCCCAGATGGCCCTTGAGAAGGATCTTGGTGACTTCACAAGAGCATCCTGAAACTATAGCAGTTGTGTTTGCTCCTTTACTCCTGACACAAACAAGATGGACCATCCTCAACATCTCACAAAGAGTGCTTTCCTTCACCATTAGGAGTTCTTCTAGGACAGACCCCGTTTCTTTTTAGCTCTGTAATATTAGCACCTAGCTCGATCCCTGACCCATAAATAGAGACACCAATTTTAGTTTCAACTCTTCTTTAGCCATGAGGCCTTGTGACAACCAGGGAGTCCAAACTAATGCTCAACATTCCTAAAATCTTAGAAGTTAAGCATTTACCTTTGGTAACATTGCACAGGCCGAAGTGTTCCTTTATTTTTGACTGGTATTAAATGACCCCAGTGGTTCAAAACAAAACAACAGCTGCTTTGCTTGTGCTTACCAAAAACCCTTGCTGGAAGTTATACGTGTCAGTGATTAGCAAAAATAGGGAAATTGATTATTAATTAATTATAGCTTACTTGGATGAGTAGAATTTTCTAAAACATGGAGCTTGTAGGGAATTAGTTATAAAAGAAGTTCTTGATGAAAAGTTCGTTACCCCTAAATAGAGGATCTCTAAAGTCTTTCCTGGTTCTCTGATTTTTAACTTGTTTTCAGCATTAATTTTTAGTGGGGAAAAAAATTAGAAGATACAAAAGGGTGTTGTAAAAGTTTGTTTTTAAAATCTTTTAAAAATTCCGAATCTGATTAATTCTACATGATCCAACAGCTGCCTTTTGCCTTCAAGTGGACTGCGAATCCTGAGTGTCCCCCGTGTTTGTTCTTTCACTTCACAGGCATGATTGACAACCTGCTCTCCCCAGATCTGATCAACGGTGTACTCACCAGACTGGTCCTGGTCAATGCGGTGTATTTTAAGGGTTTGTGGAAATCACGGTTTCAACCCGAGAACACAAAGAAGAGAACGTTTGTGGCCGCTGATGGGAAATCCTATCAGGTCCCAATGCTGGCCCAGCTCTCCGTGTTCCGATGCGGTAAGTTCACACCTGGCGAGGCTCCGTTCTGGAATGTGCCAGCTGCCGAAAGGCCCTTGAGTGCTTTCACTAGTTCAAGCGCAAATCTGACTTTTTTTTTTCCTTTTTGGTGAGGAAGATTAGCCCTGAGGTAACCTGGGTTGCCAATCCTCCTCTTTTTTCCTGA
Source organism: Diceros bicornis minor (assembly GCF_020826845.1). Taxonomy (NCBI): domain Eukaryota; kingdom Metazoa; phylum Chordata; class Mammalia; order Perissodactyla; family Rhinocerotidae; genus Diceros; species Diceros bicornis. The sequence goes on along the minus strand of NC_080776.1, from coordinate 13,624,659 downwards.
GGAAGACTGGCCCTGAGCTAACATCTGTGCCCATCTTCCTCTACTTTATATGCAGGACGCTGCCACAGCATGGCATGATGAGCGATGCGTAGGACCGCGCCCAGGATCCAAACCCACAAACCCCAGGTGGCCAAAGCAGAGGGTGCAAACTTAACCACTATGCCAGTGGGCCAGCCCCACAAATCTGACTTAAGTTTTTAAAAAGGTGAGGGAGGGCTGGCCCCGTGGTGTAGCAGTTAAGTGCGCACCCTCCGCTGCTGGTGGCCCGGATTCAGGTCCCAGGCACGCACCGATGCACCGCTTGTCAGGCCATGCTGAGGCGGCGTCCCATATAAAGTGGAGGAAGATGGGCACAGGTATTAGCCCAGGGCCGGTCTTCCTCAGCAAAAAGAGGAGGATTGGCATGGATGTTAGCTCAGGGCTGATCTTCCTCACAAAAAAAATAAATAAATAAAGTAAAACGGTGAGGGAAGGGCAGGATTTTTTAAAAGCTTATGGTAAGTCTTTGTATTATAGACAAAGGTTATGTATTAATATGTAACACATACAGGCTTTCAGGTTGAAAATTTAAAGATGAAAAGACAATTCACAAAATAAGAAATATCGATGGGCATTAAACATACGGAAGCATTATCAACTCACCGTTAGCAATCTTATATTACCAAATTAAAAATAAAAGTAAAAATGAGATTTCTTTTCCACTTACTAGATTAGCAGAAATTACGAAGATAGACAGCCCGGTCGCAGCTCCGGTGTGGGGGCAGTGAGTGCCCTGAACACTGGTGGTGGGGGGAGCCCTGGTCTGGAGGATTTCTGGGGAGCCCTTGCCCCGTCAGTCCCACACCAAGGAATTTATACTCTGAAGATAATCACACACTAGCCAATACATAGAAGCCAGATACATGCATATGGTGGAATATACGTGATAATTAGATTTAGATTTACATAAGTAGAAAGATTATACAATATATGGTTGATTTCAGAAAACAAGTTACAAAACAGCAGATGCCAATTCATCTCGTTTATGTAAAATACTTTCCATATATTCATATGTCTGTTGAGACGTGTCTTGGAAGATGTTCAATAAAATGTTAACAGTGGTAGTATTTCCAATAATGATTTTTCTTTATTTGCTTTTGAAATTTTTTGAAATGAGCATGTGTCAGTTTTGCAATCAGGAAAAATAATGACCCATCCCTGCTGCCATTGCCACAGCAGAGATAACTAAGTCTGGTGATTGGTTGTTAGACCTGGTTTCATTGGAGCGCTCGTGGTCCCATATAAATTAATCTTCTTTTTCCTGTGTGAGTTAGCCTTTCTGTCTCCAGTCTATACCTGGACATGTCCATCCCACGTATTACCTTGGCGAGCTATATCTTCAGTGTATATTAGCTTCAAGTACTGCTCAACATTTCGCCAGCTGCCTGGTTCTTTAAATTAAGGGATGGCTCAGGTGAGGGACACAGTAAACAGTCGCTTTCCTTCTTGCTTGTCATTCATCAACTTCTGGGTAAAATTTTGTCATTCACTCAATAAAATTTTTTTAAAAGATAACACATATTTCAAAGTCCTGCGGAAAGGTATCGTGCTAATCACGCTAAGCAACTGGAAATAATAAGAGGCTCTTTTTGCCCGAAAGTCACTCTCAGGTTATGCTGCCTAGGAAGACTTCTTCGGAACACTGGCATAGCCCCCAGCTCATAGCCGAAGCAAAGCTATTTTATTTTAGGTCAATCTTTGTACACATTCTGCATTCTAATAAAAAATTAAAAAGTGAAGGGGCCTCAATGACTGTATATTTCTGTTGCTGAAAAATAAATATCAGTAAAGATTAAAATGCAAGGATTCTGTAGACATTTCCATGGAAGATTAAAATGTTTGTTTTTATAGGAATGTAACGTGCTGTTCTTGAATATATAGGATGTTCCCAGAGAGGGAGTTACATCTCCGAGTAGCTTTTCGATTAAGAGCTGATTTGTCTAAGAATATATATGTGTGTGTTTTACAGAAAGTCATGCTCAAATACATTCTTATTGTCAAAGATTCAAAGTCTATGGACCTACAGTGTGCTGGATATCTTCTCTCTGCCTTCCCTGGTTCATGCCCTCCCTTCTCCACCATCTTCCACCCTGTTCTGAGCCCCCAGGAGGCTGCATCAGTGAGCTCCCTTGCCCTCTGACATCTTATTGGGCTGGCTAGTGGGGTGAACCAGCAGGTGATAGGGGTAAGGAGGAGAAAGGGGTTGGGACATTGACTTCCCAGCCCTCTCCCTGCAGTCACCAGGGCCACTGCATCCTCCACCAAAGGTCTCAGCTCCTGCCAGCCGGGTGTGCCCAAGAGCTCTTCTCTGTGGGTCACCACCTCCTCCCTCCCCCACTCGCAGCCCAAGGATGGTAATGGTGCCCCGCTCGATGTTTGTAGCCCAGGGTGCTATCCTTAATGGTGTTTCTGTACTCTACCCGTGTTTTATAAGAAGTTCCTTCATTAAACTCCACTTAAATGACCCAATTTGGCATCCTGCCCGTTCCCTGTTGGCCTCTGACTGACCTGTTCTGAATTCAGAGCAGAATGTGAAAGTCCCCTTCTCTGCACCATTCTCATTCCCTCTCAAGCCAACACTCTGAACAGTTTGGTGTCGGCCTTCTTGCCGTCCTTTCTTGCCTGTCAGCGGGTTTTACTGAGTGTGGGAATTGGAACCCAGCTCCTTTCAGCAGCCGTGCGGCAGAGGACGAGGGTGTCATATGGTCCCTGGTGTCCCCCTTTGGCCAGCAAGGCAGCTTTTCACAGTAAGACAGGGCAGGCTTGTCTTGTTGGGGCTGTGAAGAAAGCACAGCCGTCTGTGCTGGCCCAAGGAGGCATTTTTCATTAGTACGAACCACTTAGCTGGTCACCCGTTTTCTGCCTGTCTCTTCACAGTCTGGCCAACATGACCACCAGGGCTCAGGGATGGGTACACCCAGCTGGGCAGGCCAGGCCGCCAGCGAGCATCGACTGCCTGCTCAGACTCACTCATATGGCCTCTGGTGCCATGTGTCGAATGTTTCCTGGGCCTCACCAGGCCTCTCTGTTCTTGGTCGCTTTGCCGAAACATCCCCATTCCATTTGTCTGTCTTCCTGACTTTTCCTCCAAGATGTCATCAAGATCTCTGAGAAGACTCACTTAGTAACGTTAAGGAGAGAGGGCAGAAAATTAAAGAGGAGGGAAAAACTCTTCTGACTTAGGTCCCATAAAATACAAGCACCTTGAAGATAGAAACTTTTCTACTAAAAAGTCTTAAAATCCTTTTTCAGTAGAAATATATTTCATGCTCATTGCAAAATCCTCAAATACAATAGTATGTAAGGCAGAAAGTAAATGTTCCCCTATAATCTCATTTCCCAGCGTAAAAACCCCTACGAAGTGCTAGGTATATCATTTGAGACCTTTCCTATGGAGAGATAAAATATGTCTGTGAAACTTTTTTGTATATGTAGGATTACACTGTAATTTCAATTCTACCTTTATTCATTAGACAGTATATCATGGAAAACTTTTTATGTCAATTCATGTGGATCTGCTTGATCCTTTTATCAGCTGCATAATATTCTATGGTATAAATGTATCATAATATCCTATGGATGGCCGTTTACTTGTTTCCCACACTAAACACTTCAGTGAGCATTCTTGTACATAAATTTTTAGATGCTGTGTCAGAACTTATAAAGGTAATTTCCTTGAATAGAAATTGCTGAGTCAGAGTTGTTACAAATTTTTTGTTTTTATGGTTGTGAATTTAGACATTAGAGACTTTTGAAAAGGGGCACAAAGAATTCCAGGTATAGATGTATATATATGAATATACAGTATATTTCCAACATCCACTCTCCTCTTAGCTTGCAACTCAGACCTACCTACCTATCTATATTACTTCTCTACTTGCTCGTGTATTAATCTATTAACTGTTCTAGTTCCATAGATAAATATGTTATTGCCGTCACCCCTCTTGTTCTCTCCCTACCCTCGTGTTCCTTAGCTCAGCAAATGGCACCAGTACTCACCCAGCTTATTAAGCCTGCCCCAGGCTCTCCATTCTTTAACATTTGGGAGGTAGAGTGAATGTTCTTGAACGAGGATAATTCCTGGAGTATATAAAACTGTGAATGAAGCAGGTTCATTCATTCTAAAAAGAAGCAAAGTGGAAAAGAAGTTTTTTCTCTTAGATGAATGGTGATCAACAAAACCTTTAATGAGAAATAATAGGAAGAATCAAGCATTAAAAATATGGAGAAGATTCAGAAGTTTCTTTAAGTGGCAGTTTGAGGATGACCCATTCTTTCTGGAAAGTCCCCTAACATACTCTGATTCCGACTTGAAGTCCTACAAGAGTGGCAATAATCAGGCTCGCTGAAAGGTTAAGAATTCTTCTCAGCCTATAGAATCAGAGAGACTATTTTAGATATTTAATAACAGAAAAACCTTATAGATAGATAAGTCTAATTATCTTCTACTACAAGTAGCTTTATGGATTGCCTGAGCTCTTAAGGAACGGTTCAGGCTGTCCTTCAGTAGAAATTGGAATATATATTTGAAAAAAAGAAATAAATAGATCTACTGCATGTGATAGTCTATATTCTAGGCTGGAGTGCAAAGGGATTTGAGGGAAAGTTGACAGTGACTGAATGCAAAATGGCTAACAGTTATTCATGTTACCGATCAGTTAATGTATCCAGTCAAGGATGGATTAACTGGTGGAAGCAGACGCTATCTCCCCACCTCGAACACACCCCAGCTCATCATTTTTCCTTATTTATAACCCCGATCCTTCCTATCAGAACAGTAAACATTTCTAGTTCGTGGTTAATGAATGCCTCCAGGTCCTTATTTCATGCCTTGGAGTAATCATTGATTAACCACTTCCCAAATTTCACAGTTTCTAAAAATTAGCTCTGCCAGCATAGGGACCTAATGTTTTCTTTGAGGATTAAAGGGCTCATTAGGAAGTGATTTTCTTCTGACTTTCCCATTGATTTTTCAGTTTCTGCTGAGACCATTTTATCACGCAGGGGAAAAGTAAAGAGGAAGAATCCTCTCCTTGGTTCTGAGGCAGCCCCGAGACAGCAGCAGGCTAGAGGGAGTGTCCACATGCATCCTGAGCTGGGCTGGCCGCACGGTCGCTGAGCCACCCTGCAGGCCAGTGTGGCAGGATGGGAACATGGTATCCTGAACACTCCACGCGTTGTCCACACCTTTCTTCCTTAAGAAGAAACTGTAATGTCATCCTGTAGTGTCATGTATTCTAACAGCTTCACTATTTTTATCATATTTCACAGCTAGAAGTGTTTACAGCCAGAAGTGTTCATTATGTAACAAAGACAAAGAAAGTTCCCTGTCTCTCTCCCTTGGTCCCTCCCTCCCAACCCCCATCAATGGAGAACTGCCTTATTGAAGTCGCCTGTTTCATGCGGTAATTGGCAAAGGTCATCCCTAAAGAAAAGACAAGTGAAAATCATGAGAAAAACTCACTTTCTCTTTTCTCTCTTTCTTAAATATATTGTCCTTCTAGCTCATTCAGAGGGGGAGGAGGAGAAGGAGGGCCCTTCTTGGGCCCCACCATGGACCAGGCCCTAAGTACCTTACATATTATTCTCATTTAATCATCACAACAACCCTCTGAACTACACACTTTTAATAATATCCCTGATATCTCCATTTTCCATACTAGGAGGCACACAGAGATTTAGTAACCTCACCAAGGTCACCGAGTTCTTAAAAAGTTTTAAAGTGTTTAATGAAACACTTCAGAAATCCACCATAAATCTGGAAATGCCGGTTTTCTATTCACCTAGCTAATTTTCATAACTCATTACATGCCTAGTTGAACGGGTCCACAGGATCCTAAGGATGCTCTGTGGAGCACTCTTTCCCCGGGGAGTTGACAGCCTCTCTGGGCCCCGTACCTATGTGCTGGGCTCCTAGCTGGCGCCCTTCGTGCCTCTGCTTTCAGCCGCTCTAATCGACGATGCTCAGGTGTGCTGCTCAGTTGCTCAATGTTTTGAATATTTTACACGGGATAAAAGGGTTCTAAGATCCCATTAGTTTGGAAACCTGGGGATAACTAGAATTAAACAGTTTTCTTTACTTCAAAATATCTCAGAGCCTTTACAGTGCTGGTGTACATTATGAATCTGCGAGAAGAATCAAGTGCCCAGGGGCCGGCCCCGTGGCTTAGTGGTTAAGTGCGCACGCTCCGCTGCTGGCGGCCCGGGTTCGGATCCCCGGCGCGCACTGACGCACGGCTTCTCCAGCCATGCTGAGGCCGCGTCCCATGTGCAGCGACTGGAAGGCTGTGCAGCTATGACATACAACTATCTACTGGGGCTTTGGGGGGAAAAAATACATAAATAAATAAACAAAAAAAAAAGAATCAAGTGCCCAGTGCTTCCTAAACTTACTGGGATATGGAGTCCGTTTTGTCTACAGAGCGTCTTACAGGTTGTTTGTTCTCTAGATGACCGACATTTTGAGAAATGCTGGTCTAAATCCTTCTGGGGTTTTTATTAGGTATGCACAGGTACCTTAAAGTATCTAAAAGTCCTAATGATGGTTACTGCAATGGGTGAAAAGTGAGTAGGGAGTCAGGCTAGTGAAGCAGGAAGATCATTTTTGGTGTTAGCATACTGAGCCCGAGTCCAGGCGCTCCACTTCTTAGCCGTGTGTCCCTTGGTAAGTTACTTAATTTCTCTAATTGTAGCCTCTCCAGCTGTAAAATGGGACTGCTTACCTACTTTGTGGGGGAGCTGTAGATTCTAAGTGTGTTGAGTGGTTGGTATAGGCCTGGCACATGGAAGCTTTTTATCCCCTCTCTCCCCTCTCTTCACCAGCACATGTAGGCTCAGCCAAAAGAATCATTCTAAGGCAGCTCAAATTCCTTCTTTTATTCATATGGTAAGGGTCGTCCTGCTTGCAAAGCACTGTATTCTAAACCTTATGATCTAGTTAAATTCTACTCAATAGAATTAATGTTATTTTAGTGATGCCCAAAGGCATTCTGTTAAGACATGTCTAGACTGAAAAAAGAGAATTCTTTACCAGGGAAGGAAAAAAATAATTTTCCTTATCGTTGTCCTTCAAAGGAAGCAACATTTGGAAAAGGGAAGTTCTCTAACCGAATTGCTCTCTTCCCTCTGAAGCTACCTGGTGATCAGCAACTACCCATGTCACTTCTGGAAGTTATCAAGGGTACACTCAACCTGCCTCTGATTTCTTTAGGGTCTACAAGCACCCCCAGTGATTTATGGTACAACTTCATTGAACTGCCCTACCACGGGGAAAGCATCAGCATGCTGATCGCCCTGCCCACCGAGAGCTCCACCCCCCTCTCGGCCATCATCCCTCACATCAGCACCAAGACCATAGACAGCTGGATGAACACCATGGTGCCCAAGAGGGTACAGGTCATCCTGCCCAAGTAAGTAGCCCCGTCCCTAAAAGAGAAAAGAAAGAGGGGCTGGCCCCGTGGCTTAGCGGTTAAGTGCGCGCGCTCCGCTGCTGGCAGCCTGGGTTCGGATGCCGGGCGCGCACTGACGCACCGCTTCTCCGGCCATGCTGAGGCCGCGTCCCACATAGAGCAACTAGAAAGATGTGCAGCTATGACGTACAACTACCTACTGGGGCTTTGGGGGAAAATAAATAAATAAATAAAATTATAGAAAAGAAGGAGGATGCTCAATCCCTGGTAGCAACTGTGTCAGATACCAGACAACCTGGGGCTACAATATGGCACCATCATGAAGCCCGTTTTATTTTGCAGAGATTGCATGGTGGGAATACAAGGCTGTGCTTTTGTAAAAGCGTTTTTTTTTTTTCAATCGCTGTGCCTCTTATATGGCAGGATAATGATCATGGGGAGGGAGAGACGGTAGCATAGCCTCTGAGCCTCCACAAGACCACATGCTCCCATACACTGCAAGAGCTTTTAACCTATCTCATTCTGTTCAAAAGACTGGAAAACATATGCATATCATCATATAATATGATGAAAGAACAGTAAAGTTTAGTAGTGCTCCCTGTGTTTTGATAAGGAGTTTTATTTTAGTTATTTCTTAAGTTTTAGCTGGAAGTTGCTGAAGACCGAGAACCAAAAACTAAGTGGTAAGGAGATATGTTGAAACCACCCGGTAGAATTCTTACATTAGTATCTAGGGCAGTCCTTCTGTTATACCCTAAAAGTATAATCTAGATGGAATTTGAGCTGTTATGACTTGAACCTAAGAGAAAAGTAATCTCAAATTCTGTCTGATTCCTCAATTTCTGACAGGTCACAGAATGCTTTGCCCAGATCTCTAATGGAGACAATGAATGTCTCCTTTCTATGAACTTTTCTACGTGACTTTTCTGCCAGTATCCAGGGCTTTTAACTACCCTCAGTGGTGGTGGAGATACCTTCCAGTTGTAATATCTTTTAGTTCTGCAGTCACTAAGTAGTCAGAGGAGTACATTCATAATAAGTATGGGTAATCCTCCCAAGGTTATTGTTTTGTTGTAAAATAAGCCTTCACATAGGCAATGCTTGGTATAAATGAATAAGATGGTGACAATGTAGGTAAATTACAGTTGTAATGGTATATTACTATTACAGTAGGTGATAAAATCTGCTAAAACATTCTCTGATGGTAGGGTTAATAACTGACATTTACATATGTATGGCCATAAGACCAGATAGCCCACAAATATCAAGATACCCATATTACACCCGCCTATAATACCATGCCACCTATTCCCAATGTTTCCTCCTGTTTTAATAGATGCTTTCAGAATCCCAACATGAACTAGCAGGAATGTATCTCCTCTCTTTTGACCATTCCCAATCCCAAGGATAGTGGTTCTTCCAGCAGCCAAGATGAGGGCTCTTTGGTTGGAAATGGGGAAGAACTGTATGTATTCCAGAGTACCAGACACTTGTCAACACGCTGCATCTCCCTTTCAGCATAAGAGAAAGTGCTTCTGTAGATCTTCCTAGGTACCGCGATGGGGAGCCTGTTATACATGCGGGAGAGAACGCTCCTGCTTGCTGTTACTAAATGCTGCTCATTTTGCCAGCTAAGCGTTTGAGAAATGAGTTGTTCTTTACTTACCTGGTACTTAAATCTTGGGATTAAAATTTAAGATACAATTCAGATTGGTGTTCAGAGTGTACTTAAAAGAGAATCTTTGTGAACGTTTTCCCACCTGCACTGATTATATCATTTATAGTATAATGATTTTTCCCCCTATTTTCTGCTCTCATGCTAGGTTCACAGCTGTAGCACAAACAGATTTGAAGGAGCCCCTGAAAGTTCTTGGCATCACGGAGATGTTTGATCCATCAAAAGCCAATTTCGCAAAAGTAACACGTATGTACAGTTTAAAACTTATTCTTAAACTTGAAGACTGTGTTACAAATTGAGTCCCTGATTTGTTTAGAAAAAAAGTCGAAATTAGGAATGTGTTGTCCAAAAACTCTCCAAGGTTTAATTTGATGTATCACCAAATGATGCTGTTGATCCTTAATTGTTGAAATCAGCATGTCATTCATCTCTACATTTCACGTGTGCATTTCATGTGGAGCCCAAGGGACTCTACACAGTTAAAGAAGTATTTCGTGTATTTTCTCTTTTACCCCAAAATTTGGCTCTTAATTAGATATTGGTGTCTTCTTTTAGAATGCAAACTTTTCGCTGTGTTTGAAAAATCAAGACTTTTGAGCTCTCAAATACTTGCTTACTTTCACCAAACAGCAGCAGGCATGCACTATATCTAGATATGTATTTTGCCATTTCATGCTCATTAATCTGAACTAATATAAATTCAAAGGAGTCTGGTTAGAACTTTTTTTGCCAAAGCATCTGGGACACAGCTGGTAATACACCCCTTCATTTGCTAATATATGTACCTTTTCCTCAAGTTATTTTGAATGGTCAGTCCTTTGTCTTTTTAACTGAGACCACAGCAACCTTCTTCCAAAGAAAAGACATGGCTTAAACATTATTTGTACTCCATTTTGTATTTTTCCCCTTGAGTGATAAGAAATTATTTCCTTACCAACCTCAGCTGCCTGCAGGTGAGCACCTGAGTGCCTGTCCTGGGCATAAACACCACTCCCCTGGTGAAATTGCAGCTCCAAATTCTGATACTCTCATCCTTTGCTGATCAAACTCATCCCTGGTCCAGCAGCATTCGTATCACTTGGAGCTTGTTTGAAACACACAATCTTGCGTTTGACCCAGACCTACTGAATCAGAATCCATTTTAACAAGATTCCTCAGCCGTATAAAGTTTGGGAAGCACCATTTTAACCCTCACTATCCCCTTCAGGGTTATCCTCTGTAGCCTAAATTCTAGATAGGTGTTGCTCCCAGAGAGTTCACAGGTGTTCAGAGGGAAGACCCGGTGCCAGAAATTCTCCTGAGAAGTTCTGTTAACCTTGTAGGTGACGCGGGCACTGCAAAGGTGACTCTCATTCACCATCGGTAACGTTAGAGCCGGGCATCCGTGCCATTTAAAACCAGATGACACAAAAAGCACTTTTTCCCTTTGCATCCAGACCTATGTCCCGTCAAGGATAACATTAACTTCCATTTGCATTCTCCCTGAAAGCTACACCCAGTGGGTGTTGCCGGAATGGTAAGGATTTGCTGAGAAGTGAATTCACTAGAAGGCCCCAGAGGCACAACTGCATTCCTGAGTCTGGCCCTCCACAGCAGTCTACACTCAATACTCTTCTCTCACTAATATGCCCATGAGACGAGTGGCTTTTGTTGTGAAAAGCCGGCACTCACTCTGCCACTAACCAGCCATGTGATTTGAGGCCAGATTTCTCAACACTCTGGGCCTCAGTTTCTCCATCTGTCGATGCCGTTTGAAATCCTTTCTGGATCTGATATCCTGTTACTGGGAAATAATGTTGTTGGCTTGCTGCTTCTGGAAAACTGGGCTTCGTTTTTAAAGCTCTGCTCTTGTGTAGTTTTTTGTGAAGTCCTTAGTGATCAGAGTTGAATTGATAGAGACACTAACACATTTGGGGTCTGGGACTCCTTCCTCTGAAGTGACATCACAGTTCACTTAGCAGAGACTGAAGTTCACCACAGGTGACAGTCATCCCACAGCCTTCAATCACGGGACCGTAACAGGTCACTTCTCCTGACACCTTTTTTTTTTGTGTGTGTGTGAGGAAGATCAGCCCTGAGCTAACATCCATACAAATCCTCGTCTTTTTGCTGAGGAAGACCAGCTCTGAGCTAACATCTATTGCCAATCCTCCTCCTTTTTTTTTTTTTCCCTCAAAGCCCCAGTAGATAGTTGTATGTCATAGCTGCACATCCTTCTAGTTGCTCTGGAATTAAGCACTGGAATTTGCCATGGCTCTGAGGTTACTTCTCCAACCAACCACGTAGCCTGCATATCAAACAAGTGCTGTTTTTGTTTTATTTTCTGAAAACAGGGTCAGAAAACCTTCATGTTTCTCACATCTTGCAAAAAGCAAAGATTGAAGTCAGCGAAGATGGAACCAAAGCCTCAGCAGCAACAAGTAAGCCCTGGGTCACGTGGCAGGCGGGTTCTGGTGCAGGGGAGCACGCGTGCTCCAGTTCATTCACCGGCTTAGCAACTATGTAGTGAGCCCTATTTCCGGCCAGGCGCCGTGGGTCGACCCTTGGGAGACGGTGGTGAATTTAGACAGCCTGAGGACCTGTGTCCTCAAAGCTCAGAGTCTGTTTCGTTAAGGAAAGCACTTCATGAGAGAAATCCCTCTAGGACAGGAGTCAGCAGAGTTTTTCTGTAAAGAGCCAGATAATATGCATTTTCTACTTTATAGTCAGTAAGGTCTCCATTGCGGCTTCTCCACTGCAGTTGTAGTGTGAAAGCAGCATAGGCGGTACAAGAAAATGGGTGTGGCTATGTTCCAATAAAACTTTATTTGTAAAAACAGCATCTGTACCCTCAGTCTTGGCCCGAGGATGGTAGTTTGCTGACTCCTGTGTTTAGGAGGAGGATAAGCACATTCTGGCTTCATTGGCACAAAAGACCAATCTTCAGATTGAAACATAAAATAATAGCAAGTACTAAGAGGAAAATAGCCAATCAGGTCTATCCAGGATAAAGTGAAGAATTAGCAAGCAATTATAGAGTTACAGCAGGTTTGCTATGCCACCTTGATAATTAAAACATTTACATCTGCTTTCTCCTCAATGGTTTATATAATGAAGGAGAAAACAGAACAATCTTAGGTTTTTTTTTTTTACTCTGTAATTATCCATATGCGACTGGATGAATAGATATGGCCCAACTCTGTGAACTCATACATGAATGTCTTAGCTAAACTTGTAACTGGGTCAAATATTTCTAGTCATTAAAAGGTACCATTTATACTCAGTAGACACTTTATTGCCTTTCTAAAATAAACATTTAATTTTTATTCATTTAAAATAACATTTAAAACAAAGACCTAGAATAAGAGGGCTTGGAATTTTTTAAATGGTTTTTGTCTTTTCTAGGTGATTATAAGTGACATCTAAATTTTTCCAAAGTTATTGACCAATTTTGCTACCTAGTATAACTAACAGGACTGGCTACATAACTTGCAGGGCCCTGGGCAAAATGAAAATATGGAGCCCCTGTTCAAAACTTATTAAGAATTTCAAGACAGCAATAGCAGGGCACTGAAGCAAGTGTAGGGCCCTTGTGACTGTGGGGCTCTGTGTGACTGCCCAGGACACATGCCTGGGAAGCCAGCCCTGCTGTGTTCGTCTGCTAGGGCTGCCATAAGGTACCACAGACTGGGTGGCTTAAGCAACAGAAATTTATTTCTCACAGTTCTGGAGGCTGGAAGTCCAAGATCAAGGTGTTGGGAGGTTTGCTTCTCCTGAGACCTCTCTCCTTGGCTTGCAGACGGCCACCTTCTCACTGTGTCCTCACATGGCCTTTTGTCTGTGTGCACACATCCCTGGTGTCTCCTCTTTCCTTATAAGGACAAGAGTCCTATTGGATTAGGACCCTACCTTCATGACCTCATTTAAACTGAAATACCTCCGTAAAGGCCCTATCTCCAAATACAGTCACGTGGGGGGTTAGGGCTTCAACACACGACTTTTGAGGGAATACGCTTCAGTCCATAATAACAGCCAACTATTGATTTGTTTTTAATAACCCTGGATTGAGTGGTTTAGCTGCAGGTGTTTCCTTTGTAACATCAAGCCCAAGTTATTATTGCTTTCCGGGAGTTTGAGGAAGAGGACTAGGCCATTGCAGCAAGTGTGGGGCAGTTATGCCTGGCACCTACCCCCCTGCAAGGCCTTGTCACAGGCTTATTAAATCAAAGCCACTATTGGTAAGTATGGCAGAGTAAGCATGTCTAAGACCATGAGTCTAAAGAAGTGTGCTTTCTAAGTCCGGTGTCTATACCAGATGAGTTGAACAGCAAGATAAGGTAGTTGGTCCCTGATGAGTGGTCTACACTGCCAGTGCAAAGAAAATCTAGACGATGTGCCAAAGGAGAAGGCACAGAGAAGATGGCTGAGAAGTGAGCTGGGCCTTAATGTACAGAAGGGATTTGGATAGGCTAAAAGGACCCGGGACACTTCCTCAGCTAGGTGGAGGATATGAATAAAAACAGCTAGTCATAACAGTGACTATGCATTGGCTGTTTATTAAGTGGCAAATATCGTTCTGAGATTGTAATAGGTTTTATGTCATTTAATCCTCATAAAAACCCCACGAGGAGTAAGCACATTTTTTAAAGATGGTGTTTGTTTAGACTAAATGAGTCGGTAAATGTAAAGGGCCTGGCCCATGGTTGGGTGTTCAATAAATGGTGACCACTGGGTCAGCCTAACATGATAACAGATGGCAGATAACATGATAACAGATAGCCTAACAGATCACATGGCCAGCCCATGGAACAGGAGCTAAGTGTATCCTCAAACACCAGCATCGAGGATCCAGCCAGCCAGCTGCCTTGCTGGTCTCACCGCATTCTGCTTTTCTCCCTATAGCTGCCATTCTAATTGCACGGTCGTCGCCTCCCTGGTTTATAGTAGACAGACCTTTTCTATTTTTCATCCGACATAATCCTACAGGTAAGTGAGTCTCTTCTTTGATTGTTCAGTAGCTCTTAGAATTCAGAAAGGTATATGGCAATCGTAGCTAAATCCAGCAGTGCTTTTCTTAATTTGTTTCCCTTGTGTCAACAATTGCAAACACTTTGAATAATATAACCAACCACCTTGAAGAGACAGGAAATTCAAGGCTGTGTTTACAGAGTGTGTTAGAATCTTTTAGACGCTGACAGGATTTTAGGTTTGTTTTGTTTTGTTTTTTTAACATATGGAGAGCTCTGCAACCCTTTTGGGCACTTTTGACTTCTATTGATTTTTTTTGTAAATGCGGTAGTTATATTTTGCAGGAAGTTACATGTCTTCAACCTTTGTAAATCCACTCTATTATTACACCCTGAGAATTGTTCATTCAGTGGATCTTGGCTCTGTGAGTCATGGGTTCAAACTTGGCTTTGTCCTTTAGCTTCATCTTTAAGGATAACAATAGTTTCTACCTCTTAGTACAATTATGGAGGATAAATAAGATTGTCTTTGTGGAGAGGTTGCTTCATGTTGGTATAAAGTAGAAACTAATACATTTTAGCTTTTACCCTTTTTTTAATCAATGATATAGGACAATTCCTTATCTTTTTGTCTCATTGCATCTTTAATGTCATAATTAGTGTGCTCCCCAGCTGAACAGTCCAATATGGGAGCCTCTAGCCACACGTGGCTATTTAAGTTTCACTTATAATTAATTAGAATGAAATATAATTAAAAATTCAATTCTTTAGTTATACTATCCACATTTCAAAGGCTCAGTAGCCATGTGTGACAAATGGCTGCCATATTGGATGGTGAAAATGTAGACCATTTCTATCATTGCAGAAAGTTCTATTGGACAGCACTGCTTGGGTGCAATAGATTAAACATGGCCCAGGGACCTTCCCTTATATATACCTTCCATCTTATGTTAAGGACTGTTTTTTATAAAGTTATGCATTGTTTCCTTTTAATTCTGTAGGTGCTGTCTTATTCATGGGGCAGATAAACAAACCCTGAAGAGAATGCAAAAGAAACCGTGCAAAGCAAAGACTACTTTGCTGTGAAGATCCTTTCCTACATCTTTCATAGTTCTGTTAAATATTTTTGTACATTACTTTCTTTTTCAAAACTAGTTCTTAGGAACAGAGACTCAGTGATGCAATCATTTCTGTTCTGGGATGTATTAAAGGAAAAAAAGGGCAGGATGGCTGGAACACTGTACTGAGAAATGAATGGAAAGGCTTCAAAAAATGTCTAAAAGATTCTTTAAACTACTGAGCGGTTACCTAGGTTAACAACCCTCTTGAGTATTTACTGTCCAGTTCAGGATTTTCGTTTTGTTTTGTTTATATGTGTGGCTTTTCAGAAGAAATTTAATCAGTGTGATGGGAAAAAAAAAAAAAAGACATTTTATGGTAGCTTTTACTTTTTTATGAAAAAAATATTATTGGCCTTTTTAATTCTTTTTTTTGTCCCAAAAAAGACTACTATCCAAAGTCTTGATAGTAAGCATTATTTTGGGGGTAGAAATAGCGAAATCTCTTGCCTTTGTGTGTGTTTTTGTTGTTGTTGTTGTTTTATATAATGCATGTATTCACTAAAATAAAGTTTAGAAAACTAATGTCTTGCTAGACAAGGTTTGCTGTCGTGCAGTGTGCCTGTCACTACTGGTCTGTACTCTTTGGATTTGCATTTTTGTATTTTGTACAAAGTCAAAATAAAGTGTTATGAGTAGTAAAAAAAAAAAACCCACAAAACCATTTCTCTGCTATTTGAAAATACAACAAAAGAAATGGAGCCTTTTTAAGGTACTTCAGCCTCTTCTAATAAACCTTTGCTCTTAGGCAAACAGCAGAAAACCCGAAGCCCCTGGCCTTTTCCTACCCTTTTCCTCTAAACCTGGCAAACATTGGTCCCTGCTTCAACACTTCTCGGTGTACCGATCCCCTCAGAGGAGGAACTCTTGAGGTAATCTCACCTCTAATCAATGTCACCTCTAATCTCTGCTGCATTCCCCCAAGTGAGGGCTGAGTATTCTCAGCAAAGGTGGGGATTTGTAGCAAGTGCAGAAAGTGTACTGGGTACTAATATACTATAGAAATCTGAGTCAACAGTGGATGTTTCATTTTTGTGAGAGGCTTAAGTGTTTATTTTTTGAAATAAGATTTTTTTATGTCTTTTATTTTTGGATAACTCATCACAATTCTAATGTTATCTTTTTTTTTTGCTGAGGAAGATTCGCCCTCAGCTGACACCTGTGCCCGTCTTCCTCTATTTTGTATGCGGGTCACCACCACAGCATGGCCACCAACAAGTGGTGTAGGTTCACGCCCTAGACCTGAACCCGGACCACCAAAGCGGAGCGCGCCGAACTTAACCACTAGGCCACAGGGCTGGCCCCGCTAATGTTATCATTTTTTATTTGCCTGTTTTTTTTTTTTTCACGAATTTACCAAAGACTTGGGTAGCCTTACTTAAATCAGAATAGTTTAAAACATTTTTTACCAAAACAAAAAATATTTTTTAACCCATGAGCTCTACTGTCACTCTTTAACAATACATTAAAACCTCACATTCACCACTCCACCATTTTGCCATTTGTAATTCTTATTTGTCAAATGGGCTGAGCTTTGCTACTTGCAACTATTTAAGTACGGGTACTGCAGTTAACCAAGAGAGAAGAGGGGGTGGATTGTTTTCCTTATTTAAGAGTAAATGCCAAAAAATTACATCCACTGCCAATCTTCCTCTTTTTGTCCGTGAGCTGCCACCACAGCACGGCCACTGACAGATGAGTGGTGTAGGTCCGTGCCCAGGAACCCAACCTGGGCCGCCGAAGTGGAGCGCACCAACCTTAACCACTAGGTCACTGGGGCTGACCCCCAAAAATTATTTTGAAGGGTTACCTCAGGCCACTTGTACTCTAGCAAACATGCTAGTATAGTTATTAGCGCCTTTTAGAGCCAGTTTTACTGGTTTTCCTGTTTTCTGATCCCATTCAGTTCTATTATTTTGAATAGTTTAAAATAGGAATAGTGTTAGCGGTAATCTGAGAATTATACACTCCTTTCATTTTTTCTTGCGTTCAGGTACCTACTGGGTACCAAGTGCTAGGGGTTACAGTGGTAAATATGCCCTTTCCCTAAGGAAGTTGATTTTGGAAGAGAGAGAATCCTAGCACAGCAAAGTCACTATTGCAAGTGTGTTTACAAAATATGGAAGTAGAACCAAGTGGGTGTTAGTCCAAGAGAGAAGACATACAAGTGGCTGCAGGACCAAGACTAGATCCCTGGGCTCTTGATTCCAGCACATCTCGTTCCAGAAAGGACCAGAATAGCTTGCCTTTCTAATATTGCCTAATAGAACCACCCCTGTTACATGATACAGCTGGCTGCTCCCCAATAATACAAATTGGTCACATTTTACTGGGCACATTAAACTTTGAAGTATCTGGTCCCATTTCTGAATGCCTCTTCAATATATTAGTCAAGTTTCGAATATATGATTTGGAAACATCTCATTGAAAAATCATGATATCAAGGTTCCCAGACTATATATCCTGTCTACTTTTCACCTGATCCTCCCAACTTACTCATCTTTAGCCCATCCTCACCAGTCGACAGCCAGATTCTGACCCTGGCTGACTTTTAGCACCTGTTTATAGTCTCTGGACTGGGGGAAAATGTTCCTCTCAAATTATTATTTTTATATAATTCAACTGTTATCTTTTGATACACTTAAGTCAATGAGTCTGTAGGCCTTGTCTTAACTTCAAAAAGATAAAATTTATGGAAACTCCTTTACTTGAGGTAAACTGAAATAAATTTAAGTTATGGAGATTGCCACAGAAATTACAGACCTGTGGTAAAAGATCATGTTTGCTGTGATAGTGTGATTTATGATAAGAAATATATATTTGGTCTTCATCCCGGTTTCTGGCACAGAGCTCCCAAAACCCTTGGAATTTCCTAAATGAAGAGAGCGGCAAAAGTGTCTTTTGTTATGTTAATGAGGTGACTTTTGGACCCCCACCTAAGAATGGGGGCTGGTCGCCAGGAGAACCAACCCTGTCATTAGAGGGTTGGAACTTTCAGTCCCACCACCTGACCTATGGGGAGGGGAGAGGGGCTGGAGGTTGAGTCAATCCCCAGTGGCCAGTGATTTAATCCAGCATGCATATATAATGAAGCCCCCCGTAAAAATCCAAAAGGACAGGGTGTGGAGAGCTTCTGGGTTGCTGAAGACGGGGAGATGTGGGGAGTGTGGCCCGCTGGGAGAGGACATGGAAGCTTCGTGTCCTTTCCCCACACCTTGCCCTATGCATCTCTTCCATCTGACTGTTCCTGAGTTACATCCTTTTATAATAAACCAGTGATCTAGTAAGTAAGATGTTTCTGAGTTCTGTGAACCGCTCTAGCAAATGAATCGAACACAAGGAGGCAGGTTTTGGGAACCTCTGGTTTACAACCAGTTGGTCAGAAGCACAAGGAACCACCTAACCTGGGCTTGGGATTGGCGCCTGAAGTGGAGAGCAGTCTTGTGGGCCTGAGCCCTTAACCTGTGGAATCTGATGCTGTCTCTGGGTAGATGATAGTGTGAGAATTGAGTGGAATTGTAGGGCACTCAGCTGATGTCAGAGAATTGGTGGTGTGGGGAAGAGCCTCACACATTGGAACTGGGTGTCAAAATCTTTATTTATTTGCTATGTAGACGTGTTTGAACAATTTATCATACAGATTAGATGTACTGAGTTTGGACAGGCGACAGGCTGCAATTTTCCTAAAGTAACAAAATGGTAGACCTATGGAAAAACTGAGGCCAAGAACCAGTAAAGTCACTCTTGACACTTAATAAGATGGGCACTTGCAATTCCATGTGAGACACAATGCAAAAAAGAGTAGGCACAGACCCAAATAAGGCAAAAGCTCTTTGTCTTATTGGCTTTGGAGTCTTTGTCCTAAAAAGGGGATGATGACAGGTGACCTGAAAAAAAATGCCAATCATAGGAGAACTTTACAAAGAGACATGGGAGTGGCTTTTGTACAAGTAACTGTTTTTCTGAAAATGAAAAGCTGAATGACACGAGCCCCACATTAAGGGGTCTAAGGAACGCAGAGGAAGGGCAGGGCTTTGCTCTGAGCCAGCAGAGGAGCAAAGGCCACTTCCTAGGACGGAACAGTGGTGACTGCCGGGGAGAGGCGGGGACTGGGTAAGCTGGTGGACGACTTCTCCATCCTTGGTCTCCCGTGAATGCTGAAACACACCGTGTCCTGCCGAGAGTCCACTTTGGGCGGCCAAAGAGTGGAAGACACCACTGGCTCTAAAGCGCCATTTCTCTTGAAATTCCCCAAACTGCCCCTTTGGCCCTCTCCCAAATTTCGAAGACAAAGGGATGCAGATGTGATTTAAAGGAGAAATTTGCTAAATGAGAAATCACTGTTTTACATGATACCAGGTACATTATTAATGTTTGCAGATTAAATGATTGAATATGAGGTAGCAAGATGGAAGTGAGTTTTTAAATTTCCTAGTGCTATACCTCCTTCATCTGAAGTTTATAATCCCGGCTACCAAAGGCAAAGAGAAGGGTGGCAGCCCTTTGTGTCTGTCCTTCCTAGACAACAATTCCAGGACCCAGAACTGAGTGCTGGTGACAGGTTGTCAGGAGCCCCATGGGCATCCCTGTCCTTAGTTAATCTGAGGATGGTCAGCTGAGTTTTTACTGCATTTATTAACTGGATTGTCTCCTGATAAATGTCCCCTGGCCCTTACTGACATGTTGTCTTGTTGTGAAGACGCTGGTATCAATAACTTATGTAGAGGAAGTGTCATCAGACAGTCAGCAAACCCCTCCTCCTCTGCCTAGAAACATCCTCCTCTAGCTGTCAGTGACCTCATTACTCATCTCTTCTGCAAAACTGATTAAAACAAACTTATTAATTCATTTTGCAATTTTAATATACAACAGATGTGGTAAAATGGTATTCTGCAAATAATCAAATAATGGAGTTCTTCCTCAACTGAAGGGGGAATAAGTTAATGTTTTTAATTTTCTCAATTGTTTTTATCTCAGAAATTTATTTCAAAACCCTTAATCTTCTGTTGTTAGTGAGCACCAACAGAGAGCCAGATAAAGGAACACGAAGAATGAGTGTTAGTGGAAAGCACGGACACTACCAATGCCGAAACAGCTTGCTTTTTTCAGGAGCATGTGTGCTTGTGATTATCACTTTTGATTGCACGAGTTTTCACCTGGAAAAATTGTTCTTTGTTCGCAAGATGGGACTCAATCTAGCAATCATTCTTTGTATTCTGCAAAGAGCACCTTGGCTTTCAAGTGACTGATAACCAACTAATGTTGCAAGCCACATCTCCAGGTCTTGGGGGACAATGGTAGAGGGCTTTACCAACTGAGGTTTGGAGAGACAACACAGGGGGCAGCTGAGGGGAAAACAGAGTGGGCTTAAGCATGCAGACGTGGGCGGCACGCTGCCAGCTGGGCATCCCTGTGGGTGTCCCTCAGCCGGAAAATGTTGTGAGCTGGCCCCCATGATGAGAATGTCCACATCTGGTTTTATGAAGTGTCAAGATGGACACTAAGATTCCCTTCCCTCTGCAGTGCATTTTCTCCCATCATGAAAAGTAGGAGAAAATAGCAAGAAGGGGCCCCCAAAAAATGTCTTTTAAAAGTTTTATCTACGGCAGCCCTGCAGTTTTCCCTCTTTCCAGTAAATATAAAAGAGCTCAAACATCTATACCTTAGCATCAGAGGTGAACTGTTCATACATGAAGTTCTTAACTTTACATCCTGAAGGGAGACAGGGTGAGCTAGCTTCTGCAGACATATTCATAGAATATTAGAACTGTAAAGTGCCCAGAAAAATCATGTCACTGTAATCATATGCCCTATACATATGTAATTTTTCCTGTATAGGGAGAAAATACAGTGCTCCCCTAACGGCACTTTGCCTGCTACTTAACAGTGACATAGGATTAGAGCACCATCTTGTGGCCAAAATCTATACCACACCAAACAAAAACAGCCCCGTTGTTCCCTTCTCACTTGGGAGGTTCTAGCAATAGTTCACTTTCTCGTGACCATATAAAACATTTTGAGAATAGTATTCCCTATTTTATATATGCACATAATAAACACAGAGTATGAACTACAAAGAATAAGGCTTATGTAATTGAGTCTGTAGACATTAGTCTTACATATTTGGCCTAGGAACTTCTATTGGTACAATTATACTTGGGGCCCAGGGAACCGGAGAGTGGGAGGGAAAGGGTGTCAGAATTTCAAAGTAAATGACTTGAACATCTCTCTGTGGTGCCAAGTTCAGTTATCAGTGCTTTTTTTTTTTATTGATGTCTTAATAAGTTTATAACATTGTGAAATTTTGGTTGTACGTTTCAGTTATCAGTGCTTTTATATCCCACCAACTTCCTACTGTCAAAATGACTCTTTTCAACGTGGATTAGACCCAGTCTTCCAAATGGTCACTGAAAGCTCCTGGTCACACACCCCTGTTGGTG
The DNA here is from genome assembly GCF_020826845.1 of Diceros bicornis minor. Lineage (NCBI taxonomy): Eukaryota > Metazoa > Chordata > Mammalia > Perissodactyla > Rhinocerotidae > Diceros > Diceros bicornis. Next base: position 13,603,029 of record NC_080776.1, on the reverse strand, counting down.
ACACCCTCGCACCCCCGTGTTCCTCTTGTCCACACATGAAACTTGCAGCATTTATCCTCATAGGGCAAATTAAACAGTTGTCCAGGTTGGTTCCAAGTTTCAAGCTATTTCATATGGAACTGCAAAAGTATGTTAATAATTCGTTTTCTACATTCCAGCCCATCATATTTTAATGGGTGCTTTTGAAAAGCACAACTTAGGGCTGGCCCAGTGGTGCAGCTGTTAAGTGCACACGCTCCACTGCGGCGGCCCAGGGTTCGCAGGTTTGGATCCAGGGCACGCACCGACGCACCACTTATCAAGCCATGCTGTGGCAGCGTCCCATATAAAGTAGAGGAGGATGGGCATGGATGTTAGCCCAGGGCCAGTCTTCCTCAAGAAACAAGGGGAGAATTGGCATTGGATGTTAGCTCAGGGCTAGTCCTCCTCACAAAAAAAAAAATAAAAATAAATAAAAAGTACAACTTAGTTTAGTTTCAAAGACTTTACTTAGAAATGTGTTGAAATCATATTCTTTTTAAGGGATTTAGATCTCTTTACTTGCAAAGTAGTTTTTATGAACTAGAGCTAGATTTGTTCCATATGTAAATCTAAAAGCATTCAAGGTGTAGAAGCTTGAAAACCTAAGGGTGAGGATACTTTGCGTCCAACCTTGTAGGTTAAGGTCCTGCAAACTGCCCTGAAAGGGAGAAATTTGGGATCACATTATCAGCACTACTTGTGGGGAAAAAACAGGATTACTGAGTTCACAGCTGAATTCTCCAAAGACCTTTTGAAAAAATTCTCACCTAAAATAAAATTAGAACACTCCTCTAGCTAGAATCTGCCATTTTGCATTTGCTGGATGAATAAGTAGTTGAAGGACACTTAGTCTCTTGCTTCCCAGAAACTCTCCGATCTCTTTTCTCCTAAGGTGTCAATGAGATGCTTATCAAATCATGTTTACTTGTGGAGGATACACGTAAGTGGGGCATTTTACCACTGGGTTTGGTCCTCTATCCCTCTGTTCAATTATTAGGAGTTGGAGCTAACTCTCAAAAGAAAGGTGAAATAATTTACATTTAACCCACCAATTCAGCCAATTATGTAGTTCTCAAACCTTCCCCTCCAGTGTCTACGTTAGCTGTGATAGATCAGATATACCTCTCACACGTGACGTTAAGCCCCACTTTCCTGACTAGTCTAAGGAAAGGAGTTTCAAAGGTCCTTCGGCTTCCTTTACAAAAAGATTTCATGGCAAAAGTGCTGTCAGTTTAAACATTTTATCTCTTTTCTATTCTCAACTCCCAAGTCTCACTTTTCTTGTCAATCCCTGGGAGTGACTACTCACAGACTGAAACTAAAAATGACGACCGTTGCCAAAGAGTTAGAAAGAAATGAATCAAAGGGAATTTGCAGTTGGATTACTGAATTGAACTCAAAGGATTCAAGAACCAGAAGGACACACCCTTAAGATCTTTCCTCTCCTGAGTTAAATGGGTTCCAGTAAAACACTTAGAGCAGTGCTTGGTACATAGCAGCTGTGATTAGGATCCCGGAATACTACATTGATAAATACATATCATATTTTTCAGTTAGCATCAATATCCTAAGCTGCTTTTTTAATGTTTTCTTTTAAAAGCACAAAATTGACCTTTACTGACATTTGTTTGTTTTATGGAAATTGAATAACTATGAAATAAATTAGTATATAGAATTTTAAATCTAGACAGAATCTAGAGATCATGTAAATACCTAACTGTTATAATCTGTACCTTACATTTCTGAAGCTTAAGAGTTGTAACATTACTATTTTAGCTAAAATTATATTAGAGAGGCAAAGGTCACTAACCTGGTTACATCAAATTAAACTACAATGAAATATTTAGACAAAGACTAACTTTTTATTGGTATTACAGCAAAGGTCACATAAAACATATGTTCAAATTATGATACCTCAAAGCTAGAAGGGCATAAAATACACCTAACTGTACAAGTTATATACAATAATAAAATCAGGGACTTTAGGAAAAATTTATTGGAAAAACATCAAAAAAAGACTTGATAAAACAAAAATGATTATAAAGAGACAAAAAAAAGCTGACCTGATGAATACTTATTTAATTTTAGACACTCAGAACTTAGTATGAGGAATAAGACATATTTCTGTACAATTTGAAAAATGTCCAACTCTGAACGTCTCTGACATGTAGTCTCATTGTTTTGCTCACAAATTTCAGGTTGCCACATCTTTGGCTGGTCAGCTGGCAGTGATGGTCTTTTTTGCTCTCAACCCCTCTTTGGGCTTGGAATAGTCCCAGGGCCGCCTATTCTCAGTGAACCCATAGAGTTTCCTAAGTGCCACTCGGGCAGCTTCTTCTTCTGCAACCAGTACTGTCTCCCCAGGTCCTTCTGCAATCAACTTCTTATCACTAGAAAAAACAACGGTAGTCGGAAATTACATGGTATTTCATAAAACACAGTCTACAAATCAGTTTTGCCTTCTAAATCTTATTTTGGCAATAATAGTCACACTAGAAGTAACACAAGTATTGCACCATTTTTTCCTTTCTATCAGGAGTATATGAACTGCTGATAAAACAGGTGTTTGAGGCTTGCCAATCTGATAAGCAAGACTATCTCATGCTTTTGCTTTGCACTTCCGTTAAAACTAAAGATGAAACTTTTTACACTATCCATTTTCTCCTTTGTGATGTCTCTCATTGCTCTTACACCTATAAAGACCTACATCATATAAAGATCAGAAAAATATTTACCTAAATTTTAATCTAGTTATCTTAGATATTCGCTATTTATATTTAGCACTTCAATCCACCTGAAATCAACTTGGGGCAGGTCAACTGTTTACTAAGAAAATTAGAAAGTTCTCAAATGTGGGTTGATTTATACATTTTGATGGACAACTAAACCCTTCCTTTTCTAGTTCTAGGTTCAGTTGAAGCTGTTAGAAGTGTGGATTAGGGTTAAATTTGTAATACTTATGGGTCAAACCTTTTATTTTTCTACAGAAATATTTAGATTAACATATACTTCATGAAATTCTACAGTGAACAGTCAGTTAACAAAAGCTACTATTAGCAAACCACAGATTACTTACCTTCCCCTAAGAATGATGAGCAGGAAAGGACACAGTAAATAGATAATCATGGGGATGAGATTTTTAAAAATCTTAATGCAATTAGAGGTTATATTAAGGAACTGTGTCAGTTTTTCAGGCTTCCAATCATTGCTGTGAAGTTACGATTAAAATTTTACTAACCAATATAAACCAACAAAATACACGGGCAAAGCTGTGCTGCTTCCAGACTGCCTAGTCAGTCTAGATTCAGGAGCTGAAACATTCTTTTTCTTCAATTCTTCTATCAGGAGCCCCATGGGATTTATTATCTTCCAAATCTCAAAGAGTTCTTTTCCAGTCATTTGAGTAATTAAGAAGTCCTGCATATAAAAATATAATTTATACATTTCAATTAGTATAAACAACATAAGGACTATAATTTAAAGTACACTTTGAACAGAAATTAAAAACTTAAAGGGAGGGCCAGCCCCACGGCCTAGTGCTTAAGTTGGGCGCACTCCGTTTCAGCAGCCCGGGTTCAATTCCCAGGCACGGACCTACACCATTCATCGGCCACCACGCTGTGGTGGCAACCCACACGTAAAATAGAGGAAGATGGGCACAATGTTAGCTCAGGGCAAATCTTCCTCAAGCAAAACAGGAAGATTGGCAACAGATGTTAGCTCAGGGTGAATCTTTCTCACCAAAAAAAAAAAAAACTTAATGAAAAGACAAAATGTACTATTCTTTTTCATTCCCATCTAATTTTTCCATATAAATTTATTACCAAAATCATAGTTGAAGGTGAAATCCTGTCTCATAACTTAGAAATATATTCTTATCAGTGCAAAAAATATTGTTAAAAAGAGTCACATTAATGAATAAACAGCAATAACTTCTGGCAGAAACGCTTGTAAAAAGGCACTAAGGGCCTCTAGATTATAATACTTCATTGTCTAAGCTCATGATTTTAAAAAAATCATTTAAATAATAATTTCACATTAACTGCCTTTTAAAACTTTGACTTGAGAATACTTTCAATTTATAAGACCAAAAACACTGAGAAACAAATTATGAACATTCAAAGCAGAAAAAAATTCATTTTGTCAATAAAAAGAATTATCTATGTTGTATAGAAAATATGAGAACATTAATTTTCATAACAATATATTGCAATTAATTTGTGTTAACAAACACAGTATGTGTAACAGGATGGGTCAATGAGGGCAAGAGGGGAGAAATTAAAAAAGAAAAGATCCCTTAGTTCAAGAAATAGAGTCAATTTCATTACCACACTTCCCCAAGCACCAGAACTCTATTTCAGCTTCATTAATAAAGACTATAAAGGTCCATTCTCAGTACGGGATTTTGAATCTTTTAACGTAGAGAGACAGAGATGCCTTATGAGACACATATGGCTACTCACCTATGTATGAATCACTAGATTGTTATTTGTCATACAGAATAACCAATTGTAGGGTAAGGAAAAACAATTCTAATGCCTAAGATATTACGAGGAATACAGAAAGAAATCTCAGTTTGGGCAGGGGAGGGCGGTGATCACCTATGCCTCCTTCTATTTTTTCCTATTGGCTCCTGGTCCTATTAGTTTATTATCAGAACTTTCAGTAGAGTGTGGGTTGAATACTTCAATCTCATCTCCCCAGAACATGGAGGCAGCATGAAGAAATGATGTTTCTAAAATGCCCATTTATCATGGAAATCTCCCACTTAAAACTCCTCCAGCTGTCTCTACATTAGCCTTTACAAGACCATCAAATACATGCTCCTAACATGGCTAACAATAGTGCTGTTCAAATTTTCAGGTGCAGAAGTATCACCCGGAGAACTAGCTAAAACAGCTTCCTGGGCCCCACTCCCAGAGATTCTGCTTCAGTAGTCTGAAGTGGTGCCTGAGAATGTGCATGTCTATCAAGTTCTCAGTGATGCTAATCTTACTGATGCCAAACCACCTTCTGAGGGGCCCAAGTTTAAAAGATCATCCCTTCACTGGCTCTTAAAGGCCCAGACTCATCTCCCATCACTTTCCCAGATACAATATGATCTGGCCACACAACATTACTTGTAGTTCCCCAAGCACAAGTCTTGGTCCTCAAAGCTTCTTCCTGGAATGTCCTTTTTAAGGGCAAGTGTCATTTCTGTAAAACTCTCCCTCACCCTGCTAGAGTTGGCTGATGCCTCCTCTGACTTCCCTCTGCACCTTTATAATAGCTCTATGAGAGCACCTCCCACACTCCACTCCACCCGCCAGTGAGCTGTGAGTAGGACCCTGAAGGCAAAGATTGCATCCTATTTAGCTCTGACTCCAGTGCTCAACACAGTGTCTGGTGCTCAGGAGACAATAAATGTTAGGTGGCCAAATGAATGAAATAAGACAATTCAAACCTGTCAGTTCCAGTATGGGAGACGCAGTAATGGGAGACATCAACACTCTTCACTTAGAAACAGATATTTGAATTATCTATCTCATCTATAACTGGAACTGTCAACAGAAGCACTAAAATATCGTAAACAAATATTTCCAAAATAGTCTCATGACTATCCTGTGGAAATTTCAAAAAGGTGACCAAAAATTGTTTAGACAGTTCTAAGACTCTTACAGAGGCTACAGGGATAAAGAGAATGGAAATCAAGGGAGGACTCGGAGAATTTCTTTAGAAAAAACTATTTAATTGGGCAGGGGGGAGGTTTTCCTTTTCACCTCAAGCCTCTAGGGCTTCAAAGGGTCCACTGGCCTCTGCATCTGGGGCCACAGATCTCCAGTAAACTGGCAGCCCACACACATTCCTTGCTTAAAGGCAACAGGCTGGCAGAAGCTGCCTGCAGCAGTTGGGTAGAAGTCTGCAACTGACGCCAAAGGGACGAAAATCCTTGAGGCCTGATGTGGCACTCCCAGAAGGGATGTTACTTTTAAAGGAATCCTATCCAGGAAACCAAAAGCTGAGAAGGGAAGGAGCCGCCAACACCCAAGTCAAGGAACATGGGTGGCAGGTTCCAGCAGGGGACACGATGCCCACTGAAGTCTGTTTTAAACAGCAACCAGGTTCAGAAAGCACTAAACCTGCTTATAGCCATCAAGTCAGGTAAAATCTTCTGCTTGCCTTTCTCCTCCTCATTCCCTGAGCTCCCACTCCAGAGGGGTCAGGTAACACACCTGCTTCCCAAAGGCAGACAGGCAGCCCACCTATTACAGGCCCTAGTCGGAGAAGGAAGAAGATAGGTCTTACCTATGAACAAAGCCTGAGTGTTGGTTAATACAGGTATCCTTCTCTGTCAAAATTATCAAACTCTATCAAAACTAAATGAACAGATTCCAATAGCAAGGAATGCTGGTTTAAAGGACTCAACATTCAAATGTTTGAATCAAGGCTGTTTTTGTCACTTAAAGTGATTGTGTGGACTTTGCCTTAAGTAAGAGTGACCAAAAACTCATTTTCAGCCAATGGAGAGGATAAAAATTCACCCAGTTGATAGATTTTAAAAGGACAGGGGGAGTCAAGTCATACCAATTGCATAAGGATTTTAATTACCTAAGTTACTGGCTAACAAGGAGTTAGGTGTCCCTCAAAGGGACTCAGAACTCCAAGATTTCCTCACTTGTAAGAGCAGACCAGCAGCTGGTACTTAAGCACGAGGCTCCCTCACCACCCTAGGCCCTCGAATAGTGGCTGCTGGCTTCACTCATTCATTAACCATCTACCGAGCACCTCGCATGGAGGCACTATCCTTGGACCTAAGGATGTAAATCTAAAGACATGGCTGGCAGTCCTTACAAACTCACAATCAGCATTTACCACTCACCTCTGAGGACATCCTCAATAAGAAAAAACTGGAATAATTAGGATACTACCATAGCAAAGCTCTAGGTCTTTCTCAGATTTTGGTAGGGAGAAAAATTTACACATATTGTTCTAAGGTCAGATAACAAATAAATGGATTACAAAAAAGTTTTCCTTCTGTCCACCACCAGCACGTCCCAGCACGTGCAATTAATAATCACCTACCCTGATGAAAAGTGCAGTCCTCTCGGGTCCACTGCTCTGGAGCAGGGCTCCAATCACTGCAAAGAAAGTCTGCTGCAACACAGTCGGGGGGACTGGAAATTCTGCACTCAGCGTCAACTGCTCCACAGCCAAGTTTCTAGCCACGTGACACACCACTTCCTCCCCAGTGAGAAAGTCAACAAGACTTTTAATGCCTTCAGTGGGCAAGTCTGGGAACGCATCCTCAAGAAATTGTGTGAGGCAAGTTTGTGAAAAAGATGACCCTTGTTCAGACAGTTCTCGATTATCTTTAAGATTCAGAAGAACAGCTTCTTTCTCTAGTCCAAGTTTTTGGCGCTTGGCCTCCTCACTTTTAATATAGCAGCTGTTAACAAATGCAGTTTTGAGAAGATCTAAGGAGAAGGTTTCCTGTAACCGATGTCCAAATGCTTGTATTTCAGCATGGTAATCCCAGTTGGGCTTCTCTGAACTGAAAATGTAAAATAGAAGACAGTAAGAGATGGTACAGAGAACAAGACGTTACTGTGACGCAAACATTTTTTCATTGTGATGCAATTTTATTAATTACATAGAGGAAATAAACAAACACTGAGGGGGCTGGCCCCGTGGCTTAACGGTTAAGTGCGTACGCTCTGCTACTGGCGGCCCGGGGTTCGGATTCCGGGCGCGCACCGACGCACCGCTTCTCCGGCCATGCTGAGGCCATGTCCCACATACAGCAACTAGAAGGAAGTGCAGCTATGACATACAACTATCTACTGGGGCTTTGGGGAAAAAAAGGAGGAGGACTGGCAATAGATGTTAGCTCAGAGCCAGTCTTCCTCAGCAAAAAGAGGAGGATTAGCATGGATGTTAGCTCAGGGTTGATCTTCCTCACAAAAAAAAAAAACTGAGTTTCATTTTAATGCCAGGCTTTGATTTTCTATAAGTTAAAACTCAGGTCAGATGATTACTTGTGGTTCTTTGCTATAGACATTGTTGGATTAATTTTCCCTTTGGGCCAACTGTCACATTAAAGTCATTCTTCAACTTCAAAGACTAAGCCATCATCCTAACTTTTAGGTTCCTCATTTCTGCTCTAACCATGGAACTATGCTTTACACCTAGGTATGAAATACAAATTACAGTTTCACAAGTTCAAGCCGTAAACAATAGATACAGACATACGACAGAGACACTGCAGGCTCAGTTCCAGACCACTGCAATAAGACGAGTGTTGCAATAAAGTCACATGAATTTTTTGGTTTCCCAGTGCCTATCAAAGTTATGTTTAAACTCTACTGTGGTTTATTAAGTGTGTGGTAGCATTATGTTTAAAAAAATAATGTTTATACCTTAACTTAAAAATACGTTATTGCTAAAAATTGCTAACCATCACCAGAGCCTTTGGCGAGTCATAACCTTTTTGCTGGTGGAGGATCTTGTAAAAACCACAGTATCTGCAAAACGCAATAATCTGCAAAATGCAATAAAATGAGGTATGCCTGTACATTATATTTATCCTGTATTTTATTAAGTTTTGAAAACATCCATTTAAATTCGCTATTAAATAATCTAATATCAATATTATAAGTAGGTTAAAAGTTCATAATCACCGCCAAGAATGACTAAAAGGTCTTTTTTAAAGAAAGACAATAAACCCAAAATAAAACTCTCCTAACTAAAAAAAGGTCAGCAAAGTATAAAGATCTGGGTTGTAAGTCCTAAGATGCATATAATCTACACTATCCTTAGTGTCTTCCCACTATAAAAGCCGAGGATGACCAACCTCACAATAACCAAAGAAATGTGAATTAAGAACAAACGCTATTTTTTGCCTTCATGAAAAGAACTTAATATTCTGTGTTGAAAGAGTATAGGAATACGAACACGTACATTCCTGCTGGTAGGTGTATAAACTGCATCAACTTTTGGGGGGGAGCGCAATATTAAAATAGCTATCAAAATGTCATACTAAATTTCCAAAGGAGTAACAACTTCAAAGCAAGCACTGTTACATCGCTGTAATGGCAATAACATGGAACTCAAATATGTACCCATAAACGGAGCCACAAAAGAGCGATGTGCGTCTATTTGTTCTGCCACGACTACATGTCAAAGACTAAAGAGAAACAGATGCAAAACGTCACGTGTAGCAGAATCTCATTTGGAGCTATAAAGGTCTGCGTCTCTTTCTGCCAGACCTTCTACTACTGGAACAAGATTAATTAGGGCAAAAACCTAGAGCGAAACTGTTTTCCTTTTGCTCTGCACAGTGGACTTGTGGTTGTACACAATTCATGTTTTTCTTGCCCTAAATCGCAAGGCGGTGGAGCGCTTTCTTCCCTCTTACCCGTACCCAAAGAACGCTCAGGCATTACGAAACACGGCCTGCAACACCCAAGTCCCCATCAAGTGACCCTCCAGCGGCCTCATTTCTCGCAGCTCGCAGCGGAGAGGATTCTAAACGGGAGTCCCGAGGCGTCGCGGGCAGCGTCGCGGGCAGCCCCGCGCTCAACCCCGCGGCGGGAATCCCTTTCCTTTGCCCCCGGGCCACGCGTCCACGGCCCACGGCGTCTCTAAAGCAAAACTCCTGGGCTCAAGCGCGGCGGCTGTAGCGACGAGCAACCCTCCCCGCCTCCCCGACCCCTTCCCGAGGCGGCTCCTACCGGCGCACGGGCGGCGGCGGGCACCGGAGCAGGCGCCACCGCTCTAACTCCTTCTGGAAGCGGAAGGCGGCGCGGAATCCCTTCTTCACTCCTCGAACCGGCGGCGCGAGTGCCGGGGCGGCCGGAGCCAGGAGGCAGCGAGACCCCGGCAGCAACAGCCTCACCAGCCCGGACGCCATTGCAGCGGAGAAAGCAATGGAGGGCGGAAGGAAAAACAGTCGGACCCGTGTCGCGGTAACACCTGCCCCACCGAATTGTGGGGAGGGGCGCAGAAAGAGGCCGGGGCGGGGCCGGCGCGCGGAGAGCGAGGCAGCTGCGTCTGTTTTACTGCGCATGCGCAAGAGCTGGCTCTTGCCCACCTGGGGATTACTTTCTGGTGAGCTTGAGAGGCGTTAGGATCCAGAAATTTCTGGAAGAAGTTGCTTCACAATGTCAGTTGCTCTCGTGTTGCTTTCTCATCAAAGCAAAACAAAAAACCTGTTTCATGTTCGGTTTAAAGAAAACACTTTTTATCAATATTCAGTTAGTCTTAGAGTTTCAGACCATGAATCCAGCCACTATTTATGAGCAAATATTTACCTGACATATCTCCAAAAGCCTTCCTTTCAGGAGCCCCAGACTCCTGAAAGGAAGGTAGGTATTAACCTACCCAAAATTAAAATTTAAATTTAAAAACAGGCCCAGGCCCATAGTGGAGTGGTTAAAGTTCTGTGCACGCTGCTTCGTTGGCCCGGGTTCAGGGGTTCGGATCCTAGGCATGGACCTATACCACTCACCAGCCATGCTGTGGCCGTGTCCCACACACAAAAAAATAGAGGAAAGATTGGCACAGGTGTTAGCTCAGGGCAAAAATCTTCCTCAGCAAAACAAAACAAAAAAACAATCTGACAGTACAAACTTTTTTTAAAGCATTTGAAAAAAGACCAAAAAAAGGACATCAAAATGGGAACAGAGGAATTATAAGTCCTGTTTTTTTCATTATCTTCTGTTCTTTAGCAATATCATTATATTGCTTTCCTATCAAACTGTTAATATAATTTTTTAAAAATCTAATATAAATTCACAAAGGAAGGCATGTCTGAATTCCCCATTTTGAGTTGTCTGCTGAACATCTAGCCTCGCAAAGGGGCATCTCTCTCCATGGTGCCTCTACTTGTTAGGGCATCAGTGTCCTCCTGCAGTTACCCAGATTGGATTCCTATGTCTTCAATTGTTCCTGTTTCCACAAACGTCCTCTTGTTTCCAGTTTCCAAGTCCCTTTTCAGTTTATTTCCACAGCAGCTACCTGATGGCTAGCCTTACCTCTCTCCCAGGTTATTGTAATTGACCTCCAAACAGGTCTTGTACCTTCCTCCCTTCCCTGGACACAGCTCACCCCTGAAACACAGACCCAAGCATGTCACTACTTAGCTCAAAAATCTCCAAAGTCAGGATCTGACAAAGCTTCTCCCCTTGACCAAACTTGAGTCAGGCTCCTCTAAGCCCTCTTCTCAACTAGCCTTCGACCTTAGGCTTCAGTGTCCGTCTTTGTCAGGCCTGCATCACCCAGTTTCAGCAAGAATCCTGTTGAGTCAGTATAGAAAGAATCCTTCACCCTCAATATCTGATCACCCTTGATATCTAATCAAATTTCTCACCCTCCACCCCCATCCCTCAGGTGATGTCTGATCACCCTGGCCTGCCTTCAGCAAGAATCCTGTCAAGTTAGTTTAGCCAGAATCTCTCCTTACCCCTGATGGTTCCTCTTAGTAATTTTCTACCCACTGACCCCCACCCTTCTCCTTGGCTATAAATTTCCACTTGTCCATGCAGTATTGGGAACTGAGCCCAGTTTTATTTTGAGGTCTTTTTTCCACTATTGCAATAGTTTCTGAATAAAATCTGTTTTTAGCTGCTGTCCCCTCTGATTTTTCTTTGACCGATCATACACTCAGTTTAGGTCTCTTAGCTTAACCTTTCAAGAGGAAGACTCTGAATGGTTCATTCCAGCCTATGAAAAGGTTCCCTATTGGGAGGGAGAGAGGAAAGGGAGGGTTGGGCTCATATCACAAAACAAGCTGATGGAATTCTAGGTGAAGCAAATTCTCTAAGAAAGGATGAGAGGGGATTATGGTTCGCCTTTGTGCTACACTGTATGTTAAGTATTGAAAATCCATGGACCATCAAGTGAATAAATGGATTAGAAGAAAGCACAGGGAACTGTTATTTCTGCAATATTCCATTTTCGGGAGAAATAATCTAATAATCTAGTTGGAGGATGATAATGTTAAAGGAGGTGTGTCAAGAGCTTCTCAGTAATACAACAATGAGAGCTTTGTTTATAGACCAAAGATATAGATTTCAATAGATTTATGCCACCAGTGTAACTCACGGACCTCAGGAATTAACCACATTTTTTTAATTCATTCATTCATTTGTTCACTTATTCAATAAACACATATTAAGGGAACTACTTGTTTCCAGGACCCAGACTCAGAGAACTTTAAGGGGGGAACAGGCCAATTTTTTTTCACCCTGAAGAATCCAATTTTCTTTGGACATGCTGTGATCCCTAACAGAAGTGTCAACAACTTTCTGGTTTTCAGTGGGTCAGGGTCAGGGGGAAGAGTGGCTGAAGTCACTCTTAGGAAGAGGAGAAGATGAGGTGATGAGGGTTCACTTTAACTCCTGGGGAACACTTGGACCCTTTGTGTTTTGACACCAGGGATATTGTTCACGTATTCCTTCAGTGATGGTGTAGGCAGTTAGAACATGTGCACAGAAAGATGAAGGAGAACAAAGTTAGCAAGATCTATGACAGGACCCTCCTGGACAACAGAGCAATCCTGAACCATCTGAAGCGACTCAAAAATACCTTATAGAATAATTAAGGAATAACTACGAAATATTGGTCTTTAATCCAATTCATGAGAAAAGTTGAAGAAATAATTACCATAAAATAAAACTTACTACAGTTATAATTGTTCAAAATTAAAAATTTTGATTTATTGATAAATTATAGATAATCAAGTCTTCCTCACCAAACCTACATCTGCAAAATTTAGTTTTGGAAAATCTGACTTAGTAGATATAAAGGCCACAAAAACAAAACAAAACTCATGATAGTAAAACTGATCAGCAAAAAGCCTTGCTAAAACTGAGCAATAAAATCTTAGTTATGAAAAACATGTGAAAAAAGATTCATGAAAATACATTAAGTAAGCAATAAAAAAATGAAAATGCAAACAATCAGAAGTAGGCTGCTTGTGCTGTATGGAAAATTGATCAAGAAATTAAATTGGCTTGATGGAGTTCACTCCAGAAAATGCTTTGTCAAAAAAAATGTATCAATGTTAGTGTAACTCTGATATAAACACTTTAATTCATAATTATGGAAGCAAAACTTCCTTGGTGAGGTAGCAGCCACCAAGATGGCTCCCAATGATCCCCACCTCCTGGTATTCACCCTCATATATAGTCCCCTCCCACAATGTACTGGGGTTGGTCTGTGTAACCAATAGAAAGCAGATGTTGTATCACTTCCAAGGTTAGGTAATAAAATACATTGTAGCTTCCATTTTGGCTGCATGCCTTCTATTTCTTGGATCCCCTCTTATGGGGAAGCCAGCTGCCATGCTGTGTGATGCTCAAGAACCCAGATGGAAAGGCCCATGTGGTGAGTAGTGGAGGCCTTCTGCAAACAGCCAGTGAAGAACTGAGGTCTCCTGCTGGCAGCCATGTGGCTGAGTCATCTTGGAAGTGGGTCCTCCAGCCCCAGTGAAACCTTCAGATAACTGCAGCCCTGGCCAACATCTTGACTATCAACTCATGAGAGATCCTAAGCCAGAATCACCCAGCTAAACTGCTTCCAAATTCCTGACCCTCAAGAACTGTGTGAAATAATAAATGTTTGTTGCTTTAGGCCACTAAGTTTTGGGGTAATTTGTTACACAGCAACAGATAACTAATATACATAGAGTCAAATCAATTTGATCAAAATGGCAAAATAAAAAACGTTCTGTACTCATGAGACTTAGTGGAAGGCCTCAGAGTGCTGGGTCTAGTTGGATGCGGGGGATATTGCTAGACATAGAAGGGATGGAGAAGAGGAACAATATTCCACAGCATGTGAAAAGTCATCAAGGCAAGAACGAGTAAGACTTACTCAGTAAATTTCCCTCTAGAAAGTAGACACTGCCCCATTCTTTAACTTCTTTAGGTACAGATTCTCTTTCCTATCACTAGAGATACTTTTGAGAAACAAGTTTGAGAAGTCTTGGGATAGAAGACCTCAAGTGCAGGATCTCCCCTCTACATCAATGTTTCTTCCTGCTTCAGCTAAACTGAGCAATGCTTGGATCTGAGTGAGAGAGGGGACTTATTTTGGGAAGGGAAATATTTTAAAGGGTGATAAAAATAAAGATGTTAGACCACTATGGTTAGAATTCTGAAAACTCAAATCCTGTTGGTTTTTGTTTTTTCTTTGAGAGAAGCACATCCTTTTAATATTATTATTCTGTTAACCTATTGAACTATATTTCTAGATTTTCAAATAGCAAGCCATTCTGGAATTCCTGAAATATGCCCTACTTGGTTCTTGGTGTAACAGCCTCTTTACATTGTTGAATTTTGTTGGCTGATATTTGTTTAGGATTTTTGCTTCCAAGTTCACAAATAAGATTGGCTTCTACTTTTATTATCATGACCTTGTCAAGTTTCAATATCAAGGTGATGCTTATTTCACAAAAAGAGCTGAGAAAAATTTCTTCTCTTCTTTTCTTATTCACCATTAGAGTTTATGTAAAGAGAAATGCTATTCCTTCCTTAAATATTTGGTGGAATTCATCAGTGAAGCAATCTGGGCCTGGAGTTATAGAAGCTTACTAATACAAAATGTCTATCAACAATTCTAATGTTCTATTTTAACTTACTTGACCTTTGGTAATGTTTATTTTTTTAATAAATAAAACATTATAGAAGTGGTTTGAGCTTTTTGCAATCTGATTATTATGCTGGCGTGCAGTGTCAGCTTGGGTGAAAGCCAGAGAACAGTTTAAAAGAACTCCTAGAAAAACTACTGGACAGGCTCATCAGTCTTCTTTCCTCTCTGGAATGAAACTATATCTCCGGACCTTTTGCAAAGCCTAAGGAGACAAAGCTTATCCCAAAACAAGAAATCACTATAGATACCATTTTGTGTCTACTCCATGGATTTAACAGATCCATGTTTTGAACAGATAAACATTGATTAGGTATGTATAACAACATCTGCTGAAAGATGCTGATAAAGTTTTTTAGAAAAGTATTTCCTCTTGATTAGAGTCAGTCAGATTAGAGCCATTAAAAGTTGTAAATGAAAGAATCTGGATATTACATGTGAATAAGTT
This sequence comes from Diceros bicornis minor, assembly GCF_020826845.1. Lineage (NCBI taxonomy): Eukaryota > Metazoa > Chordata > Mammalia > Perissodactyla > Rhinocerotidae > Diceros > Diceros bicornis. The sequence continues at coordinate 13,587,932 of NC_080776.1, read as the reverse complement.
ATTCTTTATGAGACTATCATTTGTATTGGTCATATTGTTGATATCTATTTTTTTAAATACTCAATTAGCTAAATATTGCATTGTAATTTACCTATGTGATGTCATATTTCCAGTGAGTTCTACATACAGTCCTCATAATGCTATTTGTTAAGTATCAGTATTGCAGTAATTGTACTAGTCAGGGTCCAATCGAGAAAACAGGATCCACACTAGATGGTTCAATGGAAGGAATTTAATAAAAGGAACTAATTACAAAGGTGTTAGAAGAATTGAAAGGCCAAAGAGGGCCCAGCGGGGTGGTCAACCAATCTCTGGTTAACCCAGAGATTAACAATCTTAGCAACCGCAGGACAGGAAGTCCAGCGGGATCTAGAACCCCAGCAGAGACTGCCTGCTGACAGCTGAGACAGCAGAGGGAAGTTACATTCAGTGGGAACTAGAGCAGCAGAGGAGACACCCTCTCTAAGCAAAGAGAAAGGAGGAGAAATACCCTGGTTTCTCCTTTCCTCCTGCCCTCCAATCTCCCACCACTGCTTCCCATTGTACAAACTTTTCCGGAAGCAAGTTGGCAAGGGAGTCTTGGAAACATAGTTTCCAGAAGTCAGCCTCCTGCAATATATAGGGAGCAGGAGAAAGGTAGAGGGTGACTGGATGTGATAGCAAACAGGCAAATGACTAGCATGGTAATTGCATTTAAAGTTTCAGGAATGTGAAGAATAGAAAGTCAAGGCCAAATTAGAACGTTGACCCATTGACCTAACATACCTTAGTTGATCCAAATATTTAAAGCAGGAACTGTTTGTTAAAAGAACTAATAATAATATTTATTATTATTATCATTATCGGTATTATAATAAAACTATAAAATACACCTTCTAGAAAGTCTAGCATAAGACATAGGTATTTAGAATCAGGGAAAGTGATAGCTAGACAGTTAGAGATGATCATATCCAAGGTAAAGAAACTGAATTAACAATAATAGCCACCATGCCTTTTTTTTGTGTGTGAGGAAGATCAGCCCTGAGCTAACGTCCATGCCAATCCTCCTCTTTTTGCTGAGGAAGACTGGCCCTGGACTAACATCTGTGCCCATCTTCCTCCTCTTTATATGGGACGCCGCCACAGCATGGCCTGACAAGCGATGTCTTTGTGCACGCCCGGGATCCGATCCCCGGCCGCCAGCAGCGGGACGTGAGCATTTAACTGCTACACCATGGGGCCAGCCCCCTAATAGCCACCATGCCTAATCTCTGCTTCCTACACCACCAATAAAAGGTAATATTAAGATTCTCACTTTAGAGATGCAAAATAGGTCAAGACACTAACTAGCTTGCCAAAGATCTCCCTGCTGGTAAAGGGCAAAGCTTTCTGACTCTAAAGGTCACTCTCTTTCCATTGGTAGGGTTAAATGGCTTGCCCAAGATCACACAGCTGGCAGTCAATAGTAGAACTTTATTAATAGATTCCACCTTCTAGCTCAGCAGGGCGGCTCAGAAATCAATTCTCTCTGTGTACCTAGAGTCCGTCAGTTCGGAGAGACTGTGTTAATGACCTTCTACTATTGTCACTTGAACCCACTCCAATCAGGTTTTGCTCCTGCCATTCCATGGAAACTTCCTGTCATCTTATTTGACTAATCTGCAGCATTTGACACAGTTAACCACTCTGCCCTCCTTAGAACAAGACCTTCTTCCTTGGCTTCAGGACAACACACACTGTATCCATTTCTTCCTGCCTTATTGGGGCTCCTTCTCAGTGTCCTTCCTGGCCGCTCCTCCTCTTGCAGACCTCTAAATGTTGGTGTTTTCCAAGGGCTCAGTCCTTTCCCTTTTCTTCTCTTTTTTTTTTTTGTGAGGAAGATCAGCCCTGAGCTAACATCCATGCCAATCCTCCACTTTTTGCTGAGGGAGACCGGCCCTGAGCTAACATCTGTTGCCAATCCTCCTTTTTTTTTTCCCCCTTTTTCTCCCCAAAGCCCCAGTAGATTGTTGTATGTCATAGCTGCACATCCTTCTAGTTGCTGTATGTGGGACGCGGCCTCAGCATGGCCAGAGAAGTGGTGCGTCAGTGCGCGCCGGGGATCTGAACCTGGGCCGCCAGTAGGGGAGCGCGCACACTTAACCGCTAAGCCACGGGGCCGGCCCCCTTTTTTCTTTATTTACACACACTCCCTCCTGGACTTCACGTACTCTCATGGCTGCAAATACCATCTGTATGCTTAAAAAAAAATCATTTTATATTTAAGCACTGATTTTACAAAATGTGGCATGAAGGTGAACTAAATTTATAACTTAATTTGTCCACGTAAATTGCCTTCAAGATATATTACAGTTAAGATGTGCATATGATTTTACATGCATTTTGAAAGAAATCAAACAGGAGCAGCTGCTTTTTCAATAAATTGGGCCAGTTTCACTCTCTTTAGGTCAGTCCAGCACAGTCACGTGAGGGGAGAGTTATCTGGAACTTGTTGTGCACATTGAGCCATTCTGGTGATGACTCATTTTTTCTGCCTGTGGGGCAACTCCGGACGTAAGGCCAAAGGTCTGATTAAATTTTGTGAATGTAAACCCTTGTAAATGGCCTCTCTCACTTAATTCTGATCATTCGACGGCTGTAAGGTCAAGTATAATCTGGTTCCTCTCCTCTGCTGCCAACCAGTGAGCATGTGATGAGCGTGCCAAGGGCTGCTGTTGTACTCCACTTACATGCCTTCAAATTCCAAAGCTGTATCTTCAGTCCAGACCTCGCCACCATTCAGCTGTGTACATAAAACTCCTGTACCTAATTGTCTACCTCCAGTTGGACATCTAATAGGCATCTCAAGCTTCATATGTCCAAAACTGAACTCCCCATCTTCTCTTCCAAAGCTGCTCCTTCCACATCTTCCCTAAATGGGTAAATGGCAGCTCCTTTCTCCCAGTTGTTCATCCCACGAATCCTGGTGTCATTCTTGACTCTTCTCTCTCTTTCATATTCCCTACTCAACAAATCTCATTGGCTCCACCTTCCAGAAATGTCTAGAATCTGATGTCTTCTCACCACCTGCACTCTGTTCTAAGCCGCCATCATCTCTCAACTGCTTTATTTCATTAGCCTCCTGACTGTCACCCTTGCTTTCACCATTGCCTTTTAAAACCGAAGGCAGATTAAGCCAGTCTTCTACTCACAACTCTCCAATGGCTTCCTATCTCACTTAAAGTGAAAACCGAAGTCCTTACCATGGCCTCAGGACTTGACGTGGTCTGGTGATCCCTCTGTCCTCATCCCTCTCTGTGCTCCTCACTCACTCTGCTCCAGCCACACTAGCTGCCTTGCCATTCATAGAAAACCCCAGGCATGCTCTCACCTCAGGCCCTTAGCACTTGCTGTTCCCTTTTTCTGGACAGCACTTCTCCCATATTTCCACATCGCTTACTCCTTTCTCTTCTTCTTGGCTCAAATGTCTCCTTTCCCATGAGGCCTTCCCTCAGGCTGCATTCTCTGGAAGCAGATGCTGAGACAGAGGTTGGTGCTCCGGGTACCTATCAGGGATCAATAGCTGTGAAGGGAGGGAGATGTAGCAGAATTAGGCAGAAGTTAGCTGCAATACAGGCCTGACAAAGCCTTGTCTAACCCAGGAGAGAGCTCTGAGCGAGTATTGCCCATCAGTGTGTCCTGCATCAGGTTGAAATGGCCAGGCCTTTATCTTCTTGTCTCAGTTACTAAACTCGGGCTGTCTCATGAAGGGCCTGGCCAAGCCATGGTGGCTCTCTGCAGTTGAAGCAGACCCTGAAGGAGCTGAAAGCTAGAGACTGTCAGCTGACTGCCTTCCTTCTATGATGGCGGATCTGTGTAGTGTATCTCCGGGTCTACCACACCATCCTGTTTAAAATTGCAACACCCCCTATAGTCTCTATCACCCTTCTTAGCTTTATTTTCTTCACAACCCTTAACATCTTCTAATATACTATGTAGTTTAGTCATTTATTTTCTTATCTGGTTCCTTCACTGGAATATCAGTTTTAATGGTAGAGCGATTTTTGTCTCTCTGGAGCACGGGTGCATTTAGAATGGTCCTTGGCTCATAACACTCAATAAATATTTGTTGTTTGAAAAATGTTGTTCAGTAGCCTGTCTAGTCATTATACTGTACAAGCCTTGCAAGAACCATGTCTTATTCATCTTGTCAGCATACGGCACATAGTAGGTGTAGAAGACATGTTTGTTGAATAGATGAACGAGTACCTCCATGAATGGATGTCATTAACGTCATCATAAGAAAGTACTAGCACAGCGCTGTCCAAGAGAAATACCACGTGAGCCATATATGTCATTGAAAATTTATTAGCCATATTAAAAAATAAGAAGAAACAGGTAAGATTAATTTTAATAATATCTTATTTAACTCAATATATCTAAATTTTATCATTTCAACAATGTAATCAATATAAAAATTATTAATGAAATATCTTATATCCTTTTTGTTTTGTACTAAGTCTTTAAAATCCGGTTTGTATTTTGCACTCACATGACAACTCAATTTGGACTAGCCACATTTCAAGTGCTGGATAGCTATGTGGACAGCACAGTTCTAGCGTAATTCTGCAGTTCAGGAGTCAGAATAATATAGTGTGTGGAGGAGCGTGGGTTGGACAGGAGAGGTCTCTGGAGTTCCTGGGTCTCAATCACGACTCTTTAACTTATTAGCTGCTGATGTCCTCCAGCACAAAGCCACCAGAAACACACCTGCAGTTGAATGAGTTGGGGTGATTGCTTGTTGGAAGGAGAAGATATATCATGGGAACTATGGGGCATCAGTGATAGAAAGGACTTACTGTAGGATTTAGGTTTGTATTAGGTGATTTTAGGGAGGGTTTAAGGAAGAAGGGCTTCCCTCTGGACTGGATGCTATCAGGAAGTGGGGGTAATTCTATGACTGGATGTATTAATAAATCTCGTCTAGAGAGGGGAAGAGGAGACAGGCACTAAAGCTGTTAACAAGGAAGGGAACAGGAGTCACTCCTATTAGCCAGAACAGGGGGATGTTTGGTCATCTTCGTGTTTGGGACAATGTTCACGTTTGGCTGTGTTTAGATATGATTATGGGATGGACTTGTTTGATGTTTGTGTTCCACAGGAAGGAGCTGCGAGCACCGAGCCAGCTCCTAGCAACACGGAAGCCTAGCCGATAGTACCAGGCCAGCTCCTGGGGGTCAAGGGCTGCTTTTCTCTTTCTCACAGCTGTATGACCTTAAGCAAGTGATTGAACTTCTTCCTGGTTCAGTTTTCTCACCTCTAAAATGAGAACAATACAAGAGCACTTGTCTCTCCATCTCTTAAGGTTGTTATCCGTGAGATAATGCACTGTCTTTCAGATTCTAAATTGCGCTATATTTTTTCACACTTGAACATCTCTGAAATGGGGATGTCTTCCAAACAATGGCTTCTTACAATGGATACAACGTAGTAGTATTATTTTCTGAAGGCTCTGGTTTGGGGGACAATTCCTTTTCCCCGCCGACTGCCCAATCCATTCCTGGGTGAATGACCTTACTTTTCAGTCTTTATAACTTTCCCCCGTTCTCCGCAGGCGCCCCCTGTGGCCCTCTTCCCGCCAGGTAATTTTACTTGCGCGGCTTCCCTAGGCAATACGGTTCCGGCGGCCGCACTCGGGAGCTTACGGCGCGCGGCGCCCAGGGCCCGGGAGCCGAAGCGAAACCGGCGCGTCCCCGCCCGCGCGGCCGTCAGCTGATGGGCCGCCCGCCGGGGAGGCCGCCGCCGCCGCCGCCGCCGCCGCGCGAACATGGCGGCCGAGATCCACTCCAGGCCGCAGAGCAGCCGCCCGGTGCTGCTGAGCAAGATCGAGGGGCACCAGGACGCCGTCACGGCCGCGCTGCTCATCCCCAAGGAGGACGGCGTGATCACGGCCAGCGAGGACCGGTAGGCCGGCGGCTCGTGCGCGGGGCCGAGGCGGGCGGGGGCGGCCCCTCTCGGGCCGGCGACGGGATGCAGGGGCGGTGGGGTCCGCGGCCCCGTCCCCCTCCGCGTGGGGGCGTCCACGGCCGCCGGCACGCGCGGCCCGACGCCCCTGCCGCGCCCCTCTGGCCGCGGGGACCCCCGGTGTCCACCCGCGGGTCCTCCAGTCTCGACCCCTGCCGGGCTCCTCCGGCCCGGGACCTCTGCCCCCGCCGCGCCCCTCCAGTCTGGGACCGCCACCGTACCCCTCCAGCCAGGGGCCCTCGTCTCACTGCGCCCCTCCGGCGGGGGACCCCCCGCTCCTCCCACTGCGCCCCTCCAGCCAGGGACCCCCACCGTATCCCTCCAGCGGGGGACACCTTCGCCCTTCCCACTGCGCCCCTCCAGCCAGGGACCCCCCCGTCCCAAAGCGCTCCTCCAGCGGGGGACTCCCCCGCCCCTCCAGCCAGGTAACGCCGTCCCGATGCGCCCCTCCACGGAGGGACCCCGCGCCCCGCACACTGCGCCCTTCCAGCCAGGGACCCCCATCCCAATGTGCCCCTCCATCCCGAGACTCCCGTCCCCGCCTCTAGTCTAGGACCCCCACTGCGCCCTTCTAGTCTGGGACCCTCGCTCCTTCCAGCCGAGGACCTTCGTCGCATCGCGCCCCTCCAGCCCGCGACCCCCGTCTTGGCTTCTCCTTTGTGAGGTTATGCCCGGCGCCCGGAAGCGTCCCGACGTCGGGGGGTTTCTTGGCCCTCCGCGGTCACTTCCAAGCCGCCTTCTCTGGAAGCCGGGAGGACTGGCGGCCGGTTACCGTCCAGGTGCCCGGGGTTCCCTTCGTGCAGCAAACCTCCGGGCTTGAACTCTTCCTCCTGCCTGACTCTGGGGTTTACAGCTCTGGTTCGGGCAACACCAGGGTCCTAGATCAGTTATTTCTCTACAGCTGCTAGGACCGCCTGAACTCTTATTTACTAAATAGTTTTTTCTGAAAGCGACTCGGTTTTAAAAAGACTTAGATGCTTTTATTTTAAAGGGAAAACCAATATCACTTGCCATAAAAAGTGTAACTAATAGCTAACCATATTAATCTGTATGCGCAGAAAGTCATCCCTTTCTCATACTAAGACATCTTGGATTGAATGCCCACTACACTTGGGGAAACACTGATCAGACTTGATTTTTTTCCTTTTACCCAAGAGGAAACTGAGGCCCATGGAGAGTCACGGAGATATTGGTGAAGCCAGAGAGGCACCCTAGGTCTCCCCACTCCAGCTCTCTCTTCTTCCCAGGGCTGTGTGATCGGATTGGAGAGAGATTATTTGTTGTACAACTTTAGCGTTTTCAAAACCCTAAAAGTTAAAAAAAAAGTTAGTAGCTTTCCTGTGGGAATTTGGAGGAAATGACTGATGTTTATTGAATGAAACTGTGTTTCCTCAGTACAGTGAGGGGTCTTAAATGGTGATATTATTACAGAAGTCAAAAGGCTTTCTGGAAGGTGGAAAGTCCTGTTGTTCTCTTAAAGCTGAAGGCACAGTCCAGCTTTTTGTAATCATATCTTTTGAAGTAAGTAACATGGAGGGCCTGTCCTGAATGGGAAGAGAAGACTCAAAGCCCCCAGTGCCTGTTTGACCTTTGCATTTTGCTTTTGAGGGAGTTTACTGTGAACAGGCAGTGCCCTCTCCCTGCCAGTTTACATCTATCTGACCTCAAGCAAGATGAGGAGCGATGGGTAGGAGCTGGGTGTGGGTGTGTGTAAGCAGGAGGGGAATGGGAGAGAGGGGGGCATGAGCCACAGGGAGAAGACGGCAATGTGAAGAAAAGGCAAAGGACAGAATAATGATATTTGCATGATATGAACATAGATGCAGATCACACTTTATAAAAGTTAGCTGTTTTTATTTTGTAAAATATTTTATTTATGACTCACGCATGTTGGGTAGATTGCTGAATATTTGAGATTACTGGCCAGGAGCCGTGCTGATAAATGTATTATGGAGAGTGATTACTTAGCTGCTCTGGGACTGAAATGTTCTGGGGGAGCCTTGGATCAGCTCATTTTTTTCACTTGGGCACAGCAGGGCCCTGGCAGGTGACTGGACCAGCTGAGAGTTGGCACTTTGGGTTTTGAGTTTGTGTTTCAGGCCCATGGGACTTCCTTGGAGGTAGGACAAGCTTTTCAGCAGGTGCCACATTTTATGAGATTTAATGAAAGCACATGGCTATGGGGTTTTTTTTGCTGTTGGTTGTGGTGGTTTGTTTTTACATTGTCAGAAGTGGGTGTCATACTCGTCAATCAGTCATTCATTCGTGTATTTAGAAATACTGTGCTTATTGGGTGCCAGGCCCTCAATTTACAACCGGGATCCAAAGCCACGGTACCTGGCCTCATGTAACTTATGATTCATTGATTTTTTTTTTTTTTAATTTTTATTTATTTATTTTTTTCCCCCAAAGCCCCAGTAGATAGTTGTGTGTCATAGCTGCACAGCCTTTTAGTTGCTGTATGTGGGACGCGGCCTCAGCATGGCTGGAGAAGCAGTGCGTCAGTGCACGCCAGGGATCCGAACCCGGGCCGCCAACAGCGGAGTGCGTGCACTTAACCGCTAAGCCACGGGGCCGGCCCTGATTCATTGATTTTTATGGCCCCTGACCTGATGGAACCAGCATGCTGAAGAAACAGAACACTAACCACCCTTATTCATCAAATAAGCATTTATGGGACACTTGCTGTGTGCCAGGCCCGTGCTAAACGTGCGGGGTAGAAAGACAGCTGATGCTGAAATCCCTGTTTCCAAAGGGCTGCACAGTGTGGTGAAGAGCTGGCCTGTGCTCTCAGCCTCCAGGGTACTGGGGAGACCAGAGGAAGGAGTGTCCTTAGGCGAGGGCCTGGTTCAAGGAAAGGCTCCTGAGGCAGATGTCATTGGATAGAGGAGTGGTCTATGTGAAGGAGGGAGGGGTACGCATCCCTGTTCCAGGCAGAGGGAAGAGACAGGAGGGAATAGCCAGGGGTAAAGAACCACAGTTATTTCTGGGTGACTGGAGCAAAGGTGTATTGGTGGCTGTGGCAGGAGAGAGTACTGGGAGCTGGGGAGGCCCAGTGTCCGGTTTTGGAGGGGCCTTCCTTGTGTACCACTCTTAGGAATGTGTGCTTCATTTTGCAGGCACTGAGGATCCACCAAAGAGTTCAAAGCAAACAGATGACATAATCAGAATTTGTACTTGAGAAATAACAGTAGCGGGCCTGCCCCGTGGCTTAGCAGTTAAGTGTGTGCGCTCTGCTACTGGCGGCCCAGGTTTGGATCCCGGGCGCGCGCCGACACACCGCTTCTCCGGCCATGCTGAGGCCGCTTCCCACATACAGCAACTAGAAGGATGTGCAGCTATGACATACAACTATCTACTGGGGCTTTGGGGGGAAAAACAGGAGGAGGATTGGCAATAGATGTTAGCTCAGAGCCGGTCTTCCTCAGCAAAAAGAGGAGGATTAGCACGGATGTCAGCTCAGGGCTGATCTTCCTCACAAACAAAAAAAAAAAAGAAAAGAAAGAAATAACAGTAGCTAACCTTTTAAAAGTCCCTTCTCTGTGTCAGTGCAGAATTGGACTTTATGTATGTTACTGCATCCAATCCTCCCATCTCCCCACCATCTGGGTACAGTCACCTTCCCTTATTAGCAGTTCCAAAATTCAATACATTCTAAAAGTCAAAAGTGTTTTTTTTTATGTAAGTTGGGCCTGAAAACTCATTTGGTGTTAAAACTGAACAGATGAGACTATTTGCAATCTTTATTTATCCTGTGCAGTGTGACTCTTCACTTGTTTACTGCAGAAATAGCAATGCATTGAATTGCAGCTCTGTTCCAGGCCCCGCGGGGAGTGTTATGGAACATATAGTATATGCATCCTCTTGCAGTGGCCATTGACAATTTAGAAAACTGCGGCACAGAAGACACTGAAGTAAGTGCCCAAGGTCACATGGCGAGTAAATGATAGGACTGAGATTTGAACCCAGGTCTGACTCTGAAGCTCTGGTTCTTTCTGCCATGCACCCAGTTTTTCTACACATTTGGAGAAACTGAGTCCAGACAGTATCAGTCGATGATGACTATGGCAGTAAGTGTAAAAGGCTAGGATTCTTCCTTTTGCTATGATTCAGTTATCTTTCCTTCCTTTCTACTAGTTTTCAGGGTTTAGAAACAATGGCTTGCACCTTTTCTGTACAACTTTAGCTCTAATGCTCGGAAAAGTAACTTTTAACTTTTGAAGTAGAGTTCAGCAAGGCCGGCCCCATGGTGTAGTGGTTAAGTGCGCGCGCTCTGCTGCTGGCGGCCCAGGTTCAGATCTCGGGCGCGCACCGACGCACCGCTTGTCAGGCCATGCTGTGGCAGCATCCCACATAAAGTGGAGGAAGATGGGCACGGATGTTAGCCCAGGGCTGGTCTTCCTCAGCAAAAAGAGGAGGATCGGCATGGATGTTAGCTCAGGGCTGATCTTCCTCACAAAAAGGAAAAAACAAAAAAAGTAGAGTTCAACTGAAGTTAATTCTTTTATAAAAGCCAAAAGCAGTGAGAAATAGCTGAGAGCATTTTGAGAAGAAAAGTGAGAGATGTGAGAATCGTCCTGAATTTAGTATCCATTTTTCTAAACTCTAGGCCAGTGGTTCTCAGCCAGGAGTGCTTTTGCCCCTCAGGGGGCGTTTGGCAGTATCTGGAGATGTTTTGGTTGTCACGACTGGAGGAGGGTACTATTGGTACGTAATGGATGGAGGCCATGGATGCTGCTCAACATCCTACAATGCACAGGAGAGTCCCTCACAACAAGGATCATCTGGCCCCAAATGTCAGTAGTGCCTAGGTTGAGAAACCCTGGTCTAGGCTTAATGTACTTGTTTATCTGGTCTCTTTAGACAGTGGCTCTCCAACTTGAGTGGGCATCAGAATGGCATAGAGGTCTTGTTAAAACACAAATGGGTGGCTCCCGCTCAGAGATTCTGATTCAGTAAGTCTGGGGTGGGGCCTGAGAGTCTGCATTTCTGCCAGGTTCCCAGTGATGTTGATGCTGATTCTGCTGGTCCAGGAACCATACTTTGAGAACCGCTGCTGTACAAGAAAGGAGAGTTAGTTCTTCATCAGTGTGCTTGCCTGTGCACACCCACTGGGAGAGAATATTGTTTATACTTTGTCCTGTTTTTTTTTTTTTGCTTGAGGAAGAGTCACCCTGAGCTAACATCTGTGCCAGTCTTCCTCTCTTTTGTATGTGGGCCACCGCCACAGCATGGCCGCTGATGAGTGGTGTAGGTCTGCGCCCAGGAACCAAACCCAGGCTGCCAAAATGGAGCGCACCAAACGTAATGACTAGGCCACAGGACTGGCCCCTGTCCTCCTTTTTTGTCAGTTTCTGGAATATATTGGCTTGGAGTCATTCACATGTACTCACTTATTTCCCAATAAAACCAAACCAAACTATATATGACAGAGCTAAACAGAAATAATCCCCCAAAGAGTATTAAACCAATATGGAATATTGAAGCTTAATTCCATCATACCTGGAGTCGTTGGTAATGATTTGGGTAGTGAACTTAGGGGTCTGGTCAGAAACCTTCAGGGATTAATTACTGTGCAGTGAAGGCTTAACAGAGAGTGGCGCTACTCTTTTTATGCGTTCATTGATATTTTGTTGGAGTAATAAATACCCTAAGCTCTTCTGTTTAAACTTGGTTCTTCCGCTAAACCTAAATTAGTGTTTTTAACTTGAGTTTTAAGTTACGCTGCACTTCGTAACTAGCGTATTTGAGCCTGCAAAGTATAAGAATGATAAATTTGTAGAACTTAAGAAAAATATTCTTGAATCAATAAAGTGTGACTGTCTTTCTAGTCAGGAAACTGTAAAAACAAAATAACCTCCCTAGTAAGTTTAAGAATTTGAACGACAACAGTCATTTTCCCAGTAGGGGAAACAGAAAGTGAGACTGTTTTCAGAACAGAACTGAAATGTGATGAGGCAGCAGGGACCAATTCCTTAGACACGCTTGCTTTTTGAACTTCTTTGCTGTGGACTGCACCAAAAATTTAGACAGTCAGTTGAAGGATAGAATTTTTAAAAGGTAAAAACTTTATTATAAAGCCTTATAATAAAGCTCTAGGCCTGCTGTCTTCATTTTTGAAAAATAGAGTTTGGAGATGAGCGTGCTGTCATACTATTGCTTCAGGGGCCTGTAGGCCAAGATTGGTTTCTGCAAGAAACTCAGTTTTGTCTGGCCTAAGTCAAAGAAAGACAGATCTCATGTGTTTTAAAATATTTTAGGGGGCTGGCCCCGTGGCTTAGTGGTTAAGTGCGCGCTCCGCTGCTGGTGGAGTTCGGATCCTGGGCGCGCACCGACGCACTGCTTGTCCGGCCATGCTGAGGCCATGTCCCACATACAGAAACTAGAAGGATGTGCACCTATGACATACAACGATCTACTGGGGCTTTCGGGAGAAAAAGGGAGAAAAAAAGGAGGAGGATTGGCAATAGATGTTAGCTCAGGGCTAGTCTTCCTTAGCAAAAAGAGGAGGATTGGCATGGATGTTAGCTCAGGGCTGATCTTCCTCACAAAAAAAAAAAAAAATTTTAGGTTGTTGCACTTAGGCTGGGAAACAATAAAGATTACAGAAAAACAACTTTTAAAAATATTTTTGATAGCATCTTCCTTTTTTTTGTTGTTAGACCAGCTATTTACTTTAATATATTTGTTTCTTAGGCATTTCTAAGCATATTAAGATGATTTGAGGGAAAAGTTAGATATTTCCTAACTGTTCTCATAGAAACAATCTTAATAAACAACTTAGTTTTTAAGTGTTGTGCTTCAGGGGAAGCCTGGCTTAGCTGGAAGTTGGTAGTTTATACAGAAAACCAGGGTTGTAACTGCTGTATTTTTGTTGTCATGCGGTGCCTAAAAGTAGACTCCTTAATTTGTGTTGTAAAATAAAATGAAGAAGTGAGAAGACAGGCAGCCTCGGTGGGAATGCATTGATTTGTTACGATCATTTTCATTCTACAGTGTAGTTAAGAACAGATTCTGAATCTAGAATGCCTGAGTTTGAATCTCAGCCATGTGGCCTAGGGCCAACTGAATTATTCTCTCTGTATCATAGTTTTCTCATCTGCAAAATGGAGATAATAATAGTACGTACCTCATAAGGCCTTGTGAGAATTAGATGAGTCAATATATGCAAAGCACATCGAACGCAGAGAAAGCAACGTATAGGTGTTGGCTGTTGTTATTTTTATTCCCATTTATTTTCCATTTAGTTAACTTTAATCTCATCAAAAGCTAAAGATGTCCCTACTTACTGTGTGTGTGTAAATAAAATAAAAACTTTCCTGTCTGAATAGAACAATACCATTTTGGGGGTCACTTACAAATCTGTCGTTGAGTCGTTTTCATTTCCATATTTGGTCACTTAGAAGTCATATCAGTCATTAGTTTTCTGTTATAAAATCTTTGCCCTGCTGTGTTGGAGGTCCCCAAGACCACCCCCAGGTTTGTTGATTCACTAGGAGGACTGCCACCGTGTGGTTGTCCTCATGGTCGTGATTTATTACAGTTAAAGGACACAAAATAAAACTGGCGAAAGGAAAGGTGTGGGGTGAAATGCAGAGGGAACCAGGCACAAGCTTCCCAGAGTCCTCGCCCTGTGGAGTCACCCAGGAGGAGCGTTGTTCCTCCAGGATGGAATAATGACCACGTGTGAGATAGCGTCTACCACGAAGCTCATGAGAGACTCAGGACCCAGGGTTTTTACTGGGTTGGTCATGAAGGCACCCTCTGCCGAGCACGTGCCCAAATTCCAGACTCCCAGAAGGAAAGCAGGTGTTCAGTGGTCTTCCAAATGTTAGTTTGAGTGAATCAGTAAACTAACAAACCTGTTAGGAATAAAGAAGCATGCAACAGAATTAAAAATAGGCTACTCTTCCTTACCTCCTCAAACTGTGCTTCTTTTGGGTTAGTTTAACCTTGTGTTTCAAGACTTCTAGGCTATGCATAGAGTTTGAACATTTCTTTTTTTTGGTAAGTTAAGAAACAGTGTTGCATGGACCCTACATTGACTCCATCCTGTCTAGATTACTCCTACTCTTCAGAAGTTGTGATGGGTTTTAGCCTTCTTGGTGGCACAGAGGTCACAAAAAATCATTTTGATGCTCACAGTGAAAAGATAACAGCAAGAATAGTTCCTTGAGTAAAACAAAAAACATCTGCAGGTAGAAAGCCAGCCATCTGGCTTCTGGGGAGACATTGTTCATTTAGGGGCTGGTGCAGAGGCCACGCAAGTAGCCTTCCTCCCAGGATAAAAATTTGCCTGTGATGAAATCAGCAGTCTGAGAGTCATCTCATGGACCCTTGCAGCTGTCCAACATTCCTTCCCTAGATGGTAGAAGGGGATGGAAATTTTTATTTTTCCATCTAATTATTATTAGCCAATCTAAATCTCTATAAATAAAGAGGCTGGTTTCTCTGCCTTTCAGTTTAGATAATCAGTTCAATAAAATTCTCGTATGTTCCCCTTTTGTAACCAAAGGAGAAAGACTTCTTTCTGCAGCGGAACTGAAGAGGGCGGAGTTCAGGAGCTTTGGCTGGAAGGAAACTGCTATTTATATGATAACAGCAGATTGCACTGATGACCATATCCTTTTCTCTCCCTTTCAGGCTAACATCTTAATGTTATAGAAACCACTCAGGCTTCCAGAATTACACCTTTTTGTCTGTAACCCCTGGAGGTACTGTCAGGCTAGGAAAAAATATTCTTTGCTGTAGGTAACAGAAATGTTTGAAGATTTACCAAGATACAAAACGGTATCAGCCGCTGTAAGAGTGACTAGAAATTGAATTTCCTCAAACTTACTGTTTGTTCAAAGTTTAAAAGAAATCAGGCATTGGGCTTAATTTGTAACAAATGCTATACTCTGTATTTTCTTTTTAGTTGATTAATTGCATGATCCCTATATGTCATTTGACAATGTAAAGATGGTTCAATTGCATTAATTCAGCTGTTTTGGGATGATTAGGGTGTTTTTTGAGAAATCTTAAAAAAGATCTCATTTTAGAAACGCTGACACTTCAGGCGGGGTAGAACTTGGCCTCGTGATTTTACAGAAACCCTTATGTGCTGTTTGAATCTATTTATCCGAGTGTGGGCATGATTTTCAAGGTAATCATACCAGAAAATAAGATGTAATAAGACTGAACCCAAATGTATGTTCTCATGGAGTTACAGGTTTAAAAGTGATATTAATCACGACTCCCACAAGATGCCTCCTGGTTTGAGAGCCAGTGTTTTTCAGAAGAAAAATCATGCTTTGCATCTGTCTTTGCTCCTATTGTATTGTGGCTTAAGTAGATGAGACTTTATAGACTTGGTGATTCCCTGAAGTATATTTTAACTTCCTTCTTTGAGGGAGCTAAAGGAAGGGACTGGAAGAAATAAAAAGGAGCCTCTCTTCCTCCTCGCATCATCAGGCAGATCTTTGGGCAGATCAAAGATTAATCTCCCTGGAATAAATACTTTATTCTTAGTCATGTCTTAGTCTTTTCATGTATCTACTGTAATAAGGTAAAAGAACATACAGAAATATTATTCTTGGTAGACAGGCTGAAAAATATTGAACAATATTTAAGAGTAATAACTTCATTTATGCTTTTACGATAACTTCTTCAGTTTCTTGGGCTTCAAAGTAGCATCTGTACAAGGTGAGAATCCTATATTTCAATTAAAAGTATAGTGGAGAGCCAGCCCTGATGGCGTAGTGGTTCAAGTTTGGTGTGCTCCGCTTTGACAGCCCGGGTTTGGTTCCCAGGCGCGGAACCACACCACTCGTCTGTCAGTAGTCATGCTGTTGTGGCGGCTCACACAGAAGAACTAGAAGGACCTACAGCTAGAATATGTACTGGGGCTTTGGGGAGGAAAAAAAAAAAAGAGGAAGATTGGCCACAGATGTTAGCTGAGAGCGAATCTTTCCAAAAAAAAAAAAAAGTTACAGTGGAGTTATTTCTTTACTAAGTACTTTGAAATCCTTGGTGCTCAGTAAATGCCAAATGCTGTTTTTATTTTTAATTTTAAGGTCAGATTCCTAAGTATTCTTAAAGGTATACTATTTTTGGAACAGTTAGCATTTTATCGGTTAGCTACTGCTATGTAACAAGGCACCTTAGAATTCAGAGGCTTAAAATAGCAAGTGTTATTGCTCAGAAGCCTGTGGGTCACCTGGGCAGTCCTTCTGGTCACAGCCAGGCTCACTCTTATGTCTGTGATCAGCCCTGGGTGTGTGTCAGCCCCACTGAACTTAGCTGGTGTGTTTCACATGTTTGGGGTTAGCCAGCCACAGGCTGGTGGAGGATGGCTTCAGCTGGGACAGGTGGCCTCTCTTCCTTATGATCTTTCATCCTCTGGCAGGCTAGCCCCTCTTGTTCATGTAACTGTGGCAGGCTTCCAAGAGAGGGCCTCTTTACCCAGAACTGGCCCTCCCTCACTGTAGCCACATTCTATGGGCCAAAGAAAGTCACAACCCAGCCCATCTTCAAGAGTCAGAGAACTAGATCCCACCTCTTGATGGGAAGAGTGCAGAGTCACATTGCAAAGGTATACTTCCAGGGAGGGGTAGAAGATTGGGCACAATTTTGCAGTTTATCTCCTGCAAGCGCTTACATATTATCTTGCGTACTCTAGTTGGGCTCAACTAGACCTTGAGGTAGGGAGAGATTTTGTTAGAATCACCGTTCCTATTTAGCACGAAACTCAGGATTTCTTTGAACTAAATGAGAGCTTTGAAGTTAGACCTAGGCTTTTCCACACTCTGGATTTGTTTGGAGAAAAAAAAACTTTAATGCTTCAAGTTTTCTTGTTGTTTAAGAGTTACTGCTTTGGAGGATAAAATGTGGAATTTTCTGAAAAGTCTTTTTTTGAAAAAATTGTTTTACTTATTATTTACTGTATAAAGCCACTTTGCTTTGATTATTTACTTCTGTAGTGTTTTGAAATGTGAATTGTCATCATCTCCTGAGAAGAGAGCAATAAAATTGTACAGAACCAGTAGACGCAGTAGAAATTAATCCAGTGCTGGTGTTGGTTGCTTTGATTTAACCACATTCTCCCTCCTTACTTCTGCCTCCCTAAGTATAACATGGAGGTCTTGGCTGTCATTTTTGCCATGAGGATGTAGCATCGCGTTCTCAGCAGACCACAAGCTTTTCTTCACTTCTGATGTGTATGTGGAGTGCAGGAAGCAGCATTGTCTGTGCCACTACAGTTCAGCGCTGTGAACTTGTAAGAAGTTGAGCAGGGACACGTGTTTATGAAGAGGCACGGTTTGTTGCCTTGCGTCTTTCACACCCGAGCCCTGTACCTTTCTGTGTCTTCTTTTGGTGTCTTGTTTTGGTGTCTTCCTGCCTTTCTGCGTCTGATTTCTTTGCCCTGCTCTGCCCCTGCTCACTGCTCCTAGGGAGTGATGTCTCAAGGTCCCATCCCCTCAGGAGGACTGGCCCCTGTGACCAGGTCCTTGTCTCTATGTTGCCCGGGGCTTCCTCACCCCTCTGCACTGACCTCCAAGGAGGCGTCGAATTCTCTACAGACTCCCTGGAGGCAGGACAAGCTCCAGACTTCCAGGCCTGCCCCATGGTATGAATTCACATTGAGGGCGGCACACACCACACCTCAGAGGGAGGATCCTCAGTGAGGGACCCCAAGGCCTCTTGGCATTTACTGAGCTGAAAAAGGAAAAGTGGCTGCACCCTGTTTGAAATTGCCTCTGATTCTAGTGCCTGCAGTTGCACCAGCGCTTACATCTGACGCCTGTTTTACTCCTCAGCCTCATTGCTCTCAGTGGTGACAATTTAATGGACACACTCTTAGGGAGTGTTCAGTTTTTACGTTTAGAATTTTAGTAGCTGCACTTGCAAATCAGACAGTAAGTCCTCCAGCGCCTCGGGCTCCTGAGGCGGTATTTCATTGTGGGCTGCTTGTTGGTGCTTACTGAGCACTAACTGCTGCTGTTCTCCCTTCTTAGTTGCTCCGAGAGTCTTTTCTCCAGGGACCCCTCCCAAGGGGCCAGAGTCATGGAGCCTCGCAAGGGCGTCCCTGTCTCTCCTTCTACCCTAAGCAGCCTTCTCACCGCCCTGCGCGGCCTGACTTAGGGTAGTTATAGAGTTTAGCTATATCATTTTATGTTATGCTTTTTTTTTAAAAAAATTAACACTTCATAAACATTTTCTCTTGGCTCCATAGTCTTCTTAACTATTTTTAATGACTGTATAAGCTATTGAATTAATGTGTCATTAACCCATTTCATTATTTAACATTTTTTTCCCAATTTTTACTCCTTTGAGTAATGCTCATGTAAACTTTTTTTATGTGTAGTTCCTTTTTTTTCCCTGCTAAATAATTTCTTCAGAATCAATTGCCAAGCCCTTAATTCCTAAATCAATTTATCATCGTTGTTGTTATTACTGTTACTGCTTCTGTTATTATTATTAGGCAAGAAATGTGTTTCTCACTATATGGAGCAAAATTCTTGCCAAAGAGTTAGTTCTAATTTACAACGCTGACGAAAAATTATGAGAACCCTAGAAATGGCAGTTTGTTATTGTTTTCGGCTGTTCTTTTGCTCACTCCTGCACAGCAATACATTTTAAAAACATGTCAGTCTGAAATATTTCAAATAAATACAATCCATCTTTGGCATTGCGTTTATCTAGAAACTAAACGGATTGTCCACCATGCTGAACAACAGTAGACAATGAAGTGGTGGTATCGGTGTGCGTAGTGTAGTTATGTGTATATAACGTTACGGTCCTGCATAGACATACCTTTTCTCATCCCTCCATGGAAAATATTGTAGCTCTATGTGAGTCCATGCTTCTCTAACCAGGAGGCCAAAGGAGATTGATGGTAGAACCCTCCACAGTCGCATGGAGAAGTTTGAAAAACATTTCTGCAGGCTCTGAAAGAAATGACACATTTCCTTTCTAAGTACCTTTTGGAAAAATATCAGATTATTGTTTTAAAATAATTTAAAAATAGAGCTTGGCAGACAGTGAACATATTTCTAAGGTTTTGCTTTTAAGGGAAGACTTTTTTTTCAGACTGACATGGTCTTAGAATATCAAAGAAAATCCATGCACTTGAAAAATGGGTAGAATAAGCAAGAAAAACATGAAATGGGTTTAGATGAGTGGGTGTAAAGTTGTCAAAATATTAAAGGAAGAGTTAAGCTGTTTTATTTTATCTTAGTTGAGAGAACAGCTTAGATATTCATCTAGGCAGAAAATATTGTGATTTTTGTAAAAATAAAACCATCTGATCTTGACATTTTAGTGATTATATGGTTTATTAATATCATCCTAGAGTTTTAATAGTTTGCTCCTGTAAAATGTTACTAAACTGTATTATTGTGTTGCTTTCAACTTATTGAATAGATTTTGTTTCCAATTTACTGAACAGTAAATTTTTTTAGTCTATGGAATTTGTTGATTTTTTTAATAAGCAGCCCAACTTAAGCTTGTTTTTACAACCATTAAATTGTTAAACCAGTGAGACATATTCTGAACACAATATAAAACAAATTCCTCTCTTACTTAGTAGAAATTATACAACTTTGTTTAATACATAAGTCCTTGGGATTGCTAAACTTAACACGGTTTCAGTTTACCCTTGAAAGTGGGAGATTTTAATGCATTGTTCAAGGAAGCGAAAGAGTGTGGCTTGAAAAAGAGAAGGAAGGGAATCCAGGTAGAAGGTGTAAATACAGAGGGAGAGCCAACTATCAAGATCAAGTGCCTAATTTGAAACCTGATTCCCAAGCAAGGATGATCTTCTCTTAGCCTGGATGTGATAAACAATTTTCAAATGAAACACCCCAAGAGACCATTTCAGTCTTGCTGATTGTCTAGTGTGTCAGCCTGGGTGCAGACCAAATTGTAGTTCTGATGTTTGTCCTCCAAAGGAGATAATACTGTGTTTCAAAAATGCTGGGGTCTCGGTAGGTTCCGTTTTGACCTTGCGCTAGTCTCAATATCATTCTGATGCTGCATGAAATAAATTTGACGTTTTAGATGATTGGTTGGAAGAGATGGCCTTTAAGATTTCACAGTGGACTTCCCTGCTGTCTGAGTACGGTCACGCGCCACATAACGATGTTTTGGTCAAGGACAGACCGCATGTATGACAGTGGTCTCCTAAGATTAGTACCGTGTGGCCTAGGTGTGTAGTAGGCTATACCATTAGCTATAGGTATAGGTTTGTGTAAGGACGCTCTGATGTTCGTACAATGATGAAATCGCCTAATGATGCATTTCTCAGAACGTATCTCTGTTGTTAAGTGACACACGACTGTATTGCTCTCCTTTCAAGAGGACGCAGACAAGAGCATGTGCCACTGAGTCCTCTGTTGAGCTACCTACGCATTCATGACCCACAGGTCTGGGGGTTGATTTGAAGTGTTTTAGAGTGTCAGCGTTCTGTTCTTCTTTAGACCCTTAGAAAACCCTAACAGATAGCTAGCAGGTTTAACCCCTTTGTGGTGCCTGTGTGAATGGAGGCCAGTGAGCCTGACAAGGCCCTGCGTGACTTTAACTTTATTACCTTTAACTTATTACATCTCCTTTGGCTTTATCCCCTGTGTCGAACGTAAGGAATGAAATATATCCATAAGCATTCTGTATTAAGTAACATAGAATATAGTCAACGTTGTGTTAGTAGTTCAGGCCCAAGGATCATTATTCTAAACTTCTGTGGATTATTTTAGGTGAGGGAGTTATGCTGAAATGGTACCAACTCTGTGATGCCCAGATACACTACTGCCTGGAGAGAAAAGTCCCTGGTAGGGTGATAAAGGAGGGCTTAGGGTGTAACTGAGCCCAGCGTATTTAGAGCACTTCAGAGCGACAGTTCACTGGATGCAGGGTCTGGGCCGGGGAGTCATAGGCACTAGGTGTGTCAGTTGACCCCCTGATGTGAGACAGCCGCCCGGTGTGCTCTGAGCACAGGGGCAGTGGGATGTGTGGCTCCTGGGAGTTGTAGCTGGTAGTCACATGCCCGAGGTGGACCAGAGGGAAGAGCCCACCAGAACCTGAGAGGAGGCTGCACTGCGGTGTGAGTGATGAGGGCCGGACACAGTGGGCATGCTGAGAACGGAGACAAGGGCCAGCCTCTTACTTAGGAATTATCGCTTACTTCTTAAAAAGCAGATGAGCAAAAACCTACAACACCATTATCACACCTAAAGAAATGAACAATATTTTTTAATATCATTAAATATCTTGTCAGTGTT
This sequence comes from Diceros bicornis minor, assembly GCF_020826845.1. Classification (NCBI taxonomy): domain Eukaryota; kingdom Metazoa; phylum Chordata; class Mammalia; order Perissodactyla; family Rhinocerotidae; genus Diceros; species Diceros bicornis. Next base: position 13,566,693 of record NC_080776.1, on the reverse strand, counting down.
CATATTTCTAATTGTTTCATAGTGATACATGTATATTTTACAGTTTATTTGAATCAGGATCCACACAAGCCTACACATTCTGTTTGCTTGATATGTCCTTTATTCCTTTCTAATCACAAGCTGGTCCTCCATCTCTATTTTTTTTCCCTCTTTCAAATTATTTGTAGAAGAAACTGGGTCATTTATCTGTAGACTTTCCTGCGATCTTGATTTTGCTGAATGCACCCCTGTGGTGGTGTTTATTACTTTCCTCTGTCCTCTGCATTTCCTATAAATTGGTAGTTGGATGTAGAGGTCTGATCAGATTGTGTTTTGAAATAAAATTGGTATCATGCTGTATTTATCAGTTTTGTATAGGGCTTTCACTTACCATGATACCATGAATATTTTCCCATGCCATTAAGTATTTTTCATAACTTGATTTAAATGTTTACAAACTAGAAAGATCAACATCATGAAAAAGTTTTACCCTCTGAGGTTTGTGAAAGAAGAAAGTTAAGTAATCGTGAACAGTAACCAAGAACCCACAAATAATAACAGAGCGGTTTAAACATTACTTCACAGAGTGTTAAATTTTGATTTAAGATGTTGAATTACGAACTGTACAGTTAATAGGTCTGTTCGTACATGCTTTAGTCTGATCTCCCTCTCTCTTTTAATTTTGGGTGTGAACTTGGACTTGCTAGAACTTCTGTCATGGTATAGGTACCTCGTGGAAGTCTGCTTGATTATCTTGTCTTGTGAACCTTGTCCCCTAGGGGCTTGTTTCATGCTGCTTGAGTGAAGAGACTGTGTTCGGGATTCTTCTTGGTGTCTCATGCATATTAGTACCTGCTTGATTACAGACAGCAGAAATAGCTCAGGCTGGCTTAAGCCACTGAGGGCGTTTACGGTCAGGATGCTGGAGTGTCTGCCTCACAGAGCCCAAGGCCGGGGAAAGAGCTTGGCCTCAGGAGCAGCAGGGACTCTCCACCTGACTCTCTTCAGCTCATTTCTGCTTCTCTCTGTGGATCGTCTTCCTTCTTTTCCTTTTCTTGATAGACAGAATTCTCCAGTCGAAATTGCAAAACATGTGACCAGAAGCAGCCATTTTGACTACTGGAGACATACTGATCCGTTTCTCTCTCTGCTAGTGTCTGATTTCCCAGGGGAGGAACCGATGGACTCGGAGAGGGTCAGATGCCCATTTTTGGTCTAGCCATTTGTGATCAGTGATGCAGAGAAAGATTCTGAGAAATTCAGCTTGGCACAGGTTCCATTGTGACCAGTCAGCAGTGTCCGGAAGACACAAATGACTACTCCTACCCTAAGGCCTGTGTCCAGTTCACATGCAAAATAGCATTATGCCAACTGAGCTGCTAGGTCATCTCATTTCTTCATTTGGATGAATGAAGGTCAACATCTGGTTTTTATTTTCTTTTGTTGAGGTCTAATCACATACAGTAACCTGTGCAGATCTTAAGTATAGTTGGACAAGTTCTGACAAATGCATACACCCGTGGAGCCAGCTCCCCACAGCCTTGCCATTACCCTAGAAAGTTCCCTCATATTCTTTTGCATTCTATCCTCCTCCCCCAGAAGCAACCACTATTCTGATTTTTATCCTTATAGACCAATCTTACTTGTCTTGAACTTCAAACGAAATGGAAACATTTAGTGTCAACATTTAGTCTTAATGTATTTCAGTTCAAGGTATAAAGAGTTATTCAGTGCCGACTGTGTGCCAGCATCTGTGCTGCTGTTAGAAATGCGAGAATGATTGTGACAGAGCTGACAACAGGGGACAATAAAATAGTCAGGACTCCTTGCAAGGGCAGAGCATGGCTTCCCTGGAAGAGGCAGTGAGTGTCCTAGGGATTCCGAAGAGGAAGAGCCCCAGAGCTTCGAGGAGGTTCTGTGAGTGGCGGAGCGAGGCTCTCCGTGTTCCTTATTGTTCTTCTGAGGTGATAAGCCGAAATATTAAACTTTGGCTGTTTTGGTCATTTGTCATTTCCTGCCTGTGTACAGGATTTCCTCCTCTCCCTGTGTGTGTTCTGATGGAAGGAGAGCCCAGAGCCCTGGTGTGGACTGGTTTCCTCTCCGGGTCTGAAGACTGGGACTGATTGGTGCAGGGGCAATGGTGTGGCCCTGCTTTGTAGGCACATCTCTCCCAGTTCTCCAGAAGCCTTTTCTTTCCGTTTATATCTGCTGCTCTCCTCATTTGGCTCAGACAGTCAAGTGAACAAGTTCACAGTTTGTTTTTTCCAAGAAAAGTACTTAATAATTCTCATTTTTTTTTGTATATCATTATATAATGAGCATTTTCCATATTTTTAAAATTATTTGAAATCCTAACTCCTAGTTACTGCATAACTTACCACATGTGGTGATACTATATGTGACTATATATGTGTGTGTATATAATATCTACTATATTTAATATGCTATATACTGTATATATGTGTGTGTGTGTATTTGTCTAATTTGTTCAATTGATTAACTTTGTAAGGTCAGTTGGGAAATAGTTTTGAAAATAAAATGAATAATTAAGTTTTCCTGGAGCACAAAAGAAGATAAAATTAATAAGACTACTCTTTGTTTCTTTTCTTTTCTCCACAGAACCATCCGAGTGTGGCTGAAGAGAGACAGCGGGCAGTACTGGCCCAGCATTTACCACACGATGGCCTGTACGTAGCTGAACTGTTCACTGGAGGAAAATGTCTCTAATGTCTTTGATGGTTTAAATTTCAAAATGTCTGAGTGAAAGGGCTACTAGATTTCAAAATGAGTTTCTTAGTTGCCTCATACCTCTGACAGGCTGTGCTAAACTACAGGAAAACTTCTTTTGCAATAGAAATTGAGTCTGCTGGCATAACTGAAGCTGACTTGAGCAAAACTGGAATAAAAAAAAGAAGGAGGAAAAGTACCCCCTACCCACCACCCCTGGTCTTCCTTTGTCTTTATTTTGCCAGCTTATATTAGTAGTAACTTCGTACTTAGTAATTGCTGATGTTGGCACTAAAACAGGGCTCTCTCTGTCCCTCCCATACCGTCATAGCCATTTTTTTTTTTTTTGTGAGGAAGATCAGCCCTGAGCTAACATCCATGCTAATCCTCCTCTTTTTGCTGAGGAAGACCGGCTCTGAGCTAACATCTATTGCCAATCCTCCTCCTTTTTTTTCCCCAAAGCCCCAGTGGATAGTTGTATGTCATAGTTGCACAACCTCCTAGTTGCTGTATGTGGGATGCGGCCTCAGCACGGCTGGACAAGTGGTGCGTCGGTGCGCGCCCGGGATCCGAACCCGGGCCGCCAGCAGCAGAGCGCGCGCATTTAACCGCTAAGCCACGGGGCCGGCCGCATAGCCAATCTTTTGCCCAACCTCTTCACACAATCTGGGTACAGCTGAGAGATTTGGTTCAAGGTTTGACACATTTTAAATAGAGAATTTTCTCAGTTATCAAATATGTTGTGAAAATAAATCCAGAAGATAAAGCTTTTGCATTGAGTTTTGAAAATAGCCCTGAGATGTAGTGACGTAAAATTACATTTAAATTCTAGTGCTTCGTGCAAATCTAAGCAGCATTGCCATCCTTTTCTCCCGCTTCTTTTCTTTATCCTTTCTTGAAAAGAAAGCCTGGATGTCAACCAGGTCCAAGCCGGGGCTGAATCCTACATCCCAAGTGGCCACACGGGAGGATTGTGGCTGCTCGTTTCCATGTGGTTTTGGTCCTTAATGAGGGATTTTCTTCGTTAATAGTTTTAATACTCAGATGACCCCCTAGGAAAAGAAAGGGATGTGCTTGATGGTTTGTTACTTTTGAAAAGCCTTATGAAGTTCTCCAAAGAAGATCTCTTTCCAGTGGTTCCAGACACTGTTGACACTGTTGACAGCTTTCTTAAGAGTTATTCCAGAGGCTGTGGGGTTTGTTATGAATGCAGAACAGCCAATTATTCAGCAAATTCCGGAGCGTTAGTTTGCGTCATCCTTTGAAGCACCTCCTTTCTCGGCTAGCACTTTCTCGTTTGCACATGTATTCCAGCATCCATGCAGCGTTGGGACCCTGTAGTCATTTTCACAAAAAACTAGTAGTTTATTAGGGTTTTCGTTTGTTCTACCCTCCACTGACAGCTTGGGCAGGCTGGTCAACTTCTCTGTCTTGATAGTCGTTCAGTGACAATGAAGTAGACTTTTGGAATACTGGTGTAAAGATAACTATTATTAGAGGAACCATAAAACTTTACAATATGTAGCACGTTAGAAGACTGCCAGAAAACCTAATCATAATTTATTGTGCCGAGCAGTAGTGTCTGCTGTTACCCATGTCCACGTATATTGTTGGTGCATAACCTTGGGTACTCACTGACATATGAAGTCACCGATGTCCTAGTAAATGTGCTCAGAGAACCTGTTTGATAAATTTACTTTGGGATTTTTTTGGAGCAGGGGCAGAGGTAGATGGGACACCCTGGGCCTCTGAGCCCACCATTTACCCAACCAAAACAAAAAGGCTTCTCTTAGACTGATAGCTCCTCCTTCCAGTGGCGCAGTGATAGATCTGATAGCTGGAAATAGCAGGAGCCTGAGGAACTCCTGCCGGTGCTGGGGAGTACGCTGGCATCTTTGGGGACCATCTTGTGAATGCTGTTGCTGTCATTCCTCCCTCCTCTCCACTCCCCCACACTTCGGATTCTGGCCATAGCGTCATCTCCTTGAGTCCTCTGCCTTGGAGTTCATGCTCCTTAGAATAGAGAGAGACTGAGATGGATTTTTTCCTATATTTAGCTCAGTTACTCCTCAGCTTGTATTTCTTCCATATATTTAGTACAGCTTTGTAATTTATTTCTCTCCCAGGGCACCAAAACCCAGCAGTAGGAGTGCTCCCTCTTCCTTGGCTTTTAGGTCTTGGGCACTTGGCTTGGCTCGCTCTCTTGCCATCCGTTGCTAACTTGGCCTAACTGTACCCTCCGGAAGAGGCTCCCAGAAGGCTGTGGCTGGAAAGACCAGTGAAAACTGGAAGGAACCAGCACAGCATCTCTGCTGTGGGCTGACACCTGCATATTTGCACCTATACATGTTCAGCTTGTTGCTTCCAGGTGCTTCTTTAGTGCCTCTTCTGGAGCTGTATCTACTGATAAAACTGCAAGAACACTGCCAGAAGAAAACAGAATGAATGAATTATGAGACATAACTGCTTATCTATGTTAGGATGACTTTTTTTTAAAATTAAATTCAAGGGCCGGCCCCGTGGCTTAGCGGTTAAGTGCGTGCGCTCCGCTCCTGGCGGCCCGGGTTCGGATCCCGGGCGCTCACCGACGCACTGTTTCTCCGGCCATGCTGAGGCCGCGTCCCACATACAGCAACTAGAAGGATGTGCAGCTATGATGTACAACTATCTACGCGGGCTTTGGGGGAGAAAAATAAATAAATAAAATTAAAAATATTAAAATTAAATTCAAAATATGAGAAGAAAAGTGCCATGTTGGTTCTAAAAACTGTCTGTGAAAAAAGTGCCATGTTGGTATCTAAAAACAAACTACCTAAAAACTATCCCAATTAAGGACATTTTAGTGATCATCCACCAATTTAAACTTTTTCCTGTGACCTAACAGAGTGATCAATAAGCCAAACCTTAGTCTGTTGCTATATGTGGTTCAGTGTTTCATAACGTTACCTCATGTAACAGAAGTGACTTTCAGGATCGGCTTTAGCTGAAGAAAAATGGTAACTCTGAGTTTCTGCATCAACCATGTGCCTCATGCCCTTTTTTTAGTAATGTCATTTCATGAAATCATCACAACGGCTGTGCAAGGTAGATGGTATTTTCACCATTTAGTAGATGAGGAACTGAGGCCTGAGGGGTTAAGGCGATTGCTTGTGGTTGGAGTAACAGTCCATGCCTGTCTGCCTCCTAAAAGATGCTGCCCACCCCAGTCCACAAACTTGTTCTGCAAAGGGCCGAACGGTAAATATTTTTAGACTTTGTGAGCCAAACAATCTCCGTGGCAACTACTAACCTCTGCCCTTCTTGCATGAAAGCTGCATGAACAATATATAAATGAAAGAGCCTAGCTGTGTTCCAAAAAAACAAACAAACAAAACTAGAGTTAGCATGGAGTTAACTATATGATTTTGGACCGCACTGATGCCTTTTCAAAAGGCTACTGATTTGAAAAATGATTTGTCTTTTGCTTGTTTATAAAACTATGTGAATGTCCAAACTTTTTTTTTTTTTTCCTAATTTTATTGCTTATCTCACTAGAAGCTTCTCTTTTAGGAAAAAAGCTAGGACATCTTTATATACAAAACAAATAAACTGGGGAAGCTTTTTTTTTTTTTTTTTGCTGAGGAAGATTCACCCTGAGCTAACATCTGTGCCAATCTTCTTCTATTTTGTATGTGGGTCACCACCACAGCATGGCTGACGGGTGGTTTGTAGGTCCGCATCTGGGATCTGAACCCATGAACCTGGGCCGCCAAAGTGGAGTGCACGAACTTAACGACTACGCCACGGGGCTGCACCCCTGCCTATTTTTTAAATATAAGAATTCTCTAGCCTCAGAAAATTACTCAGCACATTATAATCTTTACACAAAAGAGAGATTTTGCATATATATACATAGTTTGTTATAGGGTTCAGCATAAAAAGAATTGAAAAGAAGCTTTACACTAAAGCATTAAGATTTAGTACCAACTGAAAAGCAAGCAAAAATGGTGACAGTGAATCTTTGAAATCATCAAAGCATGATTTGATTTCTCAAAGATAATTTTATGCATGGTTATTAAAGAACACTGTTTATGAGGATACATATATCTTTGTGGTCATAATTCTTAAACATGATTGTTCTTTATACAGTCATGCGTTGCCTAATGACGGGGATACATTCTGAGAAATGTGCTGTTAGGCTATTTCATTGTTGTGCCAACATCACGGAGTGTACTTACACAAACCTAGATGGTGTAGCCCCCTGCACACCTAAGCCGTATGGTACTCAACTTATGGGACCACCATCGTATATGCAGTCCGTCGTTGACCAAAACGTTGTTATGCGGGGCATGACTGTAGTCTCAAACATCAGTATGCTGGATAAGGGTGTACAGGCTTGTAGGCAATTCTGATTGTTCTGTGTACAGATAGTTGCGGTACCTACCTTTCAACTAAATAGTTCTTTGAATGCAACTGAAACAGTCTCTATAGTCTGATCATGCAGCTAGCTGCGTTTTTGCTTTTGGGTACAATCTAGTATTATAGTTTATTTTCTTCCCTTGGTGGAGAATTATCAGCTCACTGTACAGAGAGAACTTTAAATTAAACTATTTTCAAATAGTGAATTCATGTATAAGATTTTTTTCTTTTTATGGGAAGTTTTATTTCAAAGTAAACTCAAGTTTGTCTGTTTGGTTTTTCTTCGGGTATGCATTTCCTCGTTGTGGTTCTTCCGTGGTCAATTAAAATTCTTGAGGCTGAAATGAACCCAAACATTTCTTTTTCCAAATTTCCATTTTCTAAATCACTTTCATTTTGATTTTTAGCAGAAGGAGACGATTTAGAGTTTCTCCTTCCTGAAGTTCATGCTCTCGCCCGTGCTTTCTGGAAGGATAGGTAGAACCTGGAAGGGAGTATGTACCTGAGAAGAAACAGGAACTCTCCCACTCACATAACACTCCTGTAGACAAAGAAACCTGTCTATACCTCACAACTCTGGTTACTACAAACTGGGGTTGTGTGTGTCCTGGCAAAAGGGAACATGTTTTGATCATTGGGAAAAAAAATAATTCCAAAGTGGCTTTCCCAACTTGCACACATATGCCATGGAATGGGATTCTGGTGCTGGGAACCTCTCTTTCCATAGATCCCAGCTACTCTTTCACCTGTGATGGGGAAGAGGGGCAGGGGCAGGATGACCTGCTGAGTTTGGGTAGCAGATCACCCACTGTAACCCTGGTCCCCAGACTTTTCCAGAAACAGGTAGGAGTTTCAATCAGATCAAACTTCATGCTGGCTTGTATCACCCAAAGTTATGAAAATAATTTAGAAGATTTTTAAAATTAGAATTTTAAACTAAAACAACAGAAAGAACTTTAATAACATTTTCAGTTTACGTCATTTTTACAAAATATATTTGCCCTCTATTTTAAACCCAAGTTGTATAGATCTTTTTAATAATGTACTTTGAACAATGACTTAAAATGCTTAGCTTTGCTTGTAACGTGGTCTTTGTCTTTCTGGCAGCTCCTTGCTCTGCTATGACTTACCATCATGATAGCAGACGGATATTTGTGGGCCAGGATAACGGAGCCGTAATGGTAGGTAGCTTCCAGAATGTATTCATTATATTGACCTCCCCCATTCACTCCTGTTGGACAGTTTAAATGAAGTTAATGATGAATGCCTGATTGTTTCACATAAAAAATGTTTAATTCAGTATAGATATTAGGCCTAAAAATGGATTATTTTTTCCATTAATTAGTGCTTAATTTTAAACGAGTGCCATGGAGCTGTCACGATTGATGGTTCGGTGCTCAGGCTAGCCCACAGAGCATGGCCTCCATACAGTGAATATGAGAAATGTGACAGCCGCCATCCCTGAACCATGAAGGGGGCGGGGCAAGAGAGTGTGCTGGGAAGCCTGTGTGTGTGCACGCGCGCAGCAGAGGAGTGGTAGGAGAACGAGGTTAGGGATTAGTCAGTCAGCCAACAACTTGTATAACTCTTTAAGGAAGTGCTTCTCAAACTATCTTTGGTGAAGGACTAGATATTTAAATTTTCAATTTATTATAGATTAGTATTTTTGTGGGTCTAATAGTGTGCCTGTGTGTATATATATATATATGTATACATTTTTTTCTTAATTGAGATCTGTCGTATACCATAAAATTCACCATTTTAAAGTGTATAATTCAATGGTTTTCTAGTATATTCACAAGATTATGCAACCATTAACACTCTAATTCCACAACATTTTCATCACCCTACCTCCCAAAAGAAACCCAATACCGATCAGTAGTCACTCCTCATTCCCCCTTCCCTCAGCTCCTGGCAATCACTAATCTACTTTCTGAGTCCAGAGATTTGTCTGTCCTAGACATTGTATGTAAATAAAGTCGTATAATATATGCGGCTTTTTATGTCTGGTTTCTTTCGCTTAGCATAGTGTTTTCGAGGTTCATCTATATTGCAGCTTGAATTAGTACTTCATTCCTTTTTGTGGTGGAGTAATATTCTGTTATATAGATATACTACACTTTCTTTATCCATTCCTTAGTTATAGACATTTGGGTTGTTTCCACTTTCTGGCTATTGTGAATAATGCTGCTATGAACATTTGTGTACAAGTTTGTGTGTGAAACTAAGTTTTCAATTCTGTTGAGTATTTACTTAGGAATGGAACTGCTGGGTCATATGGTAATTCTGTATTTAACTTACTTAAGAGCTGCCAAACTGTCTTCCAAAGTGGCTGTACCATTTTACATTCCCACCAGCAATGTATAAGGGTTCCAGTTTCTCTACATTATTGTCAACACTTGTTATTTTCTGTTTTTTGGTTTTTAGGATGGCCATCCTGGTGGGTGCGAAGTGGTTCTCATCATGGTTTTGATATGTATTTCCCTAATGACTAGTGACATTGAGCATCTTCTCATGTGCTTGTTGGTCATTTGTATATCTTCTTTGGAGAAATATTTATTCAAGTCCTTTCCCATTTTTAATTATTTTTTTTAATTATTGAGTTGCAAGAGACTCATACTTGCAGCCTGGAAGAATTCACCAGTGAAACCATCTGGTGCTGGGTTTTTCATTGTGGGAAGTGTTTTGAGTACTAATTTAATCTTTTTATTTGTTAGAGATTTTCTGTTTCTTCTTCAGTCAGTGTTTGCCGTTTGTGTCTTTCTGGGAATTTATCCATTTCGTCTAGCCTATCTAATTTGTTGGCACGCAGTTGTTCACAGTAGCCCTTTATAATCCTTTTTATTTCTGTAAGGTTGATAGTAATGTCCCATCCCCCCTTTCATTCGTGAATTAAGTTGTTTGTGTCTTTTTTCTTTTTTTTCGTCACTCTAGCTAAATATTTGTCAATTTTGTTGATCTTTTCAAAGAACTGGTTTTGGTTTTATTGATTTGCTCTATTGTTTTTCTTGTTCTCTGCTGATTTATTTCCTCTCTAATCTTTATTATTTTCTTTGTTCTGTTTGCTTTAGGTTTAGTTTGCTGGATTGATGTTTTTACTAATTACATTTTTTTTTTTTTCCTGAGGAAGATTCACCATGAGCTAATATCTGTTGCCAATCTTCCTCTTTTTGCTTGAGGAAGATTTGCCCTGAGCTAACATCTGTGCCACTCTTCCTCTATTTTGTATGTGGGTCACCGCCACAGTATGGATGCCGACGAGTGGTGTAGTTTTGCGCCCGGGAACCGAACCCGGGCCGCCGAAGTGGAGCATGCTGAACTTAACCACTAAGCCGTGGGGCCGGCCCTGATAATTATGTTGTTGAATGAGAAAATCTAATTTCATAATTGGATGCCATGACAATATTAAATTCCTGTCACAGTTTCTGAACACTCAGTCACTATTTCTCTACTTCTCTCATCAGGACCCCAGTGGTCTGCAGACCACTGTTTGAGCCAGTGTTGTGGTCTCCACTGAGACCTAAATTCAGAGAGCTTCCAACCCGCAGCCCAGACCAAACCCTTGAGGTTCAGACCAACGTACGCGACTGTCAAAACTGAACTCATCTATATCATCTTTCCCCTCTGTATCAGCATCTTTTCTGTCTTAGCGGACAGCCAACCACTCACCACCATCCTGGCTAGAAATCTGGACGCCATCTTAACACTACTCTCTATTAGATGCCCACGTCTAGTCAGACATGGAGCCCCACAGCCCAGACAGTGCTGAAGCCGTGATCTCTTCTCCATCACTACCTGTGTTCCACAGTCTCATGTTGGGGTCCTGAACAGCCTCCTAACTGGTGGCCCTACTTTCAGCCTTGCCCCCCCAAACCCGTCTTCCACTAACAAACACAGAAAGCTGACTGTTCCATCCTCCCCAGTTACTGCTATTCAGTGGCTCCCCATTGTGCAGTGAGGCCCTGATGCGCTTGATCCGAAGGTTCACCTAGAGGACTTGCTGAAATACTGATTCCCAGGCCTCTCCCTCATGGTTCCGAAGCTGTGGGTCTGGCCTGCAGCCAGGGAACATGTATTTCAGAAGTTCCCTAAATGATGTGTATGAGTACGTAAGTTTGGGAAACTCAGCTTATACGATGTAGTCTAAGCTCCTTAGCGCACACTCGAGGTTGATCATTTCCCCTTCTTCCCTGGCTGGCTTCCCCATCACCCCACTCCTAAATCTTGGAGTTACTCAGGACTCAGGCCTGGGCCTGTCTTCAACTAGGGGTAGCAGGTAGCTTGAGAAGAGCAGAGGGCCAAGCTCACATTCCCTGGGGAATATGCATATTTAAGAGAAGGCAGAGGACAGGGGGCCCACAGGGAAGACAGGCAGAATGGGCAAAGTGGGAGGCCCAGCCAGGACAGTCTGGTCGTGGAAGCCGGAGGAGGAGTAGGTTTCAGGTGGGCGTGAGCAACAGTGTTCAGTGCAGCAGAGAGAGGGTGAGATCAGGACTGGAGAGCGACCTTGGATGTGGCCATCAGACGGCAGCTGATGGCAGTAGGGAGAGCCCTTTCCATGTAGTGGTGGTGCCATGGGGCACAGTGTGTTGGAGAGTGACCACGAGTGAGGAGCTAGAGAGCCAGAATGTAGCGAGTGTGGGCTGATCTTGAGAGAAGTTTTTAGCTGAGAAGAAGAGGAAGTTTTAGTATTATTAAAAGAGTTTTGTTGTTTTTTTGTTTGTTTTGTTTTTTAAATTAAAGGAGAAGCAGCCTTGAGTGTGTTTAAGCACCAAGAGGGAAAGCCTGTAGAAAGTTTAGGCCCTCTGCCCAAGCCGTTCACTCAGCAGTCGGCAGGTGGTGAGGGCTGCAGGGTTGGGGGTCGATGAGCTGTAAATACATTATGTAGTAGTAAATGCCAGCATTCTCGTTTGTCTCTTTCTGAATATTTTATAGGCACATCATGGGGATGTGCATACATGTATATAACAAGAAGCCTTGAAGTGCAAGCCTCACCTACTTTCTCCAGTGGTGGCGTGGTGGTGCATTTATTTCTCTGGGGACCCTTCTCGTGGCTCCTGGTTCAAGGGTAGACTCTGCGGTTATAGGGGGGCATATAAACACTCTTGTAGCTCTTGAGTGGAAAGGGACCGTGTAAATCCAGTTTACCACTAGTTAGTAATTGATCTATTGCTCTTACACCCAATACAGATTAGTATATATACAATGCTGATACAGTTTTTCTGTACTCTGCAAAACCAAGATGGAGAAAAGGGAATCGGTATTCCTTTTTGTTTTTTTATTTTTTCAGTCTGATCAGTCAACAATTTATAATGTCCACATTTCTTAGAGCCTTAAGAACTTATCAGTTAGCATTGGTCAGTAGAATTCTTAATTAGCGCTTTTTCCTTAGAATTTTATCTTCTCAGTTTTATGCTGAGGCTCATTTTTTCATTAAGAAGTATATACTTTTAATTTTTTCCCAGTTATAAAGTGTTACATAGTCTATAAAAAATTTGGAAAATACAGAAGTATAAAAAAAAGAAGAAAACTACCCACAGTCTCTAAATTTCCTTTTTTGGGTGTGTTGGTATATTAAATATGTATAATTTCCCACTTACGTTGCTGAGATACCCTCTGCCTTATTTTCACTGTAGCTGAGAACTCTGTTAGTAATGGGTCTTTGCAGTTTTGCTATCTATATATCACCTAGAGGAATTTTCAGTGTAGCTGAGAGAACAAAATTAACAAGATGCCTCCTTTGCAGTTAAAGGGAGAGAGATTACAGAGCTCTCATTTGTGGAGGAAGAGCTGGACAAAAATATTGCACTGGTCGGTATCACTTTGATTATTCAGTCTGGTCCCCAAAAGAAATGGTGGCCTGAGGACAGCAAGGAAGCTGAGGGTGAAAGAAGCAATTCCATATTGTTCTTACATGGCTAATCTTGAGTCCCAAGTCTGGTGATAGCTATTTTTGGATTTTACTTTGTTTTGAAAGTTAAGTTCCTGTTGTTTTTAAAACCATAACTGTTTTCTCATTGCATGTGTTTACTTTTAGGAATTTCATGTTTCTGAAGATTTTAATAAAATGAACTTTATCAAGACCTACCCAGGTAATTATAATACACACACATACTTATACACACACACAAAACCAGAACACCATCTCTTTTGATCAAAGTTAGGCTTTCGCATTACCGTTTTAGTTTTGTTACCCCAATTGTATGAGAGGCTATTAGCTCTTCAGGGTTATTTACCATCCTTTTCATGCTTATAACATTGAAAATTGGGTACATATATCAGATTTAAGTTAACCATTCTTCAATTTTTTTTTGTGTGTGTGTGAGGAGATCAGCCCTGAGCTAACATCCGCCAATCCTCCTCTTTTTTTTTGCTGAGGAAGACGGCCCTCGGCTAACATCGGTGCCCATCTTCCTCCACTTTATATGGGACGCCGCCACAGCATGGCTTACCAAGCAGTGCGTCGGTGCATGCCCGGGATCCGAACCAGCGAACGCCGGGCCGCCGCAGCGGAGCGCGCGCACTTAACCGCTTGCGCCACCGGGCCGGCCCCACCATTCTTCTGTTTTTGAACATGTGTACTGCTTCCATTTTTTGATAACACACTAACATATATGATAGTGTGTGTGTATATATGTATGTGTGTATGTATACATCTGTGAGTATGTATTCCATATATATATATGGGTGTGTGTGTGTCCTTGGTTGTCACTCTGACTCTAATCCTGTAACTCTGATTACTTCTATTTAAGACAAATTCCTAAAAGTAGAATAACTGGGTCAAACATTAAAACGTCTTTTAATGCTCTAGATTTATTTTGCAAACCTCTTGCCAGCAATAGTGTAAATTTTTACAATCCCGTGAGTGGTGGTTGAGAGTGCCTGCTCATTGAGTCTTCACAACATTGCTCTTTATAAATGTTTTTTTGCCAGTTTGATAGTCAAAGTAGTTCTCAATTTAAAAATTATTTAAGCTTCATTTAATGTTGACCATTTGTCATCTTTTATGAATGTCTGTTCATGATTTTGCCCATATTCCCAAGGAGTTGTAGTGTTTTCTAATTAATTTATAAGAAAGAGTCCCTCAGTTCTTCTGAAGCTGCCTGTACAGCTGAGGTCAAAGGTTTATCTGTGTAGCCTCTGACTTCATCAGACTGGACATTTATTAAACACCTGCTGCATGCACCTGTGTAGACCTGTGCAGGTGAAGCAGACAGGTAGGTCACTGCCCTAGGGTAGCTTACAATCGACCTGGAAATACAAATATTCCAGAAGTTAGGTAATAGAACACCTTTCTCATTCCCAGCTATTATTTTAGAATACAGAACTTTACAAATACTTTATCTTTATAAATAATCAAAAGTTACACACAAACAGAAATTATTCCAGAAACAGAATGCTTGCACCATTTTTTAATTTCAGAAAATTGCAAGTGCTCTTGTTTCTAACGCCAGTATTTTCTAAAGGGTCAAAACGGTAAAGCAATAAAAAAACATTGCTCTTTTAGGAAAAGACTGCTGCTTTCCACATGGAACTCATTGATAGTTAAGGTTTTCTTAGAGCAAGGTAAAAATGTTCTTTTGAGTACAGCAAAAGAAAGAAGTGTTCTCTAATCTATTATTTGAATCCTTCTTGAGCGTTACTCTGATGATTTGTAGCTTCTGGTGTCCTCTGTGTAGGGAGGCAGAGGGCGGGGCCGTGGAAAGCCTGTGATAGTGAGTTGGGGGAGGGCGGATGATCTGCAGCCTGTTCAGAGCGCAGGCATTTCGCTGATAGGATGTTTACACTGTGCGTCTGCAGGCCGACCGGGCTAAGGTGAGCCCCAGTTCTCACCCCCCACCGAGACTTGACTCTGAAGGTCACTTTTCTTCCTGAAGGGCACAGACTCTCCCTTTCTGTCCCCACAGCTCATCAGAACCGAGTGTCTGCGATTATCTTCAGCTTGACCGCAGAGTGGGTGATCAGCACCGGCCACGACAAGTGTGTGAGCTGGATGTGCACGCGGAGCGGGAACATGCTTGGCAGGCACTCCTTCACGTCCTGGGCTTCGTGTTTACAGTATCCTTCACAGGCCGCCCCGTCCCCTCCCGGCGCCCCCTCGTCTCAAGAGTTAGTTTTGAGTCTGATCGTAAGTTCATTGAGATCCAAAGACTGAATGATTCCTGTATATTTCACATAAAGTCCAAGAATTTCTGGATCTATTTTTGTTAAAATTAGTTTGTTAAAAATAATAATTAAATGGATTGCTGTGCTCTGCTGGGAATTGCTCTACATTTTTAATACAAAATCTTGGAAAACCTAAACCTCCTTAATGCAAACCCCTCCCCTCATTCCTTTGCATTTCAAAGTGAAAGAAAAGACTTTTTGTGGCATAAAGAAAGAACAAAAGGAATTGATCTTCTAGTAGTTGGTTATTTGCAGACCCTGCAAGAGAAAAGGATTGTGACCCTGGAGTTCCTAAATGGGCTACAAGGAGTTTCCCAGTTTTTGTGTGTGTGTGTGGAGAGGGTTCATAATCCTTATAATACTCTCAAAGGTGCCCCAGGATCCCCAAAACGTGAAGAAATTGCTGCTTTAAAAATTTCCTACTACATATGGAATTTGTTTGACATAGAGCTCACCTTTGCTTCAGGCTGCCTGGGGTAGCTGTGGATGTCAGTGACGGCAAGGTCAAGGCTATCAACAACAGGCAAATAGTTTCTCTTTCCCAGTTAGACGTCCGGCGTAGCAAAATTCTTTTTTTCCGTCAAAAGCCTTTGTGAAAAATGTTTGCTACAAATGAAGGCACAGCGTGAGATATTTAAAATAAGCATTTGAAATAGTTCCACACATATTAGAATCGAACGAGGGGAAAATACTCAGATATATCACATGCTAAATAAGTGTTTCTGTTAGGTGTTAGGCTGTTCAGAAGGATGGATAGAAAATGACAGTCACATGGTCCTGGCCCAGCCTGCGCTGCTCCTGCGGCCCTGCTTTGGGATTAAAATAGTAGTTATCCTATTGTGCGTAAATACTGATTTGCCACAAATTCTATGGCTAAAAAGTGACTGAGGAAATAATGAGTTGTTACTGATAGTTAATATATTTTTAAAATTTAAATTTACTGCTACCCCAAATAAGTGCCTTTCAGATGATTAAAGTTAAACTCTCTACAGCGATTTAAAGTAAACCATCCTCTTTACTTAAAGCTAAATCATCTCGGCCAAAAGAAAGATGAGTTCACATCCAGTGTGTGCTGTCAGTTTTACATTATTTCCAGAGATATTTCATAAATAGTCATTTTGTTCCAGTACTTTCTTGTTATTTTCATTATTGAGTATTTTACTTTTTTATACTTGATTCTAATTTGATGATAACTACTTGTTTTCATGTCTGTCTTCTCTATCATCTCTTATCTTTTATTTCCAGTTCCTGGGATATTGGATGGTGTAGTAACAGGTACTCAGTGAATTCTTGTTGAATAAATGAATATTAATTTTCTCACTAATTCCAGCTGTATTAATTTTTTCCTTCAATATTTACATATTTCTGTGATTTTCAGTCGGGCATTTCCTTGTGGTGGTGTTAAGTTTGTGCTTATTCTTTTTAAAATGCACATTTTCTATTTTATAACTTTGACTAAAGCTGATACCTCTTTTATGGGAGGATTTTGAGGTGAATTGTGTTATATATCCTTGACTGCTTCTCCACAGATATGATTTTGATACTCAATATGCTTTTGTTGGTGATTATTCTGGACAGATCACCCTGCTGAAGCTTGAACAGAGCACTTGTTCAGTCATTACAACCCTCAAAGGACATGAAGGTAGGCTGTGTCATCACCCACAGGTTTTTCACCTAATTTGGGCATCCAAATTTAGTTCTCAGTTCTGTGGTTTGATGAATGATCAACTTCTTATGATCTGTCAGATTTCAGTTTGATTGGCCAGATATGGGATTTAGATCTCAAAAGATCTCAGAGTGAAAACTAAGTGAAGGTAGCGTCTTGGGTTGGGTTTTGTGTTGTCAAAATCCCTTCTAGATCGCTTGTGTGGATTATACTTTCTATTATGTTACCTTTTTAAGCTGAATTATTTTCAGAAGACCTTTTAAAATATCTTGTAAATGGTAAGACTTTGGAAAGAATGTTGTTATTGTTTTTTAATTTGTCTGTTTCTAGGCCACTGAACAAGACCTGGTAAACCAATACAATGAGAAGAAATGTATGGGCTGGTTCCCTCTACTTAGGAAACACCTCTTGTGTAGGGCCTGAGGAAAGAGAGTTACTGGGTGGAATTTCATTATTTCTACAATGCAATGTGTTGGCGAGGCTCTGTGGAGGGGTTTTAAAACTCAGTTGTATTGGGTAACAAATTAGAAGCTTTGAGGCAATTTGGTTTAGACTGAAGAATTAGGGATTTGTTGAAAGAATTAATGATGGACTGGCTTACGAAAATAGTGTTTTAACTATAACAAGTTAAATGTACTCTCTGCTTTCTAGCTGATCTATTTAGGTGAAATCAAGTCTATCAGATCAGGAACCTTGTAGAGGAAAAGGGAAAGAGAAGAACAGTAATTGAGAATAGATCTGGGCAGGAAAGGACAGCCCGTGAAGAAACCACTTTCGACTAACCGTCTCACGGCCCTCAGGCTCTTAAGTGTTCTGTGCTTGCTAAGGACAGAATGGGTCCATGTAACTACTCAGTAGTGTTCGTGTAGAAAGACCGCGTTTATCTGCTCTTAGGCCTCTAGCTGGAGAGTGTGGGGCAGAGGGTTAAACAGGGTCAGGATTTATGCAAAACTAAACCCAAAGCCAATTTTGCCGAGTGCTGCCTTTTTCACTTCTGTTAAGTTTCTGTGAGAAACTCGTTTCTGTTTGCTTTTGCATATGGCTTCATCCGTTTTTTGTATATTCACCAAAAGTACTATTAGCTTGTGTGACTGGTTCAGTTTTATCAAGTTTGTTAACGACATTTTTCTAGGCAAGCAGCAATCCATGGAACAATGAACAGATCTGTTGAAAGAGGAATTTGTAGAAAGAAAGCTTTCCCCAAGGGTATCAAATTTGATAAGTTTAGCCAATACAGAGTGTGAAATGTGAGGTTTGAATTTTTTCCTTAAGTTCTCTGGCCTAATTGTGTGGTATACCTACAGACCTTTTTTTCTGAGACATTTCCTTTAATCTTCTTAAACATAGGTGTCTTGGGGTGAAACGCCTGCAAGGTCCTAGAGACCTGGAATAATCTAGATTTTTATCTTATGTGAGATGACCACGGTCAACTTCACTGCCTTTTCTCATTAAATATTAGCTATTTTTTTCCTTCAAAATCTTTTTCTGAAGCAACCTTTCATATACAGCTATTTTATAATTTTTGGGTACAGAACAAGGAAAAACTTCTTTAAACATCTTTGTGTTCAAAGTATTTTGATGCACAACTGAAAATCCTCATCTTACAGCTCTGGATAATGGATGTGCTGTGTCTTCTCTGTGACTCATGATCAAGTATTGAATGACCCTTTGTACAACAGAGATACATTTTTACATAAAGACTCAGCTGGTCCTGGTTGAGTCTTCAGCTGTCACATGTGTCTGTCCTGATGTCGGCTTATATTTAACCCGTCTCTCTCTCTCCTCCCCCCCCCGCCCCCCCCCCAGGGAGTATTGCCTGCCTCTGGTGGGACCCTGTTCAGCGGTTGCTCTTCTCCGGAGCCTCTGACAACAGCATCATCATGTGGGACATTGGAGGAAGGAAAGGCCGCACGCTCTTGCTCCAGGGCCATCAGTGCGTGACAGTGTGTGGGGGCGGGGACGGAATCTGAGGTTGGGGGAGGCCGGGGAAGCATTAGTATTCTGATACCACTTTCTCCAAACCCCATCTTTTAAGACGGCCATTTGATAGGGCTCACTCAGCCCTATTTTACCCGCGTTCCTGTTAGTCCTGAGTGTCTGGTGTTCTGTAGCAAAAAGGGAGCATGGCATTCTCTTCCTTCGTAGTCCAAAGAGCGCTTCCACCTTTCTCTCCCAAGGAGTCACCCCGTTGAGATATCTTCTTAGTAAGGCACACATGGGTTAGAGACTGCGGGTGAGGACTTTGACCACGGAAGACTGCGTGTAATGTAGTACTAAGCAATTCTCGAACTGGATGCCTAACCCGTTTTTTTAAATTCTAAAACGTATTTCATTAAGAAGTAACGTGT
Organism: Diceros bicornis minor; assembly: GCF_020826845.1. Lineage (NCBI taxonomy): Eukaryota > Metazoa > Chordata > Mammalia > Perissodactyla > Rhinocerotidae > Diceros > Diceros bicornis. Next base: position 13,547,409 of record NC_080776.1, on the reverse strand, counting down.
GGTTTGACGCAGTCGGATTCACCTAAGCTATGATGATGTACTGCTCACGCGCTTGCCGTCTAGGCTTCAAAGGAAAAGGAATGCTGGCTTTTCCTTTCCTCCTTGTTGGTTAGCCTGTCGCTGTTTACAGTAAGCAGAACCAAGTTGAAAAGTAGCCAAGGAAGGATTCCCACACACGTCTGCAGGCCAGGAGACTGTTTCCCAGGGCATCCAGAGGAGGAGCCTGATAAGCGTGCAGGGAGGGGGCAGGTTTCTTCACCCCGTCAGTGTGTGTGCGTGTGCACGTGTGTACGTGTCTGTGTGTGTACAGTAATCTCCGTAGTGTTTGATTACTTGTTCTCGTGGCACGTCTTCCAGTAAGGGAGTTACACCTCCTTTGTTCTTTGTTTCTGAACAGGTGGGTAAATCTTGTGTGCCTGAAAAAGAAATCATGGTGATTGGTCCAGAAAGCTGTAGTCGTCATCTCATCTCTGACCTCAGTTTGTAACAGCTGATTTAAAAGTAGTGTTTATTTCGTAGAAACTGTTATCCTATGTAAGTTATAGAATGCCGAGTGAAGTTTATATAAGAATCCATATTACCGTATCAATTAGTCAGTGATAAAATGCCAATTGCTGATTCCAGCGAGGGGAGAGATTTGAGCCTCACTCAAGACGATTTCTGTGTTCTTCCACATTGAGACAAGTGACTGTTGTGTGTGTTGTTTGCAGTGACAGGGTGCAGTCGCTATGTTACCTTCAGCTCACGAGGCAGCTCGTCTCCTGTTCCTCGGACGGCGGAATTGCAGTGTGGAACATGGACGTGAGCAGAGAGGAGGTGAGAGGAGGGAGCAAGGCGAGGCTCATCAGCAGACATCCCCAAGAAGCTGCCCTCGCTTTTCCACCACGCTGGCTGTACGTGCCGACCGAGGTGCAGGCAGTCCCAGCTCCTCACTCGTGTGCTTGCTGGTTGTTGTCTGACGAGTCCTGCGTGTCATGTTGCACTGTATCCTCTGCTCCACAGTGACAAGCAGTGCACACAGCTTTAGCTGAGCGTTTAGGCTGATGTTCAACCTTGAGAAGTACACTGAGAGGACCCTGGAGACAGTCTCCAGCCTATCCAGAGACTGGACTGCACGAGAACCTCCACAGCACTAGGGTGCTCCCACGGCATATCTATTATGCAAACCCTGTGAGTGCACCAGGGACTAGCACCGGGACATAGCTAGGAGCCTGACAGTTTTCTGGGATAATATACCTCTTCTCTGCTTTTATTTTCCACTGAATTCTCTCCACTGAGGCCATGTTGTCCTAGTGTTTTTTTCAGGAGACCTGAGTTCCAACTTGTTTGGACCACTAACTAGTTGTGTGACCTTGTTTAGATAAGTGCCTTAGTTTTCCTGAGTGGCTGTTCTCTCTTCCATAGAGTGGAATAGTTGAGGGAGATGACTTCTGAGGTCTCTTCCAGTTCTTTAGTCAGATGCTCTAATTGTCTAAACAGTCTCTGTCTTTTTTTTTTAATTGACTTACAATTGACATCTAACATTATGTTAGTTTCAGGTGTACAGCATAATGATGCAATATTTGTATATATTGTGAAATGATCACCACAATAAGTCTAGTCAACATCCATCACCGTACATAGTTATAAAATTTTTTTTCTTGTGATGAGAACTTTTAAGATCTGCTCTCTAAGCAACTTTCAAATACACAATATGGTACTATTAACTATGGTCACCATGCTATAGGTTACATCCCCATGACTTTTGCTTATTTTATAAAATAACTGGAAGTTTGTACTTTTTTTTTGTTCGTACCCTCTTCACCCATTTTGCCCACACCCACTCCCTGCCTCTAGCAACCACCAATCTGTTGTCTGTATCTATGAGCAACTTTTTCTATTTTAAATAATGCTGCAGTGAACATTCTTGACCTTGTCATTGTGTGATTGTTCAGTTTTTTATCTCAGACAAAATTCTGAAAATAGACCTTCTGGGCCAATGATATATACCTTCTTAAGGCTTTTTATAGATGTTGTCAGATGATTTCCAGGCAGGATTTTCATTTTCGCCTCTGCCAGCCTGGGTGTTATCTGTCTTGTCCAAATGGCATCTGCAGCCTGTGATGGAGATAGCAAACGAGTTGATGCCAGAGAAGATTTTAGAATATGAGGGATGTTTGGGAATTATAGTTTAACTTCAGAAACATTTATTGAGTGCCTACAGGGTGACCGTAAATTCTGGAAGCTTAGATGAATAGACATCATATATGGTTTATTGATATTGCATTGCAATACATATATGTTGTGTGACATTACACGATTTGTTCAGCTGTCCTTCATACGATGTACAGGTCAATGTGCTGTGCACCGTTGCTGTGGATGCCACGTATGACTGCAGCATCCTCACCAACCCCTGCGCGTGTCTGCTTTGTGTTGTCTCTGATTACTTGCGTCTGATTTTGCATCTTTAGTGTATCATAGCAGAAGTAATCAAGGGGGTTCAATCTATTTAAAAAAATAGTGATGTTGCGCATTTCCAGATTTTGGCTACCATATTCTATACACAAAGATTCTTGCCTGTAGGAAGCTTATAATCTAGTGAAGGAAATAGACTACCCTATAAATAATAAAATGCAGTCTGTGATATGGAGAAGTACTGATTGCTAGTTTTCTTTAGTGATCTTGTAAGACAAGTCAAATAGAGGAAATCTTGATGACATGTTTACTGGCTAATTTCTTTTTCTGGATTTTCTACAAATCTTTTGGTAAAGCATAGAGTAACTTGTTTTTAAACATATAAAACATTGGCTTAATATTACAGAATTTGTAGTACTTTCTTCGCAAAGATTTACTTGAACTGTGGTTTATATTTATCAACTGCTGGTTATATGCATCAAGAACAGCTAGTTTACTGTTCTGTCTTCTGGACTCTTGACCTGTCATTTTTCAGTCTTATTCTGGGAGAGCGGAAAGCTCAGAGGACGTGTTCCCTGGATCGTGAGGGAGGAGACCACGGGGGCCCAGGGCTACCAGTGGGTCTTCCAAGGGTTTAACAACTTGGATTTCAATCCACTGTTCTTATCCTGAGTAAGTTATTTTAGGGAAAATAGAAAGTAGAAGCAGGGTTCTTACCTTCAAGGTTACATGACTGTAAAGTTTATTTGTACATCTAGGGGAAGAAGGCAGTCCCATCATTCAAGGTGCTTCCTGTGTGGGCAGTTCTCTTCCTTTTAGTCATTCATGGAAGATTAGGCCAAATCACGTGCATACTGGCTGGCAACACATTTTGCTTTCCTAGCTTATCTGTCTTGGTGGTTGACAGTGTTGGTGGAAAAGCAAATTGTGTCAAAAAGATGCATCATTTTTTTTTCTTTTTGTGAGGAAGATCAGCCCTGAGCTAACATCCGATGCCAATCCTCCTCTTTTTGCTGGGGAAGACTGGCCCTGAGCTAACATCCGTGCCCATCCTCCTCTACTTTATATGGGACGCCGCCACAGCATGGCTTGCCAAGCGGTGCGTTGGTGCGCTCCCGGGATCCGAACCTGCGAACCCTTGGGCCGCTGTGGTGGAGCGCACGCACTTAACTGCTACACCACCGGGCCAGCCCCTAATGCATCATTTTTAATAGATTTTTTTTTTTTTTAACCAGCTGAATAAATATTAGTGCAGAAGAAGTAAGCAGCCTGTGATCTATAAGACTCTGACCCTGAGTTAGGGTTTTGTACAGTTTGTGGGACTTCCTTAGGCAAGGGCAGAGAGGATTAATCCTGGATTCTCCAGCCCCACAATGCTCGCCTGGAATTTCTTTCTGAGTCACCTGGAAATACTGACTGGAGCGCTTCCAGCCCCCTGTGGCTGTCAGCCCCCACCAGCAGGGTGGAAGCAAACTGGCCTCCCTGCCAGGTCATAGTTAGAGGGGCTCCTTTCTGGAAGTGGGCATGAGACATAAATGAGCAAGTAGAAGTAACTAGAATGAATCCTCTTGAAAAGAGAACTTCATTTTAAATGAGTAGGTCACAGAATATAAAATATTTTACACAGTAGTGCAGGATAGATTAGTGCAGTAATTGGTAGCAGCGGTGCAGGTGGACCATTCCTGTTATGTCATCTTTGTCCAGATGAGGCGGATGGAAGAAAATGTAGAAAAGACAGTGCAACAGTCAGGTTGCTTGATTAATGTTCACTCTTGCCCTTCTCAGCACAAAACAAAACTTTTTCTTGGTAGAGAATAAGCATATAATGGGATGGTTCCCGATAGCTTCCAGCATAACATTTAATGCTGTTAAAAGAAACAAATTATGAGTATTTCTTATATCAAAATATATTCTAAAAAGTCTGTTTATTTCTGTTCTGTTTTTTAGTTTATCTCACAAGTAAAAATGATTTCAGCATATTTTTCTTCCCTTGTGACCCTGCACCTTCCAGCTCAGCCAAGTAATATTCTTTCTTAAACCCTTAGACAGAATCGTGCTTTCCAAGGGCGACGACTCAGTTCTGTTGGTTGTTGTGCCCAGCACTGTGTTTGGAGACCCTGATGTGGTGAAATGAATAGGACCCATTTACGGATGCTGTATAGAGCGTAGGGACTCAGCTGGACCTCTGGATCTCCCAGCATCTCCACCCACTAACTGACAGGGACGGCTGTTTCAATCTCTGAGCCGCGGTTTCTTTGCCTGTAAAATGGGGGTAATGTTGCTGCGTATCTCCTGGGGTTGTGTTGAAAATCAAGTAAAATGAGGCATGTGAAACACTTGGCACACTGCCTGGACTTACATGACATTGCTGTAAACCAGGCACTTTGCAGAACACTTCACAAATGTCAGCTTGGTTAATGCTCACAGCCTCATGAGGTGTATGCTCGTACTTGAACATTGCTGTCGTGAAGACATTTTTGCACTGCTTTTGTTCCATGTGACTGTTCCACACGTGTGTTACTGTGCAGGAGTTACACAGGCGTGTGTCGCAAACATGAGACTAAGCAGCTTTTCCTTCCCCCTGCAGTTAAACACCCCCACACTGTTGGCCCCACAACCCACTGTGTCATCCATATTACCGTCTTTCCTTCTCAGGGATGTTGTTCCCTGGCTGCTTTCCCGAACTGCCTTCTCTCTTCCAGTGATCACAGAAACAAAGAAGTAATTCTACATCAAGACAGTCATCTTCCTCATGTGGATACGCATCTCTTTATCACCCTTTCTGTCCTCCCTTCTCTTTTCCAGCATTTCCCCAGTTATTTAAAGAAACCTCTCTTCTGTCTCAGCCCACTTCTTCTGTTTGTGAGCGCCTTCCCTCCCGCCCCAAAAGAAAGACCTTTCTAATGGCTATATGTGTAGAAACATTCCTGTGACCTATCTAAAATAAGAAAGAGGAAGGCCAGAAGTTTAGATGCAATAGGAAACAAAATAAAGAACGAGGGACAATCCTTTAAACCAGCAGAAATCCCATTCAAAATCTCTATAAAGCCCTCTATCTTCACTGCGTATTTTATAAGGGTCAGTGTAATTCAGTCTCGGTGATTCTCCCATCATTGGGAGAAATTGTCTCATCGTTGGCTTCTCTTATCAGATATATTTTTCTTGAGTGTAAACTTTCAAGATCAAGAAAAGATTATTTTTTACTTCATAATCTTTGGTTTAATTTATAGACAGTATTTTCTACCATTTTTTTATATGTATATGAAGATAAGTGACTGAGGTTAAATAGGCTTTTAACAGGTTCATCTTGTAATCGGGTATAATCTGTAATGTTTTGTTTAGAGAAATGTTTTCTAAGTTCTCAGTAAAGTAATTTGGAGAATTCAATTGCTCTGTTTCAACAGAAGTTCATTGAGAATCTCCTCTGTGACAGGCTGTACATATAGAAAGATGAGTAAGACCCATGAAAAATTCGTAGGTTAGTGGGAGGGGAGAAATGGATGTAAGGAATTATAGCTCAGAGAGTTCACTCCTGGAATGGAGGTCTGCGGGCTGGCTGTGTGGCACCCGGGAGGGAGAGACCCCCTTGTGAGAGCTGGAAAAGGAGAGGGGGCTGATCTGTCTGAGATGATACCCCCCCTGCCCCCATGAAGAACTCTCCTGTTAGTCACCTGTGACCCCACAAGCCTGCACAAGTGGTAGTTCCCCAGATTCTACAAGAAATGGGTTTTTACTCAACCAGATGTAGATATCAAACAACTTTGGCATAAAAAACAAATATATAAAGACATCCCTTAAGAGTTCACAATGAAAATTGTATTGGTCCCTCCTGTCTATAGATTAAAAATTGAACATTGCTAAAATTATAAAGATTTTTTTAACATTGCTAAAATTATAAAGATTACCCAAAACACAAACATAATATTGAACATGGCAACAGCTATAATATATTGAGGTAGTTTTTAAAATGCTAACCCCAACAAGGTCTGGAATGGTCATATTAATTTCTGAAAAATCAGTGTAAACGTGCAGAGCACTGACGTTGGCTTTCACTTTCTCCTCTCCCAGGCTCCTCAGTGGTTGGAAAGTGATTCTTGTCAGAAATGTGAGCAGCCCTTCTTCTGGAACATAAAGCAGATGTGGGACACAAAGACGCTGGGGTTGAGACAGGTGAGTAGCCAGCGTGGGCTCGGCACTGGGTTAGTCATAGGTTTTATTTGTGTAATCTGTCGTTTTGTTTGGAATCACACTTTTCCCTGTAAGTGCTGTGAATTCCTGCATTTTTTATATCACTATCGTTGTGTGACTAACAATGAGCAGGACCTTTCCTGGGGCCAGCGACACTGTTACCTAATTATTCCATCACTTGTTCTGCATTGGAAAAGCCAGGACGCACAGAAAACCCTGAGAGCCTATTTGTAAATAGAGAAAAACGTCTTTCAGTTTAGACTATTGCTTGTTAAAGTCAGTGTTTTATACTAGCTAAGCACAAAATTAGAATCAATTAGGGCATATGATTATAAGCCTTATGCTTTCAAAGACTGATAGAAAGTCACAATTTAGACTTTACTGAAATACTCTGACGCTGAGAGTTTTAGGTTATTCATAAATTGTTCCGTATAAGTGTACCTGGAGCGTTTTTATTAAGCATGTTTCAAGTACTATTTTTCATTTTTTTCATTAAAGAAACATATCCCAAATAGCCTGTAGATTTCAAAGATACTCTTATAAGGAGGTATTCATGTAATACTAAAGTTCTACAAAAAGATGTATTTCTGCAGCAGCCTTGAAGTTAGCCACTCACTCAGGTTGAATATGAATTATGCAGGTAAGTGAAAAAGAATGCTGGTTTTGTTCCTTTTATTACTGGTTGCACCTCTCTGAGGGATTGGCCTAAAGTTTATGTCTGTTAAATTTTGTTTGATTTTACTTACAAAGCTGCTCTACAGCAAGGTCTAATATGAGTCTGGCAGCCAATGCAGGAATTAGTTCAGCACTCATAACGTTGTAATGCTCTGAAATAACATCTGAATTCTGTCGTTAGCCTCCTTCTCACAATGCACGTCTGGTGGTAACTAGTGCTTTGTAACTGATGGGTGAAATAGTCCCTACTTCTAAAGGAAACATGAAGAAAGTAATTTTAATCTTATGAGTTAACAACTAATAGAAGAGAGGGGAAAGGTGCAGGTCACAAAACTTTTAGTAGTAAAAGAATATAGTAGTCCCCCCTTATCCGCGGTTTCACTTTCCACGGTTTCAATTACCCACAGTCAGCCTCAGTCTGAAAATATTCAATGGAAAATTCCAGAAATAAACAATTCATAAATTTTAAGTTGTGCACCATTGTAAGTAGTGTGATGAAATCCCGGGCTATCCTGTTCCATCCCGCCCAGGATGTGAATCATCCCTTTGTCTAGCTTATCCCCGCTGTATCAGCTACCTGCCCGTTAGTAGCTGTCTCGATTACCAATCAACTGTGGGGATATCACAGTGCTTGTGTTCAAGTCACCCTTATTTTACTTAATGGTCCCAAAGCACAGGAGTAGGGATGCTGGCAATTCAGATATGCCAAAGAGAAGTTATTGTTAATCCCTTACTGTTCCTAATTTATAAGTTAAACTTTACTGTAAGTATGTATGTATAGGAAAAAATGTAGTATATATAGCGTTCGGTACCATCTGGGGTGTCAGGCATCCACTGGGGGTGTTGGAACATATGCCCTGCAGGTAAGGGGGGACTCCTGTATGTCAAAATTAGTAATAATAACTGGACTATTTTGGAATGTTCTTGAAGCTTATTTCCAGAATCACAATTTGAAAGATTAAAAGAAATAGTAAAACATAGGATTATGGATATTTGTTTCTTAATGAGGGCATATTACATTTAAAACTTTATTTCAAAACTTTTCTCTGGCATAGGAATAGATTTTTCCCTACTGAAATCTGTAGTCATTTGGGCTCCTAAACGAACTTGAACTTGGTTTTAATAATGTTTGGATGTTTAATAATGTTTGGACAATATGGATGAGTAAAAAGCAGTATCTGACCAATCAAGCAAGGATATGCGGAAATCCTTGGCAGGTGTTGAAATTGTCTGCCTTTTGTGTGTTCATTGATACGTTGTATTGGGATGATTATAATTCAAGGCAAGTCTTCCCCGCTGCCACCCCCCTACCCTGAAGGGAAGCCACGTGCATTAAAGCAAAGTGACACTCGTCCTTTTCCTCCTCCGGGTCGCCCTGAAGCATCACTGCAGGAAGTGCGGGCAGGCCGTCTGCGGCAGGTGCAGCAGCAGGCGCTCGAGCTACCCGCTCATGGGATTCGAGCTCCAGGTCCGGGTGTGTGATTCCTGCTACGAGTCCATCAAGGACGAGGAGTGAGTGTTGCGTGTCTCTGGCTTACTGTGCATCTGCAGTGGGAGGAGCCTGAGGGACGACACGGGTGTATTTCTACCCACTTGCTTGCCTCTTCCCGATTTCCTAAACAGTTTCTAAAGAGAGGATTTTGTCCTAGCTTTGTGACTTAAGACAGATTTCTCCGGAACACTGAGAGGAATGGCGTCGCTAAGACAAGTCTGGCAGCTGAGCGGACACTCCTGAGCCCCAGCACCACTCAGGGTGCGGTGCAGGGTCAAGGCCACGTTCACACTGTTGCAGTGGCTGAACTGGCTCTCCACAAAAGCATCCAGTGCTCCGACCTTTGCCCACATGTGCCTGGACATTTAATTAGTGGGAAAACTCTAGACACCAGTGTTCTTTCTTCCACAAAAATCTGATCTAGCAATCTGTTCTTAAATAGCTATTGGTGTGTGAGACAAATCTGTGTGTTCTCCCTTCTGTCCCTACTCAGGGAGATGCATTAGGGCAGAACCGCTGTTTTTCCCCCTCCCCTTTGAGTCATCTTTGAAAGTAGTAGACAAGCAAACCTTGGCAGAGGCCCGAGTTGGAAAGCTGGTGTGGCAGCACTGGTGTTGGCCAAAGATCTCGTGGTGGAGGCTGGGGCTGCGGGCTTCAGAGCAGAGTGAGAGCCAGCTGTGAGAGGGTGCTGCCCCGTGGACGGCAGAGGCCACGGGGGAGGCCTGCAGCCTTCCCATAAATGTTTTGCCCTCACTGTATGATCTCATGTGGAGTAGTTCCTCTTCTATATTAAAGGTTCTTGTTTTTATGTCTAGGAATATATCAGCCTTTCCACTGAAAAGATAAAAATCAGTGATTTGGAGAGTTTTATATAACCTTTTACAAAACAGTCTTGCAACTTTACCATGCGTTCTGTCATCCTTTAATTAGAAAGTTAGTTTTCCAAACTAGCCACATTTTTAGGAGCAAATTTTAACATTGTTACTGTACGTACTTCCTTTATGTTGCTAAGAAAACTTATCCCTTAGCTCTAGGAGCAGGTGGGTTTTAAATGGTCTCTTTTCTCTTTGCTAGTCGGACTTCTCTAGCAACGTTTCATGAAGGAAAACATAACATTTCCCACATGTCCATGGACGTGGCTAGGGGACTGATGGTGACCTGTGGGACCGATCGAGTTGTAAAGGTAACCTGCTTCATTGTCGCGATTAGCATCGTATCTCAGTGTAGATTGCGCCATCATCATGCTATGAATGGGGGTAAGATATTTCTAGTCCGGTCTCGCTTTCTGATTGGCAAGCTTGCCTTCCCTTTCATAAGCAACCTATAGCCAGTTAGCCCTGAGTAACACATTCCATGTTTGTGAGTTTCCATGCTCTTGGCGGTGGCTCTTCCGTGGTATTCCATTTGCTACATCAGTCTTTTGAGTGAGCTGGTAGGGGCCGGGCACCCTCTGTTGCTCTCCTCCCAGAGCTAGCCCCAGGGTTTCTCCCTCCCCAGCTGGCCTGGGTCTTAGCTGACCCCTTTCTCTGGTTCATTCCTTCCCTTGGTAATGCTACTTTCATCCTGGGCAGAAGGCTTCCTAGTTGTAAGAAATAACCACACATTTTTTCATTAAATCCCTGGGTTTAACACAGAAACTGAGAGTCAGTATTTTATACTTAGTACCACTCTTGAGTTGTGAAACTATGACATATTTTATTTCATAATAGAAAAAAAATGGGCTTTTTCCCAGTGAGCTTTTTATTAAAAATAAAATTAAATTTATAGTAAAACATTATGATGATGTAATTTTCAGGTGTGAAGATACTACGTACAAGCTGTTTTCACGTTTTAATGAACTATGTTGTTTTATAACTACAAAGTTTTGTAGTGAAGGAAGAGAATGAGGGAACGAGTTATTTTGATCCCTCTTCAAGTTTAACAGCTGTTTGCAGTGTCGAGGCTAGCTTTTAGGCCACGTGGTCAGTGCTGCCTTCTCCAGCGTCTTATTTCTCTTGCAGATATGGGACATGACGCCTGTGGTGGGCTGCAGCCTGGCGACCGGGTTTTCTCCACGTTGATCCGGGAGCTGGGCGAGATCCGCACCTTACCAGCACAACCGTCACCAAATGCCATCCCTCCCTGAGCTCCACAGTCACTGTCACATGATGGACAGTAACCACTAAAAAACAAGTCCACATTTTTAAAAAGAAAAAAGTGTAAAGGTGTGTTTTTGGGCATTCGTGGAACTACCTGTGGGGACTAATATGGAAAAGGTTCACCTGTAGTGGTTCCCTGAGGAATGGAATTACTTCAGCGAGACTTCTTCATGAACAAAGAGCTAATGTGTACTGAAAGAATAATTTAGCAAATGGGAGTTTTAGAGGAAAAATATTGAGCAAAAAATTTAATGCTTAGAACTTTCTTGAAGCAGTTCCAAGTACACACAGACTTCTGGCCCTCCGAGGGCTCCTACGGCTCTGTGGTTAGAGCAGGAATTAAGGGGAAGGAGGACTTGTTCTCTTTCTTGAGGGGTGCAATAAGAACTTAAGAACCCAGAGATCCCTCCTTGGTTGCTGGCCGTATGTGACTAGTCTCTATACTTAGTTATTGACGAAATTCTTCAAGATGTCTGTTCTCTTCAGGTAGTGCCCTTAGCGTTGGCCTGCTCAGTTGTTTCTCTTCCAGCCAATATACCATGGGCGAACATTCCCAGTTGTTACTAAGGGAGTTATAAAATTTCTATATTAACCAAGGCAGTCCACGTTCTTCCCTTTCCCCCAAATGTGCTCTGAGGACAAAGCGTTTTTATGGTGCTGTTAACATGGGAGTCACACAAGCCGCCTGACTTTTCCTCATTGCAATTAGTAATGACTAACGGAAAACCCAGCTACCAGCATGATTGTGATGGGAAGTGATCAGTCTGTTCCGTGGAACAGCCCAGTTCTCCTAAAAGGCGCATTCTATTTGTAGTTCCAAGGTGAGCCCCTGTGATAGTGTAGCAATTTAATATACACCTCAGAAAAGAACTCCAAAGCTTTTTAAACTCCATTGACTTTTAGTCGTAACTAATATTATTATTATTTCATAGACAGCAGTTGGTAACCCAGAGCAGTAGTTGTTAACCAGGTCCTGCACAGTCATTCCTAACTTGTAAATTGCTTTCATAACAACTAGCAAAATCTGTTGTGTCAAATGCATTTTAAAAGTGTTTGGCCACTTAGTACCTGGATGGGGAAGAGGTGGGGGGTGGGGAGCCTGTCTTTTAATATTCAAATATTTATTTGATTGATTGTTTTTAACAATAGTAATTGTATCTATTACTGTAGGGCTATGGAAGTGAGTGGAAAGAGGCCTACTTTTTTAAGCATAAATTTAGAAATAGCAACAGTATTTTTGTTAGTCTTACTAGTGGATATTGATAAAAACTCACAACTGCGTCTCTGTGTTGGGATCATATCAAGACAACATGGTCGTTCTATATGATACAACTAAGGGACTAAATTTGTTTTTTAACAGCAGCTGAGAGGGACTGTAATGTTTAAGACAGGCAACTCAACTAAGATGTCTTCTTAATGGCCAAGTGGCACAAGTAATAAGGAAAGAGAAGGCGGCCAGGCACATCATGTTCTAGAATGAACTGCATTAAAAGTTGACTTGCCTTCAGAAATAAGACTGAGGGTTTTGTTGCTTCTTATAATTTTTGTGTTATATCACCTGAAAAAGATGTTTCCTTTAAAAACTTTTCCGAGGCTCTTTGCAAAATGTGTATTAATAACATAGTCTGGAAGAAAAACCAAGTGGTGGTAACTTGTAAACGGCAATGTTGAACATTAGCTTTAGTTCAGTTCATGGTTCGGCTCGTACCAAGGTGCTATCCCTATGAAGTCTGGAAAGGAAAATAGAATATGATCTATTCCTTGCCATGTTGAAGAGTGCTGAACTGTGGTTTTATTTTCCTTTAACTTCTGTAAAATGTGATTTTATAATGTCTGTGGTAGACCGAGCAAAATATCGCAGCTGCCGAGAATACCCCATAGCTTTCAAACTTGTTTTGTTTTAAAAAATTGTTAATGAAAAACCCAATGTTCCATAGAGAGTATAAGATTGTTATAGGGCCTCCTAAGGGATTAAGCTAACATAAGTCAAGGAGGAAAGGTCTATTTAAGGAAGAATTAGAGCAGGGTATCCAGCAAAGGAAAGGAGAATGTTTCAATATTGTTTTCTCTCCACCAGAGCCTATTTTCATTTTTCTTTTTAAAACACACGGTAGGCTTGCCTTTTCTCCAGCATACACTAGGTAGCAAATGGGGTAATATTTTTTATAGAGGTGGGAAAAAATTATTTTCTGAATTTTACTGACTGGGCACATAAGGAAAGTACAGCTAGACGTCTAGTTATTGCCTTATTTTGACCGCGTTACTTTTAAACAGGTCATTTAAAATCGTTCTTCAAGTAATGGTTTACTGGTTTTTCCATTCCTGAATACTCACGCTAATTTGTACAAATAGGGATTAAGAAGTACAGAATGTTAGAGAAGATCCTTATGTTGAGATTAGTATGTCTGTGATAAGGAATGCCAATTCTTCATTGTAAACATGTTTTAAAATTGCCCTTTATTAGTGCAAATACCCCTATAGCATTAGGTGGAAACAGATTACTCATTACATTGTAAATCTCTGTTTACTATGTCCTAGTTCTGTCCTGCTGCCTAGAGGATATAAACAAAAAATATTGCTCTTGAATCTGTCACTTTGTTCTCCCCCTAAAGAATTCAGTTTGTTAGCACTTATATTTTTAAACTGTTGAAACTGGCCTAAGTATGTAATAAATACCATAGTGGCTCAGACCCAAGGAGATATTTTCTAAAATCAGTTTTCATTAAATTATTTTCTACTTTCGTTACTGGATCTGGTGTCTCCTAAAATGTAAGAAACCAGTTACTAATGATAAACCATCTGCTCATTATAAATGTGAGGTTTAACAAATAAGTAATACATGCTATATTTATTCAAGTGTCTATTGCTTAATTGTTAATTGTGAGCACATTATTGAATGCCGACTCTATTTTCTGCAGTTTACTGTACAGTAACTCTTTGAGTAAGTTGAAGTTTAATTGTGCAACAAATTTATATTAGAATACAATTTAGAGTGTTTTTCTCTATAGGCTTTTTGACTGGGGAAGCAAAGGGCAGTGTTGATTAGTACATTTTGTCTTGTACTAGCTATGTTTCCATAAGATATGGTACCCTGTGTATCCAAGAGAGTTAGAAAACTTTGTTCTTTGCTCCTGTTTGTGGGTTCTGTTTTTGTGGGTTTTTTTGAGAGTGTGCGTACAATAAAATGTTCCCTGCTTGTTACTGTGTTGCCTAATTTAGGTTTTGTTATGTCTGATCTGGACATAGGGCAGAAACAGTAGCTACCGTGTATTAGCATCCTCTCTGGACCACGTGCTCTACCTACATTGTATTATTCAATCCTGCTAACACCTCTGCAAGGCATTATTTTCCCCATTTTGCAGATGAGGAAACCAAGAAGATCCTGTCTGTCTGTCTTACTTGAAAGCACATGCCTTCTCCATACTGCTTGCCTTAAGGCGCTAGTGTTTAATGAGCGTTTATGTAACGGAAGGAGGTGTTACTATCTCTTCTGAAAAGTCTGTGAAGCCCTGAAGTCAGATTGCTCAGGACGTTGAGCTCTCTGAGTGCACAGAGCTCCGTGGAGACACCGTGATCCCTGCCCTGGGTCTTCACCTCAATAGCTCAGTCTCGTGAGTAAACACAGGGGGTTCAGACCCAGGAGAAGAGGTTGCTTTAGAAACCAGAATGGCAGTTTATTGTGTTTTTTAAAAGAGATGTAGCTTTATTTTTGCTGGTCATCAAAATAATATATGTATTATAATAAAAAGATAATACCAAAAAGTATTAAAGAGATTTTTTTTTAAATCCTCTAGTCCTACCACCCAGAAAAAACACTGTTAAACTTATGCTGTATATCTCTCCAGTGTTTTTGTAAATGCATATATGCATATATAACACACACTTATAGATATATTTTTAGTGGGGCTATCCTTTTTTCTCCACTAGATACATTATGTGTGATTGGCCCATGTCGAAAAGTTGAGCTCCGTGACTCATTTTTAGTTGCTGCGTAGTTGCAGTGGACATAGCCCTGTGCTGTCCAAGCATGCGCTGGGGTTGCCAGTACCCAACATTTTGAGGTCAGGTAAGGCCGTGTGACTTGTATTAGCCAGTGAAGTGCAGGCAGAAACATTTAATTGCAGGTAAGAGGCTCATCCACGACAGTTTCTTGCACAGTGGGCACGAAAGTATAGTTGATAGAGAAGTGTGACACCGAGCCTGCCTGTGGAGCCCAGCTGCCCTGGACCTGCGGTGGACTTTGCATGAGGGAAAAATAAATCTCCTGGTTTATGTTTTAGTCCTTGAGAGGTGTGTGTATGTGTGTTTTTTTTTTTACCTGTAGCATAATCTAGGCTGGACGGCAGTATTCCATTATTCCATTATGTGGCTAAACCATCATTTCTTTCACCAATCCCATGTTGAAGTTAGATTAGACATTTTTAGAATATTTATAATTTTAATTGAAACAGTAAATATTTAAAAATACTAAACTCAGCATGCTTGTATGTTCATCTTTGCCCACTTTTGCAATTATTTTCTTAGGATAAATTCTTAGAAGTGGAAGTTACTAGGTCAAAGAATATGCATATTGTGTTTTTTATTCGTATTGCTGATGTCCTCACACCATTGCCAGCACTTGAATTTGTTCCTTTGAATAGGCAAGAAAAAGGCGTATCGTAGTGTGTTAATTTATGAAACTCCAGTTTATTAGTTTACAATGAGAATTCTATCTGCCAAGCAGACCCAGGTTTCTGTAGAACAGTCTAGATAGAAGCCAAGTCATCATTGGGAAGCTGCTTCGCAGACAAGGACGAAGAGGGAGAGAGGTTGGCTGGATGACCTCGATGCCCTCGTGACAGCCTGATGTGCTCATTGCCAAGGGTGCTGGAGAGTGGGCTGGCCTCTTCTCCCTTGGAAAGTGGAAACACACCAGTTCTAGACATCTCCTAGCTTACTCTCCTTTGGTAAAAACATTCTCAGGTGGGCCATGAAGTACTTGAGTTATAGCCTTCTTTCCCATCTGTCACTCTTCAGTCGCTAAGGCTCCTTGACCATGCTTAGCGCTCTCTAAATCTTTTCACTACAGGTACAAACCATCCCTTGGGAAGCTTATTCATTTTGATGCATATGGTCTCATGAAAGTTGAGGAACACGTTCTGGGACCACCTTCTTGACTTCAGTCTCATCATTTGTAGTATAGAAATGGACCCTGAGAGATAACTTCCCTGTCAAACCCAAGTGGAAAACTTAAGATTCAAGCTCTGGTCTGTCCGCCCGCAAAGCCCACGCTCCTTTGTCTAGTACCCTGTCTGGTTCTTTCATATTTTAAGAAATTTTAGATCCTGAATTTGACATTCTGGAGAAAGATAAAGTAATAGAAATTTCTCTACGCCATTTCTTTACGCCATTAGCAAGGGCAGGATGGCATATTTTCCTACACCCTAGGGTTTAAGATCAAGACGACATTAGAACTCTATTCACCATTGTTGTTTCCTGGAATCATGAATCAATGATGGCACTGATAGGTAGGTTCTGTGATGACATTTATAATGCTAATTTTATTACAAACCAGTCATTCATTTCCCATACACCCTAAAGAGCAGTGATCCCTAGTCTGTGTTTTATACTCCACTATTTTTAAGTCATTTTGAAATTGTTATAAAATTCCTTCTAGAAAGTAAATTTTATTTTTATCTGAAATAGATTAACATTAATGCACAGCACAGAATGTAGAAGTGTCTCAAAATCAATCTAATGAATTTGAAAGAACTTGGGAATCACTCTTCTAAAGTATGGGTGTTAGGCTTGTGACACTCTTAAGGGACTTTCACTTAAAGCTGCCCTCATAACAGGGATTATCATCTATTCCTATAAACTTTAAGAATAGCCAATAGGCCGTAGACTCTACCGTGAAAATCAAACCCAACTAATAAAGTCACAAAACCATCACATGATTTCAATATTTCAGAATTCCAGGTATCATTTTCTTATTAAACATGATATTCTTTTGACAAAATAATGGTAAACAACCAGATATTTCAGTAGCTGTAGATTGTTTCAGTTAATTTTGTAATATCAAAATTTGCATGATTGCACGATTTGTTGAATTCAAGATATCTTAAGTCACAGGAAAATTTTTTTGAATGATTGCAAGTTTATTTAAACCATTCTTCTAGACTCACCACGTACTTTAACTCAGGTCATGAGACTCGACACGTGCGTGGTAATGGCCTGCTAACATGTGCTCTGTTCTCCCCTGAGAGCCTCTGAAGGCTGGGACCAGCCTTTATGTCTGTATCCTCAGTGCCCACAGCACAAGACCCGCTCAGTCCTTGAAGGCTTTATTAACCCTTTGATTCCCGAAATCTTATCTGTGTTTCATTCATTTATTCAACAGATTGGAGAGCAAACTTAGGTATGTTTCTTCCTATCCTTTGAAAATGCCACATTAGGCTGAAAATGTAAAAAGTTCTATTACGTGCACTTTCTTGAGCTGTTACCTGGAGTTAGAGGAACTAATTGGAGAGCCGCTTCTATAAATAAGTAGAAACATGTGGTTGAATTAACCCAGTGTGGTATTAAAAAGAGGAAGAAAGAGAGAGGAAAAAGCATAAGGTCGAACAGAAATTTGTTCATTTCTGGATTTACTCATGTAAAAGCAATTCTTTACTCAAGTGATTTGGGGAGACTAAGTTATTGATGTACTTTCT
This sequence comes from Diceros bicornis minor, assembly GCF_020826845.1. Lineage (NCBI taxonomy): Eukaryota > Metazoa > Chordata > Mammalia > Perissodactyla > Rhinocerotidae > Diceros > Diceros bicornis. Next base: position 13,529,830 of record NC_080776.1, on the reverse strand, counting down.
TGTTTCTTGTATTTTATTGTCAGATATTATGACATCTAATCTCTTTTGTTGTAGGAGTCATATCAGCTGTTCCTCTATCACATGAATCCCTAGTTGCAAATGTGTGCTGAAAACACAGGCAAGCTTGCAGACACAAACCTCAGTACCAGCCTATTGGCTCCACCTTCAAAATGTATGGCCCCTTTTCACCATTCAGCTGCTGTTAACCATGGCCCAGTCCACTGTCATCTCGATTATTCCAGTAGCCTCCTAACTAGTCTCCCTGATCCTGCCCCTGTCCTGTCAGTCTGTTCTCAACACCCCTGTTAAAACATGACTCAGATCATGCCATCCTGTACTCAAAATCCTCACAGCTCCCATCCCATTCACAGAAGTCCAAGTTCTAAAATGGGCCCTCATTATCATCTCCCTGACATCTACTGTGCTCTCCTTGCTTGCTCCTGTCTAGCCACAGTTCTTGTTTTCCTCCCTCTAACTTCAACTGGGACAGGGAATTTGTGCATACAACAGCATTGAGCGGAGTGTCAGGCACATAGTGGACACTTAATAAATCATGGTGCTTGTATATGTGTAACTTGGGTGCTATGTGTGTAAATGAAAAGGAAATTACGTGAATTTTCTTAGGGAGTGAGAAACTCCCTACAAACTGTAGTGAAACAGTTTGGAGAGGCTGTTCCCCCACCATCACTCCTACCCATCCCATTCCCCCTGCCAAGCTACCATTACAATTTCTAGAGGCTGAAAGGAACAGTTGGAGGAAAGTGTAGACAGGCTGTAGAGAGTAAGATGAGGGATGTGATGAGATGTTTCCTGTCCTTCTAAAACATCACATGCTAGTTCTGGGTGTCTGATCATCATAAGACTTGAAGACAACAACACTTCAGCTTTGTATTTGATGGTTGTGGTGGTTTTAAAATATTGCTGCAAATTCTTAGACCCACTTATTGAGTGGTGGAATTTATGTCCAGCCTTAGTGACTCACTAATAGAATCTGGCAGAAGTGACACTGCAATGTCTGAGGCTAGATCAGAAAATGCCATGCAGCTTCCCCCTGGTTCTCTGCGGGGAAACCAGCCACCTGTGGTCACCAGGTATTCTGGTCGGCAGCCTCCAGCTGACAGCCAGCATTAGCTGCCAGCCACGTGAGTGCGCCATCTTGGATTTTCAGCCCCCTTGAACTTTCAGATGGCTGCAGAGACAGCTGACAACTGACTGCAGTAGCAAGAGAGGCCCCAAGTGAGGGCTGCCCTTATGAGCCCTTCCAGAATTCCTGACCCACGAAACTGTGAACAAAATAAAATGTTGTTTTAAGCTACTAAATTGTGGAGTGATTTGTTACACAGCAATAGTAACCTGAACAATGGGCCACTGGACTCTTAATTCTTCATCTGGGAACCATAGGCAGAGCACCCCTACCCCCACCCCAAGCCAGAGAAGTGATATGGACACAAGGCAACATAGTACAGATGAGGAGCTTCTTCGGAAACAAACTAGGAGCCTACAGCTAGTGGGTCCTGTTCCTCATAATTTTTCTTCAGACTTCATGTTCCTACCCACCAAGCCCATCCCCCTACCTCCACTCACATTTTTCATTGAGATTTTCCTTTTGGCCACATTGAATTTGGTTTTGAACTAACTCAGTCTGATTCTGGGCTTATCCTGATTTTTTTATTAGCCGTATTTAAGGGTGCTCAATTTTTTATTTATTTAAAAAAAATTTTTTTAGGTTTTTTTTTTTAATTGAGGTCACATAGGTTTATAATGTTATATAAATTTCAGGTGTACATCATTATATTTTGACTTCTGCATAGACTGTATTGTATTCACCACCAAAAGTCTATTTGCCATCTGTCACTGTATACGTGTCCCTTTACTCATTTTACCCTTCCCCCAAGAGTGCTCAGTTTTTTCAGTGTTTTTGCCCATTATGTAAATGCAAGTTATGCACTGTGATTAGGGCATGTAGAGTTCTGAATTGTGGAATTTTCAGTTTTGCAAGCACTGAGACATAACTATACTATATATGATGTGTATGATATCATATACATTGTGCTTTTATTGACAACACCATTCATTGAAAAAATATTGAGTGTCTACTATGTATAGGTACTTTTCTAGGTTCTTGAAAAAACATCAGTGAACAAAACACTCTTGTGGAGTTTACATTTTTGCAGAAGGAGACAGCAATAAACCTACTAAATAGATAAATTATTCAGTATGTTAGAAGGTAACAAATACTGTGGAGAAAAGAAAAAGAGCAGGTTGCCAGAAATGGAAAATGCACGTTGGGGCGGGGGGGTGCAGCTTGCCGAGTAGAGTGGTCAGTGTGATACGTGTTCAAGGAATTCGAAGGAGGTGAGGAAGATGACTAAATGGAAATCAAAGAAGTCCCAGGCAGAGAAAATAGCTAGATCAAACGCTCCAAGACAGGAGTGAGCGTGATGTGTCTGGGGAAAGCAAGGAGCTCAGAATGGCTGCAGTGGATGACTGGAGGGGAAGGTGTTAGCAGAGACCGTGAGAGAGCTCGGTGGGGCTGGCTCATGTGGGGGCTGGTAGGCCATTGCAAGGATGTTGGCTTTTACTAAGAGTGAGGTGGGAGCCATCAGCAGGCCTTGAGTACAGGAGCGACATGATCTGACTTGCGTGTTAGGAGGGCCACGCTGGGCTGCTCTGCCATGCATATCCTGTAGGGGCAAGAGTAGAAGAGGCTGTGGAGTAACCCAGGAGAGAAATGATGGCGGCTCAGCCAGCAGTCGTGATGGTAGAGCAGGTGAGACATGGTCCTGTCCTGCACACACTGACGGAGGAGCCAGCAGAATTCCCTGATGCACCGCGTGTGAGTTACAGGGGAAATCTGCAAGTCAAAAAAGACGCCAAGCTTTGCCCTGAGCAACTGGAAGGGCGGAGCTGCCATATAGCTCAGATTTATGATGATGATCAGTTGCTGAACTGAAAGTAGATGCTGAGGAACTCTGATCTAAATTAGTACTAGAAAAAGAACCCAACATATTCGGAATTGACCAGATGCCAGTAATCCAGATGCATTCTTTCTTCATTTCACATAATATTCGTGAAAAAGGATGGATCCCTGTTTTACAGAGAAGGAAACTAAAGTTCAGTGAGGTTCAGAGAAGTTCAAGTTCAATGAACTTGCCCAACCTAAGAAGAGGAGCCAGGATTCCATTCCACCTTTTCGACTCCCACGTCTGTTTATTCTTTCTGCTAAAACGCTCTAGGAACATTCTTTCTTGACTAGTACCTTATCAGCTGGCATACTTAGTTTGCTTTTTTTTTTTCCGTAATATGTTACTTAACTGTCCAATTGTTGTAGAAGACAAAATTAATTATTGATTAAAGGGTATCGTTGCTTTAGAAATCTCCCCTCTCCTGAGCCAACAGATGGTTCAGTATCTTTCTACCTACAAATCCACTTGATTTCATTTACCCCATTCATTCCATTTGAATGGCCTCTGTTCTTACTGTTTCTTGCTGGGTATAGCTTGAACACATTGCTGCACAGACTGTTGAAGCCAGGTTGCTTTTAGTCCTACTTATAGTTTTCTAACTATAGGTACATAATTTCTAATGATAGGTATTTAAGCATCTGTGGTTTCCCAACCTAGGTATGTGAATTAACTACAGTTTCTCTGTATCTTTGCTGTGCTGACTTTGGCACCATTTTATTTTTGACATCTGGATTCACGAGGGTGCCAGATGAGGGGTTAATTAGGAATGGCTGATTTTTACATCTTGTTAGAATTCCATTATTTGGAGATATTCAACAGAAGAAGGAAATTGGTGAAATGTGGAAATGCTAGCAGCGTAGTTACTGCTGCATAAATGGCTGTGCCTGCTAGAATGTTCAGCTCTAGAGAAGGCGTAGGAGTGGGGAACTACTCAGGAATACTTAGTTAAATGCCTAGATTATCGACTAAGGTGAGGGGTCTGCAGACATTTTATTACCCCCATGTGGAATAGCCATTCCACATATACCATTTTGGAAGAATGGAGGGTCCACGGATACCTTTATCATGACTAAATGGCAGCGCACTATTTGGCCTGTAGGGGGCGTGCAAAACTACAGCTGCCCCAGACTGCCTCAGGGCTGTTAAATCTTGGTTTCCTATTTCCAATTATAATTTAAATTAAATGGAAGCTTGTTCACCTTCAGTCACTTGCCGCTTTCATGAAACGGTGCGGAATTTATGGAGACACACCCCTTCAGGGTCGGCAGGTGCAGGACTGATACTTGCATGACCTTAAGTCCTTAAATTTTCTGCCCTAGGAGCCTCACTAATCCCAATGCTGAGTCACATTACCCTGATCTTCTTAGTATTCACCATCATCTGAAACGATCTTCTTCATGTACTTACTAATGTGAGTATTAATATTTCTCTCTCCCATTGGACTGTAAGCTCCATGGAAATATAAACTCTTTGTCCCAGGCAGGGCCTGCTTATCCAGGAGGTTTAGGAGGCACAGCACCTAGGCTCCGCGATACTTTTAGGGGCCTGCAAAAATGTTTTAATTGTAACTTCTTCTAAAATCAGAATAAAAAAATGAATATAATGAAAATGAATAAATAATCAGTGTAGCCTGGTTTATATTTGTCTTTCTACCAATGTAGTCATAAAATATAATACTTAAAATATTTTTATGGGAAAGCGGATCATGATGGCCAACGTGGCCTGGGGCCCACCCAAGTCATAACGCAGCCCACCTGGGACTGTGCCCATGGCGGGTGCTCAGGAAATCGCTGTCACATGAATGAGGCAGTGAAAGGAATGTTCAACCAAAATAGAGATTTGGAGTCAGGTCATGAGAAGTTGGACAAATAGTTCCATCCCTGAAGTTTCTCCATTTCTAAGAATTATTGCTTCTAATTTCAAGTTTTCATCTAGATTGAAAGAAATGGCCAAAGACTCTAATCCATCCCACGTTCCGTATGGGCTTTACATAACCCCCCGTCTATGTGATTCACAGAGACTGCAAGGACATTCTTCACAGACCAGCCCAGAGTGCTTGCTGAAATGGAAGCCCATTTTTTTTCTGCTTTTGGTGAAAATAAGTGGTTATTGTTCTCCCTTCACTGGCCTTTCGTTTATCTAAAAAGTTGCCTACTGTCTTCTCTTCGTTAATTCAAGTCCCCCAAGTTTTCATTTAAACCCTTTATTTATACTTGTCAGGAAACATAGGGAGTCGCAGTGAATTCTAGAGCACCATGCCAAAGTGTTAAATGGATTACAGTGTTTCACATTTCCAGTCCTGGTAGTAGAAAATTCACATAGTTTATTTCAAAGAACGTACAGAATAACCTGTTGGGACTGATGATAAATACAATTGATAAATTCACAAAATTTAGTTTTTGTTGTTACAGGTGAGAGTCCTTTCTTTTATAGGCATCTAACTTTGTTTTGGGTAGGGGAGGCAGTGTGGTATGGTGGTTAGGAGTGCAGACCCTGATGCCTCCACAGCTGGACTTGAATCCCAGCCTTGTCACTTACTGGCTGTGTGATCTTGGGTAAGTTACTTGACGTCTCTGAGTCTCAGTTTCCTTATCTTTAAAGAGAAGGTTATGATGGTGCCTATATCATTGGGACGCTGTTATGGCCCAATCAATTAATTCGTGTAAAAGTGCTTAGAATGGTCCCTGGCACATAGGACATGTGCTCAGTTAGTGTATGTCAAGCAGATTGAAAATTCAGGTTATTAAGTCTTAGTAAATTAAAATAAATAACTCTTCTATCTAGAAATGGACAGGCTACTCAGGGAAGCAAAATTTAGATTAGTACCAACACTATTTGCAAGTTCTCATAAAATATAAACATCATCATTCTTAAATTCCTTCTGTTTCTTTGTTATATTCCCAAAGATTAGCCAAGGTCAAAGTTTCTATCAGATTATGCAAGAGACCGAGTTAAAACAGGATCTATTCTCATTAGAATTACATTTTAAGGAGAAGATTTTGAATTATTATTTCTACAGAGTATGTTTGATGCATTTTTTCCATTTTTTGTTTATATTTTGGTTTGTAATACATGTACATGGCTCAGTAGCCATAGGTATGAGGGATATATATTGATTTTAATTAGGCTTCTAATTTAGCTCCAAGACTTAAAACTATTATGACATCATTTTACTCATAAATGTAATTTTAAACTAAAATAAGGTTTTCATTTTTATTTGGGATGAATTAAAAGCTAAAACATAACCACCTCCTCTCCCAAGATATGAAAGTTTCCTTCCTGCCTTCTCCCACCTTCCCCCAAAAAACCTTCTTTGGTTTGCCATAGTATTGCTAATTGGTTATTAGAGAAAAGAACAATGAATATTCCAGTTTTCAATGATTTGACAGTGACTTTCACCCCAGGTAAAAACTATTTATGGCCCTTTGTCTTTAAAGTAATTATCATTTTAAAAAATAGAAAATCCATTACGGAAATAAGTTTTTCAAGACAAATGTTTTTGGTGTATTTGTCAACATCTTAGCATCCTTTAAAAAAATTCCAATCATCTGGGACATGCATAAAACTGTTGAATTTGTCTTGGTCCTCAATTATCACTAATTGAGAATGCTGTCAACTGCTTTTTCCTAGCTTTTTATTTTGACACAGTTTCAGACTTACAAAAAGTTGCACGAATAGTACAAAGAATTCCTATGTACCCTCCCAAATTCTCCAAATGTTGACATTTTACCACCTGTGATGAACACTTTGAAACTCTGTAAATACTCTATTCAAATTTTCACGCACTAGTTTTAGCATCCATTGGTGATTCTTGCTTGATGATTTTCTTGGTGTTCACCAAAACTGCTTGATGATTTTCTAATCCCAGCCTTCCTTCTCCATTGATTAGCTGCTTTCTACTGTAAGAAGAGCTTTTCCTTTCCCTCATCTGTTTGCTTGTTTGTTTATTTGTTTATAAATCAATCAATCCATATAGACTCATGAATTCTTATTTTATTCAATAGGTTATAATCCTTTACTATCATTGTTTATTTTGTTGCTTGAATTATTTCGTCTTTTTCCAGTAGGAGCCCCTGCAAGCTGGCTCTTGTGTCCTCTTGACATGTTGCTTTCATTCTCTGTACACTTCCTTACTTTCTGGCACAGAACTTTCCAGGCTTTTCTTGTATGTTCCCCATGTCAGCCCTGGTACCTGCCATTTCTTCAGAAAGCTTTGGTTCCTTTCAGGTAGGTAGAAACAAGATCAGAGTTTTAGGTGGGCTCATTGCTTCTGGGGTATCACTGCTTTTAGGACTTTTCACTGGAGAAAGCTTAGGAAATACATGATGTGTGTCTAACACGCACACACATATGTATACCTACACACCTTGATCTATTTCTGTACCTCTATCATGCATTCTTAGTGATAACTTCAATTCCAATCCAACTCCACATGGTTCATTCTACATCCACTCTTTCCACATTTATAACTCTGCAACGGTGAGAAACCCATCTTCCGTTATCCATACTATATTTACTTATTTGTTGAATCCTAGAATATGCAGGAATAGTTTTAGAATTCCTAATCTATACCTCTGAAGAAAGAGGAGGAGGAGAAGGAGGAGGAAGGAGTGGAAAAAGAGGATGAGAAGAAAGAGAAGAGGAAGAAGTTGCTTCCTAATTAGGGTGCAATATTTAAGAGTTGTTTATCTTTAACCTTGAGGGGATAGAGTCCAAGAACTATACCCTGCAGATTTTGGATTTGCCGGCTTCCATAACTGCATGACCCAATTCCTTCAAATAAATGTCTCTCTCTCTCTGTGCACATCCTACTGGTTCTGTTTCTCTGGAGAACCCTGACTAATACGGATGTGAAACATTAACCTGGATCCAAATGTTAGAACTGTACCCAATGACTGACAAACAATAACGTACAACAAAAATTTCAGAATTAAAAAAAAAAGCAGAACCAGGACTGAAACAAAAAAAAAAGAAAAAGAAGAAAAAACAACTCCCTCAGCCCCACTCCTTCTATCCTCTCTACTCGCATTCCACCACCCCCTATATGTAAATAATCTGCCTGGTTTCTGCTCCTTTTGCAAAATAAGCAGATGAGTGTGTATTTTCTTGTTTGCTCTTTTCTCTTACGCAAAGGAAGTGTACTATAGATAGTCTTTTGCACTTTGCTTTCTTCATTTAACAGTCTACATATCCTGGAAACCAGCCACATCCATTCACAGAGATCCCTCTCACTCATTCGTGCTGCTGCATAGTGTGGCTGCACCGTAGGTTAGTTACCTGTCTCCTATGCCACGGGTGTACAAGTGGTTTCCAATATTTCGCAATTACCAATAATGCTGCTGTGATTAATTTTGTGTATTTATTTTTGTATTGTTGGAAGTATATCTTCATGTGAGTTCTCAGGAGGGGAACTGCTGTGTCAAAAGGTAAACACACATATTGTTTTCTTAGATATTGTCAAATTACCCTGCGTAAAAGTTGAACCAGTTTGCATTCCCACAGCAGAGTATGGAAAGTCTGTTCCCCACAGCCTGCCAACAGAGTATGTTGTCACATGGTTTAATTTTTGTTGGCTAAAATGTGAGAAATCTCTGGTTTTAATTTGCGTTTCTCAAGTTATCTTCTTTTTTTTTTTTTTTTGTGGAGAAGATCAGCCTGTGCTAACATCTGCCAATCCTCCTCTTTTTTTGCTGAGGAAGACTGCCCCTGGGCTAACATCCGTGCCCATCTTCCTCCACTTTATATGGGATGCCACCACAGCATGGCTTGCCAAGCGGTGCATCAGTGCGCGCCCAGGATCTGAACCGGGGAACCCCAGGCCGCTGCAGCGGAGCGCACGCACTTAACCGCTTGTGCCACCAGGCGGGCCCCTTGAACATCTTTTCATATGTTTAAAGGCCATTTAAAACATTGCGTGATGTCAATTATACATCAATAAAAAACAAAAATAAAAAACAAAAAATAACATAGTGTGTGTGTGAGAATTTGACTGTTCATGTCTTTTGCTCATTTTTCTATCAGCTGTTTTGATCCTTTTGTCCTCAATTCTGAGTTCTTTATATGTTAGAGAAACAACCCTTTATGTATGGGATAGTTGCAAATATTTCCTTCCCCAGTTTTCATTTGTCTTTTTTTTCTTTCACTGGGAAGAGTCGCCCTGAGCTAACATCGGTTGCCAATCTTCTTCCTTTTTTTTCTAGTGAGGAAGATTGTTGCTGAGCTAACATCTATGCCAATCTTCCTCTATTTTGTATGTGTGACGCTGCCAAAGCATGGCTTGATGAGTGGTGTGTAGGTCCGTGCCCGGGATCTGTGAACCCCGGGCCACTGAAGTGGAGCACACGAACTTAACCACTAGGCCACCAGGCTGGCCCCAACAATCTTCCTCCTTTTATGTGAGCCACCACCACAGCATGGCCACTGACATATGAGTGGTGTGGTTCCATGCTTGAGAAACAAACTTGTGCTGCTGAAGTGGAGTGTGCCAAACCTTAACCACTGGGCCATCAGGGCTGGCCCTCATTTGTCTTTTTTTTTTTCCTGTGAGGAGATCAGCCCTGTGCTAACATCTGCCAATCCTCGTCATTTTTTGCTGAGGAAGACTGGCCCTGGGCTAGCATCCATGCCCATCTTCCTCTACTTTTTATATGGGACGCCGCCACAGCATGGCTTGCCAAGCGGTGTGTCAGTGTGCGCCCGGGGTCCAAACAGGCGAACCCCGGGCTGCCGCAGCAGAACATGCGCACTTAACCACTTGAGCCACTGGGCTGGCCCCCCTCATTTGTCTTTTGACTTTTGCTTTTTTTCCTGCCATGAAATTCAAATTTATCAATTTTTTTTTAATTGATTCTGGCTCTTGTTAGAAAACCTTTCCCTATACACAGGTTAAAGAGGAGTTTGTATATGCTTTCTTCTAGTACTTGTATGGTTTTTTCCCTCTTCCTCCTTCCCATCTTTCTCCCTCCCTCCCTCCCATCCTCCCTTCCTTCTTTCTGGTTTTCACATTTACATCCTTGATTCACGTGAAGTTTATTCTCATATGTCGTGTGAGGTATGGACCTAATTTTATCTTATTCTGGATTGTAAATCAGTGTCCCAGCACCACTTATTAAAAAGTTCATCTTTGCCTCAGTGGTTTGAGATACCAGCTTTCTCATAAAGTTCCAAATGTATTTCGGTCTATTTCTAGACATTATATGCCATTCCACTGGTCTGTTTACTCATAAAACAGTGCCACCCTGCTTTAGCTGTAAAGGCTTTATAGCACGTGTTAGTGTCTAGTAGGGCTGGTCCCATGGTACAGCTCTTTTTAAATGTTTCCTGACTTCTTACGTGTTTATTTTTCCATATGAACTTTACTTCTTCTTGTCTAGCTCCATAAACAATGTCGTGGTATTTTTATTAGCATAAGTTAATTTATGAATTAAGTTTATAGAATAACTTCGGGAGAACTAACATCTTCATAATGCTGAGTAATCCTATGCAAGACAGAGAATGTGTTTCCTTTTGTTCAAATCCACTCTTGTGTCTTTCAGGAAAATTTTGGTTTTCCTCTAAGGTTTTGCACATTTTCTGTTAAATTTATTCCCAAGTGCTGTTTTTTCTTTCATTTTTGTTGATATGGTAAATGGTGGATTCTCTATTACTATAGTCTCCAACTGATAATGTGTATATGAAGATTATTGGTTTTTTTTTTTTTTTTTTTGTCTTTTGAAATTATATCCTTCTTCTTGACTGAATGCTTTTATTGTTTGAGTGCTGAGTGTTTTTAAACAATTTTGTGTTTCTCCTTCCCTGCCAAAAAACCTGTTAGTCTTCCAAAAACCTGGATATCAGTAACATGGTTATAATGAATTATTTGAAGATTTTTTCCTGCCACACTTCAACCACAACTTGTGAAGGTGGGTAAATGAAAATTAAGAAATGTACATTTTATGACATAGTGTTCTCTCAAATCGCTATATTTAAATTATGGTAAAAATTTTCAAAGTCCTATTTAAGCAACAAAGTGAAATTGTGGCTGGTATCTGGGAATGTGAGGTATACTTCTTTCCCATGGCTCCTTACAATTTTTTGTTTTTTTTGCTGAGGAAGATTCTCCCTGAGCTAACATCTGTGCCAATCTTCCTCTATTTTGTGTGTGGGTCACTGCCACAGCACGGCTGATGACAAGTGGTGTAGGTCTGTGACCGGGAACTGAACCTGGTCTGCAGAAGTGGAGCACCTAACTTAAGCACTAGGCTTCAGGCCAGCCCCTCTTTACAAATTTTTTAGAAAGACTTTAACCATTGTTTACAAATATAAAGCAGATTATACTTGTGTGATTTTGAACCATTTAAAACCTTAGTAACCTATTGGGTAGAAGGTAGGGAGAGACCTTCACATATTTTGAAGACTTCAGATTTCCAAAAGGCAGTAGACAAAGCTAGCTTTTTTTTTTTTTTTTTTAAATCTAATGTTTTATGTGTTAAAATGCATTAACTAAGGATAGTACACAATTAAGTACCTAATTGTGTTGAAAATGCAATTGCACATTTAGGAAAATTCTCACTAGTTTTCAAGTTGTTTCTGTGCTCCTATAACCATTTCAATTGCTCTTTAATCTCCCTATTTAAACTATTTATTTGCATCCTAATGAATGCAGTGGAAGCTTCTAATTAAGTGCATAGCACCAAATTTATTTACACCTATTGCCTAAGTCTCAAAACCAAGTCATGCCAGGATCCAGAGGGGCAGTTACATCTCAGAAAATAAATACCGTTACAGAATTTATCTCCGTGTTTGCACTGAGTGTCTAGAAATCAAATATTGAAAGGAACATAAAAGAAGTGTATGTGCTTTGAGTAGGTCTTGAAGCTTAGTTGCCTTTTTTTTTGCATTAGGGGCCTTCTTAGAGTTAATTCAACGAAAAAATATGTCTCAATATATTCTTATAGGTAGTTCTGGTGAAATGAAGAAAAATTGGGTTATTAGAGCAAATTGGTGATTTCAATAAAGTCAAATTAAATTAAATTAGATTAAAATTAAATTAGAGCATTGAAGATCCAGAGTGTCAAAGAGAATAAATACTGATTCATTTGTTCATTTATTTATTCATTCGAATATCCTCTTCACGTTTCTAGGTTCTGGCACTGGTTTAAGCAAAACACAAGGGATTTAGCAATAAACAAAACGTGAATCTCTGCCCTCCTGGACATTATATTACACTATGATGGAATGAAACAGGAAGGTTAGCTGAAACGTTGGTGTCCAGGGACTAGCAATAATCTATCTGGACCTTAATTAAAATTCCAGGGCAATATATAGGGCTTAATAAGAAGGAAAAGTCCATCTTCCTGGGAAGCCTCAATTAGTTAGAAATGGCTCCGTGGTTGGGTTGAGTAGGATGTGAACATGGTTAGTGAAAGACTAGTTAGATTGCTTGGTGAAGAATCCCTAGGGGTTGTGTCAGCAGTTCCAAGAGTTACCAAAGAGGAACTGGGCAAAATGGTGGAATGAGTTAATTCTTGAGGTAGAGTTCATACGGTTTGTGTAGAAGGAAAAAAGGTTTGGAGGGGAGAGGAGGGGGCTTTCTCTGCTACACCCCATAGGCCTTCTGGCATAAGACACAATGTGATTGAAGAGGTACTAGTCATTGTACTAAGTGGGGAGGACAGTGATATTAGCTGGCTGTGGCTTGGTAGGTAGAGCTATAAAAGGTTTGAAATCTAGGTACAGTCTCATATAAAATCAAATCATATGAACCAATTATTTAATTATGGTTTTTCTAACCTCTGATCATGTGTCCCTTTTCTACGTCCTGTTATAAGACAGCTCGAGTAAGTCCCAATTAAAAAGGGCCAAGTGTAGGAGTAAAAGAAGAGGCAGACTTCTATTTCCTGTCTTAGGTGACTTGTGTGAAAGATGGACCAAAATTCTTGTTACCATTCTGGAAGGTTCTGGAAGGCAGAGAAGAACTTCCATCTTTCACTTCCTTTTTAGCTCATCTCCATTTCAATGTCTAGGACAGACACAGAAAAAGAAATTCCTTATTTTCCACTAGTGAGAATATGAAATCATACTATCAATCCCTCCTTTCATCTCGTATTACTCAAGGGTGAACATAAGACTTGACTGACAGCAAAATACTCCTTGACTTTGCCTGCAAATATGAATGCCTTTTGTTTCAACTAATGTTCTTTTTGTTCTGAGTTGTTGAAGTCTTTATACATTTTAGTAATCAATTCTTGAACTTTTGAGATGAATTTACATTTGGCACACGTTATTTATTATTAATGATTACTTGAGTAATCCAATATAAATTCCAATCTCCTTGCCAAATATATAACACTTCTTAACTTCATCCAAAAAGAGGGGGTGGGGAATGGTTTTGTTAGTCCTTAATTATGAACAAGTAATTTGGTTTAACCTTTTCTTTGAGGTAGGGAAATAAGGTTGGGAAGAATGATACGTCAATGATGTTCATACTGGAAGTCCAAATCTTGTTTGTAGCTCACTTCCTGCTTCCTTCCTTCCTTAAACAGTCATTCATTTGATAATTATTGATTGAGCACTGACTGTAAATGTGTAAATACATATTAGGGTCTTAGCACAGGGCCACTGGCCTAAGTGAGGGCTGAAAAAATGTCAACCGTTAGTAGCCATTAGTATGTGCCAGATGAATTTAAGTCAAATGCGTTCTAAAGCCATTGTTTCAATTTTTCTAAATGCTTTTTTCGTTTTTTTAGGTTTTTTTGGTATTACCTAGTGTTTGTGATCTGTTCCCTGTTTACTATACCAATTTCTCTTACCCTTTTCCCCGCCTCCCCTTCCTATGCTTGGCAGCAGCATACCCTCTGGGCCACCACATTTTCTTTGAGTATCCCATTTGTTTCTTATCCTATGCCACTCTAGACTACACTCAGAAAAGGAACTTTGGAACTGGAAAATACTATGCTGGTAAAGGTATTATTAGTATTATACATAATTTCTGTATCAGTTTTTCTAAAACAAAGTACTTATTCAAAACGCCCATTTTCCAGGCTTATCAATGAAAACCATGTTAATGTCCTGGAATTTAACTTAGAAAACATTCTTTAGCATTTTTATTATAGTGATTTTAAAGTCCTTGTCTTAGAATTCTAACGTCTGGGCTATCTCTGGATCTGCTTATATTGATTGTTCCTCTCTTTATTATGGATCTCATTTTCTTTCTTCTTTGCGTCTCGTAATTTTTGATTGCGTATGATCTGTATAAAATACTGAAAAATATAATATTTTTCTCTGAAAAAGGGCACTTGTGTCCTTCTTGTATCGGGCCATTAGAATGGGGGCTGAGTCAATCTGACTTGCTTATTTGGTCTGTTCTTTCTGGAACTTCCGTTACCGAAATGTAGGATGTCTTGGACCAGTCTTCTAGTTTTCCTATATTTTTTCCCCTGTTTTCCATCTTTTTGTCATTGGTTCTACTTTCTGGAAGATTCCCCCAGTTGTAGCTTACAAACTTTCTATTGAATAGTTCACTTTAGCTTTTAAATTTATGATTTCTGAGAACTCTATTTTGTCCTCTGAATTTAAAAAAATGGCTTCCCATTCCAGTTAATGAATGCAGAATTTTCTGTTATCTTTCTGCAGGTATTAAGGGCAGTTTGGCTCTGTGTTGTCTCAGCTTCTCTTTAGTCCCTGTCCCCCGTTTACTCCTGTTTGTTTTGGTCTCTCTTTCCTGGTAGAGGCTTTCCTGGAGTGTCTGGTGATCCGTAGCTGGCTGCTCCTATGTAAGAACAAAGCACTAAGAAGCTGACTTGGCTGCTCTGAGAGCACGGGGCGGGGGGCTCGTCAGCCGGTGGGCTTCTCTGTGGAGAGACTTGGCTGGGCTGTTTTCCTGGGGAACCCCCAGAGGTCATGATCCGTGGGTCTTTACTCGGGTTCACCAGTTTCCACAGAGTGAAATTCTCTAATCTCTGAGTGTTTAAGACCAGCTTTCTGGGTGCCTAGCTGGGGGAATGGAGAGGGGCATGTCTCACCTTGCAAGATGTAGAATTTCACTGTCTCCCCATTTTCAGTGTCCCGAGGAGGGGAGGGGATCTCATAGGGGCCGTTGCTTCTCATCTAGACTCAGTCAACCCTATTGTCTTTAGTCTCACCTGTATCCTCACCTTCACAGGGACCTGCACCTTTCATTCCCAGACTTTTTCAGCGTCTGCAGCCCAAATCAAGTTGGCTTTTGTCTCCCCCCACACCAGCTTAGGTTTCACCTTTCTCTGGTCTGCTAAGTCAGCTACCTCACAGCCATCTGCTTTGCAGCTTCCAAATTTGACTATTGTCATCAGCTCTTGTTTTCCTTTCATACTTGTGGATTTAAGCCTTATTTTATTTTTATTTTTTTATTTTTATTTTTTGATGAGGAAGATTGGCTATGGGCTAACATCCATTGCCAATCTTTGACTTTTTGCTGAGGAAGATTGGCCCTGAGCTAACATCTGTTCCCATCTTCCTCTATTTTGTATATGGGATGCCACCACAGCACGGCTTGATGACGGTGCATAGGTCTGCCCCCGGGATCTGAACCCTCGAACTCCGGGCTGCCAAAGTGGAGTGCGTGAACTTAACCATTACACCACTGGGCTGGCCCCGAGCCTTATTTTTTTTTTTATTCTCTATTTTTAAAATTTAGGAAAGTTTTCAAGAAGGGAAGGGAAAGGAATGATTGCTTTACGATATTCAACTGGAAGACTTACTATTCTTTTATATATATGTTTATATGAATGATGAGTCTTCTGATAAAGTGATATACATATATGTATACACACACATATATATGTACATATATACATATGTATATACCACTTTATTAAAGATATATAGCTTTAATGAACTATTTCCCTGGGGAAAATATAGAAAACTGTGAGTAGGAAGTTATCATGCAGAAGATACTACATACTAAACATGTTTAAAACATGCATGGGTAAATGCAGTTTCATCTCTTTATCTTTAATCTATAACTTTCCCCACATTGGTTCCCTCTAAGTGTAATTTTTAAAAACTTTAATAAGAATATTCCTTTCCAATTTACCATATTTTTATAAAAACAAACTTGAAAATAGCCTATTGTCCACTGAAAAAAAAAAGGCACAGAATATATATTTTATTACATTTTGTTTTTGAAGCCAGTGCTTATATTTCAGCAGGAGAATGAGGCCTGTTTACTCTGGAACGTAATGTCTACAGTGCTCTGGATTCTTGTTATTTGTTGCTTTCTATTTGCATTTCTGCATTTTCTCTATTTCTAGTCAAAAAATATTTGCTGTCAGCATATGATTTTATTTTATTTTATTTATTTATTTTTTGTGAGGAAGATCAGCCCTGAGCTAACATCCATGCTAATCCTCCTCTTTTTTGCTGAGGAAGACCGTCTCTGAGCTAACATCTATTGCCAATCCTCCTGCTTTTTTTTTTCCCCCAAAGCCCCAGTAGATAGTTGTACGTCATAGTTGCACATCCTTCTAGTTGCTACATGTGGGACTCGGCCTCAGCATGGCCGGAGAAGCAGTGCGTCGGTGCGCGCCCGGGATCCAGACCCAGGCCGACAGTAGCGGAGCGTGTGCACTTAACCGCTAAGCCACGGGGCTGGCCCCATGTCAGCATATGATTTTAAATTGTGTCCATTTGGGGACAAGCCTAGATGTAAAGTTACATCTTTACCCCTTTCTTTTTTTTTTTTCATTTGCAAAGGATTTTTTGTTTTGTTTTGTTTTGTTTATTGTGGTAACATTGGTTTATAATATTACATAAATTTTAGGTGTACATCATTATACTTCTATTTCTGCATGGATTACATCATGTTTTCATGTTCGCCACCCAAATACTAATTACAATCCATCACCACACACATGTGCCGAATTATCCCTTTCGCCCTCCTCTCTCCCCTCTGCCCCTCTGGTAACCAGCAATCCAATCTCTGTCTCTGTGTTTGTTTGTTGTTGTTATTATCTACTACTTAATGAGTGAGATTATATAGTATTTGACCTTCTCCCTCTGCAACTCATTTCAAAGTGACTCATTTCACTTTGCACAATACCCTCAATGTCCATCCATGTTGTCACAAATGGCTGGATTTCATCATTTCTTATGGCTGAGTAGTATTCCATTGTGTATATATACCACATCTTCTTTATCCATTTGTCCCTTGATGGGCACTTAGGTTGCTTCCAAGTCTTGGCTATTGTGAATAACGCTGCAATGAACACAGGGGTGCATGTACCTTTACAAATTGGTGTTTTCAAGTTCTTTGGGTAAATACCCAACAGTGGAATAGCTGGATCATATGGTAGTTCTATCCTTGATTTTTTGAGGAATCTCCATACCATTTTCCATAGTGGCTGCAACAGTTTGCACTCCCACCAGCAGTGTATGAGAGTTCCCTTCTCTCCACATCCTCTCCAACACATGTTGTTTCCTATCTTGTTAATCATAGCCGTTCTGACGGGCGTGAGGTGATATCTCATCGTAGTTTTGATTTGCATTTCCCTGATAATTAATGATGTTGAACATCTTTTCATGTGCCTGCTGGCCATCTGTATATCTTCTTTGGAGAAATGTCTGTTCAGGTCTTTTGCCCATTTTTTAATTGTTTACCCCTTTCTTTACCACCACGCTGCTGCAGCTGCCTCATCTTCCAAATGGCCTGGCATCACTGCTTCTCTTGTGTGAGGTCCAGTGTGGGATCACCTGCAGTCCAGAGGAGGAGGAGGGGAGGGGAGGAGGAGGAGGAGGAAGGAGGAGGAGGAGGAAGGAGGAGGAGGAGGAAGAGGAGGAGAAAGAGGATTACTAACGCGCACTGAGTGCTTATTCTTTTCTAATCACACCGCTAAATTCTTTTTCTGCGTTATTTGGTTTAATCCTTTTAAGAACCCTCTGGGGTAGAAACTATTTTTATTCCTATTTTATAGGTGAAGGAATGGTCCTCAAATTCCATTTTTTCTGCTACCTGCCCAAATAGTGATTCTGGGATCCCAGAGGAGGCCAACGGGAAGTGCTAATGAACACTTCAAGACGGGGGAGGGTAGAAAGAGCAGGGTCCTTGGCCCCAGACTTACCTTATTTGAATCCAGTGCTGCTACTCATTGGCTATGTTAACACTCACAAGTTTTGCAAACATTGTGGGCACTCATTGATCTCGTTACCTGTAAAATGAACACAATAATATCATGTTGTAAAGATTAAGGCATTTAGAGTAGCAGCCTAGTATCCATAGTAGATAATAAATATTAGTTCCTTTTTCCTCCCTGCCTTCAGTTAGAAATGATGGGATGAAGTGGAGATAGAACCTGCTTTGGGCAAGCTGATGGAGAAGAAGAGAGCGCTGTGTGGGATGTGTGCCCTTTGAGTCAAATCTCACTTTGGGGTGGAGAGTTGAGGTGTGTCCTGATCCCATCCTGAGTTCCTGGTTCACGGGCTAAGCAAGAACATAGGGTATTTTTACAAAAGGCCGATACTGGCCAGTACCATGCAAGTGTTCTCTGGCCCAGCCCTCGGGGTGATTGTTACCAGTTAAAGAAGGAACCTCTCAAGTCTGAAGGAGCAGGATTGGGGGTGTGGTCTCACTCTTCAAGGGTGGCCAAGAGTGCTCTGTAGTCATGGAGGGGAAAACCCCCCGGGGGCCGGGGATAGAGCTGCTGGCCAAGAATCCCTTCCGGTCCAGAACGGAAGGGAGGGCGCTAGGAGAATTCAGAACCCAGGAACCTTCCTTTGTGGGATCTTGACGTGAGTTCCACTTTGATTCATTCAGACATTCATTCAACATGTATTCATTGAGCTCCCACTCTGCAGCAGCTGGGAGGGTTGGGGGGGTTGAGAGGTGGCCAGAGCATGAGCCATGGGGCCCACCACCTGGACTGGAATCCCCCTTAGGAGCTGTGTGGTCTCAGACCTGTTACTTTACCACTGGCTTCAGATTTATTTACCTGTAAGGTGGAGAGAGTAATGACCTCCAGAGAATGTTGTAGTGAAGATTAAATGACTTAATACATATAAAGTGAATTGAACACTGCCTGCCACATACTCAATGCCCAATAAATTTTAGCTATTTTGATGTACCAGACTGGGCTAGAAGATCAGAAATTCAAAGACTAATAAGTCTTAGAGGCCTACCAGGCACTCACTCAGAGTTCCCTCATCCCTGGCAGGGCAGGTGGAGTCTGGATGTTCCTTTCAAAGCAAAGATAGTGTCGGGCAGATCCCAGACCCAGTTCCCAGCCCTGTCTGATGAGAGGGTCTTTGAAAAGCTCAGGTTGCATCCCATGGTTTCATGTCTGAATCTTTCTTCTCTGGTTCCTGACTGGCCTTTTTTACCCATGTCCTTTCTTTTGGGGACAGAGACCACAATGTAATGGGAGCCAGCCCAGTCTGAGAGCTAAGCTTGGGGAGCACCGTAGACTTGGAGAAGCTTCAATGGTGACTCTTTCAAGGCTGTGAAGTTGGATGGAAGTTTGGAAAGTTATGAGTTTAAAGTAGCTGAAAAGTGCCTACGAGAGCACTGAAGCCAATCCCCCACTCTTCCATGACCTGAGACGTGGTGAGGGTCAGTGACTTGACCACCCATGTCAAAGGCAAGGCAAAGGCAGGACTAGAACCCGGATCTCCACTTCTCCTCACAGGCTCCTGGGACTTTAGAATTGGAAAGGCCAGGCTGGCCCGGTGGCTTAGTGGTTAAGTGCACGCGTTCCGCTGCTAGCGGCCCGGGTTCGGATCCTGGGTGTGCACCGATGCACTGCTTCTTTGGCCATGCTGAGGCCGTGTCCCACATACAGCAACTAGAAGGATGTGCAACTATGACATACAACTATCTACTGGGGCTTTGGGGGAAAAAGTAAATAAAGAAAATTATTAAAAAAAAAAATAGTATCGAAACATTAAAAAAAAAAAAAAAGAATTGGAAAGGCCTCTGGACAGCATAGGGTCCAAACTTACTCTTTTCACAGATGATAACACTAAGGCTCAGTGAGGTTGAAAGACAGGTCATTACTGGGCTTACTTCTTAGCTCCACTGAATTTGAGCTGACTTTCTTGTTTATTAAATTGTATTTGGAAAGGTGGCAACCAATTATAGAATAAATAAAGTTCCTAAGAATGGTCCTGGTGCGTAAAGAACATTTTCCCACTTACCTTTAATTTTCTTTAGGTAGGAGAAAAAGGGTTTATACTTGTATCTGTTACTCAGAATGAACACAGGGGGTCTCCACTGCCACGTCTTGGCCTGAAATTAGCTCAGTCTTCCTTGAAAGCCTTACTATACCTAACTCTCATACACGTAGTCTTATGAGTCCAGCAAGGATAAAAAAAGATTATTTACTGCTCTGGAGCTCCATTTTACCAGAAGTCAAAGTCTGAACTGATATTCAGACTCTCATTTTGCCTGGAAGTGTAGGTTTGATGTGAGAGCACGATCTAGGCAAACGTTCAATGATGGCAGCAATGAAAAATGTGGAACACTCCTCATAACCACATTCCAAGAAAAATGATTTCCTGTATTTTAGGGGGGTTCAGGTAGGCTAATACCTCCAATGCCAACATCTGAGTCGGTGACACCATTGAAAAAAGGATTCAAATAGAGGAGAGGGGAATGTGGAACAGGGGTTCTGTTCATGAATTCTTTAATCATGGGAACTAATAAGAATTGGGTGCCATTTTGCTCAGAAAGCTAAAAGAGGTCCTTTTTCTAATAAAATCTTAGGCCTTTACGAGAGCCCACAAGGCCTGCCTCACCTGGGAGCAAGGTCTTCTCCAACTGCTCTGCACCTCACTATGCTCCCGCCCCACCTGCCTTCATTCAGTTCCTCCAAACACTCGCCTGTCCTCTCTCATCCCCTTCACCTGGCTGGTCCCCATTCAGCCTCCAGATTAAACGTCTCTTCCTCAGAGTCTCTCCCTTTACTCCCCTCCTAAGTAAATTCCCGTTATTCTCTGTCACTGGCCCCTGATTCTATCCATCATGAACTCATCACAATTTCCGATTGTACTGTTTTCGTTGGTGTACTGGTTGACTGTTGGTCCCTCCACTAAATTATAGACTCACCTAGGACAGGGGTACTGTCTGTTTCGCTCCCCGGTGCATGAGCACCGAGCACAATGCCTAGCACAGAGTAGCACTTACTATAGACTTGCTCCACTGGGCTTAGGAAAGAAAGAAACAATGGCGAATGGATGTGTGTTTGTGAATAAGAGAAGTGGGTCTGGAGTCTTCACAAGCTGTGAATTCTCTAATCATTTATGTTAAAAAGTGAGGGATATCCTCTGCCTCTACTTTGAGATTTTCTATCCAGGCAGCTCTCAGGGAGAGTGTTTGGGAGTGAACTGAATTGAAAAATAACCGACTCTGGGGCCTGCGGATTGTGTGTGGTGCCAAGACAGAGAGGGAGAGCTCGGAATTCCAACTCCTCTAGTGGTCTCGAGGGAGAGGCAGTCTGAGTGAGATCTTTGTTTCTGTCCAAGAAAGAGGTTCGCAAACTTTAGTATCAACAAGAACAGTTAACTTTTATTAGGCACTTACTATGTACCAGGTACCATGCTAAACACTTTTCAGGGGTTATTGTTGTGGTTAATTCTCACAACAAAACTATGAGCTGCCTACTAATATTATCTCCATTTACATAAGAGGAAACTGAGGCACAGAGAAGTTAGCCAATCAGTCCAAGGTTGCAGAGCTAATAACTGATGAGACCAGGACTAACATCAAAGCCTTGTAGTAGAATCTGAGCTTGCAACTACCACCCTATAAGCCCTTGAACAGATCTTTTGAACCAGCATTTCTCTGAGCGGGGCTGGGCATGTGTGTCTTCAGGGTGTTCCATCAGTGATTCTGTGCAACCAAAGTTTGAAGTTCACCAGCTCTAGTGAGAAGCACTGGAGATCTCATGGCTTCCCATGGCCTCAGCAGGACTTCTCTCGTGAGTAATGGGTCCGCCCTTCTAATCAATGGGACCCTGACCCATGTCCAGGGTGGCGACTCCATACCTCAGGCTGAAGGAGAAAGTGTGAACACTGCACGCAGGACAAGGAACCCTCTTCAGATTCTTACAAACACTGAAAGGTTTGGCTGGAATAAATACAGCCAAGTGCGTGAGGAGTGAAGAGGACAAGAATAAAGGAGAGCTCAGCGTCTGCACAATACATGCTGGGGGCTGAAAGGTAACTGTGTGGAAAGAGAATGGACTTTGGAGCCAAGGTCGCCCAAATCTGAATCCCAGCTCTGCACTTCACTAGTGAGGTGATGTCAACAAGTCCTTCACCCATTCTGAGTCTTGGTTTTCTCATCTACAAAAGAGAGATCATAACTTCTACAGAACGTCTGGAGCAATCTCACTACTTTCTAAAATGTGTGACCAGAAAAGAAACAAGTGACTAGAGAGGAAAAGAATGTGGTTTAAGGAAACAGATGAAGAAGAGGATAAGCCTGCCAAGGAAACCTCCCTGCTGAATGAATTCTTGGCCATTGTTTGCTTCACACAAGTCTTAAAACACTAGATCAAGAGGGCAGAATGTTTTCAAGATAAGACTAACAGCCAGTATCGATTACCTATTAACACTGTTTTAAGAATACTAAGCCATACTAGAAAAAAGCCAACATGTAACTAGAGATTTATGATGGCGTAATATTATAGGGACAGAAATTAGAAAGCAAGTACTTGATCTCTTTCAACAGAAGAGGAGAAAATATTTCTGAATGTAGGGGACAGCTTGCTGACATTTTCTTGGGTGACAATCTCTGCCTTTGCAGATCCAGCAAACACCCACATGCATTCACATTACTTACCCTAAAGAACCTTGAGATCATGTGCTCACCCAAGTCTCGCTTGAGTGTGCAGATTACTATTCTGCTTGTTTCTTGAGTTTCATGTGAAAATCGAGTGTGGCTTGCACCACTGGGGACAAGCTTGCTGGAACCACAGAGCTACCGTGCCATCTGGCTCAGCTCTCTCCATTACTTTGAAACATGCTTTTAAGATGGCACATTTTAACATGCTTTGGAAAGAGTATTTTGGTCAGTGAGTACATAAGGCAGATTTTTTATAAAGTTAATACTAATTAAAATTTACTACTAGTAGTAGTAACAGCTATAATTATTAAGCACTGACTTTTTAATCCTGCCAGCATCATTAGGAGGCATAAGAATTATTATCTCCATTTTACATATGAGGAAACTGAGGCACAGTGAGACTAAGTATCTTGCCCAAAGTCACATTGCTGGTAGGAAGAGAGGCTGGACTGGCACTCAAGGCGTCTGATGGCAGAAACTCCTCTGCTCCTGTAAGATAATTCCAGCTCTCAGCACAGGTCTATGGAGCCCCATTACCCTGGGCAGGGGTTAGCTCTCAACCCTTTCCCTGTCCCAGCTCACTTGAGGGCTTGGTGATTCTGATTGTTCTCTACCCTCCCCTCTCCCTGCTCTGAGTCACTTGCCTTGAGGTTCAGTCCTTGCCCAATATATCCATTTGTCCACTGACCCTGAACTTATACGCAGCCTACACATGGACACAGGGTTACATGGGGGGTTCAACTAAAAGCTACGAAACCAAAGATTTTTGCTCATCCGTGGCACTAGCACTAACGGTTCTCTGGTTGATGTCAAAATTTAAATATCAACCAAGGAGTTCCGTATATTCCGTAAGAGGCTGGCAATGTATGATACCAATGTGCCATCAAGCTTGGGACCAACTGAAGCCCTCTCAAGTAGGAAGGTGTCCCTCTTCCCCAGCTGTAAATCTGGCCCCCAGACATCACGTCTGCGTCTTGGGCGATTCATCAGCGTCACCAGTGGGTATGCTGAGCAGCTGTAAGATCTTCCTGGAGTGTGACAATTGTTTGAGCTTTCAGAATTCTGCAGTGGATATGAGTAGTGAGGAGATGGTAGCAAAAGTCAGAGCAAAGTGGGGTGCAGCAGTTGGAATGATGCCAATCCTTTAAATCAAGACCCAGAGCAGGGAAGGCAAGTCTACGCATTGTCTGGAGGATCAAATCAAAGGTCGGACCTCACGTGAAAATGTTCTGATTGCTTCAAAGGCTCTCAGTCTTACTCAGCACCCATGAGGCTGACATAATCTGTGTTTTTAATAGTGATTGTAACTGGCCGCCAATACCAAGGTGTATCGGCATTCTATTTTCTTTTTGGTGTAGTGGTGATAACCATCAGCTTGCTTTGTCGAAGTATCTTGTATTTGACAAGACTAACAAAATGAGAAACCCGGGAGCTGCCCCTCCCCATTCCATTATCTTTGGTTTAGTTATCCTTTAACCAGATTACCATTATGATTGGAAAGAAAGACCTTGTGCACTTCCTGACAAATCTTGTTTGATGGCATCAGTAAGTCTTGTTTATTTGCAGATTTCAAAGATTACTGTTCAGAATTCAATAGCCGTCAGGAAGCATTTTGCATAATCACACAAATGAATGCACACTTTGCACCCCTTTTTCTTTCCTAAAGACAATCTGGCATTTACAGTGTGACAAAATAACATTTGAATAGTGTTAACTAGGATACGTGTCATCTGGATAGATACCATTAAACCTCTAAGGCAGAGATGCAGGTAACTGCAGGGAGATTTGTCTCATTCTTTAGAATTTCACATTCTCAGGGGTGTGCTGTGTCTGCACGAATCCTTCAGTATGTCAAGAAGAGACAGTAGACCAGAACTTTCTTGGAGACACGTATGTAGCTATGTTTTTAAAGCCAATTTTAGGTCTCCAGAGATAATGGACATAATTAACTTATGGATGGAACAAGGGGGCTCAGCAGTCCAGAACTTTCCCTGAAGAGGGAGAGACCTACTCAGGTCCATAGAGAACAAGGAGGGGTGACAACATCTGACTTGCTGGCTTTCCCACCTTCCTCAAGGATCTGTCCCAATCCCACCACAGCTCTGGCTCTGGGGCTCACACCCTTCTTTCTATAAATCCTTACTTCATGAAAACCATGTTGGAAACACACCCATGTAGAAATGGAAACTTGAGAGTTCCTTTACTACCTTCCCTGGTGATTGAGTTCAATAAGCAATAAAAGCTGTAACCTAAAGGAACGGAATCCTTGTGGAATTTTTGTCTCCACTGGGGATGTGTATCTGTGTGCATGTGTCTGTGTGTGTGTGTGTGCATGCGTGCATATGCATGTCTGTGAATTAAGTCACACACACACTCTGAATTTCTTGGCCAGATTACTAGTTTCTTCTCAAATCTCAAAAAGTACATTTAAAGTCCCACCCGACTGGGCATCTAGTTGTTTGAACAATTCCTTCTGGCATCACGTCCCTATGCCCCGCAGCCAAATACCTTCTCAAGTTAATCTCCTTCAAGCACAGCTTTGTTCCAGCCACACATTACCATTTTTCAGTGCCCCTGCCCCCACATCCTCATCCCAACTAAAACACCTTCAATAGATCCTCATTGTCTAAAACTAAAACATGAATTAATTGACTGGCATTAGTGCTCTACAAAAATTAGTCCAAACACACTAGCAGCTTTAAAACATCCACTATCCTAACTCATGCCACATCCCAGCTAAACGAGGGAGTGAGTGCGAAGACAAGAGAGGGCCAAACGCTGAGCCTGGGTGTGCCGATGCTTAGAGGATTGGAAGATGAGGGGGATTTAGCAAAGGCAGAAGAACATGGCCAGTGAAGCAGAAGGAGAGCCCAGAGAGTGGTGTCCCGGAGGCCGAGTGAGCAGGGTTTCCTGTAGGAGGTCGTGAGCAGTTTGGTTAAATGCTGCTGATGGATGGAGAGAGATGAAGATTAAGTGATACCTACTGGGTTGGGCAATATGAGCTCATTGGTAATCCTGATAAAAGCAGCTTGGTGGGGGCAAGAGCATAATGAGAGTGGGTTCAAGATAACGTGGGGTGAGAGGATATGAAGTTCTTACAGGGAGTAAGAGCTAACTGTTTGAGACATTACTAGAAAGGCGAGTAGAGACAAAGGGTGACATCTAGAGGGGAACATGAGGCCAGAGGAAGTCTCATTTTGGTTTAAAAAGATGGAGGATATTACTGCATATTTCAATGTCACATGGGAATGCTCCTGTAGAAAGGGAGGAAGCGATGATGAAGACGAGTGTGGCAACTGCAGAACAAGATCCTTGCCTCTGTGAGAGAGGGTGGGACCTTGTGCCCAAGTGGAGGGCTCCAGACAGGCCACTGTGGTAGTAACAGGAGGAATGAGAAAGTGGGAGAGGTAGGAGAAGGCAGGAAGGCTGGAACATTTGGTGTTTTAAGGATGAGGGAGTTCTCCTTCGATTACTTCTATTTTCTCAGTTGGTGGTGTAGTGGTTAAGATGGGGCGCTCTCACTGCCATGACCCGGGTTCATTTCCCCGTCAGCGAACCACACCATCTGTCCCTTGTCATACTGTGGTGGCTGCATGTTGCTGTGATTTCAAATGCCAGCAGGTCACCCATGGTGGACAGTTTTCAGCAGAGCTTCCAGACTAAGACAGACTAGGAAGAAGGACCTGGCCACCTACTTCTGAAAAAATTGGCCATGAAAACCCTGTGAATAGCGGGGGAGCATCCTCTGATACAGCGCTGGAAGGGGAGAGGATGGTGCAAAAAGACCGGGCAGGGTTCTGCTCTGCTGTCCACAGGGTCGCTAGGAGTCGGAATCCACTCGACGGCACTAACAACAAAAATATTCTCAGTGAAATAAAAAGCTGAGAGGGAGGAAAGGTGAGGAGGTGCTGACGTATGAGGAGAGAAGAGAAGGTGGAAAACAGTCCTTTAGGAGAGGGAAGAAAGTTGGCTAGGGGAACACGGTGAACTGCCAGTTGGCCCTCAGGGCTGTTTAGATCTGTGAGCAGGAATTTAAAGTGAGACCAGCTAGCACAGTCATGAGTTTTCTCTAGGTAAATTCAGCTGGAACTTTGTTTATATTGAAATCTATTCTTAATTCAAGAGTTACATGGGTTGTTTATTACTGGTGGGAAAGTGTACCAGTGTTAACTGGTACAGTCTTGCTTGATGGATATATATAGAGAGAGGCCTTAAAAAGGTTTACTCTTTAAACCAGTAATTTGAATCTTATGAATTTATCCTGATGTAACCAGAAGCTTGGACAAAAATTTTATGTATACAGGATTTCCATGGTAATATTCATAAAATAATAACTGGAAACAATCTCAGTATTTAGTGATAAGGACTTAGATTCCAGGAATTTCATTATGTATCAGTAAGGAAATGGAATTTGAATAGCCCAAGAATGGACTATTTATATGTCCTTTAAATATTGTGTTTGCTTTTTAACTAGAAATTGATATTGAGAAATTCTCACAAAATAAAATTAAGTAAGAAATCCATTACAACCATCCTGGTCGAAATCACCGTATCACGGGCCGGCCCTGTGGCTTGGCGGTTAATTGTGTGCGCTCTGCTGCTGGCGGCCCGGGTTCAGATCCCGGGTGTGCACCGGTGCACCGCTTCTCCGGCCATGCTGAGGCCGCGTCCCGCATACAGCAACTAGAAGGATGTGCAGCTATGACATACAGCTATCTACTGGGGCTTTGGGGGAAAAAAAATAAATAAAAATAAAAAATATTATAAAAAAAAAAGAGAAATCACCGTATCATGTCTCACTTGAAATATTGCAAAGGCCTTTTAAACAAGTCTCCCCATGTCCTCTCTGGTCTGCCACCTGTTCTGTTCTTCATACCACAGCAAATGGGGCTGTTAATAAACATCTTTAAAACATGATCTTGACAATTCTCTGCTTGTAAGGTTTAAGTGGGTTCTCATTTCTTTCTTTTTTTTTTTTTTTTGGTGAGGAAGATTGGCCCTGAGCTAATATCTATTGCCACTCTTCCTCTTTTCACTGAGGAAGATTAGCTCTGAGCTAACATCTGTGCCCACCTTCCTCTATTTTTATGTGGGACGCCACCACTGCATGGCTTGATATGCGGTGTGTAGGCCCGAGCCCGGGATTGAACCTGTGAACGCCAGGCTGCCAAAGCCGAGTGCATGAACTTAACCACTTGGCCAGCCCTCTTATTTCTTGATCTCATATTCCAAATCCTTGTTGCAACCTCCAGGGTCCTGTGTGATCCACCCCCTCCCCACACTCAAGCTTTCTTGCTCCAATACTCTGCAGCTTTAGCTGCTCCAGGCCCGTTGCACATGTGCGTGCTCTTTCCTCTGCTTCAATTGCTCTCTTCACCTTCTGCCTGCTCCAGGCCCACTTAACTCCTACTCATTCCCCAGGTCTCACCTTATACCTCTCTTCCCTGACTCATTTATGTCCTGAATCAAACTGTGACAACACAAAGTAGATCAGGTAACCACAAAATCCAGGGTTAGTTGCAGGCTTGATCTAGGACTCAAAAATTGTCACCAGGACTTGATTATCTCTTTGCCTCTTGGCTCCACTTCTTTGGCATTGGCACCAAAAAGAAGCTCATGCTTCATGGTGCTAAGATGGCTGCAGTGGCTCCAGCTTCCTCCTTCACCTTCAAACCTAGTAGGAAGAGTGGAATTCTCCAAGAGGATTCCAAAAAATGTACCAGAATTTAGTCTTGTTGGCTTGGGTTACTTGATTCTAAGCATATGCTTATTTTAGAACCAATCATTGTCGCTGTGGGAAAGCAATGCTCTGATCTGCCAGGACTCGGTCATATGTCACTCCTACGGCTGAGAGTTCACATGTGCGTTGGGTCCCTAAACCCAAACTGGGATTACAGGAAGCAGGAGGAATGGGTTCTGGGGAGGCAAACAACAAATTCTGCCAGGAATTGTTTTACTACATGTCTACAGGGCACCTTACCCCTCCCTTTCATAGCATTTGTGATCATTACACATTGATGTATGTCATTATCTGTTTAATATTCGTCTTCCCCCTAATACTGTACACTCATCTGGAGAGGGAGCATGTCTCCTTTTGCACTGCTCTATGCTCAGTAGCCAGCACAGTTCTTGGCACAGAGTAGATGCTCAATTAACATTTGTTCAATAACTATGTTACTAAAAAAATAAAACAGTAGACTATAAAACAGTACATATGGTAGAATTCCAATTTTTGCTTTAAAAACTAAATCTCTTTTTCTCTCCTCCTCTGTGTCTGCAGAATACAAACCTGAAAGGAAATACACCAAATATAACAGTGGTTATTTTATCTTTTTTATTTTGGTGAGGAAGGTTAGCCTTGAGCTAACATCTGTTGCCAATCCTCCTCTTTTTTGCTGAGGAAGATTGGCCCTGGGCTAACATCCAGGCCCATCTTCCTCTATTTTATATGTGGGACGCCTGCCACAGCATGGCTTGGTAAGCGGTGCATAGGTGTGTGCCAGGGATCCGAACCTGGGAACCCTGGGCCGCTAAAGCGGAGCATGCGAACTTAACCACTAAGCCACTGGGCCAGCCCCTGACAGTGGTTATTTCTTGATGGTAGAATTAAGAGTGGGGTTTTAAAATAACGCTTGACTGTATTTCCCAGATCTACAATGAAACATTATTTTTTAATTGAAAATTTTCTGAAAATAGTCTTTAGAAATCTACCAGATAAGGTTCTTCCATTTGGAATTAAAATATCCTGTTTTAATGAGAAAAGGGGTTTTCTAAAGAACATCAGGCCTCAAACCAAGTTTCCCCAAGATGAGATGAATTCCTGAACACTGCAGAAGGGATTACTGAGACGTTGATGACTTAAGACTTGTTAATAGCAGGACACTGAGCAACAGCAGGGCCAGTTTCAATCAAATATATGTGCTGTTGTGGAGGCATTGTACAAGCTGACTTTGAAGTTGGCCTCTCCTTTGCTTCTTTTATTTTTTTAAACTCGCAGCTTGATCTCTCTTAATTCCTAGAATGTTAGTATTTCAGTTTATGGACTATCATCATTTTACTTTATTATCATGTCCCTAATTTGTTTTTCTACCCCCACCCCCTCTGCGCCCTACTCCCCTTGTGGACTCGATGGCGGCTTTTACTGCATTCTCTATATCTTGTGTTACTATGTAGTTAAGGAGAGATCTGAGAACTGAAACTCATAAATCGAGTTGACCTAATGTCAAGGCACTGTGTTGTGAGTAAATGTACGCACACAGAATTGCACAGCCAGCTCAGAGACGACCTAATTAGAAACACATAACCCTGTGCACCCTGGCTTCTGCCTGTGACAGCAGATTCTGAACTTAAAGACACTGTCAAGATGGGACCAGGGAAGCTCTCTTTGCAGTGGAGCATCTTGAGCTACAGGGCCTCTGGGTCCTCCCCGGGGTTGGCCTCATTCTTGGTGGACCTGATGTGGAGTTCAGAAGGGAGCAAAGATGGG
Organism: Diceros bicornis minor; assembly: GCF_020826845.1. Taxonomy (NCBI): domain Eukaryota; kingdom Metazoa; phylum Chordata; class Mammalia; order Perissodactyla; family Rhinocerotidae; genus Diceros; species Diceros bicornis. The sequence continues at coordinate 13,499,586 of NC_080776.1, read as the reverse complement.
ATAGGGAAGTCAAGACTCAAAAATGCAAGTTATCTGCTGAGACATGTGGGCGTTCTGGATATACGTTGCTTAACACCCACTGTTGTGTCCTGAGCGGGTCTCCAGGTGTGAGGCTCTGGGGGGGCGGTCAGCCGGAGCCTTGTGCCTTGATTCCAGGCTTAGCTCTGCCTCTTGAGCTGTCTGTGCCTGCTCTGGCCTCACTGCCTCTGAGTCTCAGGCTCTCATCTGTACAATGGGCACAGTACCTCCTCTCTTACAGGCTGTCTTCAGGGCCAGATAAGATAACCTATGTGAAATGGCCAGCCCTGAGGGTGATTTGGGGTGTGAGGTGAGAATCTGGAGGGAAGAACATTAGGGGGCTGAAGCCCAGGAGAGCATCCACTGCCCATCTCAGCAAGGTCATGAGGGAAGGCAAAGGATGCTCTTATTTTTTAATTAAACTCCCCTCCTTCTCTAATCAAACAGTTGATACCGAGCAATGGGCTCGCTCTGCTCCCCGAGATGTGAGCCAATTAATCACAATGAGTTAGAGGGCCAGCCCCGTGGCTTAGCGGTTAAGTGCGTGTGCTCCAATGCGGGCGGCCCCGGTTCGGATCCCGGGCCCGCACAGACGCACTGCTTCTCCAGCCATGCTGAGGCCGCGTCCCACATATAGCAACTAGAAGAATGTGCAACTATGACATACAACTATCTACTGGGGCTTTGGGGGAAAAATAAATAAATAAATAAAAATAAATAAAAATAATCACAACGAGTTAGAGATCGAGAAACAAGGTTTAATTAGATTAGCTGGCAAATCGGAAGACAGTTGACTAATGTCTCAAAGACCCATCTTCAAAGATTACAGAATCTTGAGGCAGTTACACAGGGAAAAGGGGCAGTACGGAGGGGGTCCGGGTCCAGGGATGTTGGTCTCCAGGCGTGACGGGCTCCAGGCATCACATTGTTCCATTCTTCTGTCAGCTGTGATGGATGCCTTGTAGGTGTGTTTCCCGCCTGTGGTCAGCCTGTTCCTGGAGGGAAACGCATAGAACAAAGTTTTAATTTATCGAACTATTGGGGAGTACATACATAAGTGGAGGCCATAAATCAGGAGAGCACATGAATTTTTTAGAGTACGTGCAGAGCAGCGAGTAGTCACACAGAGGAGAGGCTGGGGCCATTTACTGTAACAAGATGGCCTCACTCATGCTCACTTACACATTCCCTCTCACTTGGGCCACACAGGAAGGGAACTTTTCCTGCCTTAATCTTTTACTTAACTGTCATGACAAGAGCACTGAGATTTCTTTAGCATTAAAACTCACCTTTAGTATTCCCATCTCTTTCCACTAGCAATAAAACTCTTAAGGCAGAAGGCTCCCGGTGCCTTTTATAGGATCAGCAAGGTGGGTGGGACGGGGCTGGGCCCTGCCCTGAAGTCAGAAAGGAGGAGAGGCACAAAGGTTAGACTCTAGTTAGGTAAAGCCAAAAGGCCCAGACAGGGAGAAAACACACCCTGCGGGGGAGAATTAGGAGTTTAGAAGGCAGCTCTCCTAAATTCATAGTAAGTTGTAGATCATCTGTCAGAAGGCAAACTCACCCCCAGCCTGGGGTGTAATTGTTAAGTAATCGTCCACCAGTCCTCTGGCAGATGCCACACACCAGGGGTAGAAGCCAACAGGTTTGTAGGACATGGCGGCACTGAACTTTCTGACAACTTTGAGGGTCGAGGCTGTTGCTGCCTTGGGGGCTTTTAGTCTACATACATGATGCCCTAATGTAGGGAGGCCATTGCTTCTGGCTCCTGCCACCTCTCCCACCTTGTCTAACTTAACTCCAGCCACAGAGGCCTTCCTTGAGAAAGGACTTTTTTTCTTTCAGAGCACTGGCTTCTCACCTCCAGGTCTCCTGTCACCCCCTCAGGGGCCAGCCTTCCCTGATGCCCCAGCTAAATAAATGTAGCCTCCCCTGTGTCTCTCCCAGCAAGCTGCGCTCACTTGCTTCCTAACCTTCTCACCTGCTTAGCCCTTATCTCAGTCTGTCATGATTTATTTACTTGTTTATTATTTGTGGTCCCACAAGACACTATAAGCTTCAGAAGAAAGACGGCTTGTCTATTCCCAGCTGGAGCCCCCAAGCCCCTCTGTAGGGCTTGGCACAGAGTAGCATTGACAAATGTGGCATCAGCGCATGGGTGGACGGAGTGTCCCCTATTTCACAGTCATCTGAGCCAGCCCACACCCCGCCTCGGGCACACAGTAGATCCTGGGAAGGAACTGCACCAATTTTGGCTTCCAGGGACCACCCAGGAAAAGATTCTTAACTTTTTTAGGGTCACGATCTCTTTAGGTATTTGATAAAACCAAGCGACTTTCCCAAAATAAATATGCACTCAAAACTCTGCTTACGATTTGGGGGTTTGGAGACTCAACTCCCCAGGTAAAAACTCTACAGACTTAGAAAAATCAAGGAGAGGAGAGAAATTGAGACTCGACGCCACAGTCTTAGGAGACACCTCTGAAAACCGGACCTGTGTAAAATGATCTGGGATTGCAGTTATATATATATATAAAAGAACGGAGGCGAGAAATCGCTTCCAGTTCCGGCTCTGCCCAACGCTGCCTCTCTACGCGGTTTAGGACAAGACAGCCTCTGATAGCTGCCGCAAGTGTTTCGAGAAATCTCTTTGCAGGGTCTGATAAACGTTTGTGGAATCAATGGATGACACATTTGCGCAGCAGAATCAGGACAGCGGCTTCCTCCGGGCTGCCCGCGCAGGGTTCCCAGCGCGACACCCGCGGGCTTCTGGCCGCCCGCCGCGCGCAGACGAGGCCCAGGTGCGGCGCGCGCAGGTGCATTCACACCTGGAGCCGCCAGCGCGGGGCGGGGGGAGCTGCGGCGGGGCGGGAGAGGAGGAGGGAGGGAGGGAGGAGAAGAACGAGGGAGGTGGAAAGAGGAAGAAGAGGAGGAGAGGGAGGAGAGGGAGGAAGAGGAGGGGGAATGGGAGGAGCAGGAGGGGAGGGAGGGGAGGAGTCTGCAAACTTTCACTTCGAGGGCATTGTGGGAAGCAGCCATGGTCTGAGGCGGGCGCCTCACCTGTCAGCCGCGCCGGCTCCTGCGCTCGCCTCTCGCCCTCGTGTCCACTGCTCTCGCCACTCGCCGGGCGGGGGCGGCGACGGCCCGGCCACCATGGTGAGTGCGGGCGAGCGGGGCGGCTGACCCGGGGAGTGCGCGCTCCCGGGAGGCACCTGCGGCGCGGGGCCGGGCGCGCGGCCGGGGAGGGGAGCAGCCCCGCCCCGCCCCATCGGGGTCCCCTGGCCGGCGCGCATCTGTGACCCCATGGCCCGGACCGTGCGGACGCGCCGGGGCTCCAGGGACGCCACCCCGGGACTCTGGCGGCCACCGGGCGCCGCTGCTTCATTCATTCGACCAACTTTTAGGGAGCGCTTAGTCGGTGCCAGGCACGGTGCCAGGCGCTGGGGATGTCTCGGAGACCAGATGGAGCCTTTGCTGTCAGGGAGCTTACATTCTAGGAGGAGGATGTGGAGGGAGGAGACGTGTAATATACCAGTAAAATTAAAACCTTTGAGAGTAAGTGGTCTGAAGTCTCAAACACAACTGGGTGGAGGAGTGGAGAGACAACTCAAGAGTGGGCATGCGGTGAACGGCTCTTTGAGGAGAAGACATCCGAGCTGTTGGAGGTGCTAGAAGAGCATTGCAGGTGGTGGGAACAGAGAGAACAAAGGCTAGAGAGAAGAAACATGCTTGTAGCAGGAAAGGTAGGCAGGGGCCAGATGAGGCAGGTTCTTAGGAGCCAAGTCAAGGAGTTTGGTTTTTATTCCAACCAAGTAGGGGAGCGTTGGGAGGGTTTTAGCAAGAGAACTGACTTATCCCTTCTATATATAAAAGATCCCTGTTGGTGGAGAGCGGACTCGGGTATGTGTGTGTGAGAAGGGGCGTCAAAATGGAAAGAGAGAGACCAGTTGCAGTGCTCCAGGCGAGAGATCCTGGTGGCCTCCACTCGGTGGAAGCAATAGTGTCAGGTTCTAGGAGAGGTTTGGCTGCACAGCCTAGAGGCACCATCGTTGTTTGTGGAAGGTTCCTTGTAAATACAGCATGGTGCCAAAAGAAGGCTGTAAATAATGCAGCTCTCTTGGCTTGCTCAGGTTTCCCGAGGAACAAGGTGATGGTGCCCGGCCAGCATCATTTGCCTAATGGAGGATGGAGTAAGGCCCTGGAGTTTCTAAGTAGCAACAGGCTGCTTCCATCCTGAGAGCTGGAGCGGGGTCCTTGCTCTAGACAAGACCTGCTGTGAAATTTTATTTTTTCTTGCTTGTGTCATATGATCAGTTCATCAGAAATGTGTGAAGTTTCACAGCTTTTCCACCACGCTTTGCCCAACAGAAAATGTTAATTTAATTGTGCACTTGTGATAGGCCAAGCGCAATGCTCAACCCTTTGCATTCTTGAGCTCAGTCAATCCTTGCAACAACCAGATGAGAGAAAGTATTATGCTCTTTGCATTTTGTCTGCTCTGACCTAGTCTAGCAGTGTGTCCTTGGACAATTCCTTGACCTTTCTATGCCAGTTTGCTCATTTGTAAAATGGAGATAATAATTGTTCCAAACTTATAAGGCAGGCGTTCTCAAAGTATACTCTGGGTACCCTTAAGAGTCCCTAAGACTTTTCAGGGGTCCACAAGGCCGAACTCTTTTCAGAATAGCACTGTGATATTATTCGCCCTTTTCACATTCTTTCCCACATGACTGTACATGGAGTTCTTTTGCGGCCAACATGACCTGGGATAGTGCAACAGACTGAATGCAGAAGCAGCTAGGAGAGTCCAACTGCCTTCTCTTGAGCCAGACATTAGGGAGATTTGCAAAAATGTAAAACAGTGCTACTCTTCTCACTAATTTATTTTTTGCTTTGGAAAATATCGTTACTGTTCATAAAGCAGTTATTTCTGTTCATGTGTAATAAATAAAGCTATTGCTTTATTGTTTTTTAAAATGACTTAGTAAATATCTAAAATTTTTCTCCATTTAAATGTATAATATACTAAATATCAATAGATACAATCTATGTAAACAAAAGGTCTTTGGCGCTCTCTATTTTTAAGAGTGTGAAGGAGTCACAGACAGGGTCTGTGAGTTAATGCAGCCTTGCTCACTATAGGTGCTCAGTGACTGTGACATCTCATCTGTTGTTACCGTCATGTGCCAACTCTTCCTCTCAGAAACTGGAAGATGCTGACAGCATCCCATGTGGTACCTACACTCAGGAAATGGTTCTTGGCCCTATTGTGTCAGTGATCCAGCTTTCTAGAGCAGAGATTTCACACCTCACGCATCTTGGGGCTGTGTTTGTATCTGGATCATCTGTTTGAATCACCTTTGTACTTCTGCACCCTGCCTTTGTTTTAGAAATCTCTGCCTTGGAAAACAATGCTAGGGGTTATTGTGTTTCAGAGGTCCCCACGGGCTCTGAGTCTGTGCACGTAAACATCTTACTGGGAAGAATTTAATACTGTTGAATGGTTGACAATGTTGATGGATAAAGGAGGATTCTTTTTTATTTGTTCCTTTTTTTCTCTCTGTAAGAAGATAGCAGTGAGGATTTATAGGGTGAAGTTTGAAAGGCTTTGGGACACCTTTAATAAAAATGCAAGTGGACTTTGCTTTATGCAGTCCACCTGCTTCTGAATCATTGAGGTGACTTTAAAACCACATTCTGAACAAAATAGAGGAATTACCCATTGAAAGAAACTCAGATGGCATGGCGATCCGTTTTGAAATATGAGTAATCATTTTTTTGTGTTGCAAATCCGATTCTCCATGTTTGTTATTTATCTAAAGTGAGATAGACTTATGCTAAAAAAATCAAAGATTTTTTGGTGTGATTTTAAATCTTACTTTAGAGAGAGAGAGAGACCTTTCCAAGCTGAACTGTGAAGCCATTTATTTATCAGAATTCATGCTAGTTTGACACAGCCTGAGCGCATCATTCTCCTACATCAGGTAATTCAGTTTCCCACGTTCATTGCAATCTCATTGTATTACATAGAAATAGGAGAGGTGAAAGGAGTTGCAGAGGGTGAGGGGGGAGAAATCTATCTATGAATTTGTAGATCCTACCATGACCTGCTCCCCACCCAGTAGATCAATTTTATTGTCCGAGGCTTAAGGGAATTGTAATAAGTACGTGGTAATTTTGGCAGTTTAAATTCTGGTTTGAGGATGAAGTACAGCAATGATTGCTTTCCTCCTCTGAGGCTTGACCTGGGCTGCTCCCCAGCAGTTAGTGTGAGGTGGAGAAGGTTGGGAACATGGGAGGGAATGACTCTTTGTGGTGTTCAGTTGTCCCCAGAGAGAACAGGCCCTTCCACAGGTTTCCCAACAATACCAGGAAGGCTTGTATTTACCCTTTGTCGGGATCGTAACTTTTGAGTTCCTGTTTCTGGTTTTTGTGACAAGTACTGTCAAAGGCTTACCACTTTTATACGGCATTTGGTTGACCAGGGCTGGAAGGAAATGGTCAACAGACTGTGTATTTGTCACATTATTTTCCCAATGTCTGTCCTTTTGGGTCCCATGAATTATTTCATCGTGGACAAAGACATACAAAAAAAACCGGTTTAGGAGTCCCCAAAGATAAGCATTTCTTGACATCTCTGTGAATCTTTCCTTCAATTTTATTTTGTTGTTACTGTAGCCAGAGGTCCTCCCAGAGAGACTTCACTTCTGCGACTCCATTGGGTTTCCTCCTTCCCTGGGGCCTGTCCTTGTCTCTCTCATAGAGTCTCCCTTTCTGGTATATTTGTTCTTCTCTGTTGGAATTCTTTGTTTACCCTGAAGATTTGTAGCCGTTTACCCAGAGAAACTGCCTTCCCACCATTTGAAGCCCCTACATCCTGTAATGTAAAAGAATGTCCACCGATAACAGAGGCAAATACCCCGAAAATTCTGCCAGTGGTGTACGAAATTGTCTTGCCAGCACCCTGACTAGCTAAAGAAAAAGTACTTATGGCATGGCTGCTAATAGCAGGATTAATTAAGAATTTTAACGGTGGAAAGGGAGTACTGCAAATTGTTTAAGTTAGAAACTGACCATTATGAGGAAGCTGGCCTTCAAAAGGTCTCTGACGAAGTCCCATGTCTGAAGCCTTTCCGACAGGTAGAGCTGGGTTCTCTGAATAGTTTCTGAACGTTGCCTGGGGAAAAATAATAGTCACTCATTAGTCTCTCAGTGTGGTGGGGGCCGTAGACCTGAAGTACATTCAGTCAATAATAAGGGCATTTGGGATTCCAGTTTTAATGTTCTTATTGGATCTTCTTTAGCAGGACTTCTGAGCTGGTAAGAAATGATGGGTACGTGGTGAGGTTCAGTGGATGCTTAAAAGCTTCCAGAGCCTTCCTTCCACACTGGTTCTATTGAGGAGGAGGAACTAAGGCTGTGGTTTGCAAACTGGGGTTCTTGTGCTGTTTGTACTGCAAGGCTCCCTTGTGGAGGGGAACCTCAAGGGATAAATCCACTCATCCAGATTACTGTAGATTAAAATTTTTTTGCATTACAGCGTGAACATATTTGAGTCCAAGATGCAAAATTCACATAAACTTTAAAAACCTAAGAAATAGCTTGTTTATGGCTAGTTGCTTAAGGCCAACCCTCTAGGTCTCACAAGACTAATTGCCTTTTTGCTCTTACAATTCTTTGGGTAGAAAAATTTGAGACAGTGTTCTAAGGCAGGGATCAGAAAAATTTTTCTGTAAAGGGCTGGATTTTAAGTATTTTGGGCTTTGTGGGCCCTGTAGTCTCTGTTACTGTTACTCAACTCTTCTGTTGTACAGTGAAAGCAGCCATGGACAAGATGCAAATGGGTGTGGCTATGTTTTAATAAAATTTTAATTACAAAAACAGGTGGAGGGCTGGAATTGACCTGTGGTCTGTAGTTTGTTGACTCATGTTCTAAGGCAGCTTCCGTTGATTTACTCATATGTACTTTTTTTGTGTGTGTGTGAGAAAGATCAGCCCTGAGCTAACATCCATGCCAATCCTCCTCTTTTCTTTTTTTTTTTTTTTTGCTGAGGAAGAGTGCCCCTGAGCTAACATCTATTGCCAATCCTCCTCCTTTTTTCCTCTTTTTCTCCCCAAAGCCCCAGTAGATAGTTGTGTGTTGTAGTTGCACATCCTGCTAGTTGCTGTATGTGGGACGCCGCCTCAGCATGGCTGGACAAGTGGTGCGTCGGTGTGCCCCTGGGATCCGAACCCCGGCCCCCAGTAGCGGAGCGTGCGCACTTAACCGCTAAGCCACGGGGCCGGCCCCTACTCGTATGTATTTTTGACAAATAAATCAGACACCTGCCTTATGACAGGCAGTGTTCCCGGCAGGACTGGCTACATAATTTATGGCTCCCAATGCAAACTGAAAATGTAGGATCCCTTGTTCAGAATGTATTGGGAATTTCAAGACGATGACAGCAAAGCATTAAACCAAGTGTGGTGCCCTTCTGAACCCAGGGCTCTCACAGAAACCATCCCCGGGTCTAGGCCCCAGAGATTATGTTGAACAAGCCAGAAGCTCCTTGCTCTCCTGGAGCCCACGTTCTTGGTGGGAAGTTCTCTCAACTTTCCAAATATTTTGTATCAAGCACACAGAAGAGGATTATACTATTAGCAATGGTAGGTCATTGTCTCATTTTTACTTCATGGAGATTGCAGATGTCTCTGAGGTGGGTGCTGGTGTGGGGACCCAGTCAGAGCATGTGGAGCAAGGACCAGTGCTGATCTTGGTGGCTACTTCAAGCCCTACCACCCTCAGCCATTCATGGCCTGAGGAGGTGAGGCCGTTCCTCCAACTGGCACAGCCTGCACTAGGTCACTTCCTGAACCAGTTCTGACTGGACAGAGCTCAGGAGCCATTTCTATCTCCCAACATTTGGTGTCAGATTAGTGCTTCTGCTGCAGCCATTGCCTACGTCCAGGTCCCCGTGGAGCCTTGGGCGCCAGATAACAAAACTTCCCCAGCCCTCTCAGGTCTGCCCTGTTCATCCAGGTGTGGTATAATTTGTCAGCTTAGATCCTGTACATTGTTTCCCCATTTGTGTAAAATAAGGAGACAGATCTGCCTACGGATAAACTGAAAACTTCCAGAAGGCTATGCAAGAGACAGCGATTATTTCTGGGAAGGGCTCTAAGCGTCTCGTGTGGTAAAAAGATTCACATTTTATCGGACATCCTATTAGACACTTCAATTTTTTCTAAAGATATTGTGATTTCGGGCCAGCCCCGGTGGCCTAGTGGTTGAATTCAGCACACTCTGCTTTGGCGGCCTAGGTTCAGTTGCTGTGTGCGGACCCACACTGTTTTGTTAGTGGCCATGCTCTCCTGGTGGCCGACGTACTAAAAAAACAGAGGAAGATTGGCACAGATGTTAGCTCAGGGTGAATCTTCCTTGAGAAAAAAAAAGGAAAAAAAATATTGTCATTCATATTACTTCTCCAGCAAAACTGTGTTTTGTTTTTCACTATGTTTTGTAACTTCTTAAGCTTGGATGTGTCTGTAATTGGCACCGAAGCAGAAGAAATTCCTTTGAAATATACATGTGCAGGGGTTTTCTCTGTCTCCCTCCCCCTCCCTTGGCCTCTTGGCAGACTCCCAGGACTCCTGGTTGTCCCTTGCTTTCATATGCGAATTGAGAATAGCTGAGGGGGAAAAAAATGAGATCTATCTTTCTCTCTTCAGTGACTCTGAAAACTTTTGATAACGAGGTAAAATAATATTTCTAGTCGCCTCCCAGGGCTGAACCGTTCAAGTACAGAGATGTGTGTCAGATCACCTGGGGTTGACCTCTCTGCGTTCAGTAGGCAGTTGAACATGCCAGCAAGATTAAGAAGTCATGTTCCTGAAAAAGTCAGGAAGGACCCGTCACATCTGGTAGCAGATTCAGATTACCACTGAATTGTTCTGCTCCCAGTTTCAGTGTTTGCTACACATGCCCAGCTTCCCTCGCCTTTTTTGCAATAAAAAAACCAAAACAAAACAATCCGGGCAGAAACTTTTCATTATGCAGGTGAAGCTATAAGAGACTTGAAAAAAATTAGTATTTCTTTTAAGAGAAATGTCAGAATTGCATCGGGTGACAGAGCGTGCTGTCGCAAGAGACATCTCTGCTGTGTAAACGTTTACGTGTTCCCTGTGGAAATGACACACAGGGGGTTTTGCACAGCTTTTCACTTCGTGTCTTCACTTCTAAAGGCAGGTGTCAGATATTGTGTGATGTGGTGGGGAGGAGAAGGTTGCGGGCTGGAGAATTCACGGAGGTAGTCAACTGCCAGGCCCCTGTGTGTCAGCCCCGTGATCATGGACACCGTGCTCATCTCTCTCATAACCTGACCCACTTCCTAAATTTACCTGAAGATTGAAGGAGATAAACCAGTTCAAGCCCTTAGTGTGGGCCTGGTACCTAGAACACATCCCGTAAATGTTAGCTAGGCTATTTTTAAGAGAAATAGGAAAAAGCTAATGAAAAACTTAAAAATGGTTCGTAAGGTTTGTTTCCGCCTGAGCAATTTATTTGACCAGCTGAAATAAAGAAAATATCATAGGCTGCAAATATTGGGGAGGTGGGAAAAAGTAGGGGTTATTGTAATAGCACATTTTTTTCAAATGTGGTTTAAAACAGTGTATATATAGAACTTTTTTTTTTTTTAATTTTTTTAACAAGTACTGCTTGCGTTCACTTTCTTTACTAAGAAGTCAGGTCCTCAATTCTAAGTGCACTGTGTATGAGTCCTATTTTTCATAGTCCCTTTGGCCTCAGGATTTCAATACCTGAAGAATTCAGATAATCTAGTCTACAATCTTTGCAAAAAATAAGGAGGAAAGGGGACCCTTGACTATATAGCAAGGCAGGTCTGTCTCTCAGATTGAATCTGAACTTGGAAAGAGGATGATAGATATGCCATCTCCCACCTCTTAACAAATTTTGTTCGCAATCCGAAACCTCATTGTCAAGGTATAAAGGCCCTGGGGACAGATTTTTAATGAGTGCTGAGTAGGCTGCAGTAGGAAGAAAATGCAAGTTCTTAGTATACATATAAGTGGTCATTGCCATGCAGGGTGCTGAGTTGAGCATATTAAGCATAGCCTCTTGAGCAACGTTGTTCCTGATCACAAAGAAATTCACATTAAGAAAGATCAAATAAGCCTCTCTATGAAAGATGAATAGGGTCCCAAATTATTAATGTTCCATTCAACTTCAAAGTCATATTGAAAATTGCCTGGAACTTCCGCCCCCTAGTTCCAGTGTCTTTTTTCTCCTTGAAGGATTTGAAAAAGAACCAAAGGCCAGTCTGCCTCTCTGAAGACTCCAGGAGGAAATCTAATTAGAAGCATATTTACTATAAGACAAAATAAACAGCCAACAGGTGTCGTTGATATATTCTAAGTTGGTTACTCTGTGCGGAGGAAATGATAAATGGAGAGAGAGTACATAAATCACTTTTCAGGGTTTCCTTTTTTTCTCACTTTTGTTAATCCTTATGTTCTTAACTGTGGAAGTTATTAGAAAAGAAACACCCACAAGTGTAAGATCTGCTTCTTGATTACCAGAGACTTGTGTTGTTGGGAAGAAATTTCTCACATGCATAGCAAAGCTAGATGAGTACGGGAGTAGATAATTAAACTCTGAAGTGTGTCATTTGGATTATGTAATTGCTGCAGGAATTCTGTGGAGGGGAACATGGGAGGGGCTCATTGGAGAGATAAGTGTTCGGCTGAGCCCAGAAGGGCAGGGTGACTCTGCCTTCAGCTTTTCAGACAAGAGTGTGCATATGTATGACTGGATAGGTATGTGAGTCAGAAGGGATTAATAAGTAGGCTGTAAAGAAAGGTTGTATGAAGAAAAAGTAAATCCTGGAGGACAGCCTGGTGAAGGTCCACCACCAGCTGGTTTCTTACTGACTGTCCCGTCTCTACCCCTCTCCCTTTCTCTAACTCTGTCCTCTAGTGAACCTCACTAAGAAATTATTTATCCAGTATTATCAGGAAGTGACATTTCTCACAGGTGGATTTTCCAGATAACTAATCTAAACAAACTTTTTTATTTTAAAGTTAAAAAAAATATATTAATACAGTCTGTAAGCATTTGAGGAAATGGGTCAAAAGGAGCTTGAGGCTTGTCCAAAGTCAAGAGAGGCCTCGCTTCACTCAACTGCATGGTTTTGGAGATGAGTTGCCTTCTTAGCAGACAAGGAACAATGTTACTGAAGTTGCAGGTGTATTTAGGGATGTGTGCGTGTGTATTTTGTCTCCAAGTGGGTTAGTTTCCTTGTGTGTCTCTGAAGAACCCTCTGCTGTCTCCCTCCACTCCCCTGTCTGTCTGCCCCCAGGCTCTCTTCCTCCACCACTATAATGTGTGTTTTGAGAAAGGAAGCTTATTTTAATAACAGCATAAGACAAACGTCGCTAAAAAGACAGGAGAAGAACATAATGCTTAGAAGGATCGCTGGACTTGGAGATAAGGGGATTCAGATCCTTTACTCAATCATGCCAATGGCTGTGACCTTCACCAGGTCACCTGCCTTCCTGGGGCCTGTCCTCAGCTGTCATATGAAGCGAGCTTGGGCCTGAGATATAATCTAAAAAATCCTTTCTGGCTCTCACAGTCTGTTATCAGCTGTAAGAAAAGCACATGCCTCCGTAAACCTAATTTCGTTAGTGTCAGAATCAGAGGCAGGGCTGGCCTGCTGCTCAATTGTTGATCCATGTGTTCTCAGGTTGCTGTTGATCAGGAGCTGGGCCCCTCCGAAGTGCAGCTTGCAGTGGGGTTTTCATGTCTGCAGGTGGCACGAAGGTCATACCAACAGAGAACGCGCGTGACTGTGTGTTGAGTCATTGCATTGCTCACACATCTGTGTGTGTGTGTGTGTCTGGGCACTGTAGTAAGTGCAGTCTTGATTTCAATCAGGTCAAGTGTAAAAGAAGCACAGCGTTCTTATTTTGCCATACATACACATTTGCTAAATACCTACTGTGGTCTATGCCCGGAATTGGAGATTACTGAGAGATATAAAGGAAACAGAAGTGATTATGCTTCTGATCCCACAGGGAAGGAAAGCATATATAAATAGAGCAGCTTGTACGCTACCTTCAACGGTAGCTTTCTTTCAAGAGTGTCAAAATTGAAGATGTGGTCAGGAGGGGTTGGGGTACATGAGAAGTGTGAATTTTGAGAGAGCTTCTGAAAGGATGTTGTCGACTTGGTTTGCTGAGGAGCGTATTTCAGACATGGGGGAGGAAGAGGAGGTGGGGGAGTGAGGAGGGTCCTGGCAAGATGTATTTCAGGGCCTGCTAGCAGATTGGCTTGGCTGCATATGGGAATGAGTTTGGAAAACACACACACGCACACCCACACCAAAAATCCCCAGAAATCTAGTTTCCAAGAAAGAGTGGAGTCATTTGGTGGAGGATGTTGAATGACAGAGGAGATTTTCTCCCTGTCATTTGTCCGGAGGACAGTCCAGGAAGGTCTGGCGTTCCTGTTTTCTTTTCAGAATCATTTCATAAATATGGCATATCAGCAATGTGACCGGCATTGCTTGGGACAGACACCTAAATCTCTCTTTCTCTGTAGTTTTTTCAGATGATGAGTAGTATGTACAAGTACAGATGTGACTGACTTGAAGTGTGAAGGTGGAGCTTAAAGTTTTATGTTCATTTTCTTTTATATTAGAGAAGTTGAACAACCACACCCATATCTCAGAAAATCTTGACCCTGTCTTTTCTTATGGTCATTTTTTTTTTTTTTTTTACATCCTCTTTATGGAGATGAGCCTACTGATTATAAGCTCGGAGGTTAGGGCAATGTCCAATTACTGTAAAATTTTCTCTTTTTTTTCAGATAAAATTGACATATAACATTATATTAGTTTCAGGTGTACAGCATAATGATTCAATATATGTATATATTGTGAAATGATCACCACAATAAGTCTAGTTAACATTAACATCCATGGTCGTTTTTTAAGAAAATTCAGGCAATAAATATTTATTTATTGAGCAGCTATGTTGTTGGCTGTTAAAATTCAAACCATTAAACTTATTTAAGAATAAAACATTTTAGAACATAATGGACCGAATGTGAAAACTTCAAATGTGGCTCCTTGTGTAAAGCATTTGGAAAAAGACTTTTATTCTATGTCAACTGCAAGATGAATGACTTCTGGTCTGAGGAAAAACTTTTTTAAAGTGACTTTCTTTGAAATAATGGACTTGTCTGATGAACTGATGTTTATCCATATTTATTAGTAAAATCAATATCAAAAGTGCCTTTTGAATCATGATAGAGAGTAATTTTTGGAGCAATTAGCTTAGCAAACATTATGTGGATAAAATTTGCATTGGTGCAATGTCTGCTCCATATAAGTCAGTTTCAGAGTCAAAACACTGATATTTTAAAGACCACACTAAATCTTTCTAACAAGAGTTACATTAAGACTTTTTAACAAAACCAGCTTTTAAATCCATTTTCCTGAGCTCCTTTGTATAACCGGTGAATATAATTGTATTTTATCAGTAAGACTTCAAAGAACAGAATATTTAAGGTAACTCGCTTTGCAATAATCATTATATTTTTGGCACATATTTATAGCATGAATGCTTCTATATTATACTTCCAATTTAGAGTTATATTCTGTACCAGAGTCTTGGCTATGGAAACGAAAAATTTTGGACCTTGAGCAAAAGGGACCAAAAAAGACTCAAAATTCTTTTTTGTTAACTGTGAAATAAGATAATCACGAACAGAGTAGGATTTCCTTTTCTTTACAAAACATCTTTTTTCTTCCTGGTTTTATTGAGATGTAATTGACCAAAGCATCTTGGGGTGGTATTTTTTGGTAACATCCTTGAAAGATTTATAGTTAAGCACCAGTTTTACTGCCAACTGCCATAATTATTTATGGGTGCCAATGACTTTGTGGTTTATTCCGTAGCTACACATTGCTAAAATTAGGTGAGATTTCTCAATGTTAAAATAACTATTTAAAATGTTGGGCAAGGGAGAGAAGTGAGAAAATAGAGTGTGCTTTTCTTACATTGCTATTTCTCTGCTGCTAGATGTAAAGAATGGTTATTTCCAGCAAAAGTCACCCAAAAATATCTGTTGCATTCTCCTTTAAAAAAACTTCATGCTATTTGACAGGTCTAATGAAAAAAGAAACAAGTGTTCGAAATGGAAGACGTGAAGTCCATTTTCAGCCCTGTCTGCACGTGACTGATTGCTATGACCCCAAAATGGGCCAGGCCAGTGCTGGGCGTGGTTTGGTGTTTGCTGTGCTTCTGTGGAGGAAGCTGAAGCCCACCAGGTAGAGAGCAGATGCACTCCAGCCAATGCATGTTTATTTCACTGCCCACCTTTAATCATATTGCATTTTAAGAGG
Source organism: Diceros bicornis minor (assembly GCF_020826845.1). Classification (NCBI taxonomy): domain Eukaryota; kingdom Metazoa; phylum Chordata; class Mammalia; order Perissodactyla; family Rhinocerotidae; genus Diceros; species Diceros bicornis. The sequence goes on along the minus strand of NC_080776.1, from coordinate 13,484,161 downwards.
AGAAAAAGACCTGGAAAGGAATCATGTAATGAGATTTGAGCAGGAGGCCAGGTTCGCTGTCAAGTAATTAGCCCTGGAGTTACTTTAATGGCAATTAAAATAGTATTAAACTATTTCCCCATGACTAAAGCTTAAATCTATGACAGTTACATAATATCTTCAAAGTAGCCGGTGGTTCTTCACATTTTCTGGGGTAAGAACCCCTTTGAAATTCTAAAATTTGTGGATCTTTTCCCTAGAGCAATGCTCATAAATCCAAAATTTTGCGTATACTTTCAGGAAGTCTACCAACACCCCTTTCCCTTCTGGATTATCCTTAGAACTTGGGCATTTCTTGTAAAGCTATGGAATCCTACCTGAATTCAATGCCTAGCCCTGCCATCTATAGCTTAATGACTCTGGGAAAGTCTTTTAAGTGTCAACAACTTAATTTCTTTTTTTTTTGTCTTCAATATTGGTACATTGCCTGGATATGTGGATTAAACAATTAATTAATGTGTGTAAACATGCCCGGCACTGTGCCTACCATGCAGTGGGTCATTTTTGTTGATAAATATTGTTATCATGTGGAATACCACGTTCATATTAGTTGGTCAGCAGATTTGAGTCTCTCTGGAGGAAAGCCTCCCTGAGAAGTTAGATGATGATCAGAAGATTTCTTGGGAGAGCTTAGGATCAGAGCAGTGCGAGTTAGTGGCCAATGATAATATCTCTAGAGTCATCTAACTTGTAGTTGTTGCATCTGTCTCCAAACCAGGTAAACAAGTCAACAGCAGGTCCTCATAGAGGCCAGACAGGGCACCTTTTCTCCTAGAGATGTGTTCACAAATCACTGTAGAGTAGATCCTGAAGGCACTTTCTCGTGTCATTCCACCCATGTCATACTGTGACCACACTGTGGTCATGCCGATTGGACCATGTCTTCTACAGAGGGCTAATCTCGCTGCCTATGAGCTATTTTATTTTAATTGCCACATTATGAGGATTACCTGTAAACTTTTGTGAACAGTCTGCAGTATGGTTGACTGTAGTATTATGTGTCTATGTAACACAGACTCAGAAGGCTTGTGTGGTATAACCAGCAGTCCCGTCTACACTGTGCACATATGAAGACTGCCTTTGATTGGTGGGAAGGGTTGATGCGTGGATGGTGGGAAGATCTCAGGCTTTAGAGTCAGACAGATCTGTGCTGGAACCCCTCTCTGCCATTTACTGGCCATTGAGCTTAATCATTGATGTAGGTATCGTGGGACATCTATCCACGGCCTCGTATGAACACTTCTATCTGTTCCTTGCTGGTGGTTATCATGACTGTGATGGCTTGGGGCTACTCACATTTCCTGCTTCTCTTAGCAACACTGTGTGTTCATGGCCTGGAACCCTGGCTTTGCTCAAAAAGGGCCATCTGATCTCTTGATTTGCTTTTGACAAGTGACAAGTTGAAGTAGTTTTTTCAAATTCATGGAGATGGAAGGAATAAATCATCCACTAACTATCATAGAGGTTTATCATCTAATATATTACATTACCACAGTCCTTAGGAATCTGAAGTTGATTCATCAACTCAGGAGGGAAAGTGATTGTTATCTGAGAGTTGGATCAGACCTTAAAGAATCGTTACTTGGGTCTGTCTGGAATTAATTAACCCAGTCTCTCTGCTTTCCTTGGATTGCATTCAAAATCAACTCTTGATTGTTTCTCCCAGAATTAGCTCCTCCAAACTCTTCCTCCCAAAGAAAATGTCTCATACACTGGAGCCCACAATTAAAATTTACCAAGAAAGTTTTATAGCAAAAGATACTCCAAGTTTTTCCAATGTGGTTTATAGAACATTGATTTTTACTTTCAGAATCAATGGTATTGTTTTACTAACTCTATCAACCCAATTGGTAAAATGAATTAAAAGTTCAAGTCAACAACTAAATCACATTCATTTAAAGTACAGATTGGGTCTTTATTATTGTTATGGTCAGCCTGAAATCTCCTGTACAGTCTTAGAACTGCTGTTGTATTTTTTAGTTTAATGTACAAGCCTCATTTTGATTCAAGTACAACTAAGTTTCTATATTTGAAACATGAGACTGTTTTGCAAATGGTGGATGTTCACATGATCCATGAGAATTTTGTTCAGGAAGTTTGTTCAGGTCATTAGAAAACTAGTCCTGGGCACATGTCCCTGATTGTTTTGGCCTGGAGGGTGGCCAGGGGTGGTTTAAATGTTACCTTTGAAGTGTGTTTGGTTTCAGAATTAGGTAGTATCTGAGAAGCAGAAAGGCCAACCCTGTGTCGTCTTTGCCTCTTTATTAAATTCAGTACTGATGGGCATGGTCTCTGCTTCTAGGCTGCAGGCTGTGAACTGGACAGATCAGAACAGAAAATGAAAGGTACAGAATAGCCACTTCCCATTGTTAATGGAGAAAACAAAGAGCAGCATGCGAGCTACCCAGTGACACCAGCCATGTTCACCACGGCCTCTTCTCCATGAGTTTTCTCTAACTTGCTCAGCACAGTCTTCCTCCCAGTGAGAGTCACAGGAGGTCAGGACCTGGGTGTGAAGCCCAGGCCACTTTCATGTTCTGAAGCCACTGCATATGAAAAAATGAAGTACCCAAACAAGGCTATAAATATTGCTGCACTCTTCAAGCCTTATGCTTAACAGGTTAATGCATGTAGCATGCATAAAATGCTGTGCACTTTCATTTTGCCTTTTGAAAAATGTTTTAAGGATTTATAAAAATATATTCATTCACTGGGTGTGCCAGGAGCTTGAACTAGTGATGGGGCACAAGCTTCTAGCCGTATGAAGAACATCTCTGTCTTTCAGCCTTGTTGGGGTTTCTCTGTGACAGCCTGAATAATGCACAATCTAAATTTGAGACCCTTTGAGGATGTGAGGCCTGCTCCTTCCTTCTGACTCCTTTCACTCAATGTGGCGACCTCTGATTCCCAGGATGGTTGGTTTGTCTTTGCTGTCCCACACATTAGCACTCACAGTGTCCACATTTTAAAAAATGGCTTACAGGAGGGATGCAAGGGCCGTGTCAGTGTGGGTTTAGCCAGTCTGTGTTCTCCAAACAGGACTATAGTTGGTAAAATATTCAGAGTAAGGGATCTACTGGCAACCTGCCTGGCTTCTTTTTGTTTTTCCATAATTTTATTTATTTATTTTTTCTCCCAAAGCCCCAGTAGATAGTTGTACGTCATAGCTGCACATCCTTCTAGTTGCTGTATGTGGGACGCAGCCTCAGGATGGCTGGAGAAGCGGTGCGTCGGTGCGCGCCCGGGATTCGAACCTGGGCCGCCAGCAGCGGAGCGCGCGCACTTAACCCCTAAGCCACAGGGCCGGCCCCTGCCTGGCTTCTAAGCCCAGTTCTACCACTTATAGCTGTGTGACTTTGGGCAAGTTACTACACCTCTCTGTCTCTCAGTTCTCTCAACTTAAAAGATGGAGAATAATTGTTATTTATCTCACGTGTTTGTTGTGGGGATTAATGCAAAGTACTTAGCACTGGCCCTGACATGAAGCAAATGATATTCCAAATAGTGTACAATAGTAATCAATTACTATTATTTGTTGTACTATTCATTCTTCTCCCCAAGATATTAATCTATTTACTCTCTTGTTCTTGGGCTCATACAGGCAATGAAGGCCCATGAGTATACTGCATGCAGAAGCAACTCCATCTCTAGGCATAAATTCCAAAAGACAGGCTTTGAAGTCATAGAAGAATTGCGTACTGAGATTTTATAATATGTATTCTGACGTCAAAAGTGGCATAAATGAGGCAACAGTAGAAGAAAAGTAAAATTTTTGATTGTTTCTATCGATAGTTTTGTGTTCAGTTTACCATTTTTGTGACGTTACGGCATATTCCTGATTTTGCTCCTCCTCTCTTTCTCCACTATTTCAACAAGACAGTGGTGTTCAAGCAAGGCTCCATGGAGACCCCTGAAGCCCCCTGCCTCTCTTTAACCAAAGCTGCTCAGATTTACTTTTTACACTTTATAATTAACTTTTATTTAGATCTAGAGTTTCCATGTTTAAAAAAATCCCTTAAATTTGAAAACCACTTCTCTGAGGGCAAGGAGTAGGAAAGGGAAGCGAAATTTCCTGCACCTACGTTATACCAGATAAACAAATGCTCACACACCTCTGTGCATAAATAGGGGAATACTTTGGTCAATCAATGTGATATTTGTGTTATTCTGCAATATTTGGTTTCTGAGAAGTATGTAAAAAAATGCTTTATGATGGCTTATCTGAGAGTCAGTTGCTGTATCTCGTTATATAAAGAATGTATGGTTATCATTGCCTTGTGTGATAGATGTGTAGTGTCTGGTGGTTAGAGTTGAAAGGAACCTTGAAATTATTTCAGGTTCAGTACCCTAGAGATGCTGGTTGAGTTACATAGTTGCATAGAACTGGTTCTTGGCAAAATCTGGGCTTGTAACCACATTGTATGCCTCTATGCCATATTGTTTTTCCCAAGGCTATTATTTTACTGGCTCAATCATAAATAGGCAGAGAATAAGCAGGTCTTCAACTACGCATAGGACATCTTTTTCCAATTTTCTAATTTCTACCAAATCACTTTTTCTAATTTCTACAGCTTATGTCCAAGAGGCCCCAAGACATAAATATAAGTCCCAAGTCCCAAATAACCATTGAGCCAGAATGCCCCCAGCATCTACAGTTGTATATCGATGGAAGTGTTAAAAGTGGAGCCAAAAAACAACTCAATGCAAAAATGGACAAAGGGCTTGAATAGACATTTCTCCAAAGAAGATATCCAAATGTTCAATAAGCACATGAAAAGATGCTCAACATCACAATTCATTAGAGAAATGCAAATCAAAATCACAATGAGATAGCACTTGACACCCATTAGAATGGCTACTATTAAAAAAAAAAAACCCCAGAAAATAATAAGTGTTGGTGAGGATGTGGAGAAATTGGAATTCTTATGTGCTGCTGGTAGGAATGTAAAATGGGGCAGCCACTATGGAAAACAGTGTGGTGGTTCCTCAAAAAATTAAACATAGAATTACCAGGAAGAGTTTGGAAGATGGCAACGTAGAAGGAAACTAAACTCGCCTCCTCCCACGGACACAATAAATCTACAACTACCTGTGGAACAATTTCTTCTGGGAGAGATCTGGAAACTGGATAAAAAGAACTTCCACCTCAAGGGACAACACAGACAGGGGTGGAAGAGGCAGAGATATAGCCCTGCTGAGGAAAAAATCATACCCTAGCTGCATTGCTTCATGGCCTGGAGTGATCTCAGAGGTACAGAACTTTTCCCGAGGAGTGGGGGATCTGAGCTCCACATTAGGCACCCCAGCCCTTAGGCCCAGCACAAGAGTGAAGAGATCCCATAATACCTGGTTTTGCTGGCTTTGACAACCAACAGAGAATATGCCCAGGAAAACTACAGAACTTCAGGGAAAGAAAAACCTGCTCTTAAAGGGCCCACACACAGACTCAATTGACCCAGAAACCAAGACAAAAACACCAGATAGGAAACTGCATAGTCTATTGGTAAAAGAGACTTGCTTACTAAGCTCACAGCACATCCTGGAGAGGCAGGAGGTGGCTAGGCCTACCCATAGGGACCAAGACACTGGTGGCAGCCATTATTGTGATCTAGTTCCGTTGTGCTGGCATAGATGCTGGCGCGTGCCATGGAATCCTTCCTCTAGCGTGTTAGTGCAGGGGCCTGCCCCACCCACTAGATCCCCCGAGGCAACTGAGGCAATTGAGCACAGCAGCAGGTGGCCTGCCCCAGGGACCGGCCCTGCCCAGTTGGATTATCAAACCAGTAATCAAAAATATCCTAAAAAATAAAAGTCCAGGGCCAGACAGCTTCCCTGGTGAGTTCTACCAAATGTTTAAAGAAGATTTAATACCCATCCTTCTCAAATTCTTCCAAAAAATTGAAGAGAAAGGAATGCTTCCTAACTCATTTTACAAGGCAACCATTATCCTGATACCAAAACCAGACAAGGACAACACAAGAAAAGAAAGCTACAGGCCAATATCACTGATGAACATCGATGCAAAAACCCTCAACAAAATGCCCGCAAATCAAATACACCGATACATTAAAAGGATTATACACCATGATCAAGTGGGTTTTATTCCAGGGATGCAGGGATGATTCAACGTTCACAAGTCAATCAATGTGATATATTATGTTAAAAAAAATGAAGAATGAAAATCACACAATCATCTCAATAGATGCAGAGAAAACATTCAACAAGATCCAGCATCCATTTATGATAAAAACTCTGAGTAAACTGGGTATAGAAGGAAAGTACCTCAACATAATAAAGGCCATATATGACAAACCCACAGCTAACATTATACTCAGCAGTGAAGCACTGCAAACTCCCCCTCTAAGACAGGAACAAGACAAGGATGCCCACTTTTGCCACTCTTATTTAAGATAGTATTGGAAGTCCTAGCTAGAGCAATCAGGCAAGAAAAAGAAATAAAAGGGATCCAAACTGGAAATGAAGAAGTAAAACTGTCACTATTTGCAGTTGACATGATTTTATATATAGAAAACCCTAAAGAATGCACCAAAAAACTATTAGAAATAATAAACGACTACAGTAAAATTGCAGGGTACAAAATTAACATACAGAAATCAGTTGCATTTCTAGACACTAACAACAAAATAGCAGAGAAATCAAAAACACAATCTCATTTACAATCACAACAAAAAGAAGAAAATATCTAGAAATAAACTTAACCAAAGAGGTAAAAGACCTGTACACTGAAAACTGTAAAATATTGTTGAAAGAAATCAAAGACACAAAAAATATGGAAAAATATTCTGTGCTCATGGATTGGAAGAATTAACGTAGTTAAGATGTCTGTACTTCCTAAAGCAATCTACAGATTCAGTGCGATCCCTATCAAAATCCCAACAACATTTTTCACTGAAATAGAACAAAGAATCCTAAAATTTATATGGAACAACGAAAGACCCCAAATAGCCAAAGCAATGCTAAGAAAAAAGAATAAAGCTGGAGGTATCACACTCCCTGATTTCAAAATATACTACCAAGGTATAGTAATCAAAAGAGCATGGTACCGGCACAAAAACAGACAAACAGATCAATGAAACAGAATTGAGATCCCAGAAATAAACCCACTATCTATGGACAGCTAATTTTCGACAAAGGAGCGAAGAACATACAATGGAGAAAGGAAATTCTGGTGTTGAGAAATCTGGACAGCCACATGCAAAAAAATGAAAGTAGACCGTTACCTTACACCATACACAAAAATTAACTCAATGTGGAGTAAAGACTTGAATGTAAGACCTGAAACCATAAAACTTCTAGAAGATCACATAGGCAGTGTGCTCTTTGACAGTGGCCACATAGGCAGTGTGATCTTTGACAGTGGTCTTAGCAGTATCTTTTTGAATATCATGTCTCCCCAGGCAAGGGAAACAAAAGAAAAAATAAACAAATGGGACTACATCAAACTAAAAAGCTTCTATACAGCAAAGGAAACCACCAACAAAACAAAAAGGCAACCTAACAATTGGGAGAATATATTTGTGAATCATATATCTGATAAGGAGTTAATATCCAAAATATATGAAGAAGTCATACAACTTAACAACAAAAAAAGCAAACAACCCAATTAAAAAATAGGCAGAGGATCTGAACAGACATTTTTCCAAGGAGGATATACAGATGGCCACCAGGCACATGAAAAGATGTTCAGCATCGCTAGTTATTAGGGAAATGCAAATCAAAAGTACAATGAGATATCACCTCATGCCTATCAGAATGGCTATTATTAAAAAGACAAGAAATAACAAGTGTTGGAGAGGATGTGGAGAGAAGGGAAGCCTCATACACTGCTGGTAGGAGTACAAACTGGTGCAGCCACTATGGAAAACACTATGGAGATTCCTCAAAAAATTAAGACTAGAACTACCATGATCCAGCTATTCCACTTCTGGGTATTTATCCAAAGAAAATGAACACACTAATTTGAAAAGAGACATGCATCCCTATGTTCATTGCAGCATTGTGCACAAGAGCCAAGATTTGGAAGCAATCTAAGTGCTCATCAATGGAGGAATGGATAAAGAAGAAGTGGTATATATATACAATGGAATACTACTCAGCCATAAACGAGATGAAACCTTGCCATTTGTGACAACATGGGTGGACCTTGAGGGCATTATGCTAAGCAAAATAAGTCAGATGGAAAAAGCCAAACACCATATGATTTCACTCATTTGTGGAAGGTTAAAAACAACAACAACAACAAACAAACATATAGATATAGAGAATAGATTGGTGATTACCAGAGGGGAAGGGGTCGGGGGTGGGGCAAAAAGAGTGAAAGGGCTCTGTGTACAGTGATGGTTGGTAATTAGACTTGGGGTGGTGAACATGATGTAGTCTACACAGAAATCAAAATATAATGATGTACACCCGAAATTTCTATAATATTATAAACCAACGTTACCACAATACAAAAGATATTAACACATTTAAAATAAGCATGTATTATTCAATTGTATTTAAGTGAGTATGCTTGGGAAGGTGAAAAATATCACCTCATAATAATTTAGTGATTTTCTTCCATTTGAACTAGTCTTACGGATGTTCTATAGAAAAAAAAAAAAAGAATTGCCATACGATCCAGCAATTTTGCTTCTGGGTATGTACCCAGAACAGAAAGCAGGGACCTGAAGTGATATTTGTACACCCGTGTTTGTAACAATAGCCAAAAGTTGGGAGCAACGCAAGTGTCCGTTGATGGATGAGTGGATAAATGTGCTACATACATACAATGGACTATTATTCAGCCTAAAAAGAGGGCCATTCTGACACATGCTACAACACGGATGAACCTTGAAGACATTATGCTAAGTGAAATAAGCCAATCACAAATGGACAATACTGTATAATTTCATTTATATGACATACCTAGAGTGTCAAATCCATAGAGACAGAAAGTAGAAGGGTGGTTGCCGGGGTGGGGAGGGAGGAGTGGGAAATTATTGTTCAATGGGTACAAAGTTTCAGTTTGGGAAAATGAAAAAAGTTCTGGAGATGGATGGTGGTAATGATTGCACAACATTATGGATGCATTTATTACCACTGAACCACTTAAAAGTGGTTAAAATGGCAAATTTGATGTTATATGTATTTTACTAAAATAAAAAATTTTAAAAACTTTGAAATGGATCCAAAATTTAAACTGCAATAAAAAGATAATGCATTTTTAAAAAGAATGTTTCAGTGAATGAGTTTGTAAGGGAGAAATCCTAAATGGTCTTTTTTTTTTTTTTTTGTGAGGAGATCAGCCCTGTGCTAACATCCGCCAATCCTCCTCTTTTTTTTGCTGAGGAAGACGGCCCTGGGCTAACATCTGTGCCCATCTTCCTCCACTTTATATGGGACGCCGCCACAGCATGGCTTGCCAAGCAGTGCGTCGGTGCGCGCCCGGGATCCGAACCAGCGAACCCCGGGGCCGCCGCAGCGGAGCGCGCGCACTTAACCGCTTGCGCCACCGGGCCGGCCCCCTAAGTGGTCTTTTATAATATAAGTAATGACTACCTAATTATTGGGAGTTTTCTATCCATCACAAAGTATTTGGTGAGTATTTTCTGCATAGTATTTGTTTTTTTAAAGTGGGATAGGACATCTTTGCACTTAGGTAAGTAGACATTGCTTCTTGTGTTGTCTCAAGAAAGAAAATAATACTGCTTCTTTGGGCCAGGTGCAGACTTAAGAGGAGTGTGTTTAGAAAATTACGAAAGAGCGAGGGATTGTGATGGGGTCAGGTGTCACTTATTTTCTCTCTGTCACGTGTTAAGCCACTTAGTCTAAATTTTCGCTGGCCCAGCTGTGTTTTGCTTTGGTCGAAAGACGAGTGTATTTGAGGCCAGGATCCCAGGCTCTCGTCCTGACTCAGCAGCTCACCAGCCATGCGACTTTGCGGTAGACTTCTCTAGAACGGAGTTTGCACTAGATTATATCCAAGACCCTCTTCAGCTTCAGCATTTTATGGACTCGCTGGTCTGTTACATCGGGATTTTTAGTGCATATGGAGATTTTAAAACATACCACTCTCTGCTCTTGATTCATATAGCTCTTTTCTAATTTCTAAACCAAAAAACTCCTTGAAGATTGATTTCGAATGAAATATGGGAAACCCAGTGGACTCAGTTAATAGCTCAGACTTGAGAAGAGCCATGGTCAAAGATGTGATGGCATCTAGAAGGTTCTAGTACATTGTTCTCAGTATTATTTATAGAAGTATTGTGGAAACTGCTAGTAAGCTAGGGCTGATGGAATCAGTTATTCACTCGCTCTACAGTTCTGCGGCTGATGGACACTGCTGCTGTCCTGCCACTAGAATGACACCTGGAAAAATCCTAAGGAGAACACGAAGGGTGGATGGTGATGAAGGCTTGGATCTCCATTCTGAACCTGTTGGCTTGGAAATTAAAACTTAAGTTTTTCAGGAAAACAAAAAAGTGAAATGGTTACCTCTAACAAATGGTTTTAAGAAAACTCTTAAATTTCCCGCTTATCTAAAGTTTAAAATGTCCTTAGAGGCTTGTTTTCTGCTGCTGTACCATGGTCATTCTCATAATCTAGGTGCATCCTAGACTCACAGCCCAGTCTGCTTTGTGTTGTCAAGATATTTCCTTTGGCCATTACTTGTTTTCTGATTGTTTATTGTCTCTGTCTCATTTTCTGGGAGAGGGTAGTGTTGAATATGTTGGAAGAACAGATGTTTGGCAGCCAGTTGAAAAGTTAAATGTTTATTCATTTTGAGTTCAACTATGTGTTAAGTCCCTGTGGTAATTACTTCATGATTGTTAGTCTTACCAGTAAATGGGCTAAGAAGGGTTTTCTTTGGCTGTGCTATGATGGATCATTGCATCCTTTTTTTTTTTTTTACTATAACATTTATAGGAGGGAAAATTCATCGTGTTCTCATGTTGCTTTTAGTGTGTTGTCCTAGACTTACCTATCAAAGATTGACACCAAATGTACTTGTGTGCTGATAGTATATCAGCAGTTCCCAGAAGAAATTAATTTATGTTCTCTCTTCAGGCAAAATTCTGTAAGGCACTGATGGATTTTGACATAATTCAAAACCCATCAATATTATTCTAAACATTAATCTTCTAAATTCTCACAGTTCTATTGTAAGTTAACTAATTACATCTTACACATTACATTTTTCTTTTTTGTATTATGGAACTACTCTCAAGTAAATCACCACTTCATCGTCTTCATGCAAGACCTGATCTGCTATAGTCATTCATTCATTGAACAAGTATTTATTGAGGACCTGCTATGAGCCAGGCACTGTTCTGGAAGCTTGGGATACATCAGCGAACACAAGACAAAAATCATTGCTCCATGGGGCACACATTGTAGAGTATGCAGTAATGACAATAAAGTAAATAAGTAAAAGAGTAAATCATAAATACTGTGAAAAATAATGGAGTGGGTTGAAGGATTAGGAGCCTCGGGGTAGGGTAGTGATGGTGGTGCATTTTATATAGGGTGGTCAGAGTAGGCCTTAGTAAGTGGATTTTTTTTTTTTTTTTTTTTTTTTTTTTTTTTTTTTACATTTTTATTGATATTTTAATGGTTTCTAACATTGTGAGATTTTGGGTTGTACATTTTTGTTTGTCCTTCACCCCATATATGACTCCCTTCACCCCTTGTGCCCACCCCCCACCCCCACTTCCCGGGTAACCACAGTCCAGTTTTCTCTGTCCATGTGTTTGTTTATATTCCACATATGAGTGAGATCATACAGTGTTTGTCTTTCTCTTTCTGGCTTATTTCACTTAACATAATACGCTCCAGGCCCATCCATGTTGTTGCAAATGGGACGATTTTGTCTTTTTTTATGGCTGAGTAGTATTCCATTGTATATATATACCACATTTTCTTAATCCAATCGTCAGTCGAGGGACACTTAGGTTGCTTCCACTTCTTGGCTATGGTGAATAATGCTGCAATGAACATAGGGGTGCATAAGCCTCTTTGGATTGTTGATTTCAGGTGCGTTGGATAGATTCCCAGTAGTGGGATGGCTGGATCATAGGGCATCTCTATTTTTAATTCTTTGAGGAATCTCCATACCGTTTTCCATAGAGGCTGCACCAATTTGCATTCCCACCAGCTGTGTATGAGGGTTCCTGTTTCTCCACATCCTCTCCAACATTTGTTGTTTTTTGTCTTGGTGATTATAGCCATTCTAACGGGCGTGAGGTGGTATCTTAGTGTTGTTTTGATTTGCATTTCCCTGATGATTAGTGATGTTGAGCATCTTTTCATGTGCCTATTGGCCATCTGTATATCTTCCTTGGAGAAGTGTCTGTTCATTTCCTCTGCCCATTTTTTGATCGGGTTGTTTGTTTTTTTGTTGTTCAATTGTGTGAGTTCTTTATATATTATGGAGATCAACCCCTTGTCAGATGTATGTTTTGCAAATATTCTCTCCCAGCTGGTTGGTTGTTTGTTCATCTTGATTCTGATTTCATTTGTCTTATAAAAGCTCTTTAGTCTGATAAAGTCCCACTTGTTTATTTTTTCTTTAGTTTCCCTAGTCTGGGTAGGCATGTCATCCGAAAAGATTCCTTTAAAACCAATGTCAAATAGTGTGTTGCCTATATTTTCTTCTATGAGTTTTATAGTTTCAGGTCTCACCTTCAGGTCTTTGATCCATTTTGAGTTAATTTTTGTGTATGGCGATAGCACATGGTCCACTTTCATTCTTTTGCATGTGGATGTCCAGTTTTCCCAACACCATTTATTGAAGAGACTTTCCTTTCTCCATTGCATGTCCTTAGCACCTTTGTCGAAAATTAGCTGTCCGTATATGTGTGGTTTTATTTCTGGGCTTTCAATTCTGTTCCATTGATCTGTGTGTCTGTTTTTGTACCAGTACCATGCTGTTTTGATTACTATTGCTTTGTAGTATGTTTTGAAGTCAGGAATTGTGATGCCTCCTGCTTTGTTCTTTTTCTTTAGGATTTCTTTAGCTATTCGGGGTCTTTTGTTGCCCCATATAAATTTTAGTATTCTTTTTTCTATTTCTGTGAAGAATGTCATTGGGATTCTGATTGGGATTGCATTGAATCTGTAGATTGCTTTAGGTAATATAGACATTTTAACTATGTTTATTCTTCCAATCCACGTGCATGGGATATCTTTCCATTTCTTTATGTCATCGTTGATTTCCCTCAATAATGTCTTGTAGTTCTCATTGTATAGGTCCTTCACCTCCTTGGTAAGATTTATTCCTAGGTATTTTATTCTTTTTGATGCAATTGTAAATGGTATTATCTTTTTGAGCTCTCTTTCTGTTAGTTCATTATTAGCATATAGAAATGCAACTGATTTTTGTAGATTGATTTTGTACCCTGCAACTTTGCTGTAGTTGTTGATTGTTTCTAACAGTTTTCCAACAGATTCTTTAGGGTTTTCTATATATACAATCATGTCATCTGCAAATAGTGAGAGTTTCACTTCTTCGTTACCTATTTGGATTCCTTTTATTCCTTTTTCTTGCCTAATTGCTCTGGCCAAAACCTCCAGTACTATGTTGAACAGGAGTGGTGAGAGTGGGCAGCCCTGCCTCGTTCCTGTTCTCAGAGGAATGGCTTTCAGTCTTTCCCCGTTGAGTATGATGTTAGCTGTGGGTTTGTCATATATGGCCTTTATTATGTTGAGGTACTTTCCTTCTATTCCCAATTTATTGAGAGTTTTTATCATAAATGGATGTTGTATCTTGTCAAATGCCTTCTCTGCGTCTATTGAGATGATCATGTGGTTTTTATTCTTTGTTTTGTTGATGTGATGTATCACGTTGATTGATTTGCGGATGTTGAACCATCCCTGCGTCTCTGGTATAAATCCCACTTGATCATGGTGTATGATCTTTTTAATATATTGTTGTATTCGGTTTGCCAATATTTTGTTGAGGATTTTTGCATCAATGTTCATCAGCGATATTGGCCTGTAATTTTCTTTCTTTGTATTGTCTTTGTCTGGTTTCGGTATCAGGGTGATGTTGGCCTCGTAGAATGATTCAGGAAGTGTTCCATCTTCCTCTATTTTTTGGAATAGTTTGAGGAGGATGGGTATTAAATCTTCTTTGAATGTTTGGTAAAATTCACTGGAGAAGCCATCTGGTCCTGGACTTTTATTTTTTGGGAGGTTTTTGATTACTATTTCAATCTCTTTACTTGTGATTGGTCTATTCAGATTCTCCATTTCTTCTTGGTTCAATTTTGGGAGGTTGTATAAGTCTAAGAATTTATCCATTTCTTCTAGATTGTCCGATTTGTTGGCATATAATTTCTCATAGTATTCTCTTATAATCCTCTGTATTTCCATGGTATCCGTTGTAATTTCTCCTCTTTCATTTCTAATTTTATTTACTTGAGCCTTTTCTCTTTTTTTCTTAGTTAGCCTGGCTAAGGGTTTGTCTAGTAAGTGGATTTTTTAACAGACTTGGTGGAGCTGAGGGAGTGACCCGTGCAGATATCTGAGGGAAGAGAGTGCTGAGCAGAGGGCACAGCTGGTGCAAAGGCCCTGAGGCAGAGTGTGCCCGTCTGGATGGGATGGGGTGAATGAGGGAAAGAGTAGATGATGACGTCAGGGTAGCAAGGGACGCATTGAGTAGGGTCTCACAAGGTCATGGTAAGGACTTGGCTCTTCCTTGGAGAGAAGGTTTTGAGCAGAGGAGTGACCTGCTCTGACCTACGGTAAATCTGGCTGCCTAATTATTAAGAACAGATGGTAAGGGAGCAACGGATGAAGTAATTGTTATGATCTTTCTAACGTAATCTCTTAAAACTTCACCAACCTGTCAAAATTTATTGAAAAGATTATGTTGAGTAGTTCTGAGGAAGTTTAGTTGCATTCTTTTCTAGTGTGTTAGGCTAGTGCATTCTTGTTGATTTGCCATCAGAGTATCAAAATTTAGGGGTCTGTTTAGGTCTGCCTTAACAAAAGGTGAATCATTTAAAATTGGAAATTATGCATCATACAACTTTCTAATGTAGAAGTGATTTAAAAGAGCCCTTCCCTATACAGTGTTTCTGGCAGCCAATGGAATGACAAAAAAAAATCCACGCTTCTCATGTAGTATTAGATTGAATTCCCATTAGTTAGCCTAGGATTTAAAACTTATCTGAAAGGAGGGGGCTTCACAGGGAAGCACAGAGGTAGCGCTTCTCAGCCTGGCTTCCCTTGGCCCTCAGGGATAATGTGAGCTAGCAGCTACCAGTGACACTGTCAGAGGGAGATGGGGTTCCCTGTTCTTTTTTTAAAATTATTTTATTGAGGTCATGTTGGTACCGCTGATAACACTGTGTAAATTTCAGGTGCACATCATTATATTTTGGCTTCTATATAGACTGCATCGTGTTCACCACCAAGAGTCCAGTTTCCTTCTGTCTTGAAGCTCACTTCTAGCTATGTCACCTCCCTGTGTTCTGGGGTCTTACTTTGCCATTTGGGAAGAATTTATGTTAACTATGTTTTTTTTTTTTTTTGCTGGGAAAGATTCACCCTGAGCTAACATCCGTTGCCAATCTTTCTCTCTTTTTTTTTTTTCTTCCCCAAAGCTCCAGTACATAGTCGTATATCCTAGTTGTAAGTTCTTCTGGTTCTTCTATGTGAGCCACTGCCACAGCATGGCGACTGACAGATGGGTGGTGTGGTTCCAAGCCCAGGAACCAAACCTGGGCTGCCGAAGTGGAGTGCACTGAGTTTTAACCACTAGGCCATCAGGTCTGACTCTATGGTAACTAATTTTTCACTTCTGAGTAAGGGAATGCTTACAAATACTAGGCTCTTTCTTGACCTCAACTCAACGTCAGTAAAGCCACATTTTCTTGGGTGGAGTGTGTTGGGCATGGGGTGGGGTGTGTGGCACGGTCCTTCCTCCCGTGTCCCTGAGTGACAGTTCTGCCTCCAGCTGTCCAGCTGTCCAGAGAGCACAGTTCCTCCCTCCCGGGGTTGGAGTAGCTACTATATTCTGTATTTCCCTAGCAATCTTTAAATTTTTAAAAATTATGACAATAATACATAATTATTATGGAACATTTGGAAAAAACAGAAATGTAAAGAGGAAAATAAAAACCACCTGAAACAATGCGTTGAGGGAATTATTGCGACGTTGTTCAGACTATTATTTCTTTCTCAAATATTATAGAAAGTAAACAATATCTCAAATGATTGGGGCTCCAAAAAAGAAAGTTTACGATCTAAATCACATATATATAAAAAATAACTCATATATATTCTAAACACTGAGAGTATAAAGTCAACTTCCAAATGTAAGAAAAGTAAAAAGGAAAATCTAAAATAATATAAAATGATATGCAGCTGAAAGGATATAAAACAGAGCTAAATGATATAAAATGAGAAAAGTAATCAACTAAATGGTGTAAAAATATATAGCTAGAATGATATAAAAATAATCCACTAAATGGTGTAAAAATATATAGCTAGAATGATATAAAAATAATCCTTTGTATCAGAAACTGAAAGGTGAGGTGAATTTCACAAGGCATGCATTTTGCATTTACACATGTGATTGTCGGGAGGGGTCATCTAGGTTTGGCAGTTTCAACAATGAAAGTATGTGGTCATTCACTCAATTGGAATCTGTCTGGTTTCTTTTTAACTTGAAGCGTGCCTGTTAGAGAGCTATGCAGTTTTTCTAGTGTTTGTACTCAAGTCTGTCTGTATTTTTATTTTTCTAGAAGTTAAATGTTTGACATTCTTTCTCTTTCTCTCTGTAATTTGATAAAACCTTTATTTAGTACAGTACCAGCTGTCCTGTAACATTTGTGATTCTGTACTTGATCAATCAGTGTTAGAAATGGGGGTTTCTGGTATACTCAGACCAGTGGAGGCATAGACAGTACTCAAATTTAACCTGAGAATCATCAATATTTGCAAAAGTTCTGAAAAAAATAATAACTAAATTATATATACTAATTGGGTAAAATGAATGAAGTAAAAGGGAAAAAACCTCAACTCACTGGAACCTCAAAGCAAAACAAATTGAAGATCAGCCCGTGAGAAACCAAAATACATTTTTTCAGAAGTGAGACGTAGTTCTGTATTACAGTGAGGCTTTAGCATATATTTAAAGTAATAAATATATTATTATGAAATTAAAGTAATTTAGAATGGTGTTGGATACAGATCTAAAGTATCTGATGGATCATTCACCTAGCAGAGTAAACTTGGAGATGAAATAATTTTGTCTTGACATTAGAAGTGTAGCACCGTATGTTGTAGATATAAAGGCTTTCTGCCACAATCTTCAGCAGTATTTTGGGAAATTGAACATAAACGTACGTTAAAGCTCTTGCAGTCACTGATTCCTTGTTCCTAAGCCCACTGACAGTTTTTCTGGGGTTCTGTTCAACACTGGTGTTTTCTTTGCTGGCCATTCAGAGGTAAGTTCTTTCTGTGGTGGTTTCTCATTCTGAATATATTCTCACAGCTTCTTTTCACTTAAATTATAGCTATACACATATGAGTTTCAAGCCTATATAATTTCAACTATTCGTTTAAGGTGATTTTCAACTAACTAGAGCCAAGTTGCCCATTCTCTACAACACTGCTGCAAAATTAAGTCTTTTCCTAAGTTTCAATATTCGAGATGGACATACAAACACAATTTTCATATTTTACCATTAATATCCTTACTTTAAAAACTCCTCCTCCTCTTATTTGATCCAGAAGATCCTAGTCTTTTCTGTCCTCCCATAGTTTGGAATCAGTGACCAAGAAAACTGGAAGCAATTATGGCATTGGCAAAGCAGGTACGTACACGTGAGTGTGCATTGTGAAGTTAATTAGTGGTTACACCTCCACGTTGGCAGTGTAGCTCTGTAGCCACTAATTTGGAAGGTTTGGGACATGTGCTCAGCCACTGCCTAACAGCTGTTCTGTCACACCAGAGTCATGGGTGGGACCTAAATTTAGGAGCGTGAACCTGGGCATCAATTGAGAGGTTCACCGTGTCTAGCCAGCTTTACCTGGCTCTCATCACAACTTTTTAAAAAAATTTTTATTAAAGGCCATTGTTCAGCCTATGGGAAAGAGAAATGCAGAATAGGATGGGTCACAATTCAACATTCTACTTAAGTTTGAATAAAGACATCCTTGCACTCAGCATTTCTAGTGTCCGTTCCACCTTTCAAAGGTCGGAAAATTGTACTTATTAAGTATCTTTTGGAGCCGATGCTTCCATCTTCGTGGTTCCTCTCTCTTGTTTTAGTTGCTCAAATTTCCCACATTGTTTTCTAATGTCAGGTGTACAGTTTTCATCCCAAAGATCATAAGTGCTCTGCCATCCTGAGACTTTTACGAACAATTTTCTTTGAGTAGACAATATGGCTTGACCCATTACCTTTACCCTTGTGCTAGGTGCCATGCTGTTAGGATAAAACCAATTAATTGTTGCATGAAGGGGCAAGCACTTATATATGGAATTCTTGCAGTAACGTTTAGTTATGCTAAAATTGCATCATGAAATTGAGGCATTATAAACCTTACTAACAGCATCCAATTTTTGCGTGCCATTTTGCCTCCTCTTGACTCATCTTGGAAATAAATTAAAAAATTAACTGGCTGCATTCGACTTTGAATAAAGCTTAAACTTACTGAAAGAGGAAGACCTACAAGGGAATTTGTGACCTATTTGAGGTTAGAAGATCTTGGAGTTGGGTTGGATTGTCTTCACTGACTACCAATGATTTACAAAAGAAGAACAAAACTTCTCACTTGACTGCCAGTCGATGTGTTTGTTCACATTTGATAACATCATTGCAGTTTAAAGTTGCTTTAAACAGGGTTCAAGCAGTCATAAAGAAAGGTTGGTCTGTACTATCAACCGATACAGAAATTTTGATTGATGCAAATGTTCAGATTTTAACACAGTTAAGTAGACTGTAGTCGTGGGAAAACCATCTTTGGTTCTAGTATATAGTGGTTTAGATAGCCAAGGATGAAGATGCTGATTCTCTGCAGTTTCATCTACAAAAAATGCTTGATTGTTCAAAAATATTCCTGAACTATATGGTTTCCAGAAGGATATTTCCTTTGAGAACTGTGGCTGGTGGAGTGGAATCAAAACTTCATAAAAAAATACTCTACCGGAACCATTGATGAAACTCTTAACGATTTACTTCACCCTGAGGTTGCACACATCTTAGAGTGAATAAGGGGAGAATACCTTTGCTGCATTTGGGATTTGTGAGGGTATTTGTTAAAGTTGTTTAAGAGCTACTATGTCTTTAATATAGTACATGTATTGCCTAAGAATATAATTTATAATTATGGGAATTATTTTTTAAAGATAGGATTCATTACTAGGAGTCAAAAGAGGAAAAGACCAAAATGCTTTTATATGTCTTTAGGGAGGTGATGGGGAGGAGTAAAAAGTTTGACCCTTGCTTCATGAGAAGCAGTGTATGGTGGTGAACATGGACCTGGAGTCTACATCTGATTTTACTCACTCTCTTTATGGTCTCGGTGAGTCATTTCCCTTCTCTGTACTTCAGTTTCCTCATTTAAAAATATGAGATTGGAGCAAATGATATAGCAGAGTCCTTCCAGCTTAATTATATTCTAAGCTTCTGTTGGAGGACAGCCTCTACATTCCAGAGGACCTTGAAACATTACCTGATAGAGTCCCCAAGCCTGTTGCCACCATCATGACTGCTCCCTTCCCTTTGATTTATCTCCTACTCCTCCTGGGTTCTTTGGCTGAGAAAATTTGCCACCACACTTGGGAATTATTCTTGATTCTTCTCTCCCTCTCACACTCACAGCTAACCAAGTCCCATTGGTTCTACTATTTAAAAAGCTTAGAATCCTTCCATTTCTCACAGTCCTCACTGCTACATGCCGATAGAAGCCACTGTTGTCATCTCGTGGATGTATTACTCCATTCTTGTGCTTCTTTGTTCCCATGTCCCTTAGACTAAAGTCCAGACTTCTCACTGTAGCTTATGAGACCTTCCTTCTATATGCCTCTGCCATTTCTCCGTGCCATCTCTTCCTACTCCCTCTCTAGTCAACCAGCCACATGTGCTATTCTCAGTTCTTGGAAGATGTCATATTCTTTCTCTTCTTTTGGCTTTCCTAGCCACAGTCCCCTCTGCCTGATCATTCTTAGCTGTACCTTCTCCTTTCCCTACTCATTTCTATTTGGCTAATCCTCTTCATCTTTCAGGTCTCATCTTGAAGTCACTTCCTCCAAGGTTCCCTGACCCTTAGACAAGGTTATTTTACTTTCCCATAGCTCCTTGTGCTACTTCTGCTTTTAACACGTCATGCTCAGGTGTCATTTGTACTGTTTAATTGTCCATCTGCCTCTATGAGAATGTGTGCTTCATGAGGGTAGGAGCTTGTCTGTCCGGTATTTGGTGGTGTCCTCAGCCCTTGGCACAGTGCCTGGCACATAGTAGACTTTCAGTAAATACTTGCTGAATGAATACATGAAAGAAAGAAGGAAAGAAAGGAAGAAAGGTAAAACTGAATGCATTTTTAATAGGAGAGAAAGTCCGGTAGGCAGCAGTTGTACCTTCCTCCTCTTCTTCCATGACGTCTGCCTTCCTAACTCCCACCCTACTTCTTTGAGAAACAAGGACTTGCCTACCAGTACAGGGCCTGTTTTAGTTATCTTATAATCGTAAAGGAAGTTATGGGTCCTTCTCTCTGTAATGTCATAGACCTTTGGTAGAAATATCCAAGCAGCTTTTTTCTGAGTTTAAGTTCCTCATTGCTTTCATTTATGTGAGAAGAGATAAGGGCCTGTGTTTGATCTAGCTAAACTACATAGATGACTTCAGATGATCTTTTTCTGCTAGCAAAACGTTGCCAGTCCAGTAAACCTTGCTTAAAGCTTTTTCCACCCATCTTACTGTCACTGCTGTGATATATTTAATAGTAGTGACCCAGAGTGAGTCAGTGCTAATGGCATTATTATCTTTAGTTGAATATTTATTTCTTCTATCTTAATCTCTGTAAGCATAGGCCTTTTGGGTCTTCCTGCTCATTTTTATGATTGGCACAGAAACTCTCCGTATTGGATGGGGTGGCGAGAGCTTCAAGCACTACCTTCTAGTTATAAAGATGGTTCAATATCATATTGACTTTAAAAGTGAGTGAAGCCAGCCTCGTTGGTGCCAGTGTGTATGTCTTTGCTTTCGGCTCAAGGAGGCAATGTTGCAGAGCCATTTAAAGAGTAGGCTCTCATGAAAACCCAGCTCTGGAACCTTCTAGCTGATTGACCCAGAGCAAGGTACTTAACTTTTTTGGGCACCATTTCCTTATCAATCAAATGGGGGTAGTAATAGTATCTACCTCTATGGTTTTAATAAGGATTAAATGAGGTACTGCATGTAAAGTGCTTAGCCTGGTATCTGGCGCATGTTCAACACATGTCAACCATCATAATAGGTCTCTGGTATTAGTATAAGACTTGCCTGGTTATAATTATTTGCATAAATGGAAAAAAAAGAAGGACAGTAGTAATTTAGCTTTGCTGGAGAACAAAAAGTGGTTTAAATTGCCAAGTGCCAGGAGCCAGGAGATCATTTTAACTCTGCCGCTGACTAGCTCCACAACTCAGCGAGGGTCCAGCCACCAGCTCTCTGGGTCTGCATTTCCTTGTCTGGAGGTGAAGAGGTTTGTAGCAAATCATTTCTATTGTCCTTTCTAATGTTAGCATGTTGTGAGTCCAGGAATGAGTGATTACTTAATTTTAAATACCTCACCGTGATTGACACAGAATAAATATTTGCTAAATATTTGAGTGGAATCCGCTGACTTTATCTCTGGAATGTGGATGAATCAGTTTTATGATATTGAATTGTAATGACATAAAAAACAGCGATGATGATTTTTGAGATTAAAAAAGGGACATAAAATTCAAAGCCAGAGACAAGCTATGTATTAGGACTGCTGTAACCAAGTACCATCAACTGAGTGGCTTAAACAACAGAGATTTATTGTCTGACAGTTCTGGAGGCTAGAAGTGCAAAATTAAGGTTTCAGCAGGGCTGGATCCTTCTGGGGACTCTGACTCAGAGAGAGAATCTGTTCCATGCTTCTCTCCTAGCTCCTGGTCCTCTGCTGGCAGTCTTCAGTGTTCCTTGGCTTCTGCTGCATCACTCCAGTCTCTACCTTCATCTTCACATGGCGTTCTCTCTGTGTGCATGTCTGTGTCCAAATTTCCCTTTCTTATAATGATACCTGTCACATTGGATTAGGGGCCCACCCTACTCTAGCATGACCTCATCTTAACTGGTTATATCTGCAATGGCCGAGGTCACGTTCTGAGGTGCCAGAGGTTAGGAACTCAGCATATGAATTTCTGGGTGATGGAATCCACCCCATATCAGGCTGCTATCCTGTCCTTTCTGTGTAACTACCCCTCTATCCATCTTTCCTCCCTCCCAATAAACATTATTGTGCAATATGGGTGGATGGGTAATAGATAGTTTTATGAGGAATTTTCTTTACAGAGGGGTCTTTAAAGTTTTATATAGTGGCCTCTTGCTAATTCTCAGCAGTTAACCTTTTAATTTGTGGATGACTCATGTCGTTTGTTTCCATCTCATTCCCTTTTCTCCCTCTTACTGGCCCTCTTGTTCTCCTAACTCCTTCCTCCTCACACAATTCACCTACTTTTCCTTCTTCACTGAGCATTTCCTTTGTTATAAGTAGATAGTTCTGCCACCAGATGGTGTGCAAGGATTGGGAAAAGAACTGAAATACATTGGCCGGTGTGGCTACTTGTCAACATTTTATTTCAGGAGAAAGGTTGACATAACGAGCCAAAAATGAGATTTTGAGATTGTGTAGATTTTACTTTTCCATAATAAATGTTCTCTTCCTTTATTGCGGAAACAGAAACCTGAGCTGGAAATCTTGAGGAAAAGAAACCTATAACATTTGATGAATAAGGTTAATAGGAGACTCTGATCTCAGAATAGATTTGACGATAGTATTACGCTGAGATGTGGAAGCAAGGTTCTTGGGTCAGAGGGCCACTTCCTCAAACAGGTAGATTCAGAAACCACAAAAAAAGGGAAATCTGTTGAGCACAATGACACTGTAGAATGATATTGGTGAAATAAGGGACCTGAGCTGTCATTTAATTCAGCAGTCTCAAATGAGCCCTGCAGCCCAAATGCAGCTCATAGACCACAGCCACTGACAATGTGCTCTGTTTAGCTTGAACAGGGTTTTCTTATCATTATGACTAATTGCCAACATTAAAGCAATCCCAATATTTTATATAATCATCCAGATTTCAGGCTTCTTTTGGAAAAAAAAAATCTGAAGCTCTGGCAATACTGGCTGATATGTTTTTCTTGGCAGCACCTAACTGTGGCAGAGCTGTGGCCATCCCTTTAGTTGGGATTTGTCATTTACACTTTAACTCTATTTCTTCCACTCCCTATTGTGTTATGCTGAGCCTTTATCCTCATTTAAAATGTTACCTGCCTCTGCCCAGCCCATGACAGGCATTTGAACATGTAACCCTCCTCTCATAGACGAAGACACGAGTCCTGGAGAGGGGAGCTGATGGCTGGTTCAATGCCACACCTGCCCTGTAATTCCCACTATGCCATGCTGCCTCCGTGACTAGAAGCTAGTGGGAAAGAGTGAGCGGGATCCACCACGGAGGACTGATGAGTTCAAGCAATGAGTCAGGAGGGAAAGTGAAAACTAAAGATTAAAACGTTAACTGCCGTTACTCAATTATAGAAAAAGAAACTAGAAGCAGGCACACACATAAGTGAACTAATAGGGAACTCTAAAGTAAACACTTTACAGGGAACTTGGAGAGAATTATTAAATACAGGGTCAAAAGACCGTTGGTCAGCAGTCAAAAGAAGGAAAGGAACTCTAAATGACTTACCTGCAAGGCTGGGCTGGCTCGGGGGTAATCTGGGGTAAACTCATTATTTTAACATTGGAAAGGTGGTTGATGAGACCAGGTGTTTGTGGAGACAAGGTAGCAATGGAAATTGGATGATTTATTGTTACCCAAAGAATCAGCAGAATGCCTTTCTGGGTCCCTATGAAATGGCTGTCGGAGACTGTCCATCAGAACGTGGAAACCAATTAGTGAAAAAGTGACAGAGTAGGAATGGAGTGATTCCAAAGGAGAAAGCAGAGCATTTTTTGCTTGCCTCCTTGAAGATACATGGGAGCATAAATGGGAGGGGCCAACTCCTGGATGATTTATTAATGACAGCAAGCATTTATTGAGAGCTTACTCTGTGCTAGACTCTGCCCTAAGAGGTTGATGTGTGATATTGTATCCCCCCAACACCACTGAGGTCGTTACTGTTGTCATCCCTGCTTTGTAGATGAGGAGACTGAGGACCAGAAAGGTCAGATAACATTTCCAAGTCCACTTAGCTCATAAATGACAAAGCCAGGATTCAAATGCAGGCTCTCGTACCTATTACCAAAGTCTTCCCACTTAATGACCAAGCTGCTCTCCTGGCCCCCACCCCCTGGCTAAGGATGTAGCTTGCCCTAGTGATAAATGCCCAGCATGCCCTGAATCAAATTTGGGTTGGCCTGGTGGTAAATGCACACAGCATGCTCTGGACCAAATCTGAAACAGTGGTTGAGATACACCATGTTGGCTGGATGGCATGTAACAAGTTTTACAATTTTAATTCCAGGCTTGTAACAAGTTTGTTTCAAAGAGTCACTAAGCTAGAGGACGGGCAGATTGTCAATGAACCTTCATCCTAAGAACATGTGCAAATGATTTCTGGGAAACCGAAGTCTAGCACCTCTTATTTCCACCCAGGGCATGCTGGTAAAATCTATAAGGAGGATAGATGACTGAAAGCTTAAGCCCGTGACCTTTGTAGAGAGAAGGAGACTTGGCTTGTATGGAGCGCTTTGAGAAGGTGAATATATGAGGAGGGTGAGGAAGCAGTGGGTCTCTTCTTTCCACTTTCTGAAAGCCCTTCTGATGGGGTTCAGACAGAAGGGAGATGCTTGAGAGGCAGCGGCCCTGGAGGGATGGTCTTGTGGCTTTGAGAGCAGGCTTAGAGGAAGGAAATCAGGAATAATTGTTAGAGCACTCATTCCTACATGCAGATATAATCTGCGGGGCCCTGAAGGACTGAGTGCACAGACCAGTTGTGTGTAACATTTTTATCACTGATCTAGCAGAGAGAATAGAATAGAGCTGGATCTCTTGGTTTGTGGATGCTATTAAGCTCTTCTGGCCAGAGAACTGTTAAACCACTCAGGATAAGTTGCCAGAAGATCTGGCAAATACAAGTGCTCGTTGAGTTTATTGCATCTGGAGAAAAGTAATTCCACTTGTAAGCTTATGATGTCCAATAAAACCCTGGGCTTTTTTAGGAAGGTCATCTCAAGAAA
Organism: Diceros bicornis minor; assembly: GCF_020826845.1. Lineage (NCBI taxonomy): Eukaryota > Metazoa > Chordata > Mammalia > Perissodactyla > Rhinocerotidae > Diceros > Diceros bicornis. Next base: position 13,458,685 of record NC_080776.1, on the reverse strand, counting down.
ACTGTCGTGTTCTCTAACTCTTATGGAAAAACCAGTTCTGTACTCAGAATATTAATACAGGGCTAGTAGCCATTTCTGAAGATTCAACACTTCCACCAATATTTGTTGAGTCCCTGTTATGAGCAAAGAATGGAGTTAAACATGATTTAGGAAGAAACATGCAAAATGGTAAGGGAATTAAGAAACCCATGGTATGAAAAGAAGTTTAAGAGGTGAGACATCTTTGCTCTAAAGGTGAAGGCTGAGGGGGATATATAATGACTTAGTAATACAGGAAGGACAGGTACAGAATCAGCAAAAACTTCTATAATCCTCTCTCCTTAATAATTGTATTAGGAACATTAGAATTCAGGTCACATGTTATATGCCTCCAAGTAAAATCAGGATATATACTAAAATGTGTTACTCGACCTGGAAGCTAGTGAACTAACGGTACCCTTATTCCATGAATTGGTTCAGGTTTAAAAATAAAACTGCATCAGATAAAATCAAATGATAGCTCATAACAGATAATTTAGAGCAATTAACGTATTTATTTTCCTCTGAACTTTTGAGTTTAACATTGGGAATGAGAGGGGATAATAACATCGCAGAGTATGTTTTTAATGTCACTGTCAAATATAGGTTTTCTACCCTCTCTTATTTATTCTTTTAAAAATTCCTTTCTAGTTTTTAATCCAAGTAAGATATGTACACAGTTTAAAAAACCAAATAGAGTTAAATAATGAAAAACAGCAACCCCTCTCCTTTCCCAAGTTCTTCTCGCAGAGGCAATTACTTTCAATAATTGCAGACTTTTCTTTTGTATTTACCTCTATATTTCTAAATAACATGCTCACGCTGGTAGCTTTCCATTCATCCTTCTTCTTCTTCTTCTTTTTTTTTTTTGTGAAGAAGATCAGCCCTGAGCTAGCATCCATGCCAGTCCTCCTCTTTTTGCTGAGGAAGACTGGCCCTGGGCTAACATCCGTGCCCATCTTCCTCCACTTTATGTGGGACGCCACCACAACATGGCCTGACAAGCGGTACGTCCGTCAGTGCGCACCTGGGATCCGAACCCCGGGCCGCCAGCAACGGAGAGTGTGTACTTAACCGTTAAGTACACGGGGCCGGCCCCTCCATTCATCCTTCTTGATGTTACTTCCCAACTTCCTGTTATGGTAACTGAGCATTTACTTCTCTTCTGTTTACTCTCCTGTCTTTCTCCAAAACAGTTTAAATATCTATGATTATCATTTCTTTTTTGTATCATTTCTTTTTCCTGGGTTGGTAAATATTTTTTTTCCACTTGCCTAGTTTTCTATATATCTATCACTGTTTTTTCCTCAATGTGCTAGCAGATCTTTCAGATGGCTACCAATATTTTTTGCAACTATGCAAAGAAATGAAATGACCTATAAATTCTATTCTTCCCTCCACTTCCGTCTGGAATGGTTGCTTTCTTAGTCTGGTATGTGGCTGTCACTCTGGCCTTTCCTTTCACCACCATTTTGCTTTGGATTCCCTATGTTCTAGATAACCATATCTAACTCTTCCTGGCATTTATGCCCTCCTTTTGATGAGAGACGTCTTCTAGGGTCTTCCTGTAAAAGATATACTGGATGCAAATTTATTTTTTTCTTTGTATGTGAGAAAATGTCAAATGTCTCTTCAGCTCTTTCACTTGATTGATAATTTGGCTGGATGTAGACTTCCACTCTGCCAACAGCTAGTATTGCAGGTGAGGAGGTGGATGCTATTTTCATTTCTGATCCATTGCGTGTAAACTTTCTGTCCTCCTGGAATCTCTTAGGCTACTTTCTTTATCTTGAGCGTTCTGAAGTTTCATGCTGATGTGCTTTTTTTGTGTGTGTGTGAGGAAGGTTAGCCCTGAGCTAACATCTGTCACCGATCCTCCTCTTTTTGTCGAGGAAGATTGGCCCTGGGCTAACATCCAATGCCAATCCTCCTCTTTTTTGCTGAGGAAGACTGGCCCTGGGTTAACATCCATGCCCATCTTCCTCTCCTTTATATGGGATGCCGCCACAGCATGGCTTGACAAGTGGTGCATCGATGCACGCCCAGGATCCGAACCTGCGAACTCCGGGCTGCTGCAGCAGAGCGTGCGCTTAACCGCTAAGCCACTGGGCAGGCCCCTGCCGATGTACTTTTAAAATTCATTGTGCTTAGCACTTGATGAGCCTTTCTCATCTGAAATCTCATCTCATTAGGCCTAGGAAACTTTTTAAATTGTTTCTTTGAGATTTTCTTCCTCTCCATGATCTCTGTTCTGTCTTTCTGAATATTGCATTTTCTGTATTGACCCCCTAATAGTTTTACCTTTCCTCTAATTTTCCATCTATTTTTTTTTGGTTTTGTTCCAATTTCTTGGAGACTCCTTTGACTTTATTTTAGTTATGATACTTTGTAATTCTCAAGAGCTTTGTTTTTGTTTTATTGATATATGAACTCCATCTTCTTTTAACTCTGAGCATATTTGTGTGTGTCTGTGACAGTTTGCTCTGTTCCATGCTTTCTTACTATATCCAGTTGTTTACTTTTTTAAAAAAAATTTGTTCTTTTCAGCCTCTTTCATGTTAGAAACTATTCTCAAATGTCTGGTGATCCTCGGGCCTCTGCTAATTTAAAAGTGGGATGCTCCAGGAGGCCGGCCGAGTGGCGTAGTGGTTAAGTTTGTGCACTCTGCTTCAGCAGCCTGGGGTTTGTGGGTTCAGATCCCGGGCACAGATCTATATACCGCTCATCAAACCATGCTGTGGAGGCGTCCCACATACAGAATAGAGGAAGATTGGCATGGATGTTAGCTCAGGGACAATCTCCCTCACCAAAAAAAAAAAAAAAAGGAAAAGTGGAGTGCTCCAATGCTAATAGGCAATTTTGAGGGCATAGTCAGATGGCCAGGAAGGCTTCATTGTTAGTACCTAGGGGTCTTTTCCCTGCCATCCAGTGTCTCCAGTGAAGCACCATTCAGTCTCCTGATTGAAGAGATTTTTTTTGTGCACCAAAGCTGGTGGTAGAGGCGCAGGAACACTTTTCTCTCTTAGATGAAGATATGTAGCTTTGTAGGCTCTGGATTAGGCTTAAGATCCAAGGGGATTGCAAGCGTCTAAAAATATTTCTTCTTAAGGGCATAGATTGTTTGTGTAAGTCCTCTGAGAGGTAACGTAAGCCTTCCATATAAAGAAGTTGTATAGCATTGTACAAATGGGAGCTTCTCAGATTCGGTAGAGCCTTGCCTTGTATGAACAGTGTCAGCGACAGCTACTCGCTGTCCATTACTGACTGGGAGCCAGAGGAAGCCGTGCTAAGAGGTGCTCCAGCGACGTGGCCTCTGCTAAATTTCTGTATCCTTGAGTAAAGCAGTTGGGACCTTATTGTGGGCTATGTGTGTGTGTGTGTGTATGTGTATTGTGTGTGTGTGTGCACGTGTGCGTTCTCACTTAGCTGTAGTCCTTAGAAATGCTGCAGGTGGCCAATGCCTACTACTCTGTAGGTAGACCTTCAGCCAGTCTCCCTGTTTTCAGAACTTTGTTTATCTGGTGTCTTCCAGGGCCGTGGCACCCCTAAGTGTTGCTCTTAGGCATTCTCTGGGGACACTTGGCTGGCTTCTCTTTGGAATCAGCTCTTAAGTTACAACTTCCCCTATTTTGCTAAGTCAGTTATCACTCTTCTGCCTCCTTCCATCTTCCAATCATTTGTTGAAATCCCTTGACTGCTGTCATCTCCCCTGCCATTCTCTTAGTCTTTGGGGGTTAACACATTTTTGAAAATTCTACTACTATCATTTTGGTGGCCTTTTGAGAGGTACAGGAGATAAAGGCCTGTGGTTAACTCAATATGTTTACCTTGATATTTCTTTGACTCTATCACAATTATAAGCTCTTCAAGGTAAACAGCCAAGTATACTTCTATGTTTTATAGTGCACATGGTAGGCACTCTGTAAATATGGGTTGAATGAATACATGATCTGTGCTTTAAGGTCTCTCTGAATATAGTTATTTTAGCTGCTGATGTGATTATTTTTTCTGAGATCGTCTCATGTTGATCTTGCGATGAGGGAAAGGTATGGACTGCCAGGTAGAGGGTTTTCAAAGTGACACCCATGACTGAATGAGGCATTTGCCTCCATTTCACTTGCTTATTTAATTTGTTGCATTAAGAAAAAGAAGTTTGTATTCATTCCTGCTTCAAAGGGGGCATCTTCCTCGTAAGTGGACTTAGCTATTTAGTCTTACACTGCCCTTCTTGAAGGTCGGCTTTCTGTTTACAAAGCTGTGGTTAGATACACCGGGAGGCCCACTCCAAATAGTTGCTTCCCACACTTGGGAAAAAATTAGACACATATATATGAGTATTCTTCCTGGGACCCAGCATTCTCTAAGAGTTTAAATATTAACACTAAATAAAAAGCTGTTTTTCTGTTAATATTCCTTACTGACTAGCCTCATGTTAAAACATTTCTTCCTAATTTTTTACCTCATTATGGATGACCTTGACACTAGGCTCAGTGTCTCTGTCTTTGTCTCCCTCTCTATCTGCCTCCTTCTCCTCCCTTTAGCCACAACCAATAGCAAGAAACGCGTTTTACACCTCTCCGCAGTGTAAGTATATGCAACCAGAACAAAAGTTTCTTGAAACACGCACCCATAATATATGTGATTGTTCTGATCTGTTCTGTTCGGTTCTATTTCATTAAAAATATGCTGGTTGTGATCCACCACATTTGTCACATAACCCACTGGATTGCAGCCTGCTGTTGCAAAAACAATGCTCTCGTTAATGTGAATAAAGCCTGAACTACAGGTTCATGCTTCCTGGCTCTCTCATTTTCTTCCTTTCATTGGCAGACTTAAATAACATTGTTTTGAAGTTAGAGAAAAATAATCACTAGGGCTCCTCCATCTTACCATGGCAACAATGATCATTTTTGTATATTCCTGTCTACCCTCTTTGTCCTCATTCGTACGTCACTGGCATCGTAGTTGTAGGGCCAGGAGACAGGCTGTGAACTCAGTTTGTCTGGTTACAGGGTCTCTTGAGTGGTGTGCAGTCTCCTTGAGGTATAGTTTTATTTGCTGAAAAAACTTCGACGTTTACTTAGTATTTGGCCTTCAAATAGAATGCTGACTGATTTTTATTGAATTCGCTAATATTCTTTTCATTAAGCATTTTTTCTTTTTTAAATATTTATTTATTTATTCATTTAGTGTGTGTGTGTGTGTGTGTGTGTGTGTGTGTGTGTGAGGAAGATCAGCCCTGAGCTAACATCCATGCCAATCCTCCTCTTTTTGCTGAGGAAGACTGGCCCTGAGCTAACGTCCGTGCCCATCTTCCTCCACTTTATATGGGATGCCACCACAGCATGGCCTGACAAGCCGTGTGTTGCTGTGTGCCTGGGCTCGAACCCGGGCCACCAGCAGGGGAGCGTGTGCACTTAACCGCTAGGGCCATGGGGCTGGCCCCAGCACTTTTTCTAATTATGGAAGTATGCATATGAATTTTGGAAAATCCAAGCAGGTACAAAGAAGAAAATAATATTTATAATTCCACTATTCAAAGATAAATACTGTTAACAATTTAGTGTATTTCCTTTATGTAATTTCTATGCAAGTATAGTTTTACATTGTTACTATAATATTCCATGCATTATTTTATAGTCTGTTCTTTTTAAACATATCATAGGCATTCTCACTTCATTGAAATCATTTAACAAACACCATTTAAAAAGTTCTCTGTTATTGGCAATTTAGGTAGTTTTCCAGTTTTATTCATTTTTTGAATGTTACTATAAAGAACTGCAGTAAACATCTAATGCCTAAATATTTCTCTGCATTTTAAGGCACATCCTTAAGATAGATGTTAAAATTAGACTTACTGGGTCAAAAGGTATGGGAACTTTTGGACTCTTGACACTGCTGAGTCACTTTTCTGAAAAGTTGGAATTCTAGAGAGGGCCATTGTTTTTTAAAGATGAGAGAGACTTAGAGTTATTCAGCATCTACATGCAAGGAGTCTCAGAAGAGAGAGACAGAGATTGGCAATGTTGGAATGATGAAGCTACATTGCCAGAGAGATAGGTGAGGGTTGAAAGCCAGAGCAGAAGACGATGTGATGTTTCCTGATATAGGAAGAAAATAAGTTGGCTGGGGTGGGTGTGACCAAGGTCGTGCATGTGGGTGTACAGGTGTGGGAGGGGCTGAGAAAATCCTGCAGAACGATTTTTATCCTCTTGGCTTTTATCTTCTTCTCAGAGTCAGGGAGCGAGGATGGAGATAGGAAATATGAAGGGCGTGGTGGTGACTTGGAATAACCCATGTGAGGAATAGAAGGGGAAGTTGCTTAGCGACCCTTTACATGAAGAGGGACATGTAAAGTTTCCAAGTAACAGTGGAGATTCAGCTGAGCTGGACCATCATGCATTTATGGTGGTACTAATCTGCAAAGTCCTTTGTGATTTTTCTCAGGAGTGCTTGATGCCTCAGCATAGAAGCAACAACGAGAGTGGATGGGCTGAATTGGGTTGGGAATTTGTGGGGTGGCTGCAGAGGTTGGAAAAGGGGGTAGGGAGGTGAGGACCCTAGCAATAGTGTTGTTTCAGTGATGTATCATGGGATCCAGGCCACCAGAGGAAGAGCCTGTCAGATTGGTGGAATTGGAGGAAAGGAACAAATTCTGAGTATTTTTATTTGCAGCTCAGATCGTGAAATACAAGCTAAAAAGGTGGTATTCATGGCATAACAGTGTTGGAGATAGTAAAGGTTCCTGGATACCTCTCTTCTTGGAAGCTGGTTGTGGGTCTACTACTAAGCTGGTTGTGGGTTCAGGTCAGGAGCAGGGAGATTTTCAGACATTAAGAACCAAAGATGCTATTGGAAGCCTTCACTGTTTATCTTCAACTAGAAGAGGCTATCACTGGTTCAGAGCAGCAGACCAAACAGTTTGGTACTAGTCTGCTTTGTCACTCCTTCAAAGGCCTAATGGTGCCTCCCTGGACATGCTTCAGAAATGTATGATTAAGAAAACACCCAGGGTTGTTTGCATTATGGGTCAAAGTGAGAATTTTGGGCTGTGTCCAATTAGGTCAAGGATTGTTCTAGTGGACACTCTGAAGACAAGGAATCCTTGGGTTAACCTGACATGCTGGGTTTGGGGGATCATCTGGGACAGAACCAGACCCCTCAAAAGGGCTGCTGACAGAAGTGACTCCTTCTGGGACAAGGATGGGAGACCTTGGTGAAGCTAGTGGCCCGTCTGTGGCCGGAGCGTTGGGCCAAATGTAGGAAGTCAACCCTGCTCAGCACACTTCGTTGTATTTTATGGTTATTTCTGGAGGTGGTGTTTCCTGGAACAGTGTTATGAGAGGTTCGGGGATTCGATCGGAGACGTAAAAGAAACTTTCCACTCCAAACAAATGGACTGAAGGTATATTTTATTATATAGAGGATAGTAAAGGCGATAGTCCGCAAACAGATCCGGATAGGTCAAATAATAAGAGGGAAAAAACACCAGCTCGACTGGAAAGGGAAAACATCCACATCGGCTGAGATAGCAGCAGATCCGAATAGGTCATATAATAAGAGGGAAAAACATCAGATCGATCGGAAAGGGAAGCACCAGATCGACTGAAGGGAAATGACACAAATCAACCGGAAGGAGAAACACCGGGTTGACCGAAAAGAGAACACATCAGATCAATTACTTCACAGTAAATCAATTACTCACAACATCCACGCCCCACTGCCGGGAGAGTCCTGTCAATCCACACGGCTGGGCAAGGATCACACGTCCTGGGTAAGGCGTCCCTTCCACAGGTGGAACTCGCACGGGTCTCAGTCTCTAGCAGTTTATATAAGCTGTTACAGAGTTTGCAGAGCAAGCATCTAGTGTTCCCATGTACAAATGGTTATCAGTGGCGTACCTGCACTGAGCCCCTTGGCTAACGTCCCAGCCCAGTAATTGTGTACGTGCATTGTTCTCTTTGGTTATCGTCTTAGCCTGGCACAGATGGCCAGTCCATCCCGTGCTAATTGTGTACGTGCATTGTTCTCTTTGGTTATCGTCTTAGCCCGGCACAGATGGCCAGTCCATCCCGTGCTACGACGCTCCAAGAGCCTTGAAATGTTACAACTTGTAACTCTCTCCGTGGGAGAAGGGCCAGTTCCCACCACGTAGAAAGCAGCTTTTATATTTCTTTTTGTGCTGGTGGCTGTAGGTCAATGGAGCGGCCAAACATGGCTGTACTCATGTCAAGACAAACAGCATTACCAGTCAGTCTCTCCATCACTCCTTTCATCTCAGCAATATTACAGAAAGGGAATGTCCAAGTGTTGTTTTCTGATGTCAGATGAAGTTTGTTTATGACATCAACTTGAATTTAACTTGGCTCTTTTTAAATATTGAAAAAAACTTTCCAATTGCCTTTTTTTCTACACTCAAGCTAATGCTAATCAAACATGATATTTGATTAACCTCTTGAAACGTGTTATTCCAATATGCCTTGAATGACTACACTGATGAGTTGGATAAAATTAATTGCTGGGGTTGATGAACTCTTGTGAATCACTGCAATTCATTCTGCTGGTTCTCTCAAGCTACACTCTTACCTCCAGAGATGTGACAGGCACCAGACACCACAACCAAAGCTCTGGTTCTCGCTCAGAGTAGAACTTGAGAGGACTAAATCTTTCAACACTGCCTTAGGCTATGCAATTATGGGATAAACTTGAACCTATTTGTTGCTTCTTTTGAATTTGGAACGCATTTTTATGTTTTATATGGGCTTTATTAAAGTGTGTCTTGTGTTCCTGATCATCCTTTCTCTTTGAATTTGTTGTTAGAATGAAAAATTGCTCTTTGTTTATTGTTCTACACTATTTCATCCGTGCTTAAGAAGGCAGTCACCTGATCTTGAGAAAAGGTTGCTGCAGAGAAGAACTAGAAAGTAATCTACAATTAAACTTAGCAATAGTTCCAGCCCTTCACCATGGGCATTGATCTGAGCACCACAAATTAAAAGTAACGTTTAGCCTATGGAGAAATCCTGGAGGAAATCACAACAGTGATGATCTTGAGATCTGAAAATAGAACCAATAAGGAGAAGACGTGAAACCAGGGTTATTTCTTATGGAAGGAAAAAAACTCAGGTTGGACTTAAAGGCTGTCTTCATACATGTGAAGTTAGTTATTCCAAGGATAGTGATATATAATCTTTTTATATACTCTGTGGATAAAATCAAGGAAAATTGGTTTAAATTGTAATAGAAGAGATTTGGATTAGGTGGGAAGAAGAAAATTTTCTGATAGGAAATGCAAAGGGAATACCAAGAAAATGTGTGGATTTCATTTCTCTAGTAAAAGTCTGACCATTGGGGCTGGCCTGGTGGTGTAGTGTATTCCGCTTCAGCGGCCCGGGGTTTGCAGGTTCAAATCCTGTGTGCAGACCGATGCACTGCTCATCAAGCCATGCTGTGGTGGCATCCCACATACAAAAAATAAAAAAATAAAAATAGAGGAGGATGGGCATGGATGTTAGCTCAGGGCCAGTCTTCCTCAGGAAAAAAAAAAATCTGACCATTGATTAGACATTGGATTGAGTAGTCTTATCTATTGATGATGATCCAAAGCTGAGCCTTGTTCTCAAGATCCTGAGGTTTTCTGTTTCTATCACCATTCGATTTATACTTTTAGAATGTCACTTTTATGATTATCTCTTCTTGGAAGCAAAAATACCTCTCAATATGATTCTTAGAAAACAGTAACTGAGCTCTGTTATTGAGTTATTTATACCAGCACTGATAGTGAAATGGGTATTTAAGAAAATGCTGTGTTCTAAGCAGAAATTTCAGACTGAGAATGATTTTTCTTAAAGCCGCCAGATGAGCAGGGCTTTTTAACTTGATTTCTCTTCATGTGTGGTGTCTTGGTCCTCGATTCCTTGTCATAACAGATGTTTCCTTTCTAAGACAATATAAAGCTACATTCTTCTGTTAAGAAGACCTCAAATTCTGTAGGCTGGGGGTAGGGGAAGTTCTGAGGAAAGAGCCTGGTTTCTCTTGGCCTCAGATATCACCACCTAGTGAGTTTTTGTGACTTATGCTGTGACATTCAGAGCCAAACCTTATCAGTAAAAGGGGTTGAGTATTCTATTTGTAAAAGGTCTTTTTTAAATTTAATTATTTTGGTTCCCAGTATATCATTCCCTCCATGACAATTAACCCCAACAATGAATTTTATTTTTTAAAAAAGAAAACAAAACAAAAACCCAACAAAATAAATTATGATTCTAAACGTGATCTCATGCTGTGGATTGAAAAAACTTAATCTCTCATAAAGTAAAGATCAGACCATCTGACAATTCCCAAAAAGAAAATCTACCATAGCTCCAAGGTACCAAGGTAAACTTCTACATGTTACAATGTCTTCTACTCATTGAAAGCTTTTAAAATTCATTGAAATATGAACATTCATATTTGAAACTTAGTTGAAAATAAAGTCAGGTTGCTTCCTAACATAGCCAACATACTATCTAAATTGTTAAGAATCCATTGTGATGCCAAAGACAATTGTAACTTGAGATGGTTGATTCTAAAGCTCTCAGCCAAGTAACCCACAAAGTGGAGCAAAGAGCTTATGTTTAAGACTTAGTTTGATCTTCAACAGAGGTGCCAAGAACACACAATGGGGAAAGGACAGTCATTTCAATAAGTATTGCTGGGAAAACTCGTTTCCACATGCAGAAGAATGAAATTGGACCCTCATCTCACTCCATATACAAAAACCAATTCAAAATGGATTAAAGACTTAAATGTAAGACCTGAAATTATAAAACTACTAGAAGAAAACATAGAGAAAAAGCTTGACATTGGTCTCAGCAATAATATTTTGGATATGACCCCGAAAGCACGGGCAACCAAAACAAAAATAGACAAATGGGATTGTGTCAAGCTAAAAAGCTTCTGCACAGCAAAGGAAACAATCAACAGAGCAAAGAGACAACCTATGGAATGGAAGAAAATATTTGCAAACCATATATCTGTTAAGGGGTTAATATCCAAAATATATAAGGCACTCAAACAAATCAATAGCAAGAAAACAAATAACTTGAAAAAATGGACAAAAGACCTGAATAGACAGTTCACCAAAGAAGATATACAGATGGCCAACAGGTACATGAAAAGATATTCAATATCACTAATCATTAGGGAAATGCAAATCAAAACCACAATGAGATATCACCTCACACCTTTTAGAATGCCTATTATCAAACAGACAAAAGAAAACAAGTATTGGTGAGGATATGGAGAAAAGGGAACACTTGTACATTGTTGGTTGGAATGTAAATTGGTACAACCATTATGGAAAACAGCATGGAGGTTCCTCAAAGAATTAAAATTAGAATGACCATATGATCCAGCAACCTCACTTCTGGGTATATTTCCAAAGGAAATGAAATCAGTATCTTCAAGAGATATCTGCACTCCCATATTCATTGCAGCATTATTTACAATAGCCAAGATATGGAATCAATTTAAGTATCCACTCACAGATGAATAGATAAAGAAAATGTGGTATATATATATATACAATGGAATATTATTCAGCCATAAAAAAGAAGGAAATTCTGTCATTTGTGATATCATGGATGAACCTGGAAGACATCATGCTAAATGAAATAAGCCAGGCACAGAAAGACAAATACTGCATGATCTCACTTATATGTGGAATCTAAAAATGTCAAACTCATGGAAGCAGAGAGTAGGATGTTCACCAGGAACAGAGAGGTGGGGGAAATGGGGAAATGTTGGTCAAAAGGTACAAAAGTTGCAGTTATAAGATGAGTAAGTCTAGAGATCTAATGTACAGCATTGTGACTATGGTTAATAATACTGTATTGAGTGCTGGAAATTTGCTAAGAGAGTATATTTCAGGTGTCATCACACATAAAAAATGGTAACTGTGTGAGGAGATGATATGTTAATTAGCTTGACTGTAGTAATCACTTCCCTATGTATATATATATATCAAATCATGTCGGACACCTTAAATATATACAGTTTTTATGTAAAAAAAGACTCAGAATATGATCCCTTTTGCACTCTTTCTCCTTGTTTCATCCTCATTTGCTTCCCTCACTTCTCTCCTTTATTTCTCTATTATCATTATGTTTCTATAGTTGTGATACGGAACTGGGATGGAATTTTTAAAGTAAACTCTTCCAGTGTTTTTCACTTTTTTTTTTTGGCTCGTGAAGCAAGAATTTTAGTTTTCTCAAAAGAGTTATGTACTTCCTTGATATGTTTTTCTCCCAAAAGTGAGTTTGTGACTTGTAAAAGAAATTAAAAAAGAACTTATATTTCCCCTGTAATATAAATAAACTGTGTTCATGGTGTTCACATTTCTTTGTTCTATGATAGGTTGAATGTAATTTGTCAGATGAGATAGTTTTCAGGCAAGTAAGTCTTTTTTTCATTTGTTCAGAATTATAATCCTTTGTAAACCCTGCCACTGAATTTCAGTGTCTACAGAGAATGATTTGGTTCACCAAGTTCTGGTGTTTTTCTGTCCTTTATTTGTTCTAGATACATTTCATATTGCTGTTCAGTCGACAAGGGAAATTACGGCTGCAGAAATGGTACACTACGCTCCCTGACAAGGAAAGGAAAAAGATCACCCGGGAGATTGTACAGATTATTCTCTCTCGTGGGCAGAGGACAAGCAGCTTTGTTGATTGGAAGGAGCTAAAACTTGTTTATAAAAGGTGTGAGTAACTTTAGGAGAACTGAATTGCTCATTATTGCTTTGGTTTGTTGAATCCCGAACATTTTAGATTGCAACACCAATTCCATCATTTACTGAAAGCTTTGAAAGCTGGAGCCCAAATATGTGTAGCAATAGACTAACTAGAAAAGAACCCTTTTATCGAAAGGCCTTCCATGTGCCAGGATGGATTCTAGGTACTTAGTCTACACGTTGCTGATGCACACAAGCATTCAAGAAATATCTTACGAGCAACTATAAAATTCCCAGCACTGTTGTAATGGCTGTGGATTCAGAAGTGAACAAGACCCAGAACATTCCTGCTCTCATGGAGCTTACTCCTTGGTTAAGCAAACAAAACATTTTCGGTTAGTAACACATACTATGGAAAAAAACGCAGGTTAATGTGATAGAGAGATGGGTAGCTCTTATCATAGTTATTATTACTCATATTTGCAGATGAGGAAACTAAAATCACAGAGGGTTTAAGTAATTAGTCCTCAGTGGCAGTAATGGAGTGATAATTGGCAGAGCCAGGATTCAAATCAGGATCTTTCTGGCTTTAAACCCTATATATTCTCTTTTTACTACACCTACTTGCGTTGGCAAGACCATACTGGAAAGGAACCCCAGTTGATAATTGAGGAAATGAGGGCCTCAAGAGGTAAAGTAATTTTGCCAATAAAGACCCAGATAATTGATGCCCAGGGCAGCACCAGAACACAGCCGACCTGACCCTCCATCCAACATCCTACGGCAACTTCCAGAAGGAAAATGCACGTTAGAAAGGCTCTTATAAGGGATGTTTACCAAACCCGAAGGGGAAAGACAGAAGTAACCTCCACAGACCGTATTTAATGGATTAAATTACCAGGAAGTGCCTGGGCAAAGCTCCTTCTGCTGGGTCCAAGATCAAAACTTTTAGTACTAGCATCCTGAGAGATGTCAGCGAGGGCCCTTTATAATAAGCATCCTAGGGAGGGAGAGGCAAAGTCCCAGGAAGTACTTGTCAACAAGAAGCTTGTCCCTACTCCCTGCCTGCTGGTTTTCTAAAAATTGTCATTTAAACCATTGTATAAAGGATAGGTTCAGCGGTTCTCTCAGCAGATTTTTACAGGTACTGGGTACACGATGGTGAACAAGGCAAACTCAGTATCTGCCTTTGGGAAGCCACTCATCTAGTGGGGGAGAGACAGGCCATGAAATGGCAGTGAAGGGCATCAGATGCTGTGATGGGGGAGGCACAGGGATGTATAGCAGGGGCATCCAATCTGCTCAGAGAGGATGAAGATTTCCTGGAGGAAATGACATCCAAGCTCAGAGCTACAGGAGAATTGGGAGTTAGCCACATGAGTGAGGATGGGGAAGAATATTTTAGGCAGAAGAAACACACAGGGGAGGGGAAGACTTGACAAGCTGAGGGCAGAAGACACATCCAGAATGACTACAGTACAGTGTGAAGTGAGAAGGTGGGCACCGTGGAGCCCTGAGACCCTTGGTCAGCGGTTTGGAGTTTAGAAAGGAGTTTGCAAGCCAGGGAGGGGCCAGAGCAGGCACCTCGATTCCCGTAGGCCAAAGAACTCTGTCCCCTGAGAACAGCTCCTCAAGGTAAAGTTTTCTTTAGACCTTTCACATAAATAACAGAAATATTCCAATCACCACGGTATTTTTATGTATTCTGTTTTACATTTTGGGAGGATATTGGATGTGCTGAATAATGATTTCATCCTTGGACTTGGATGGGGAGAATCTCTGGAGGGGAGGAGGTAACTTTGCATATTCGTTGGGGAGAAACTACCTTCAGGTTGTTCAATGTGTCCTTGTGTTTTACTTTATTTTTTTCTTTTCAAGGTATGCTAGTTTATATTTTTGCTGTGCAGTAGAAAATCAAGACAATGAGCTCTTGACACTAGAGATCGTGCATCGTTATGTGGAGTTGCTGGACAAATACTTTGGAAATGTAAGTGTTGTTCTGGTCTGTTAGAATTAGTCAGTCTCCATCTCAGCTCTTACTTCGCTTCTGTCTTTCATCACATTCCTTCTCTCTCTCAAATCTAAGATATGAATTGCATTTGTACCAAGGATCAGAATACAAGGCTTTTCCAAAGATCTTTGGAAAGATCCAAAGCTTTCAGGAGTCAAGTGGTGTCTCTGTCTTCAGACCACAACCACACTAGAGACCTTGTTTCAATGAACTAGAATTTAATTGTGAAGGATTCCTTGATAGTTTGTCCCTTATTCTTCATTGGCTTTGTTACCTCTCTTCTGTTTTGACTTTTTATCCCCTCTCTGGCTTCTTTTACTAAGCTACAAGTATTCTTTAATATTATTTATAGGTAAGGAAAAAACACCAAACAAAACCAAAATCCTCTTCCTTCGTTGCTAGTCCATCTCCAAGTATTTACTGCCAAGTAATAGACTATACGAGATCCCCAATCTCAGAACTCCTTCAGTCCGCAGCAGTTTAAGGCTTGGCTTCCATCTTCACTGCTCCAAGGAAATCATAAAGTTACCACTGGCCCCTTCCTAATGGTCGACACCAGCGATGCTTCTTAGATCTTCACCCGCCTTAGTCTGTCTGCAGCGCTGGATTCTTGCACATCACAACTCTCTCTTTAAATTCGCTTCTCTTGATTTTGCCACGCCACTGAGTTCTGCTGATTCTGGTCCTCGGTTTCTGGAGGACCCTCCTTGGTTTCTTCCCCTGAGTTCCCTTCCTCCGCCTGCCCTCCAAATGCCTTTGGGTTTTCCTACTCCTCTTGTGTGTCTACTTGGCTTTGTCTCCTGGAAATCCGTTACCAGATGACTCTTGGTTACTTTGTTGGTGATGGTCTTTACTGGGCTTCTTATAGTCATCTCAGTCTTAACGTGACAAGAACCAAACTCATCATCTTCTGAAAACCTCTTCTGTCTTGTGATTGAGTTAATTATGTCCCAGGATCCTTCACTGCAAAAGGACAGTGTTTCTTTCATCTTTCCTCACCCTTTACTAAAATCTGCCTCTGTCTATTCAAATTGGACTAAAATTCATCTCCTTCTTCCACTTTCATGAGTGTAGGTATACATGGGATGGCAGTTTTGCTTTACTTTTAAACCTCGTCTCTGGCCCTTTCTGCCCCTGGGCTCATCTCTGCTCCCCTTCCCTGGCCTCTTAGGTACCATCTTCCTTACAAAGCATAGATCTAGGGTGACATTCCTCGTCAGTCACTTCCCATCATCTATAATCCAAACTTCTTAGCCTGGCATTTAAGCTTTCTAAATATTGGTCCCAGACCACTTCTCCAACCTTCTGGCTTTTTTCTTTATATCCCTGACATATCCAGTGCTCCCACAACACAGAACAGCCTTGACTTATCCTTAACTGGTACAGGATTTGCTTGACCACCAAATTGCAAGTCTCTCTCAAGATCATGACCTAGGATATATTTGCTTGTTTTTTCACCACTTGTAACCAGCTCTGGGACAGGTTTTAGCAAATATCCCAGAAACATTTCATCCAGTTCACAGTCTCAAGAAATAAATCATTGGATTTGGAAAATGTTTTCTTCTCAGTAATGCTTTCTTCCCTGTTTCCTCACTCACTGAAGATTTGTATTAAGTGTTGTTAGGAGAATTTGCTTGCAGAAGAGTTTTCTGTGTTCAGTTTACTGGAATGAGCTGCATTTGCAGTATTGGTACGGGTTTTGTGAGATTTGTTACAACACTTTTCACAAGGATGAATACTTGAAAGGTTTCTGAACGAATTTGCCTGCCCACTCTCTCTCCCTCCCTTTTATTCATTTTTTTTTTTTCCTTTATAAATGATGTCGTTAAGACCTAAAATGTTGCTTTAGGGATTTCAGGTTGTTGGTTAGTGTAGAGAAGTACTAAGACAGCCAGACTATTTTTCTTTCTCTTTCTCCTGGCTCACCAAGTTTATTTTCATTCTTTAAACAGAGATTTGCAAATACATAATAGCATGTTTTCTAACTTGAAATTATTTAATTTTATGCTTTGTATTATTCAAATGAATTCTGACATTTTGGTACTTTCTTTTGCAATAAACTGCAGACTTGCCCTTTTACAAAGGCTGGAAGGAGTGTTCCTGAGGCCCCAGACCCAGGCTTTCCCACAGCCTGCCTCCCCCCTCATTTCCACACTCGGATTTGACCTGTTGTGTTTTCCTAGATTGATCCAACTGTGATAACGTGAATTGGGGTTGAATTTCGATCTCAATCTTAGCTTACCAAATTTCAGAACACGTTGCTTTCTCGAGAGAATTTGAATCGCCTTCACCAGTGCTAAGCCCAGTTAAAGTATAAGGAGAATCAGAATGAATTCCTATTTCTCTAACATTAATTTTTCATCCTATTTTGGCATACCTTTAGAAGCTCTGTCTTTGTCATGAACCAAAATTTAATTCACTAAAAAATTCAATGCATCTTTCATTAAGCTAAGAGCAGCTAAGAGCAATTCAAGGCTATATGCCCAGTAGGTGTTCAGTTCTTATTAATTAACAGTGATGAGCAAAGCTTACTGCTCCTGATTCTCGTTGACATGATCTCAGGAATAATATATTTCTCTTGGGCTTTCTTTTCCTCTTCTGTTGATACTGAAGGTTTCCTTATATTATCCAAGAGAAAACTTTGTGCCAAGTGTCTCTTATAACATTGGAAAATATTGCCTTCCTATGACAGATAAATCAAAATCTCTGGCTACTAATTTAAGTTATGTATTTTCTTTAGCACTTTTCAATTCCAAGGAGATTTACAAGGATAAACTAGTTAATCTTTCGATCTTCAGTAAGTAGCATTAACCCCAATTTATAGAGGCTCAGAGGAAATGCCTCCAAGTCGCACAGTAGATAAGCGTCTTTTTGAGGATTAGACGCTGGCCATATTTTCCCATTACAGACTGTCGCGTGAGTTTTTACTGATGCACTTGGAGGCTGTGGGTGTTGCTGTCTCAGAGAGGTTTGATCTTGATGGAGGGAATTTTCTTGTAAGAGGAGGAGCACTCTGAGTCCTGCTGGATCCTGGTGTCGGCTCGCTCAATAACCAGAGTCATGATTTGGCCCATGGTATATACCTCTATTTTCAGATAAGGAAAATGACACTCAAAAAGGTTAATAGAAACATTTACTTTGCTAATCTCAGGGGGCTGCTGTGAGGGTCCAAGAGATAGTGTAATTAACAATACTTTATAAATTGTCAATTGCTATGGAGTTGTACCTTACACGTCATTATTATTTTAGATATAGTTTTATAAATTTACTGTCTATAACTTGAAACTTTTTGTATTTTCTTTAGAACAGAATTCAGTAAGGGAAGGTCCTTCTTAGACTCTATCCAAAAGGCTTTAGTTATTGAAATGTCAGAAATATGGGCCGGCCCGGTGGCTTAGCGGTTAAGTGTGCGCGCTCCGCTACTGGCGGCCCGGGTTCGGATCCTGGGCGCGCACCAATGCACCGCTTCTCCGGCCATGCTGAGGCCACGTCCCACATACAGCAACTAGAAGGATGTGCAACTATGACATACAACTATCTACTGGGGCTTTGGGGAAAAAAAGGAGGAGAATTGGCAATAGATGTTAGCTCAGAGCCGGTCTTCCTCAGCAAAAAGAGGATTAGCACGAATGTTAGCTCAGGGCTGATCTTCCTCACAAAAAAAAAAAAATGTCAGAAATAATCTCACTATATCACATATTCTGCCATAAGAGGAGACCCTCAAGCCAAATTATAGTACAGCACAAGGCTAGGAGATCAAAGATAAAGTTATCACTGTTCCTGCCTTTTATAAGCTTTCTTCCAGAAAATAGAAACATGAGAAAATGAAAAAAAAAAAAAAAAAAGTAGAGGCTCATGTTTATTAACATGGAAGCCATATGTTTTTGCATAATTAGATGGAGTTCAGTCATTGGAGCATCAAGGGCATATTTCTGATGTGCTGGGATAGCTTCCTTGAGGTGGAATTAGAAGTATTTGAGTAATTCACCTTTAGCTGAAGAAACCTACATTTGGTCTAAGGTTCTCCTGAGATGTTTTCTCTTCTTACTCTCAGATACAGTAACCCCTTGGGGTCAGACTTAAAGAATAACCATAGAGTAGCATTTTGGACTTCCTGTGTATGAAATAGTTGCTCATTGGTAATATTCTCTATGATGCCAGTAGAACTTGTGCATCCATTTCTCTTATGATCTAGAGAGAGTAACTGTATATCCACATTGGGGGTGTGTGTGTGTGTGTGTGTGTGTGTGTTTTGTGCGTATCTGACTTGGCGTGCCACCTTACCTTATCCCCATCCCTTGAAATTAGGTGCAATAAATTAATTGCTCCATGGCTGCCGGCGAGCCCTGCAGGCTTGGGGATGGGTTGCTGCTCTGAGCGTGGGGTATGCAAAGTTCCCAGAGAACTTGCGTTAGTATCTGTCAGGTTCAATTTGCAGGATTCCGATTGCCGCTTTCTCGTAATGAGGCTGCTGTTTCTCTTGGATTCCTGGTCTACACCTGCCTTGAACTCTGAGGTTCCTCAGCTCTTGTAACTCCTGACTTCCTGCCTCTTCTGACGTCTGGTAACTGCTTACTTCTCCTACCTCCTTACATGTGCATGGATATCTGATCTACTGTGCTTTCTTTTTGTGTATTTATATTGTTTAAAATTTATGAATAATGTATATTTTTTACGTAGCCTTCTAGACGTATATAGTTTTTTTTAAAAATGGGGTTGCATTATGCATATTATTCTGCCACGTTTTTTCCCCTTACAAGTCTGTCTTGGAGCTGTTTCCATGTCTATCCGTGGAAATCGGCCTTATTCTTTCCAACTTCTATATAGAATTCCCATGGTATACCATACCATACCCAAGGAGGGTATATCATACTTTACTTAAACAATTCCCTTATGGATGGATTTTGGGTTGTTTCCAATTTTTATTATAAGTGATGCTGCCGTAATCTTTGTTGTTCATGTATATTATTGTGCACTAGTTTCAGTATAGCATAAAAATAAATTCCTTGTGGAATTATTGGGTCAAAGGATTTGTACATTTAAAATTGATAGATACTACAATTTGACCCTTCCAAATGGCCTATAAAATTTACAGATTCCACCAACAATGAAGGTGAGTACCTGTTTATCCATACTCTCACCAGCACTGGATGTTATCTCTTTTTCTTAATTTCAATTTTTATTAAAAAATTTTTTTTAATGAATTTATTCGTTGCCAGGGGACTCCAACTACTTTCACATGCTTGCAGCATGTTCAGGAAAAGCAGCCCTGGCGGCAGCAGGGTCCCTCCTGAGTGCAGCCTCTGAAGCCCCCAAGCCTGGACTGAGGGGGTCAGAACTAAACGGAGACTCCTTCCTGGGGTGGTAGTTTCTCCGAAGAGACCCCACCGGCCCTCAGAGCACCTCCGGGACACAGCAGATATTCTCTCTTCTTCATTGTCAGATGAACGTTAATTTAATTTGCATTTCCCTGATCACTAGTGAGGCTGTACATCTTATTAGACGTGTATTTTGGCCTTTTCCATTTCTTGCCTTGTCTACAAAGTGCTTCTTGACAGGCTTTGCGGTCACGTGTCGCTTAGCAACGGGGATACGTTCTGAGGAGTGCATCCTTAGGTGATTTCGTTGTTGTGTGAACATCACAGAGCGAACTTACACAAACCTAGATGGTATAGCCTACTACACACCTAGGCTGTGTGGCACTAATCTTATGAGACCACCATCGTGTATGCAGTCGGCCATTGACTGAAACGTTGTTATGCGGTGCATGACTGTGTGACTGTATTTGTTGTTTATATTGTAATGTTTATCTTAGGGATTTGCAAGAATTCTTTCTGTATCATGGATAATATCCTTTCCTCCCTGTTGTATATGTTGCAAATATTATCCCCACTCTGCTGCTGTACTGTTAATCTTGTTTATAGTGCCTGGCCCACACTGTACTCTGATCTCTCCACATTTTTCCCTGGGGAGCCTGACTCCCCCGTCATTCCAATTCCTGGAATGAGAGTGTTCTAGAAGTAAAAGAGAGCATTCATAAGCTGAGAACATGCCCTTTTATGATGCCATCCTCTCTCTGATGGTTGTTCTCAAGAGGGAGCCCTAAAGGTCTGGGCAAGTCCTGGGTTATAGTATCATGTCCCAGTGAATAGACTCTTTTATTTTAAATGGGTCATATATGTATATGCATGTATGTATGTATATACCTACATATATGTAGACATATATATACTTATATATATACACTCACATGTATAGAGAGAGGGAGAGGCTCTCGACGGAGAGGGGAGATAGATGTAGATATATGTACACTTTTGATTTGGTGCTGTTTCCTAATGAATGAAGAGACTGTAACCTTTACAGATGAGTTCGATGAGTTTTTCTGAGCTGGTCGTTTATTATAGTGGTATTGTATTCATTTATTCTTATGCTTCTAGATTCAATTGGATCTGTCAACATAAACCATTTTCCTTGTGGAGTCTGCAAATTTAGTGACCTAAATCCTAAATATATGGAACAATTTGCTAAAATATTGACATCCATTTTATGCAAAGTCATAGCATTCAATAGGATCAGAGAATGGTTGATCTGGGAATCCATTAATCCCCAGCATCATAGAAAGGAGGCCTACATGGTGGCTGACTCATTCATTTATCCTGCAGACATTTATTGTGTCCTACTATGTCCCAGATCCCAGGGATATAAAGATGACTACGACAAGGTCTGTGCCTGAGCTTACAGTACAGGGTGGGTGAGGGATAAGTCAGCATATACTAGTGCACACGGGCGTGTACTAGTGCATACAAGCGTGTACTAGGGCACACAGGCGTGTACTAGTGCACATACTGAATAGGAAAAGAGAGGATTGGGGAAAACACTGTGCCCCGTGACTTTTGAATTTGGCCTTGAAAAATGAGCTTGATTTTGCCAGCGGAATAAAAGAAAGGACATTTGAGGAACATTCCAGGATCTGCCGGAATGTGCAAAGGGCAAAGGCATGAAAGAACACGGTGAAGTTGAGGAATGTGTGTCTGTAGGGTGTCGTGAGGGCTGGCACAGGAAGCCAGAGAGCAGGACCGGGCTGGGTTGTACAGAGTCCTATATGCTATGCTGAGGCATTAAAACTTTGTCCTGAACGTCAGACCTTACGCAGCAGAGGAACAGGTCAGCATTTTAGCAAAGTGTTGGTGGTCATTGGCCTTGAGCAGGTGCACACACCACCTAGAAGGTCATCACAGTGGCCTAAGTGAGATGTTGCAGGCCTGAGCAGCGCAGTGATGATGGAGAAGAGGGGAAGGGTTAGGGGTTTATTTACATGATGGAATCAACAGGAATTGGTGACCAGATTGAGAAGGACAGACCACAGGAGGATGGGGAATGAGGGGGAGGGGGAAAATGAGTTGAATTTTAGAATGAATTAGACCTAACCACTAGATGAAGGTTGCAACCACTACATAGAGGTTGCAGCTGCTGGGCAAAATAGGGGCCAAAGGGAAAAGAATATGCTTGACTTTGGTTTGGGACATGGTGACTTGGACTGAGGAATACCCAGAGATATCTGCTTAGTAGGTGATAATATTGGACTAGGGTTCCAGATGGAGATCAGGGCTAGACATCTAGGTGTGTTAAGCCACCTGCATGCTAGATACAGCTGTAGAGAGTCAAAGGGACTGTCTAGCAGAATATGTGTATTACAAAGTGAAAAGGCTCTCCTGAGAAACACCAATATTTAAGAAGGAGATGGACGTCGAGAACATCAGCAGCATGCGGCAGAGGTGTTTGGCTGATGGATATGTCCCAAGCGCTCCGTAAATACTTCTTAAATGAACGCAAGATAGGGGGAGATAAGTCATCCGAGGAGTCTGAGAAGGAATCACGAGAGATGGAGAAGAATAGGCATTGAATGGTGTTGCCAAAGGCAGGGAGTAAGGGGGAGGAGATTTTCCAGAAAGAGATTGGTGAAGAGTGTCCAGTGCTGCCAAGAGGTCAAGGTGGGGAAGACTGAAGTCTTTCAATTAGCAGAGCTTCAAGAATGTATAAAAGGGAAAGTTAGGTGTCAGTCAGCTGACGAATGAGTGGGAAGGGAAACAGCAAGGATAATGCCTGAGTGGCTGCTGTCTGGTTGAAGAATTGGAAATGAGCCTTATTTGGGTTATGGGGAGTGGTCTTGCCACTTGCTGCACTTAAGCAACAAAATCTATCAGACTCTGCTGTGGTCCATGACAGTGATGAGGGTTCTCAATGTGTGGTCCCCAGACCAGCATCATTAGCCTCACCTGGGAGCTGGATAGAAGTTCCTGCTCTCGGGCCTCACCCAGACCGCCTGGATCAGAAATGAGCCTTCTAGGTGATTCTGATACACTCTGAAGTGTGAGAACCACTGGCTTATGACATGGTTTTGAGAAAAATTAGCACAGTTGAGCTCATTTGCCTCTGAAGAGTGAGCTTCTGAGAGTCCTAAAGCTAGGAGCCAAGATTTACAGACCAGAGAGCAGGAGAGAGGATGTGCTGCCCTTGTAGCTGAAATGCAGCTGAGCCTTAGCTTTCATTGGTGTAGACGATGAGCTGAGCTGCTTCTCTCATCTACTGAGTCTCGAATTTCTGGTTGCAACATAAAATAGTATCATCTGAGGACATGCTCTGCTATAATAGAATGTGGTTTTACTTTTATTAAAAGCCTGGAATTCCCTAGTTCTATTTTTCTGTCCTTAAAATGCCATCCGATGTTTTTGTCTTGGGTGTGCCACATGGGTGTGACTGTTGGCAAGCTTGAGACACTGGCACATGTTTCCCCTGATGCTTCTGACGAACGTTTGTTTTTTTTGTCCTACCAGGTCTGCGAGCTGGATATTATCTTTAATTTCGAAAAGGCTTATTTTATCCTGGACGAGTTTATCATAGGTGGAGAAATTCAGGAAACATCCAAGAAATCCGCTGTCAAAGCCATTGAAGATTCTGATATGTTACAGGAGGTGAGTACGCAGTTTCCCATGCCACAGGAAAAGATGGCACTGCTGCTGATGGCAATTATAGATTAGCCGACACTTATTGAGTGCTGACTCTGTGCCAGGTACGGTTTTTTTTTTTTGGTGAGGAAGATCAGCCCTGAGCTGACATCCATGCCAATCCTCCTCTTTTTGCTGAGGAAGACCGGCTCTGAGCTAACATCTATTGCCAATCCTCCTCCTCCCCGCCCCCCCAAAGCCCCAGTAGATTGTTGTATGTCATAGCTGCACATCCTTCTAGTTGCTGTATGTGGAACGTGGCCTCAGCATGGCAGGAGAAGCGGTATGTTGGTGCACGCCTGGGATCTGAACCTGGACCGCCAGTAGCGGAGCGCGCGCACTTAACCGCTAAGCCACGGGGCCGGCCCCCGGGTACAGTTTCTAAGCAACTTACGTGTTTTAACTTTTTTAATTGTTACAATCACTCTAAGAGGTAGGTAGTCTTTTTACCCTCATTTTAAAGATGAGTAGGGTCTGGCCCCATGGTGTAGTGGTTAAGTTCAGTGTGCTCTGCTTTGGTGGCCCAGGTTTGTGGCTTCAGGTCCCAGATGCAGACCTACACACCACTCATCAGCCATGCTGTGGCGGCGACCCACATACAAAATAGAGGAAGACTGGCACAGATGTTAGCTCAGGGTGAATCTTCCTCACCAAAAAAAAAAAAATAAAAGAGTAAACTGAGACACAGAGGCGTTAAGTGACCTGCTCAATGTCACACAGCTGGTAGGTGTGGAATAGAGATATGAACCCAGGCAGTTGGGCTCCAGAGTCTTTGCTCTTCAAGTTTGGCTGAGCATTTTAGTGAGGATACCTCACTGTCAAGAAGGTATCAAAAGCTTGGTGCTATTCTTTTCAAGAATCATTTTATGAGAGGTATAAAAAGACTCATTAAAATATCTGTGCCACCCTGGGTAAGGAGAATAGCAGTCCATCGTTATTTCATTAGAGCTTTATTATTGAAGTTGGCATTTATCATTTTAATTAGAATTTCTTATACCTCCTGGGGAGGCTGTGTGTGCGCTCCTACTCGCATAAATAAATTGAGAATACTGGTGCCTTCCTTGCCAAGGTTTAAATGGGCCCTGAAGTGTCCATTTGGTCGTGCTCCTGACTCTGTGATATTTATATAAAGTACAGTGGGACTTTTAGAGGCAGCCCAGATTTGCATGGTACCTCATAAAGGAACTTGCCTCCATTGGCCCCTCCCAAGGATGCTGTGAGAAAGAGTGCTTCACCCCACTGCCCTTTGCCCTCCAAAATGAGAATCCCACCAGCCCCAGCTCAAGTGTGCATTTGAGGGCCTGGGTTCCGTCCCAGCTCTGCTGCCTCTAAGTGCTTCCTCCCACGGCATCGGTGAGTCCTTCCACCTTCTTATTTTCATAACAGCAAGTCAAGAGATTCTAGAGCATTATAAAGTCTCCTTTAAACATTGGCATTGAAGCCATTCTTCTTGCTGTTTGGAAATAAGAGACTGATTAAGTTAATAAAACAACATTAGGCATGATTTCCCAGCAACGATTTTGGCACATCCATGAGCTGATTACTTGCTCCTGCCCATCTAAGGAGCCAGTCCTGAGGTGAACCGCCACTGAGAAAGTTGTCTGTTTGAGTGGGAACCCATCAGCCTCCGAGTGCCCCTGTTAGGAGGCTGGTCCAGTTATTACGAGACATGTTCTCACCTCAAAAAATGTATTTAATCTCTCTGATGTTTACTTGGCTCTCTCCAAATGCCACAGGAAGGGAATTTTCAAGGCAGTTGAGAAATCAGTGGTCTGGAAATTCCACAAGACAACCTTTCTTTAAATATGCCAGGAGGTTATTTATAATTCTATCCTCAGGGCCCTTACTGTGGAATCTCCTTAGAGGAGAAAGAGACTTTTCACAGGGTCTTTGGCACTTCAGTAATTAAAGCTCCTTGACTTGGGGCCAAGACACACCTGGGTTCTTTTGACTTCTCCCTCCGCCCCTCCCAGAAGGCAAGAGTTTTAAAGAGCTTGTAGTGTATCTGGTGCTTCTAGGTCCATTTAATCTGGGAAGCAGGTATTTTGAGTAGAGCCTTTCACGAGTAAACACTAATTGTTAGTTTATATCCCTGATGATTGAGTGGAAGGTCTTGATGGGTGGGTCTCAGGGGACCCTCCATTTAGCCCCTGTGTCCCCATGGTGAGCAGACAATCTCATGACCGCCCTCTACATCTCTCTTGTTGAATTAACAGCAACTACCACATAGGGACAGTGTTATCAGTGGTCTGTGGGGCTCTGGTACTTGAGCTGAATCAATGAACAAGTGGGGAGCTGGTTGAAAAATTGACTTTGTATATCTGGTCTGCTTGTATATCCGGTCAGAGAAGTTTGGAATGAATAGGCGGAAGTAATATAATTGCATGAATTAAAAAAAGTACTGCTTTCTTTTTTTTTTCTCTTCTTTGGACCCAAGCACGTATTTGTGGTTACTAAAGGTTAAGGCAGGCCTTTGTAACATTGCTTTCACTTTTAGCACCGCTGAAAACCTTGAAGTAGCCCCTGGGACTTTCTTCTTACCCCTCCCTAATAAAAGTTTCTTAGAATAAAAGGCTGCCTGCACATATTTAGTAAGAAGATATGTAGTCTCAAATCTCAAAATGCTCAAAGCTTATTCTGAGTGTACTAAGGCTAGACACTGATGATGTGGAAAGAAAGGAACAGTTTAATTGGTTGGGGATGACTTGAGGAAACACTTGTCTTGTGGGTAACAACTAAGACCTGTGGACCATGGTGCAAAGTGGTTAGAAGGAAAAAGAAACTCTTAAAGGAGAAGATAGTGATTATTAACTGCAGAGGTTGCAATTCCTGAGATCACCAGTGGGGGCGACAAACAAAAGATGTTTTGACCACAGAATTAGAAAGCAAGTTAAGAAGGGAGGGTCGGATGGTACCTCATTAGCTCAAGCAATAGGTATATGTGTAGATTCAGGAGAAATAGCTAGGTACATTCCAACACTGTCACCCTTAAAAGCATAAACATAACATCTAAGCCAAACCATAATGCGGTAAAAAGTTGAAGCATGTACAGTGCCGAAGGCACGAGAAACACTGCAGTGCAAGATGGATGACAAGAGAGATCCCAAGATACAGATTCTAGTCCTCCTGTGAAAGGCCAGGGAAGAGCTCTTTAAGGTTGCACCAGCCTTAAAAGTCTGTTCCAACCTTTAAGGTGGCAAGCTCAAGGAAATACCAACCTCGTATGTTATTGGATGATGTAATTTGAGTAATAGCACAGCGCAGAAAGGGCAGCCAGTGTAGTCTTCAGCAGATTGAGTTAGCCAGTGGGGTGAAGCAGTGCCAATAACCAGAGACCAATGAACCGTGAGGCCACTGAAGTGACAACTCAGCGCCTTTGTTGGCCCAGGCCCCTTCAAGGCTGCAGGAAGGGCCTAGCAAATGCCCCCATAAGGTCAAATTTGCAAAAGTGAGATATCTTAACTTCAAAGAATATGTAGCCATACAATGAATATAAGATATGATAGAGGTGTGTCAGGCACTTAATGAATGAAAACCATATGCCATTGTTCTGGATCTTGTGATATTTGTCATCTTTCAAAAACTTGTAATCTACTTCTTTTCTCATTCTAAATAAACTTTATACCCAATTTTGTATTTGTAACTTTGTGTTCCTTTTTCAATGGTATAAAACTCTAGGCACCACAAAACAAGCATAGGCCCCTGGCTGGTATGATACCCCCACTAAGTTTAAAGACATGGGCCACCTCTGTAAGAGGAAATACAGGGTGGAGGTCTTAGGGTGTGGGCCTCTCTTGGCCAATATTCATCTAGGAGGTGTAGGAGCTTTATAAGAAAGTGTGGATGACTGGGCACAAATATTTTCAGCAGAGAAAACTGGAACTCTAAATAGAGCTGGTGGAAACCAGTTAGAACACGTGATTTCTTCTTTTTTTTTTTTCATTTTTCCTGTGAATTTCTTTTTTAATTGAGGTAACTGGTTTACAACATTATATAAATTTCAGGTGTATGTCATTGTATTTTGATTTCTGTGTAGATTACATCATGTTCACCACCCAATGACTAATTATACTCCATCACCACACACGTGCCTAATCACTCATTTTGCCTCCTCCCTCCCCCCTTCCCCTTTGCTAACCACCAGTCCAATCTCTGCCTCTCTGTATTTGTTTGTTGTTGTTTTTATCTTCTATTTATGAGTGAGATCATACAGTATTTGACTTTCTCTCTCTGACTTATTTTGCTCAGCATAATACCCTCAAGGTCCTTCCATGTTGTCGTAAATAGCAAGATTTCATCTTTTTTATGGCTGAGTAGTATTCCACTGTGTATATATACCACATCTTCTTTAGCTATTTGTCCCTCGATGTGCAGCTAGGTTGCTTTCAAGTCTTGGCTATTGTGAATAATGTCACAGTGAACACAGGGGTGCATATATCTTTATGAATTCGTGTTTTCATGTTCTTTGGATAAATAACCAGCAGTGGAATAGCTGGATTGTATGGTGGTTCTAGTCTTAATTTTTTGAGGAATCTCCCTACTGTTTTCCATAGTGGCTGCATCAGTTTGCATTCCCACCAGCAGTGTATGAGAGTTCCCTTTTCTCCATATCCTCTCCAACACTTAGAACTCCTGATTTCTAACCATCGTGTCCCCTGAGCAATCTTTCTTGGCCATGGCCTGGGTCTGTTTGGCCACTGGTGGATGTCTTCCCTGGCAGATGCAAGTGAATCAGGTATCCTGGGGTTCAGGTTTAAGAACAGATTGAGCATTGCTAATTGAGCTGACTGTGACGGGCATGGAAGAGGCAGGGTGTTACCTAAGGCTGGCCCCTTGAGCTCTCTTATTGACTCATCCTAGGGGCCACAGTGTCACATAAACACATATGTTTATAATTAGAGAGCGTGCAAGAGAAAGCCCATTCATCAGGCACGGTAAAGGGCTTGCAACATCACTGTACCTTTTAACTCTGCCTGTAATTGTGAATCCAGTCAAACATTTAAAAAGAAGTGGTGGAAAAAAATTATGGCCTTACGGCATGTTAGCAAACTTGGTAACCGATGAGGAGGATGAAGAAACATAATTTGTATACTTTGGGGGAAAGCCTTTTCAAACTACACGTTTATCCTTTATATCTTGGCAATAATGTAAATAAAGTGTTGTGCACATTATCTGTAACAATACCTATATTACACAAATACAATTCAGATTGCTCTAATACATGCACCTGGAGGTGACCCTCATGACTATTTTAGCAGACACATTTATCTGAAGTCAGCAGTGATATCTTGGCGGCTGTTGCTTTATCATTTCTCTTATCTGATGTTCATTTTACGATCAAGTTTAGTTTCTTCTCAGTTGAAAGTTATCTAGTTCCAGCCATTTGGATGGGTATACAAATTATACTCAAACTTTGAACCATCATTCTTAATTAGAATAAAAGATTTATGTCCATACATACTTTCAAAACCTTCTTTTCAATAAAGGCAAAAA
This sequence comes from Diceros bicornis minor, assembly GCF_020826845.1. NCBI lineage: Eukaryota > Metazoa > Chordata > Mammalia > Perissodactyla > Rhinocerotidae > Diceros > Diceros bicornis. The sequence continues at coordinate 13,429,446 of NC_080776.1, read as the reverse complement.
AAAAAATAAATAAAAGAATGAAAAGGTTTCACAGTCAGCTAAAGGATGTAGTTTAAGGGAAAATTGTTCTAATTTATTGTTCTCTTTCAGACAATGGCGGAATACATGAACAAGCCTACCTTTTAACTGTACATCTACTTGAAGACTCCAAGTGCTACGTGTTGTGAACTTGTAAATAAGCAGTACCTAGTGTCCAATTATTTGACAGAGCCACCGGCACCATGCCAAAAAAAACTTAAAAGGGATTCTTTGTTAACTAGCAAAAATGAAAGTTGTTCAATATAATATATTTATCATTATTACATGTCTGTATTATACTGTATATGGCTACGTATTGTAGCTCTAGATGTTAAAATAGCTCAATAAACTGAATATTTGTTTGCTATGTTTTAACTCCATGTGATATTTTTGAGCTAATTTAAATAAATTTGTTGCAGTATGTTTTTGTTGCATTTTAATCCTCTGTTGACAGGCTGACAACTGTATTGCAATAATCCATGATTTTGAATGTAAAGTATGTCTTGTATACCTTTTCTAAATGTTTAGCTTTGTAAATTGTATAATAATTCAAAATTATGTTAATGTTAATAGTTCAGAGTTCATATGTAATGCTAGACATTTTTAATACACTTAATAATACTGTAATTTCAGTCCAGATACAATGTATCTGATTTTAATGTCCTGAATTCATTTATTTTTTTCAGGATTGGAATTAAGGAAAATAACCAAAGATAGGATAGGACTTGGGGGGGGGGGTTTGTGTGTGTGTGTGAGGAAGATTGGCCCTGAGCTAACATCTGTGTCAGTCTTTCACTACTTTATATGTGGGATGCCACCGCAGCATGGCTTGATGAGTGGTGCATAGGTCCATAGCTGGGATCCGAACCAGCGAACCCTGGGCCACTGAAGTGTGTTCAGTGCACACACTTAAGTGTGTGAACTTAACCATTACGCCACCACGCTGGCCCCAGGACTTAAGTGTTTTTGATGCTTGGGAAACCAGTATCCAGGCTGAATTTTTTTTTTCTCCTCCCCGAAGCCCCAGTACATAGTTACATAATCTAGTTGTAGGTCCTTCTAATTCTTCTATGTGAGCCACCACCATAGCATGGCTACTGACAGACAAGTGGTGTCATTCAGTACCGGGAGACGAACCTGGGCCACTGAAGTGGAGTGCACTGAACTTTAACTGCTAGGCCATCAGGGCTGGCTCCTAGCCTGAGTTTTTAATTTTACCTTTTAATTGAATATAAGGGGCATTCCAATAAGGTCACGTTTTCTACAAACTCTAGGTATTTATTAAGGTTTTGAGATATCTGGAGATACAGTGTCTATGACTTTCCTTGTTATAAAAGTAGGATAATAAAGAGTAATAACAATAGCAATAATTATTATTACTACTGCTATTTTCATAATCTTTATGTTTCAAGCACTTTTAGTTGCTTGAGAGATTTTGTTTCAAATGTTTTAATGTATATCTAATATATTTGAAGACATTGTTTATTAGGCTGACTTAGAATGTTTAATTTTATTGCAGCCTATATGATAGATGCCTTCTTCCTTTTTTCTTCCTTACTCTCCCAAAGGAAATATTTGCTGTTGACCATTATTATTGTGAATATGTTGCATTCAAGCTTCCGGGAATGAAGTTCTATGTAACCAGGTTGTACATGTGATCAGACATATTATAGGAAGTAACTCATGATAGTCTGTCTTGGTGCCCCACTTTTGATGTCTTGTCTGTGCACGTTCAGTGTTAGTTTTGAGGTGTAGTATCATTCATGTTAGAGTGGTTAGAGACCTTCTAGTGCTTTTCCTAAGAGAAGAGGATGCTTGCTGTTGGATTCCCTAGGAACCCCGTAGGATAGACTTTCAGAGAACATGAAGGAAAAACGTCCTCTTCGATTCATCTTCCAAACATATTTAGGGAAATATAGCAAGACAAGAGCAGAAGAACAAAAGGAAAAATTGGCCAATTCCTCAATGTAACCATTACTAAAAGGAAATAACTCAGATTAGTATATGGAGTCATTGTTGGGCTTTTAATATCTAATATTTCCTCAAATTAATCATATAATTATGGCATCAGATTGAAGTTTATCATTTTTGATTGCTTTGTTTACTTTAGGTCTTCTTCAGTTTCGTGTTTTTTTTTTTTAATATGGTAGAACTCTTTATTTTTACAAACAAGTTTGTAAAGATAGACTTCATGTAAATCCATCAAAAATTTTCCGGTTCTTTTGAAGTTTTCCACCATTTTTGGATGAAGATATTTATTGAAACTTGTTCAAATGTACAATGCGTATTCTGGGGAATTCCATGTCAGACACTGTCTAGCTATAGACAGTGCTTCTCAGCCTTCACATCAGCATCACACATAGAAAAATGAACATAACGATGTGGCACACTGGGGTAAATTCGAGGGATTTTGGTGACATCTTACATGAAAGATGAATCGGTGAAAATAATTATTATGTTTATATTATATACTTATAATAAAATTAACAGGTGAAAGAAAAGATAATAAATATTTAATTTGTATACAACTTCCAAATAAAGTATTTTTAAATTTTTTAATGAGGAACTTGAGTGTGATTTTATGAATATAGTTTTTTTTTAAAAAGTCAGATGATGTGCTTGAAATTGCTACCCATAATTCCTGGTGAAGTCCCTTTCATATGACCTCTTCATTTTCTTGGTACTTACCAGCAAGGAGAAACTTCACAAGGAGGTGACAGCGAATGAGAGAAGAGTATTTATTGCTTTGATCCTGTTGACTTTTCGTCATTCACCCACATTTTTATAATCTGATATTTTTACATGTAGTTAATGATGTGATCATTCTTTAAATCCAGTAACTCCTTTTCTTTCATTAACAAATGTGACATTGACATTTCTTGGCAAATCAAATGAATTTTTATTTTGAACTTTTTTCCATATCAAGTCTCCTAAAATAATGATAAAGCTTTCCATAAAACATACACAGATGTTGTTCTTCTAAACCTAATGATTCTTCTTTAGGATTCATAATATAATACCTCTGAAACCTCACTGGTGACCTGGGTTTAACTTTGCTTAATGGTTTAAGGGTTTAAATACATAAAGATTTAATCAATAATTTTTATTGGACAATGTTAATGTATTTTTTCACGTGGTCCCTGCAATTTTGGATTAAGTTCAATCAGATGCTCTGGCGTGTAACAAAAGCAAGCCAACGACTATTTTTCAGTAATCTGCAAAGGGAGGGTCATTAAAATTTTTTTCAATTCTTATTTTAACTCTTGGCAAACTCTTGAAAAAACTCTGCCCATAGACTATGTACTTTGATATTAAATGATAATCTTTTTTATGGCTGAATAGTATTCCATTGTGTATATATACCACATCTTCTTTATCCACTCATCCATTGATGGTCACTTAGGTTGTTTCCAAGTCTTGGCTATTGTGAATAATGTTGCAATGAACACAAGGGTACATATATCTTTATGCATTAGTGTTTTCATGTTCTTTGGATAAATACCCAACAGTGGAATAGCTGGATAATATGGTAGTTCTATTCTTAATTTTTTGAGGGCTCTCCATACTGTTTTCCATAGTGGCTGCACCAGTTTACATTCCCACCAGCAGTGTCTGAGAGTTCTCTTTTCTCCACGTCCTCTCTAACACTTGTTTTTTCTTGTTAATAGCTATAAAAAAAGATGAAATCTTGCCATTTGCGACAACATGGATGGACCTCGAGGGTATTATGCTAAGCAAAATAAGCCACACGGAGAAAGTCAAATACTGTATGATTTCACAGAAGATAAAAACAACAACGACAACAACAAACAAACACATAGATTAGATTGGTGGTTACCAGATGGGAAGGGGGGATGTGAAAGGGGTGATAGGGCATATGTGTACAGTGATGGATGGCAATTCGTCTTTGGGTGGTGAATGTAAAAGGGTAGTCTACACAGAAATCAAAATATAGTGATGTGCACCTGAAATTTATATAATGTTATAAACCAATGTTATTTCAATTAAAAAATACATTGAAAAAAAAAAAACCAACAGGGCCAGCCCCGGTGGCCTAGTGGTTAAGTTCAGCTCGCTCCACTTCGGTGGCCCAGGTTCCGTTCCTACACCACTCTTAGCGGCTATGCTGCGCTGAGGGCCCACATACTAAAAAATAGAGGAAGAGTGGCACGGATGTTAGCTCAAGGCGAATTTTCCTCAAGAAAAAAACCCCAAAAACCAATGATATTCTATTTTGTCACATAAAATAAAAAACGGAAAGTACTAACAGCTAGGGCTGTATTAGATTCACTTTTTGATAGTACTACTTCATACAAGATTCAGGCCTACAGATAACTTTTACTTTTGATCAATTCTTTGTGAATAAACTCAAATATTAACTGACTCGCAAGGTTTTCACCTTGTGTTTGTGCCATCAGTACATAACTTTGCAGTGTTTCCATCATAACTTATTTGTTTCAAAATGTTAATTTACTGTTTTGTTAACTAGTTTTTTTGCTTCTTTACAGAATAAATGCTCTAAGCATTTCTCTTCTGGGCTTAACAGCATAGTTCCTAACAAGAGTAAATTAATCTGAGATGATACCTTTATGATTTTACTGTCTTCTAGATTAGAATGATTTCTATGTCTTTGACATGTCCTTTATCTGTTTACTAAGAGTGTAATTCAAAATGGCACTTCTTCTCGTTCCCTTGGAAAATGTTGAGAGTTTCCATGGAGGCTGATAAATGAGCAGTTGTGTGAGTTGTGTGGGCTTTTTTATTTTTAGCATGACCTTATAACTAGCTTTATGAGTAACACCTGATATTGTTATAAGAGAACTTATAAGAGAACTTTACTTATTAAACATGTAATTGTATGTGTTTAAAATGTTAATCTTGTTGTAAAATGGATGTTTAGTAGAAATATGCCAGCATAATTTACTTGATAATATTTTGAAGTAAATAATACATTTAGGCTGAAGAAAAGGAAGAATTGTGTGGACATTTGGTTCCAAATGTGAGATAATCTTCATACTGCTTCAATACTGATTTAAGCCTTTTTTCTTCTTTTTTACTATTTTTTGGAGGAGGAGAAATCTGTTGAATTTGTGAATCCTCCAGTTTTAATAAAATTTTTCCACTATCATGGAAAAATAGATATCTGAGAAATTTAAGATGATATAAATGTGAAGAATAAAGAACTAATGGAGTTGCAGGGGTTTTTGATCAGAAAATTAAGTTTTAAAAAATAATTTAGGTCATTTTCATTTCTTAGAAAGGTAGAAAAATAAATTGAAAAATTAATAAAAATATGATTTTGAAAATGCAGTCAAAAATTGAAAGTATTAAAATGTTTTCATTTAATAAAATAATTAAACTTCTAAAAAAGTCTTACAATATAAATATTACTTTCACTTATGTAGGATTAGATGTATCTTGGAGAATCTATTTAATAAAATTATTAAATTATATTTTCCTGTTTTAGAAATAAATAGCTTTTTATTTCCGGAAACAAAATTTTAATGATATTTTATAAAGAGTCAGACTTTTGTTAATTATAATTTTAAAAGCCAAAATTGAAATGGTGGGTGGATAAATGAATAAACCAAGGTGCATAATAAGAAAAATGAATAAAATCAATTATGTTCTGCTTGGAATACCTAATATCATATAATAATAATAACAGTTGTAAAGAAAACAATTTGTACACAGTTTCTGTTTTAGTTGAAAACTTTATTTAAAATATAAGAACATAGAGCAAATTAAGTTAGAAGAAAATTTAAATCTTTTGCATACATACAAAGAACCTCAAGAATGATAAATCATAAAGTAAAAATCAGACTAACTCATTATTTTAGGACGTGTGACATGTGTAGACACTTTTATTCAAGCCGTCTCTGCTCTCTGTGCATTCTATATTCAAAATCTTATGAGCCAAAATACATTATTACTGAATTTAGGAATTTTTCTGAGGCAGTCATCCAAATACTATTCAAATGCTTCAACTAGTGTGAGCTTTTGAATTGATGGGAAATAATGGCTTGATTTTTTTCTCTCTCTGTGTATGATTTTCAGCCATTAGTCTCTTAGAGCAAACAAGTGGGCCGTACTGGTTGGGATGTTCTGAGCCATAAGACTAAGTATCATATTTATGTTTAGAACATCAAAATGGACTAGGCATTGAGGACCTTCATGCTGGTCCTGGATGTGCCACTGACAAGGGTCATGGACTCGCTCTTTGGAATGAATGGAATGTCAGAGTCAGAAGGGATCATGGAAGTGAGCTCATCTAAACTCCACTATACACAAGAGGAAAGAATAATCAGTACATTAACATTTATGCTTCAATCAGGTCTCAGTGCTAATCATCTGTTTAATTAAACCCTGTCTTGATCAAGGTGTGACCTCATGAAAATGTTTGATAAGCCTGTTTTCCTGGTGTGAAGTACAAGCCTAATGACATTCACTCATGTTTTACACCCTTTTAAATGGTACAAGTGAAGTATATCAAGTGCACTTTAACTGAAGGGTACCATTAGAGGTGTAGAAAGCAGAGCTACTTCTGGAATACAGATAAAGGGTGAATTACCAAGTTTGTGTTGTTGAATTTTGGCGGTGGAATATCTTACGTATTTCAGAGAGAAGGAGAGAACAGAGGAACAGTGCATTTCTTTTGCTAATGTTGAATAAGATACACTAATAATCTGGAAAAATCATTGAATTTTGTGACTATTTCCTGCATTTAGCTAAGGCTTATTATTTCAGCCTTGTTTGTACCTAACCATGAAATAAGACCTTCACATTTGGTTCTGAGCTGAGGAGCCCGTGCTGGATGAAACCAAACACTTCTTGAAAAATGAGGCCAAGAACAACTGTTCATTTACCAAATCGTTTCCTGCTTCCTCCTGGGTATACAGCTAGACTTCATTTCCCAGCCTCTCTTGAAGTTTGGTTTATCCAAGGGGGAATTATGACCAGCGGAATGTGGGTTGAAATAGCACATGCCCAGCTGAAGGTCTGGCTCATAAAATCCTCCCGCGTGTGACCCTCCATTCTCGGTCTTTCTCTGTTTAAAGCTGAAGGAAAATACTCCAGGATCCAGAGAAGGCAGAGCCAAGAGATGGAGAGAACCTAAAAAATGTTGGCAAGAAAGCCAACCAAGTAGAAACAGCCACACTAGACTGTGATGTGCGACAGAAAGAAATTTCTATTGTGTTAAGCCGCTGACAGCGTGTGGTTGTTTGTTACAGCAATGAGCCTACTCTAATACATGACACAATTATGGGCTACCATTATTAGCAGGATCAGGATATGTGTAATCAAGTTTGTTTTTGGAAAAGGAAAAATATAGCACGGTTTAGTGCTAATACAAGCAACTAATTATCTAGAAGAGGGTGGGTAATAAATCTGATCGGGAGAGTAGAGAAGTAAGACTGCTGAGAAGTAAGATTACGATGTTACCATACACACATCACGTCAATTTTGTAGACGTACCCTGAGCCTGCATACAAATTTCATTTAGCCATCACTGTATAAAAAATTGAATCAATTGTGTGATTTCATACAAAAATTAGATTTTTTTTTTGTTTCACTTGGAAAATTGTAAGAACTAGCCACTTTGGGCCTGCATTTCTGCATGGCAGAATCAGCTGGGGCTGGAGAGCGTGCACTGCTCTTTTCTACAGTTCTCACCAGTCTACCTGCCCACCTCACTGATTTACACACTAGCCTAGCCTAGGGGCATTTTCATTTTGATCCCTGTACTAAATTTTTACTTGGCTTCTGTGGTTGCTGGTGTAGCATCTTAATCTGACTTTTGAGACCTTCCATGTTCTGGCTACTTCTGAATTTTAAATCACATATCTCACCCTCCTCCATGGGTTGATGTATTACTCTCTTCTTCTCGGCTGTTGCTTGTTCTATTTATTCCTTTTATCTGAAATGTTATCTGCTCCAACTCACTATATCCAGATTCTTTAATACTCAACTCAGGTATTACTTTCTTCCTGACTCTTCTTTTGTTCTATCCTTCCTCCTTTCTCTGAAATCCCTTTGCATTACATTTGTCCTCCCAGATACTTATCACTTTTAATATTATATTATAAATATTTAAATACCTGTCTTATCTCTTGCTGACATGAAAAATATTTGAGTGTGTGTGTGTGCTTGTGAGAGAGAGAGAGAGGGAGAGAGAGAGAGAGGGAGAGAGAGGGAGAGAGGAGAGAGAGGGAGAGATTGCTTTTTTGAATCTCCTAAAGGGTCTATTAATATTTTGCATACATTGACACAATTACTAATAGCTATCAGATCAGGATCTGAAAACCTCCCCTTTTAAAAAGGCATAGTTTCCTTAATACTCCCAGACTGGAACATTTTTGAAGAACCAAAAGAAGTTCATTAGACCAGCAAGCAGTCTGCTCATTTCTGGAGTATATCACCAGAATAGTTTACTTTTGGTCAAGAGGGTTTGTCTTATCTCCTGTATTGTTTTGAGTTCAGATATAACATTAAAATCTTGTATTTCTGAAGCATGACAGGATCCCAAAACTTCAGGTGACACTGCTGTCCAGGACTTTTTGAGTTTTGTCTACTGCTGGGTCCCCAGCACCCATACCAGTGCCTGACACTCACTAAAGTGTCAATAAATGTTCACTGGATGAAAGTTGAATGATGAAAGACTAAACTCAACATAGCAGTTAATTGGCTGCACTTATTCTTATGATAGCGGTAAAGTGATCAAAATTAACGCTGAGCACCTAGCAGTGGTACCATAAGGACATGCTTTGCTTCTCATGAAAGAAGAAACAACAAAACGAGTGGGTTGGGACCAGAAGTTAAGCTACCACATTTCCAGACCAGCCTTAATTCAATATCATTTATGTGAGTGATACACTAAGCTTTTTCATGGAAGTCGTTTATCAGGGTGGCAAATCCATCATCAGCTCTTACCAGGACCATGAAAGAGAACTCCATTGTTTGTGGACGTGGTTGTACAAAGAATAGCTTCTTTTTTTTTTTTTTTTTAAAGATTTTATTTATTTATTTATTTTCCCCCCAAAGCCCCAGTAGATAGTCGTATGTCATAGTTGCACATCCTTCTAGTTGCTCTATGTGGGACATGGCCCCAGCATGGCCGGAGAAGCGGTGCGTCGGTGCGCGCCGGGGATCCGAACCGGGGCCGCCAGCAGCGGAGCGCGCGCGCTTAACCGCTAAGCCACGGGGCCGGCCCAAGAATAGCTTCTTAAAAAATAGGATTCACTTCTACCCAAAGATGTGCACTTTTTGTGTTTTTATTTGTGTCACATGAATTATGACTCCACTACATGGTTATTACAGGGCATGGCTTTGTGTTAGAATGGAAACTCTCTCTCTTTTTTTTTTTGTGAGGAGATCAGCCCTGTGCTAACATCCGCCAATCCTCCTCTTTTTTTGCTGAGGAAGACGGCCCTGGGCTAACATCGGTGCCCATCTTCCTCCACTTTATATGGGACGCCGCCACAGCATGGCTTGCCAAGCAGTGCGTCGGTGCGCGCCCGGGATCCGAACCAGCGAACCCCGGGCCGCCGCAGCGGAGCGCGCGCACTTAACCGCTTGCGCCACCGGGCCGGCCCCTGGAAGCTCTCTTTTTGGTGATTATTTTTTCCAACTCAAGAAGTAGAAAGCAGTGATGTGCTAATTCCTCTCTGTCTCTTCAGTCTTCCTTTTGCTCTCTGCTGCAAAAATGAGTTGACTTGCTCTTTAGATGCCATGTGAGATCTGTACAAATGCAAGTGATATGAAAGCAAAGCTATAAAGGCATATTTGTAAACAGAAATGGAAAACCACCTTTTAAAGAAGCTTACTGCAGCAGAAGGTGGTATTTGCCACGAGAATGTTTAACTACAGATTACATTTCACACCAGACCTAGCTAAGATATTACTCATAAAGGACAAGAATGACAGTTTCTATTGAAAATAATTTTTTTAAAATTTGGAACAGATGAGCAGGTAAGGAAGGACAGACAGCAGTGAAAGAGAAAATGCTATTGCATATTGTAAATGTAAAGATTCTCCATTTATTGATTTTCTCATCTCATGCTCCTGTTTATAGATGGAAAAGTGGTAAAACAAGAACTTAGAAAAGTAGGAAAACAAGAACAACAATTGTAAAGGAGATCTGAGAGCCAAATTGGATTATTTTTTACAAGTGCCATGATGGAAAAAGGTTAGGAAACTCTGCCAAACTTTGGCACTTTCCTGCCAAAAAGGTTAGGAAACTACCTAATAACCATTAGCCTTACCAACTTGACTTTATAGAGGGGACTTAGAAAAGTAACTTGATTAATATGACAGTCCAGAAGCCCCAATGCACTTAGCTCTCCTGTCTCTAATGCATGTGCTAAGCCCTGGCCTGAGATATCCTAAGTTTTCTTTCCTGCCTTGAGAGTGCCCTGCTCACTGTTGACCTGGCAATTCTTGGTCACCATCCAGGCTCCAGTTCAGGTGTCAGCTCCTGTGAAACTGTCCCCATTACCCACTTCCCCACTATGAATGGATTACATTGGGTGCTACAGGAGCAGAGACCATTGTGGCTCATTGGTAAGTGACCATACACTGACAACGGGATGCCTCTGTCTCAAGACTATGACCTTCTTCAGGGCAGAGGCTGTGAGTTTCATAGTACTATCCAGATAGCTACTTAATGTTTGTTACTTAAATAAATATGTCCCACTTTCCAACTTCAGGTGGAAGGAAGAAGGTTGAAACCTTGGCCATGGGATTCCCACCCACTACATCTCCCTGGACACAGTTGACTATGGATTCAGGGTCCCATTGTCCCTTTTTATTGCTTAATATTGTGGAGAGAGTCATTTGAGGAGATATATCTTTTTCTCTGATCACAGCCTGTACAGGAAAGGGTTAACTCAGCAGGTCTGGGTTGCTCAAAACCTGCACATTCTAAAGAAATACCTGCCTTCAGAACTGGCTGGCTCTTGGGAGATAACCTCTGAGCCCTTGGAATATTCTACCTGATAAGAGCATTTTGCATGGCTTGGGCTGTGCTATACCAATACAACCAGATAAGTTTATTGTCACAATGTGATTTATGGTGAACACCCGTTCTTGCTCTGTGCTGGAGGCCGGAGTTTGAGTAGCTGAGATTGGCCACATGGGCCCTGCATACCTACATGACCCCCAATAAAACCTCTGGACACTAAGGCTCAGTGAGCTTGCCTGGTATTGCTGGCAGAATTAAGTGCATCCTGCATGACATCACTGAGAGGGGACACATAGAAGCTTGGACCTGGTTTCTCCTGGATTTTGCCCCATGCACCTTTTCCCTTTGCTGATTCTATTCTGTACTCTTTCACCACAATAAACTATAACTGTGACAATAACAGTTTTATGGTTCAGTAATCGTTCAGTAGCATGGTATGTGAAAACATGTAATCATGGAGACCAGGAAGAGGAGAGTATGGGAAGGTGTTTGAGGGCAGAGTGCAGTGGATTCTGTGAGAAGATTGGGTCTTTCCACTTTACTGGGATAATGCGGTTAGAGCCAGAATTGACATGGCTGGAGTAAAGACTCTCGGTTTGTTTCTTCCGACACAAAAGGTATCTCCATGTTCCCAAGGGAAGGGGATGAAATAAACAAAGTGTCAATGTATGTAACTGGCAATTTTACAGATTTGGGGTTCTAACTCTGCCCAGGGCAGTTCGTCCATCAGCCTGGCTAGGATGGTCCCTCTGGGGAGCAGGAAAGACCCGCACGGATGTGAGGGGAGAGGTGGGCCTTACTCCATCTTGCTGGCTGTCTCAGTCTTCTGAGACCAGGGGGCTCTCTTTACAAATTCCATTTTATAAACTCTTGAAATTAGCACCTAGAATCGCTGAGTTGGTTAACAAGGTGGGTTTTGGACCTGGAATTTCAGAGTTTATATCCTGATGCTGCTATTTGCCAGCTCTGTGACTTTGGGCAGGTAACTTCTGCATGCCTCAGTTTCCTCATCTGTGCTCAGGGCAGGGTCTGGAACCTAGCAAGTGCTTGACAAATGCTGGCTGCTGTTGGTGGTTTCTCTTCTGGATCCACCTGATAAACAGCAGAAGCGCTATCCTAGCTGTGTTGTTGGGAAGAGGGTTTGTGTTGCCTAAAATAGCTTCATGGAGCTAAAACAAAAAAACAAGGGACTGCAATTGGGTCAGCGTTTTTTGAGTCGATTACAGAAATTGCACTTAAAATGCCATTTCTTACATATTCTATCAGGGAAGAGGATTTCTTTGTGGCAAATAGGTTGAGGTGTGTTCCCTGGGGATCTTCCTACTCCCTTCCCTCGTTCTTCTTTCCTGACTCCTGCTGGCAGCTGTGATGGGGCTGCAGGCATGCAACTGGCCTGGATGAATTTCTTGCTTCACCAGACAAAGCAAGTGTGAGGCTAACATCACCCTGAGGCCCAGAGGGCAAATCTGACAAAATAAGAACTTTAATCATAGACAACTTCTAGGTTTAAAATAATCTCTTCTTTTGACTTATCCAGGATAATCTCCAAATGATAAAGCTTATTTTCACATGGATTTGAAAGGCCACAGGCCAGTTGTGTTCCCTGGAACATAATACCTTCAGTGTGCTGAGGGTCTGATGTGACATGGCCACCTTATATAATAGATTATCCCTCTATAGGACGGTAAAAAAGGAAAAAAAAAAAGGCATAATGAGGCATCTTCTGTCTCTGGGGCCATGGGCTTTGTTTCTAAACTCTTAAAGGTTTTATTAAGATTGACATGTTGAAAGAAGTGAATAAAAACTCCTAGCAAAATTTCTTTGTCTTTAGCAAAAATTCAAATTATATTTAGCAAAAAGTGAAAACTAAAAATAATGCCGAAGGTTGGATGACACAGGTAAACAGCATACATGGCTGAAGAAGAATTTGTTGGTATGCATAAATAACATTATAATGATCTGATCCTTTGACCCGGGAAGTCTGAGAATCAAATGCAGGGGGCTTGGTAAACAGGTCTATGGGCCAAATCCAACCTGCGGCCTGTTTTTGTAAGACCAGCAAGGTAAGAGTGGTCTGGACAGTTTTAAAGGGTTGTTAAAAGAAGAAGGAGAAGAATGAGGAGGAACAGGGGGAGGAGGGGGGGGAGGAGTGGGAGGAGAAGGGAGTGGACCAGAGAGAGGAGCAGGGGAGGAGGAAGGGGAGGAAGAGGAGACTGCACCATCCACAAAGCCCAAAATTTTCCTATCTGGCCCTTTCCACAAAAAGTTTGCCTACTCCTGATGTTACCTAAGGAATAATCCCAAACATGGAAAATCTATGTGAAAATCCTGGTCTTTGCAGCAGTTTTATAACAGTTCAGAAGTTTGGAAACATTCCAGATGCCCAGGATAGAAGAATGGTTATGTAGCTATTAAGCGATTCGCGTAAGAGGATATCTTACCACCAATAAAGTGGTAGCTAATGAGGGCCATGGAGAAATGCCCCCAGGTCTGTGATTACGAATTTTGCCCACCTTTGGAAGCCTTTGCAGACTGTCACGGCTCACAGACATTTTCTCACTCCCAACTGCTCAACGCAGGTGTTGGATAAACTGCACGTTTTAAAATTTGATGATATTCTGCTTCAAACAGGAATGACTTAAGGAACGGACACTGACAGCTCCTAATAGCTGTGCTCTGGCTTTTAAGACCCTTGTAGCACAGAGGTGACACCCAGGGTGACACAGTCTACTTGGGGACATTCTAGAACATTCTAGCTCAGACTCTGTTTTCTCCTTTCTTAAGGAAGCTTCTCCTTTTCCTGGCAGCCTGCAGGACCCCTTCCTGCACATTCTGCAGAGTGTGGTGGGGGTGAGTGGGATTCTTATGCTCTTTAATTGATTGATAGGTCTTTCTGAAACTAGACACTGTAAGGCATGTTACATGTATCTCATTACATGGGACTTCATGGAAGTCAGGAATATCATCAGGGTTGCATTTTTATTTTGTTGAAAAGCATCAGCTATAGTTTACATCGGTTGCCCTTTTCAGGGAAAGAGACAATGTGGATTGTTTCGGTCTTTCCAATGAAGAATTTGAGAGAACTTCTCCAACCCAGGTCCTATGCCAGTGATTTCTTTGTGACTGAGCAAAGCACAGCTAAGACACAGAGCAGATCTATACTCTCTGTTACTTTAAATCCTGCCGTGGTGCCTCGGTGCCTGTAAGATAACGTCCAAGCTCCTTGGTGTGGAACCAGGTCTTGCCATGGTCTCTCCAGCCTCGCGGATCACAGCACCCTGCATTCAACTGTACCTCCAACATGTAATATACTCTTGCTTTCTTCTGCAATTTTGTATGTTCAGAACATACGATTTATATGTCACCTCCTCAGAGAGCCCTTTGTTGATCACTCCAGTTAAGTAGCCACTTATCTCTCCCACACCCATCACTCGCATTGCCATAACGCTGTTTTATTTTCTTTATAACACTTAGATTATTTGAAATTATCCTATTGGTTTATTTAGTTGTTTACCTATTTATTTATCTGTGTGTGCATGTAGTTATGCATTTTTTCTCCCCCCTTCTCCCTCACTAGAATGTATGCTTTTAAAGGGCAGGGACCCATTTTCCCAGGACCCTAGAACACTGCTTAGAAGAGAGCCTAGCATGCAGTTAGGTTCCCCAAATTTCCACTTTCCATCATGTGCCAGAGGATACTTTCTCATCTTTAGGACCCAAGGGTTATCCTCCAGGAATGCCTCCTCCTCTGCTTTCTGCCAACACAGCTCTTCAGTAGCTGCTGTGGCTGGGTTATGTAGCAAATCCGCCCCCTGAACTGTGAGGGGCCTGGGGAGGCAAGGATCAGGCTCTCTGTATGCAGAGCTCACAGTCTGGCATCTTGTAGGGGCAGATTTTTATTATCAGGATGAACAATTCACAGTATGAATCCACAATAGAATTGAACCCACAGTAGTGGAATGAATCCACAGTAGAATTGAATCCACAGTAATGGAATGAATCCACAGTAGTTTCCCCATTAATACTTGTTGTTATGTTGACTTGACTTGAATCTCTGATTTCTTGGTTCCTTTTTCTTAAAAACAAAGAAAGAAACAAACAAAAAAACACATATTGTTATATTATCTTAATAATATTTTTACTCACGTTTAAAAACGTGCCTTTCTGGAGAAGGCTAGCTTGGTTTATATTTGGTTTAGCCTTTTTTTTTCTTCCTTCTCTCTCTGTCTCCTAACTTGATAGCAAACAAAAACTCTAGAAATCATGTGGAGGCACAATAACTCTGGCTATTATTTTGCTGTATCCACCTCTTTCCCCCATTAACGGTATTTACAGTGCCATGGAAAATGGAGTTCCTTTTTTTTTTTTTATAATTTTATTTATTTATTTTTTTCCCCCAAAGCCCCAGTAGATAGCTGTATGTCATGGCTGCACATCCTTCTAGTTGCTGTATGTGGGACACGGCCTCAGCATGGCTGGAGAAGCGGTGCGTCGGTGCGCGCCCGGGATCCGAACCTGGGCCGCCAGTAGTGGAGCGCGCGCACTTAACCACTAAGCCACAGGGTTGGCCAGAAAATGGAGTTCTTGAAACAGCTTCAACGAGTTGATTTCACGATTCCATTAGATGAGATGGTATTCAGGCCAGACACCTCACACACAAAGAAATATGAGTTACTCAGAGTCAGGACTGCATCGTGGTTGACACAAAGTAAGAGGTTAGGGACAGATATTGTTCAAATGTTCGGGGTTTAAGATCCAGGGAAGATGGGAAGATTGTTCACTCATTCGTTCCTTTGTCCATTCATCCATTCACCCATTCATACATCCCTTATTTAGCAATACCTCACTGGAATAGAGAAAGAACTTGGGGTGAATTATGCTACTTGACGAGAATCAATGAGCTTGTAATAGAGCAACAAGTTTGGGATGGGAGAGGTCCATACGGGGCTCAATTTCAGGCCAACGCTGGTCCCAAAGAAACAACCACAAGAGCATTGTTTCCTCACTTACCTGCCGGCTGGTGTGGCAGGAGCAGGAGAAAGAATGATGCCAGCCCATGTGACGGGCTGAGCAGAGCGGGGCTCAGTGGCCACTTTGTGCACCTCTAGTTTATGTCTGTTTTTAAAGCTGAAATTCCAGAGGCGTAAGATCCGAATGAACATTGGCCTCACCTTGGAAAGATCTATGCTTGGTCTGGTCCTGCTGCTGCTGCTTACACCCATGTTGGAATTCCACGTCTGGAATTCACCTCAGGGATGCCACACTTTTAGTCACTTAATGACCAAATAATTAATGAGTTTCTACAATGTGACAACTGCTATGCTAGGAGCCCTTGCTTGCTAACCTGTCCCATAAGTGTTGGTTGTTCCCTTTTTACAGCTAAGGAAATAGAGACACAGAAAGTGATTGACTTGAGCACGGTCACACAGGTGTTAAGAGGCAGAAATAGGAATTCTTCCCAAATCTTCTGATTCTGAATCACTGATTGGTAATTTGATATTTGGAAATCTCTGGAAGTGAAGTCTGATAAATATGGTGAACAATCAACTTAGGTGCAAACCATTTGGATAAAACTATGGCATGTCAATTTAATGAGACCAGTTTTCTTGTGTGATTTATAAACTGAATTTGAAAGCAATTTCAAAAGATTAGTTTCAAATAGAAAGAAAGAGAGAGAAGGGAATGGAAAGGAATGGAACAGAACAGAAAGGAAAAGTAAAGAAAAGGAGAGGGGGAGAAAACGATTGGAAGGCCCTCAGAGAGCACGTCCTAAAGATGGGGAGTCAGGAAAAACAGACTGGGGAGGGACACGACCCCAGACAGCTCCAGAGAGCCCATGGGCAGGATGACAGCCAAATGACTCTGCAGAAACAGTGTGGATAGGAAGCCGCCGCAGCTCCCGCTATCCTAGAACTGTGGCTCCCACTGTTGCCCAAAGCACTGCGAGATTTGATTTCAGATCATTCCCAGCGTCTTGTGTCCTGAAGGCCCGTGAGCTTAAATCTGAATGGCTTTTGTAACCAAGCAAAAGAGGGCCCGTTCTGCCTGCTGCAGTCCAGCACCAATCAATCGCAAACAAGTCGGTGGTTGAGAAAGGAAAATTTATACGATCGGCTAGCACAATCGGAAGATGGTAGACTAGTGTCCTAAAGAACCGTCTTAAAGTCATACAGAATCTTGAGGCAGTTATATAGTGGAAATGGGCAGGAAACAAGGGGGTTTTGGGATGTCTATCATCCAGTGTGAGGAACTTCAAGGCGCCTCATTATCTCTTTCTTCTGTCATTTGTGATGGAGGTCATCATGTTCCTGGGGAACTCAGAGAACAAAGTTATCCTTATCACAGCTGGGAGATATACATGAGCAAGAGTCATAGAACTAGCAGATCACCTATTTTACAAAAGTGAGAGGTGCTTAATCATCTAGGCTACGTGCAGGCTAGAGTGCATTCTCAGAGACTGGTGAGTCAGGATCACAGTTATAATAGTGCTTCCTTTCCCTAAGATGGCTTCCCTTATGCTAACCTAAGATCTAGCTGTTACAATTTGACGTGATCACAGGACCACCCCCTGTGGTCTTATAGCCGGAGTAGATGATAGAGAGGGTAGACGAAGGCACCTTTCAGTGTCTATAGAGGGAGGCAGGTGCTCAGAATCATCCTACTACCCGGATGATATCCTGTGCCCCGCATGGTAGAGTACGAATTATGCACAAGGAAATTAGAATGCTTTGGAGAAGGGGGATAACTGGGGCATGTTAAACAAAGAACAAAAAGATTCCAGAGAAATGATCAAGACTGCTTCAAAAGACTGAATGGGGAAAAAAAATCCCAAAACTTTAATTGCAAATATTTTCAGAATGAAAAATGCAATGAGTACCCTTTTATCTGTGTATTAAATTTAGAAAAAATAAGCAGAAGGACTATAGAGACTCTTAGAGTTGAAAGGGCTGTAAGTATGATCATCTCATAATCTCATGCCTTGATGATAAATAAGAAAATTTAAAATAAATTTAAAATAAATTTATTTTTAGTGAGTGAATTTCTCATTGGATAGCAAATTGCAGAGTTGGAACTGGAACCCACACCTCCAGATTCCCAGTTCAGTGCTGGAGTTAGAGTAGAATTTCTTATTCAATGTCATAGTTAATCCTGTGGAGTTAGACCTGGGTTTGAATCTCAGCTCTGCCACTTATTCTCTGTGACACCTTGGGTTTTGCCCATCTTTTCAATTTCTCTTACGAGTAAAACTGGAGAAAAAAAGTTCCCTTTTGGGGCGGCCCCGTGGCTTATTGGTTAAGTGCACGAGCTCCGCGTGCTCCCTGGCGGCCCCGGTTTGGATCCCGGGCGCGCACAGACACACCGCTTCTCCAGCCATGCTGAGGCCACGTCCCACATACAGCAACTAGAAGGATGTGCAGCTATGACATACAACTATCTACTGGGGTTTGGGGTGAAAAAAAGGAGAGGATTGGCAATAGATGTTAGCTCAGAGCCGGTCTTCCTCAGCAAAAAGAGGAGGATTAGCATGGATGTTAGCTCGGGGCTGATCTTCCTCACACACACAAAAAAATTTCCTTTTTCTTTTAAGGTTTTGTGGGAATTAAATGAAGTAAAGCCTGTGAAAGCTTGGTTCAATGACTGACAATTAGAAAGTACTCAATATATGTCAGCTAAACTCAGTTATGAGCACTTGAATGACTGGAATTGAGCTGTTGTGGTGACAGTCAGACATTTTTCTGAGACATCCATGCCACAGTCAGAAAATAAATTGACTTGGGACACTGATGAGTGGGTAGATGATGTATGCATTGAGGAACTTTGCCAAAGAAACAGCTGAGTAAGAGGCCAAATTCCTGTCTCATGGTGTTTTTAAAATGGACTTCTCCATATTAGATTGGCCAAGAATGTGCTCAAAATGGAAGAATGGAAGTTTGAACATGAGGAGGAGGGCGAGAGAGGAACATGGTTGTGTCTTCCAAGTGCTTCGAATTTCTGGATGTTCTTGGAGATACCCAGGGTCCTGCACACGCCTTCTCTGTGAACTTGTGCCCTAGAACAAGAGAAATCGTGGTGGGTTTGAGCTAAGCCAGTGCAACCCTGAGAAACCAGCCATTCACCCTTGGGGCCCATCACTGGCTCCTCTCTGCACACTGCTGCTTGGAGCCCCTCCTCACCACAGCCATCTCCAAGGAGCCTCTACATGTTCACTGCTCCAGAAGAGGTACTCCTGCCATGGTACAAAGCGACCCATTTCTGTTCCATTGGCAAATCCATGCAAACATCCCAATTATCTAATCAGTCCTTGCCTCTGAAATGCCCTGCCCCTGACCCAAACAGAACAAGCCAAGCCGCAGATTGGGGGAGGGACACAGGGCCACAGTTCAATAGTCACAAGATTTGCCATGAGCCAAGGCTGGACTTTCTCCCTCTCTGTTGGCCTGTGTTCAACTCTCACTCCAGTCTCTCTTTTCTCTTCGTAGTCCCCTAGCTTCGGGGCTTGTAGAGATGGAGTTTTCCACCTCCGACATCTGACTTCTGACCTCAGGCTCCCTGCTTGCATTCCCCTCCCAGTTCCACATGACTCCAGCACCTTCCCTGGTTTGACTTCTTGGACTTGGCGTCAAAGTCCACTCTCCTAACCCACCCCTCCCAGCAGCTGTGAAGGCTGAGACTGAACCCATCACATCCACTTCCCTCCAGGATGGGTTAATGGTTCTTTCTGCTGAGTGTTTACTTGGGGGCCTTGGGATACACTGCTTTCACCCCAGTACTTCTTAAGGTATGAAACAACCAAGACATCGCAGCAAATAATCAAGAAAATAAGGGCCCATGCTGAAAAATGCTTTAGAAACGTGTAGAAATTTTGCACAGTCTCTCCTCCTCCGGGGAGAGTCACAGTACGTCTGAGCCTATTGCAGGCTCTGGAAACTCCTATTGGAAAGAGACCCTTTAACATAGTGTTTCATAATTGTATTTCAGCGGTAGAAATGGTTTTCCAGAAAGTACTTATTAACAACCCAGAGAAGTAATGCTTCTTGGAGAATGCTGCCTCACTTCATGTAAAGGTGACACTCCGATGGGGATCTTGTCCATATAGTTTTCCCACTTTGTCCTCATAACAACACTATGAAGTGGATGTTATTACCCTTATTTTATTTTATTATTTTTTAAGAATTTATTTTTTTAGAGCATTTTTAGGTTTACAACAAAATTGAGAGGGAGATGCAGATATTTTCCATATATTCCCTATTCCGACACATGCATAGCTGCCCCTATTAATAACATCACTCACCAGAATGGCACTTTTTTTTTTTTTTTTACCAAGGATGAACCTACATTAACACATCATAATCACTCAAAGTCCATAGTTTACCTTAGGCTTCACTCTTGGTGTTGTACATTCTATGGGTTTGGGCAAATTTATAATGACATATATCCATCAGCAAAATATCATACAGAGTGTTCTCATTGCCCTAAAATCCTCTGTGCTTTGCCTACTCATCTCTCTTCCCATCCCACCCCTGGCAACCACTGGTGTTTTTACTGTGTTTGCAGTTTTGCCTTTTTCAGAATGTCATACAGGTGGAATCATGCAGTATGTAGCTTTTTCAAATTGGCTTCTTCCACTTAGTAATACGCTTTTAAGGTTCCTCTATGACTTCACGGCTTGATAGCTCATTTCTTTTTAGCACTGAATAATTTTCCATTGTCTGGATGTACTACAGTTGATCTACCCATTCCTCTACTGAAGGACATCTTGGTTGCTTCCAAATTTTGGCAATTGTGCATAAAGCTACTATAAATATCTTTGTAAACGTTTCTGTGTGGACAGAAGTTTGGGTAAATACGAAGGAGTGTGATTGTTGGATCATATGATGAGTATGTTTAGTTTTCTAAGAAAATGCCAGACTGTCTATCAAAGTGCTGTACCAGTTTGCATACCCACCAGCAATGAATGAGAGTTCCTGTTGCCCCACACTCTCTGCAGCATTTGGTGCTGCCAGTGATTACTTCTATTTTAAAGAGGAAGTTGAGACTCAGGTGAAGCAGTTTTGAGCTCATACTGCTGGTAACCCTAGAGAGTGGGTTTAATCTTGGGTCTGCTGACCCTGAGCCTGCTGGCATCCCTTTGGATGTGTACTCAGTGTACCCTCTGGCCATCAGGGGTGAGGAACACGCCATCTTATGTAGAATCTGCTGGTGCCACCTGTCAGAGTGGCAGGAGAGGGGCAGTGTCACCTCTCTGGACAAGTGTCTGGGACAATAAAGGGACCCCACTCTGTGTTGCTGTGGGGCTGACTGGAGAGTCCAGCCTGCAGAATCTGCATCTAGAGCTTGCTTATCCCTCTCCCTCAGTGACCCACCTCCAGCCCACCTCTACCACTCGTCAGATGTATCTCCAAAAGATTTTGAAAACTCTGACCATTTTCATTATCTCTGCGTTTACTACTTGAAATTTATTGGCAAGACGTCCTAAAGTCCCCTAAGCTGGTCACTTCCACTTTTGCTTCACTACAGTCTATCCTGTAATAACAAGAGTGATCTTTTCCAGTAATAATCACACCATGGCCCTTCTCTTCTCAAAAGCCTCCAAAAGCTTCCTATCACACCTTAAATCAAATTCAAATTCATTACCATCATCTATCTGAATCTGGTTCCTGCCACCATCTCTATCTTCAGGTTGCTCTCTCCTTCGTCTGTTCTACTGTGGCCATGTTGGTTTTTGCCCCTGATTGTGAGTGAGCCCAGCCAAGTTGGGCAGAGCCACCCAGCCAAGCCCCCTAGATATATGGGCAGAACAAGCTCAGTGTGGCGTCTCACAGGGTTTCGTGATTGTTATAGGCACCATTTGGAAATAAAGAGCCAATCGTCAGGCTTTTTCACTTTACTCATCTATGTTTGAAGTTCTCCTACTCAAAGTGACTGTTTCTGACTCTTCCAGTACTTTCTATTTCTTTATTTTTTAATAAAATAAATTTTATTTTATTTATATTATTATTTTATTTCTGTTTCTTTAGAAATATTTTATTTCTATATCTTTGCTTTAGTTTCTTTTAGCAATTATCACTACCTAAAGTGATACTATATATACATTATCACTTATTTATTGTCAGTCTCTCTCCCATTAAGCTACCAGAGGGCAGGGGTTTCATTTTATTCACTACTATACCCCTAGGGTCTATAACAATGCTTTTGCAGATGAGGAGCTCAATAAATATTTGTTGAATAAAAGACTGATATTAAATTCTTTTTATCTCAGCCTATATGTCACTCTCAGGGGCCTTCTCTGATCCCTGTCTATGCCCCCTCAGTGGTGAGATACTCCGGATTGGTTCTTCTGTATTCTCTAGTACTTCCCTGTCTTAGAGCTTTCATACCGCTTGCCGATTTAGCTGAATTCCTCTCTAGACTACAAGTTCCTAGAGACCAGGGGCTCCATGTTGGTCTTCATCTTATCCGTAGAGCTTAGCATAAAGCCATGGTACATGGCAGTGGTTGCTAAATATTTTCTGAAGGTGTGAGTACATATTCATCATGTAGCCAGCACATTCTGGAATGAATAACTTGAGCTATTGTGCAAGGGAGGAAGCAAACAGAGAGAAAAATACCCCAAAAGGAGTATGAGATGCTCTTAAGTTCATTTGTTTTATTTGTACGGGATCTAATTTAAGAAAATTTTACCTTCAGTTGGCTGAACTGTCTACCCACAAATGATTTAAACTTGTCCCTGAAGAGGGAATGACGCAGAAAAGCAAGAATGACTGGTGTTGCTGTATGAGTTACACCCTTCAAAGACACTCAGCAGCCTCTATCTCACTTCTGTCAAGCTCCTCTTAGTTGCTGTATTTGTGACGTGGACTTGAATTCAGAAGACTAAATATAGCATCAAGAGCCCCAGGCAATTTGTAGGAGCCATGGCCAAAAGTTTATCTCATGTTTTCCATCAAGCTCCCATTGGAGCTTGTCCTTCTTGTATTGGCTTTTTATCTGGTTTTATCTGGCTAAACCAGAAGCAAGGAACATTTTATTAAAGATATCCTTATTTAAGGTTAATAAGCACCCCACCTGTGACGTATGGTGCAGAACATATTCAAAGTGGGGTTTTTTGTTTTTTCGTTACTTTTCTCCCTTCCTTCTTTCCTTCCTTCCTTCCTTCCTTCCTTCCTTCCTTCCTTCCTTCCTTCCTTCCTTCCTTCTTTCCTTCCTTCCTGTCTTCCCTCCCTATTCCTCTCTTCCTCCTCCTTCTCCTTTCCTTATTCTTGGGAGACTGAAGTCTCATTAAAAAAGTGGAAATAGCATCCAAACAGTCATTAGATCACCTGACAATGAGATCGCTATCTGTGGTCAATCCTGAAATTAGTCTCTATTCCAAAGGACAAATAGTAAAAGCAAGTCTGTGCTGACTTGAAGGAGTCTAGTGCTTTTGTCCAGCTTTGGGAAAAGGTCACAAGCTCATGGTGTGAAGATGTAAACTGTGCCATTGTTTTCCAAGTAAAAAGACCCAAAAGAATTGTAGAAATGAGTAGCTAATGGAGTGATGAATTATTCATACCTGTGCACACTTGCCACTTTTCTAATGCAAGACTGTGAGTGGGGATAACTAAAGCAGTCACAATTAAAATCTCATCCTCATTGGTTACATCTGGCTGGGGAGAATAGATGACATATCCATTGAAATGGTTAGCATAGTGCCTGGTACACAGTCAGTGCTCAATAGATGCTAATTATTATTATTTTGTTGTAGTTGTTACTATTGCTACTATTTACTGAGTTCTTACTATGTGCTAGACACTATTATAAGGGCTTTGTATTTTTCATGCATTTAATTTTCATACAGCAATCTTTTTACATAGGTATTCTTATCAACACACTCAAATTTGGGAGATTCCAGATTGAGTATTAGAAGGGGTCGGAGGCTATCAGGCAGATGTCCTCCAGGAGTACAATAGACAGAGTCCCAATGTGAATGATAGTAATAACAACCAGCACAGAAACTACTCCTTGAAGATGAGAGGGAAAAGCAGAGAGTTTTGAAATAAGATGAAAATATAGAATTCAGAAGAAGCAAATTTACATAAGTTTTAGAAAAGGGAATCAGAGAATAAGAATTTCTCATAATGACTCTAGGCATTTCCCAAAGAATTAGGGTTCCAATTCCAAGTGGCCAAAATTTTATCCTTCTAGAGAAGGAAGAAGCCCTTCATCAGCTTTCCAAAGCCTATTAAAAATACCTCTGTTTAACTCTTATCCAGTACCCAGCAGGCATCTACTTCTCATTCTAATTTGCTTTCCTTAGCAGACTCACTCTCTAGGAAGGAAGTGCCCTTTGCTAGTGTCTAGTTCACAGGCCAGATTCGCCGCTCATCCTAATTTAGTAAATTAATAATTGGCTTCGTGTTACCAATCAGTCCTGTGTGAATTTGGGTGATAATGTTACACTGAGGCCCAAGCAGGGGCAAGGCTAGCATCTAACTACTTAGGGCTCGTTTTCCACATCAATAGCATGTATGTGGATATGTTAAGGAGTCCTGAAGGTCCTTCTGTTCCCAAATGATCTTTACTATCCACCTGCTATAGTATCTGAAATGCTACTATTAGATTTATGCCATTAGACTGTAGTTCCAGAAGTTACCATCATGTAAATTCAGTTCAACCTCACGGACTCTTATTGGGCGAATCTTCAGTGCAAAACGTTGTGATGGGTGTTCTGAGTGAAAGAACAAAAGAAAAATTAGGATGATGATAAAGTAAGTTTACCTCTCTCAAGAGCCACAAAACACATTGTAAGATACCAAGAAACGTTAATATATCAAAAAAATGCTCAAAGGGGTGATAAAGACCCTTATGAATTAAAAATTCAAAGAACTAAGTGATCAGTGGGTGCCGTCGTGGCCTGACATATGACTTCAATTGGGCCTTCAGAGGAAAACCAAGTAACCCATTAGTAGTCATCAACAATTTAGGCTTGATCTGTTAATTAGATCTAGTCTCTTTGGAAAGAAGAGAAGGATTTAGAATGGATAGGATGGCACTTTCCAGGGGACTAAACAATGAGATAAGCCTGAGTGGGAGGCCCCAGGACGAATACCTACGGGGCTTAACTGTGACATAGCCAAAAAGTTTCCAAGGGCAAATTTGTTTGGCTATTTGCACAGGGATGTCAATGTTTTGTTGAGTTGTGACCCAGAGATTACTTGGTGCACTTGAACCTCTGTTTGAATAAGTATCAGAGTGAGTAGTGGAATGGCCCTATGTAGGACCTGGTAGGGTCCTTCGAAATCCTGAAGTAAAAGGCAAGCTGGAAATGGTCACTGCTAACATGCTGCAAGCAAATTGTTATGCACTGCGTGTTTGTGTCCCCCCCAAATTCACATGTTGATACCCTAACCCCTAATTTGATGGTATTTGGAGATGGGGCCTTTGGAAGGTAATTAGGGTTAGATGAGGTCATGAGGATAGAGCCCCAATGATAGGATTAGTGCCCTTATAAGAAGAGAAAGAGACTAGAGCTCTCTCTTCACCATGTGAGGATGTAACAAGAAGGCAGCTGTCTGCAAACCAGGATGAGGGTCTTCAGACACCAAATCTGCCAGCACTTTGATCTTGGACTTCCCAGCCTCCAGAACTGTGAGAAAGAAATGTTTGTCGTTTAAGCCACCCTGTCTATGGTATTTGTAACAGCAGCTCTAACTAAGACATAAATCAATACAAAACATTGTGTGAAAGGGACTCCATGCCTCCAGCATTTTCCAAAGGGAAAGAACTCACAACAAAGATTTGGTATTCCTCATCAAGAAGAGAAACTCCTGTTTCTAGTTTTCCAGTCAACTTGACAATGAAATTGGAGTTTTTACAGCTTAAACTCTCTTTGAGTTGAAATCATCCTTGCCAGATGGGGGAGAAGGAAGCTGTCATGACCCACGAGATACTCAGGAGGGCATCTGGGTCATTCTACCCAGGCCATCACCGTCCTCATCCTACTCCTGTGAAAGGAACGAGGCTTTGACGTCAGGCTCAGGTGAGTCATCTTTCCACTCAAGGCCTCTGCCTGGGATTTGCAGGCTGCCTTTGCAGCTGCGATTCTATTAGTCATTCACAAAAAAGCATATTAGAAAAGCTGAAGGGAAATGCTTGGATGAACAAGTCATTAAATTTCTATTTTCATGGCACAGAACCCGCTTGCTTGCTCACAAAAGCAGCCTCATCCAGCACCGGGCATCCTAATGGCACTAGTAAATACTTGAAATTGACTGACAAAAGGATGCGCTGGGTCCTTGAAAATCTGGGTGTTGAACTGAATCTTCAGATATGATTTTGTGGTGGGCATACAGAAGTTTGAGCTTATTTACTCCGCTGTGCCATGGAATGTCATCTCAGATTCATCGGATTTACATAAAAAGGTTAGAACACGGCTGGCCCCACTAGCAGGAGCATTCTGAAAAGAAAATGAATAGCTCCTTTCTGGAGCTTATCTGCAGAGGCGCATGTGGGCTTCAACGGAAGGAAAGTTGAACTGTGATCTAAGAATTATTCTTTGTTTTACTCCAGGAAGCCCTTACCCATTTGAGAATGTGCTAGGGGGAAAACATCAAAATATCTCCTTACTTGCCAGCAATGTAGAGGAACAGTCAAGAATGAAAGAAAAGAGAGTGTTAGTCCTATATTCCTCCAGCCTGAGACAGGGTATGCCGTTATTGCTTTGCTCCCATCTAACTAATAGGGAGTCTGAGACCCAGAGAGGGGTGGTGCATTAGCCAGTGATATCTAGGAACTAGTGTCTAAGCCCTCTTTTCTGTCCCCTCAGGTGATCTCCATGGCTTTATGTACCATCCACATGTCGATGACTCTTACATTTCTATCTCTAGCCATAAGCTCCAACCCCATATGTACAATTTTGTGCTATACACCTTCATGTGAAGGTCCGATAGCTATTTCAAATTTCATATCCCAACAGGAGCTCATGACTTTCCCCTGAAACTTGTTCCTCCCTTGCCTCCCTTAGGAGGGACCACCGTTTGTAGTTATCTAAGCCAAAAGTCTAGGAGTCATCCTTTGTTCTTCTATACTTCTCATTCCCTACATCCAATTTATTAGCAAGACTTTTAGTTTCCATCTCCATTCTCTTTTCTCCTGTCCAGTGTCTATACCCTAGTATAAACCATAGTTACTTCTCACTGTGTTGACAGCAGTCACTCCAAACTGATGTTGCATCTTTCACTCCTGACTCCTGTAACCTGTTCTCCAAATAGAAGTTAATGTGAAATTCTAAGAATATTAATTAGACCTTTTTTCCTGGTACTTGCTTTAAAATGTCCACTGTCTTCCCATTGTCCTTCAGATGACATTCACACCTCCCACTGTGTAGCAACATCTTACATGAGCTGATTTATCTTATCCCACTTTCACCTCCTTGCTCTGACCTCTCTTGGTTGCTCCCATTCACTAATCTTGCCCTACCTCAAGATCTTTGCACTTGCAATTTCCTCTGCCAGAAATCTTTCCCCTACCTCTTCACAGAACTATCTCTTTTCCATCTTTTAGACGTTGGTTCTAAGGTCCCTCTCTCGAGAAGCCATTTCTGAATATACTTTCTAAAGTAGCATTCCCCTGCCCCCTCCCACTCCCTGTGCATCACTCTAATTCCTTTGTAAAATGAATCACAAATGGCAATTATCCAGCTTGTTTATTTACCTGTTCATTGAACTTCCACCCTCTCCCTGCCTCTTTCCAAGTAGGTTGTAAGCATTACGTGAGCAAGTGCTTGTCTGTCTTAAAAGAGGCAATATGGAACAGTGGTGAAGCTCTCACACTCTGGTTAGATTTCTAGGATTCAAACCCCAGCTTTGCCACCTGCTAGGTATGTGACCTTGGGGAAATTGCTTAACCTCTCTGTTCCTCTATGTCCTCATAGGGAAAATGAAGGCAGTACAAGCACCTGCCTCATGAAATTGTTGTGAAGAGGTCACTACCCGTAAGATACCCTTGGCACAATGGTATGTACCCAGCAAGTGTTAGCTGTTACTATTGTTAACCACATGCTTAACACGTATTTGCTGAATGACCAATACACTGATTTTATGCATTCAAGGAACACTTATGCTGTGTCACAGAACAGATTTTAGAATAGGCTTTGAAAGGAGCTCCTGCCTGGGGGCTGAGAGAACAGTCGTGTCATTCTCGGCAGCTGTTTGGAAACAGGCTGAGCAGAGCTGCAGCTGTGGAGAGAGGTGGGAGGCAGCACGTGGAAACGGAAAATGATAGTAATAGATGCCGGAGTTTATTTAGTACTTATTCTATGCTAAGTACTGTGACCCATTTTTCTATTTTTTCCCCTCAAAATTACTGATGCATTACTGTGAAGTTATATTATGAAGCACTTCTTATGGTTCTTCCTTACAGGAAAATCTCCTCATATTACAGAAGCTGGGTCCAGTCCATTCTCCTGCCTGAATATTCTTCTCAGCCTCTGCCCCCACACCTAGTTACCACTTAGCATCTTCAGCTCTCAGCTACAAAGTCAGTTCCTTAGAGAAGCCTCATCTGACCCTGATGGAATGTTCCAGATCTGTAATATGTGCTCATTATGCCACCTACCTTTCCTTTCTTGCATGCACCATAGCTTACATTAATTTATATGATTATTTAATTAATCTGTCTTCCTGACTAGATTCTACACTTTGTGGGTCCAGGCCTCTGTCTTGTGTTTCTCACTGTTATATCCCCAGAGCCCAGCAACCCATCCCAAGGGTTGGCATGCAAGAAATACTTGCTGAATAAATAAGTGGGTGTCAGTACTGCAGCAGAAGGAAACTCCCCCAAAACCTCACTGTGACTCCTCTTTGAAGATTGAAAAATGCACAGCCAGTTTTATTTGAATTGAATTTTTATGCTTATCATCAACTCCCAGGCTTCTCACTACCTCCCCAACTGAATTTAACCTGAGATTTTGATGAAAAACAAAACTTGTCTTAAGCTCTATAGGAAAAGAGAAGTCACAGAAAGAAGGAAATTGAGGAGAGATAGCAGTGGTAAGTGAAAGATAAAAACAGGATACTTTCAAGCATCTTTCAACTTTTCTTCTATTGAGAATATTAAGAAAAAATCATAAGTAATCATATTTTTCTCTTTAAAACTAGACAGACACAGTCTATCTGACTCCTGTACAGAGTTATCTGTACATTCATTATAACTCCTCTAGAAGGGAAGCTTGATTTTCTTTTAAAATTTAAATGACAGTGAAGAGAAGTTCTGCTGATAGTATCAAACTTATAAATGAAAAAACTAGCACCAATCTGATTAACGTTATTTCTTAAGAGTATGGCTCAACAAAATCTAGGGAAATTCAAGAGAAAGGGATAATCAAATAGCAATATTTTAAATTATCACTTGATAACAAAGGTCATTCAGCATTTTATTATTCCCATTAAAATAAGAATGACTTTAATTCATCATGAACCACACAAATGGTTTACAACTTTTGATTATTCATGCCAATGATTTCCACTAGGGCTTATTATGGAATTAACTGGAAGCCTAATGGAATGCAGAGAAAAAACACAGTATATGGGGCTGGCCTGGTGGTGTAGTAGTTAAGTTCATGTGCTCTGCCTTGGCTGCCCGGGGTTCATGGGTTTGGATCCCAGGCAGGGACCTACACACCACACATCAAGCCGTGCTGTGGCAGCGTCCCACATACAAAATAGAGGAAGATTGGCACAGATGTTAGCTCAGGGCCACTCTTCCTCACCAAAAAAAGAAAAAACCAGTATCACAATGATGATAGTATCTTCAGAGATGGGAAAAGCAGAGAAATGACCAAAAGAAGCTATTGTTTTATCCACTCAATTGATGGTTTATGAAAAGGAGAAATGCTTCTGAGAGGAGAGATCAGAGCACTGAGCTGGGACCTCTAGGAGAAATTCAGATGCTGTCAATTCAATTCAAACACGACAGGTTGCATTCAAAGGCAATTCATAAGACATGTATCAAGTCCAATTGTGAAGAGATCTACTTCAAATGTAAAGCCAAACCTCTTGTCTGGTATTTGATTTTTTCCTAGCCTTTAACAAATTAATATTTCAATCACAGATAAGATTTTTTCAGAAGAGTATATGAAAGGTACATTTACCATTCAGGATTAGATGTAAGAACAATAAACTGAAATTACATTCTTGATGAAGTTACCGAAAGATCTCTTGATCTGAACTGGAGCCGAAAAGAGAAGTTTACATATGAAAATTCTTTCTGAACCAGTGTTCAACCCGAAAAATATGGAGTTAGATGAAGGGATGGAAATGGCAGAGGACAGTAACAGATGAGAAAAATAATGAGACAAATCAAAACAAAGAGCTTCAGAATAGGAGAGGATTCTAGCATTTACTTCTCCATTCTTTTTATTTTTTTAAATTTTCTTTTTATTGTTCTTTTTGTTTCTTTTTTATTTTAATTTATACCAGCAATTTAGGCACTTTATTTCTTTTACAAAAATGTATCTTTTTGAACTGTCTATATCTAATGGAGTCAATTTTGGAAAACTGTTTTCCTAGATAATTATCCATTTCATCTAGTTTTTCAAATGTATTTGCATAGAGGTCTGCAAAGTAGTCTCATTGAAAAAAATTGTTCTATTTCAATTATTTCCCCCAATCTCGTTAATTTTGTATATTTGTGCTTTCTCTATTTTCCCCCCAATTAAGTTAGCTAGTGCTTTGTCTAGTTTGTTGATGTTTTAAAAAATCAATATTTTGTTTTACCAGTTAGATCTGTTATTTCCCTGTTGTTTCTTTCATTAATTTCTGTTTTTATATTTATTATTTCTTTCCTTGTGTTATATTTTGATTTACTTTGTTGTTTTTGTTGTTGTGGTGATGGTAGTTGTTTTTTGGCTTTTATGAGTTTGGTACTTACGTTATTTTTTCATTCTTTTCTTTGTATTGATAGAGTGTTTAAGGCTATGAATTTTCCTTTCTTAACAGCTTAAACTATATCCCACAGATTCTGAATTGTAGTGTTTTAACCAATCATAAACATTAAAAAGGGACAGTGAGTCTTCTTTTGGTTTTGCTTGCCTATATCTTTGGCTGTATATCAAAAGCCTTTGAGCAGTCAATTTTGCCATCATAATTCTTTAATAATATGGCTTGTAGTATTTTTTTTTCTTGTGTGTGTGTGTGAGGAAGATCAGCCCTGAGCTAACATCCATGCTAATCCTCCTCTTTTTGCTGAGGAAGACCGGCTCTGAGCTAACATCTATTGCCAATCCTCCTCCTCCTTTTTTTTCCCCAAAGCCCCAGTAGATAGTTGTATGTCATAGTTGCACATCCTTCTAGTTGCTGTATGTGGGACGCAGCCTCAGCATGGCCGGAGAAGCGGTGCGTTGGTGCGCGCCCGGGATCCGAACCCGGGCTGCCAGTAGCAGAGCACGTGCACTTAACCGCTAAGCCACAGGGCCGGCCCTGGCTTATAGTATTGATTTCAGTATATAAACCCTAGAAAGCTTAATAGATTTTTAGAGATTTTACGGATGCTAAGTAGGCCCATTTGGTCATATCTTATAGAGTAATAAATGTCTGAGTCAAAAATAATAATAATTTTTGCAAGTTTTGTTATTTTGGTTGTATAGTTCCTTTTACATACTAGTTACTTGGTAGAAGTTTTTTTTTTTTATCAATTTAAAGTTTTTAAAACAAATTTTTTTTTTGGAATGATTTTGTATTTACAGAACAGTTGCAAAGATGGTACAGAGTTCCCATATATACTTCAAACAGTTTCCCCTACTGTTAATATCTTATGTTATCATGGCATGTCTGTCAAAACTAAGAACCAACATTGGTACATTACTGTGAACTGCACTCAAGACTTTATTTGGATTGCTTCAGTTTTTCCATTAATGTTCTCTTTCTGTTCCAAGATCCAATGCAAGGTATCACATTGCATTTAGTTGTCATGCCTCCTTAGTCTCCTCTGGCCAGTGAGAGTTAAATAGTAGTTTTTAAATTTCCAAGAAAAAGGGACTTTTAGCTTTTAAAGAAATATTTTATTAAAAATTATTTATTTTATTGCATTGTCATCAGAGAGTGTTATTTTTCTATTTTATGAAACAGTGTTATTTTCCTTGTGACCTAGTATTTGATCACATTTGCAAATATTCTATGTGTATTTGAGAAGAAAATGTGCTCTCTATTATCAGGGTTAAAGTTCAGTATAGATCCATATGATCTATCTTATTGAAGAGGTTATTTAGTACTTCTATATCTTTATTTATTGCCTTCTTGATCAGTCTTGTACTGAGAGTGGTGTGTTATAAGTATGTTTCTGTCTATTTCTCTTTGCATCTCCTATTGTTTTGCTTTATAAAAGTAGTTTATACTTCATTTGGTGCATTGATACTTAAAACTATTTGATCTTTATTGTGAATTTTAACACTTAGTATTTAAATGGTCATTTGTTACCTTTAATGACTTTTGGCTTGAATTCTATTTATTTGAGACATCAGAATCTGAAAATTTGCTTTCTTATTATTTCCATTTTCCTGGTATACAATTGCCTACCTCTTCATTTTAAACTTTTCTGAATCCCTTTGTTTTAGGTGTGTCTCTTTAATATAGCATAAATGTAGGTCTTGTTTAGTGAGCATAATTGAAATATTTTTCTTTCAGCAGGTAAGTTAAGCCCATTCACATTTACTGACATGAATCTTAACTTTTTCAAATTATTTTATAAATACTATGTGTACTATATTGTGTTTTCGTGTTTCTCTATGTGATGTTTTCTTTGCTCTTTTCTTTTTAAAAAGTTCTTTTGATATTTAAGAAAGTTCTATTTTTCTAGTAGTTACTTCTATATTGTTACCTTTTAAAAATCCCCCCAGCCCCATGTTTCCTTATTTAATCTTCAGTATCTGGCTTGTGAGGTTTCAGTGATATCCTTTGACACCCACCGATTGCCTATTCACCACTGAACTCACTGTCCTCTCCTGCTTACCACTTCCTTGTCCTCCCAGGTTTTGATTGCATTATTTCTACTTGGTCAGAACACACAACATTTAAATATTATTCTTCCCTCTTGTTTCCACCTTTGTTTTAGTGTTAAATCTATAGTTATTTATATTAAATGCTCACCATCCATTCTTTTTCCATTGCTTCTTTTTTTTTTTTTTTAGGAAGATCAGCCCTGAGTTAACATCCATGCTAATGCTCCTCTTTTTGCTGAGGAAGACCGGCTCTGAGCTAACATCTATTGCCAATCCTTCTCCTTTTTTTCCCCCCAAAGCCCCAGTAGGTAGTTGTATGTCATAGCTGCGCATCCTTCTAGTTGCTGTACGTGGGACGCGGCCTCAGCATGGCCGGAGAAGCAGTGCATTGGTGCGCGCCCGGGATCCGAACCCAGGCCGCCAGTAGTGGAACATGCGCACTTAACCGCTAAGCCACGGAGTCAGCCCTCCATTGCTTCTTTAACCATCTCTTGGTTGGATGAAGCTCTTCCTCCAGGAGATTCTCAGGAAGGGCACGTATATACCCTATACCCTGAGTTCTGCTGCATTTAAAACTGTTTTCTATATTCTTGATATGCAAAGGCCATCCTGACTGAATATAAAATCCTCAGTTCACACTTTCTTTCCGTGAAAGTGGTACATGTGGATGGGTGCCTGAGGGACTGTCACTAGAGAGTTTGGTGGTGGTAAGAGGGTAATTAGAACCATTTTTATGCTCTAAGCATATTTTCCAGGTTGGCAAGAAAGTCCTAGAGGAATATTTAACTTCAGGTAACCTAGCCCTAGGTACTTGTTAAATATTAGTTCTCTTACTTTTAGGGGCCAGGGGCTTTAAACAACTTATTCACATGTCCGTCTGAGTGTGTATTATTATTTACATTTTATGATGAGGAACTTGAAGCTTAGAATATTACGTGTCACAAATTCACACAGCTGAAAAGTGGCCAAGCTGGGACCTAAACTCTGGGTCAGAAGGCATTCAAACCTGAGTACATTCTGCTATGAGAGGCTGTTCAGTGTAGCAGTTGAGACCGTGGGCTATGATACAGGCTGCCTGGGTTCAAGTCTGGGTTCCTTTTCATCATCTGTCAAATGAGAATAACTACAACCTCTGCCTCGTAGAGATGCAGTGAGAAGAAGTAACCAAATACATGTAAAGTTTTTAGGAGAGTTGCCCTCATAAAGTAGTTGTTATGAAGAAAGCATATAAATGTTACCACTGCAGCACTATCTAGAGACTCTTCTGGAAAGATGATGGACTGGTGAGCCTTTATGAAGGAACTTGGACAATCATTTGACCACATATGAATGTAGAGTTAAATGTAGGGATTGTGGGTGGTTACCTGATGGGCTAGGAGCTACAGTATTTAGTGATGGTGGGGTTTTGATAAGAACTTTTCCTATTCTCTAGGAAGATTTATCAGGTTGGTGAGAAAGTCCTAAATGCTTGTCTTTTTTTGCACCCCTTAATAATATTTCTCAAGTACCCCTCAGGTTTGGATTATTGTGACCAGAGCTTAGAATGCATTATTAACAAATTTTAGACATTTCTTTACCTTTATCTTCCTCTCTAATATTAATTTCCATAGAAATTTATCCATCTATCCACTAATCCATCTATCCATTCATCCATCTTTCTATACAACGATTATTAAATTTTATGCAGTACTCAAATTCACCACACTCTATTTTTTGGTGAGGAAGATTGGCCCTGAGATAACATCCATTGCCAATCCTCCACTTTTTGCTTGAGGAAGATTGTCACTGAGCTAACACCTGTGCCAATCTTCCTTCATTTTGTATGTGGGATGCCGCCACAGCATGGCTTAATGAGCATTGTGTAGGTCTGTGCCCGGGATCTGAACCCAGGAACCCTGGGCCACTGAAGCAGAGGGCTTGAAGTTAACCACTACTTCACTGGGCTGGCCCCTCACCATGCTCTTTTATACCTCTATTCTTTTGTATGTGTTCTTCCTACTGATTGGAGAACACCTCTGCCATACTAACTCCTACTTTTCTTTCAAAACTCAGCTCTGAGAACAACTCCTTTGTGAAATTTTCCTTAAGCCCCCCAGGCTAGGTTAGGTGCCCTTCTTATACTTAGCCATTTAGCACAACATTCAAAGCTTCCCAATAAATTGAGTCACAAATTATTTTCCAGCTTTGTCTCTCACTATGTTCCACCACAAATTTATAGGCAGGATTACATGGTGGTTAAGGGAGAGGGCTCTGACATTAGATTGCTAGGACTAAAATCCTGGCTCTACTGTTTCTAACTGTGGGACATTGAGCAAATTTCCTAACTCAGCTTATTCGTTTGTCAGCAACATGGAGCTTTTAATATCACCAACTTCCTGATAAAATCAGGTGTCATGACAAAATGAGGTAATTCACTGAGTAAGTTGTCTCACACTTATTAAGCGCTCTATGTATTAGCTATTGTTGTTAGTAATAGTTAGTAATAGCGTTATCTCGTGCTGGACTTCACTTATTTTTTCTAAACTCTGATTGACATTGGAAGATCAAAACCTGAAGTACAAGAACTTCCCACCATGTTAAAAGCTCAAGCTAGAGATAAGTCCACAGAAAGAAGGAAGTCAAGATATATATAGTGATACTGGGGAGAAGGTAGTGAACTCAAACTTATGAAAAAATATCAAGAATGGGTCAGAGCTTAGAAAGACAGTGCTTTATAAAGCTTATTCTAATAGTGAAGAGAATATCAGTCTGGCCAGAGGGGACATTTGAATCAACACAGGAATAATATAGATTAGAACCTCACATAAAGAGCTATTTCAAGTTATCCTTAGGAGAGGCTTTGGTTTAGATCATATTGAGATTGATTTTAAGGGACTAAAAGAAATCATCGAAATTTATTGGTTATTTTATTTCATAAATCAAATTATAAATATTATATATTACATGTATTTGATGTTTCAACGAAGAAAAAATTCTAAGATAGTTCACATATTCTAATGAATTTTCTTTCTCCTTATGCCAAGCATTTGTAAAATAAGATGGTTGCATGGGATGATCTGTAAGGCACACTGTAATCTTTAAGATTACCTCTACCTCTGACATTCTATGACATTTTTAAAAATTCTGTTTTCCTAAGAAGATTTCTATGGTAGAGAAGGAGTAGTAATAAAACAGCAACAACCTTTTTAATGAGCTTTCCTCAGTGGAAGGTCATTTAGAGTTTAATGGGATTAATTTGGCTGACATGTTCAATTTTAAAAGGAATCTCTGTTCTTGTGCCAGCAGGCATGGATTTTGACAGGCAAAAAGCTCACATCCTGCCAATTTCACCCAGGAGTACAGCCCCTTAAGCCGTGATTCTGGCTGAAAGATGCTCACAAACACTAGTTGCTGAGATGATGAATAGACAGTTGGATGAAATGTTACTGGGGTCCCATCTGGAGCAAATCCTCCTTGTCCTCCCGGCTATCCCAGCCCTGTCTCTGGGACCCTGTTCCCAGTCTGTGCTAAAAGGGCAATCAGATTTAGAGAGGAACAGTATTCCTCTATCACAGGCTGCATGCACAATTGAAGACAAATTTCATGCTAAGAAGATTCATTTCAGAAGGCAAAGCAAAAACTTCCTATCACAGAGGCAGCATTGGCAGCCCCCTAATTTCCTTTCTCCCTTTCCTTCTCTCCTCTTCCCTTTCTGTATCTTCAGGCTCACAGAAACAGCTTTTTGTTGGTGATACTGACATTTTCAATAGCAACTGCTCTCTTATCTGCCTCCAGTGCTGGCAGGGTCGTTTCTTTTTCAACTGCGGCTACTTTCAAATTTTGCATATTACACTTCTTCCTATGGTTAGGGATGGCCTTAGCGGCTTAGGGCAGGGAAGCTGTAAATAATTAGGGCCAACCCAGCAGAAGCTGAACCCACTGGGATCCCGAATAGATTTTTCCCTTACACAAGAAAGTATCAGCAATTAACTAGCCAGATTCCTTTTTTATCTTTCCCCTAAAGTTGTGGGTGAAGAAGTGCATACCAGAATAGACGAGGTATTGATCCATGGAACACATTTCTGTGACCACCATGTTTTTGCACATTGAACTTAATTGATATGAAAGGACTTGCCCTGGAGTAGAGGCACGGTGATGTCATCAAGCTATCTATGGCCTCAATATCTGGTCCTGGAAGGCAGTACTCGTACTAGCTAAGACTTACACTTTAGACTCAGACTTACTTGGCTTCAATCTAAGCCCCATTTCTTATCGTACATACATGTGTTACCTGGGCACATTACTTACTTTCTCTCTCTATTAGTCTTCCCCTCGCTAAAACTAGGATAATAATAATATCTCCTTCATAGACTTGTAGTAAGGATTAGATGAATTAATTTAAATGCTCAAAATACCCCAGTTATTATTAAAGCATGGACAATATCTTCTTATACTTCTGTATTCTTTACCC